>NW_024426663.1:12921199-12942630 GCF_017311325.1 Ursus maritimus
TATATATATCTATATATGCCTTTTTTTTTCTGGATGCCAAGACAGTACCAAATTAGAGCTGGAAAACTGTCATTTAGGGATAAATACCACATAAGGTTAAAGATAATGAGAAGCCTGAACTTCAGTAAAGACCACAGTGACTGTTATTTCAGAAGAACTACAAATGAGGTGGACATTATTGATTTATAATGCCCTGAAAACCTGACAAGAGGGCCAACTAACATGGGTTTTTGGCTCACTCCTCTAAAATCAGCCTGGGAGAAACTATGCAAGTAAGAAACATGGATCTGAGGAACTAACATTAGAAGAATGAAAAGCCTCTAGGAAACTAACACTGAAAGAATGAAACAAAGATCATCTTGAACTGTGCATATGGGCTATTGGGGAGTATAGGGTCTCAGGAGTGGTGACAGTCACGGCAAAGCCTGTGGCAAAGGGGCCCTACAATGATGTGGAAGAAGTGCCTGGGGTGAAATATTTACATTCTATTCATGTTCTATCCTCAAAATCCCTTCAGACAATCATGGCCCATATCACTCATGGATACCAACATTTTCAGTGGAGTGGGCAGAGAAGCATCAAGTAGCTTAAAGCCCATGGGGTGAGGAGGACATGAAAACAGGTGCAGACGGCCCTGCCTGGGCTTCAGGTAGTCACTCCACTACTGCCTTTCCCAGTGGAGAGTCAGTGGATTAAAAGCCATGGAATTTATGTCTTCAGGACAATCCCTGACCAAATGAGTTGTCCTCAGTCACAGCAGCAAATAAAAGCAGTTCTAAGGAACTCTGTGGTACATACTGGGGCAAATGGACTCATTCAACCAATAACCTACTGGACATTTCCCTTTGAATGCTTCATTGGGCACCTTTGTCTTTATCTGTTCCAAGTAGACTTCTTCTTCTCCTTAAAATCTACTCTTTTTTTTTTTCTTTTATCAGTGAGTGGAACTATCACCCTTAAAGCTATCCAAGCCAGAAACTTGAGAAACATTCCAGCCTCTTGCAATACCATTTGTTACTAAATCATGTCACATTTCCCTGCTAATATCCATTTTCTTCATTCCCACTGCTAGTGCCTTAGATATACAATTTTAATTTATATAGTGCTATATATAATTTATATAGTGCCATAAATAATTTTGCTACCAGCTATCATTGTCCCAGACTCCATTATCATCAGAAAGAGCTTTCTGAAACAAAAATCTGATCACACACCAGGATAAAAACTTAAAAGTCCTCTTCTTGATCTTATTTCCAGATTTAATATTCAATCATAAACCATTTCACACAGGTAAGATATATATTATTTTTAAAGTTATCTCAGAGGAAAAAAATGCTTTTGCCAATACTTAACCATCTATGCTTTAAAGATTACGTTTTCATATAAAAATTATGTCCACTGTAATACTATTTGAAGGTCTCCCTATTATTCCAGTTTATAATGTTAATGATAAAAATTTTTAATGAAGGATTCTGAATTACCCATTATGTGATTTAATTATTTGTTAATTTCCCAAAACTACTGACTAGATAACTACCCTCTCCCTTTTTCAGACTGGCTACATTTCAATAGAAGAACTTAGGAAACAGTTGAGGGAAAAGATTACTTTTCAGCCTCCTCAGCACTTTTCTTCTCATTGTCAGAGATGACAATTGTTTCTTGAACATTACTGAGAATTGCTTCATTTTGTTTTCGCATTGTGAAAAACAATAAAATTTGGTTGAACAAAGACATGTACTTTACTATTCTGATTATGCACTGGCTTTAGGGTGAATGTAATATTGTTTGTGCATGTGTCATAATGATTTCTGGGATTTGGTACTCAACGGTCAGATAACTGACCAAGGAATCCAGGGAGCTCTGTGTAGCACAATCCAATACTGCAGAGGTTAGAGGAATGATGAGAACCAGGAAATTTTTAAGTTTATAAAACAAAAGGGAAAGCAGCTGTAAAAGATGAGATCCAAATAGACAAATCTGTCTGAGGAGGAAAACAGATGTTGCTCAAATTTATTTCCTGTTTCTTCCTGTCAATGATGTAACTCTCTGAACTCAGACATTAGGCCCAGATGGTTTAGCCAAAAGGAGATCTGTAGCCAGAGACCTCTTCTTAACCAATTCTGGTAAAAATCTATTCATCTTTTATTATTCTATTTGTCTTTATTTGCGTGACTTACAATTCCTGAATTTCAAAAAATATCTTTAAAGGTTTATTCAAAACATATTGATATCCGGGCAGATTCAAGCACGGATTTATTTTATATAATTATCAAAATCAAATCCAAGCAATGAGAACTATCCTTGGCAGCATTCACAGGGAAATGAATGGTCTAATTAGGATTGCAAGTATATAAGCAAATTACTTAATCCAATATTATAAGGGAGTTAAAACTAAGGTGAAATACATTTGGACGGGAGAGTTGAAAATAAAAAGTGATAATCATTTAAAACAAGAAATCTGAAAAAACAAAACAAGTAAAATAGGGTCAGAAATAAAAAAAGATAAAAATTATACAGAAATAACAAAAGTGAGATCTTTTAAAAGATTAGTAAGTCAGATATCTGACAAAACCAAACATGTAAAAAGAATCAAACAAAATCAGAGAAATGGATAAATCCATTTACATGTACATGCATATAACAGAGATGTAAAACATAGTAAAATACAGTTACGAATAGCTATTTACTAATAAATTAGAAGGTGTGGATAAAGTGGATTCATTTCATCAAAATACAACAATGCAAAATTGGTTCAATAAGAAACAGAATTTTAAATATACTAAGAGCTTTTAAACATATTGAAATATTAATCCAACACTCTCAAAAAAAGCCTAGTTCTTGACCATGTTACTGATGAATTCTACACCCACTACTGCAAACATAGGTAGTAATTAATTTGACCTAATGCAAATAATTTCAACCTGTTTTGAGGATGAAGTGGATGAATTCCACCTCAGAAGAGAGTTTTTATATGCATCAAATAAATATAAGCAGGTTTGGTTTGCACAGTACTATGCAACACAGATTTTATGTTAGTTGTCATAAAACTATGCAAAGCAAGGACCCTCTGTATACAAAATTGCAAAGAAAAAATTACATTGAAACAGTTACTAAATAGTAATAGATACAAGGTGCATATATTGCTTCTTTACTAATGTAGTAAATCAGGAAATAAAATCTAGAAGTGATTCTGACATCTTTAGTAATTTCAAAAAGGTAATAAGCCTCAATATTGTTTTGAGATATCTACAACTAAAAAGTGATATAGAACTATAACCAAATTCTATTGTTGGAGAAGTAAGAGATAGTGTTATTATGGTTTTGTTTTGGGGTTGTGTATTTTGGCCTATATTTATAGATGATGGAAGTGCTAAAATTCAGTTTAGGCTGGTAAAAATAAATACGTACTTTCTTCCTTATTCAAATTCTGGGATACCCTGAATTTTACCCATGGAACCCTTAGTTCAGATACCCCAGGTTAAGAAACTTAAAGGCAAATTATGTAATCCTTTGTACCTCAGTTTTCTTATCTGTAAAATAGGAGCAAGAGCAGTACCTACCATGCTGTATTATTCAAAGAACAAATTAATAAATATAAATATAAACCAGTTAGAAGAATAGATGTAAATGAGTATTTGCTACTGTTATTATTCATATTATAGATCTTTCAATGGACAATTAATTCCTATCTAGTAAAAGTTGTTCCAGAGTGAAGGAAAAGATAAACAATGCCCATTTGATTTAATGAGGCTAGTACAATTATCTAAAACCAGATTAGGACAGTACAAAAGAAATCAGATGTCTAATCATATATGAACATAGAAGAATATAAACATATTCATAAATAATGTATCATGCTTAGAGTATCAGTCAATATCAGAAAATTTACCAGTGATATTCACCATATTAATAGACTCAAATATAAAAATTATATATTTCCCCAAGAGACAAAAAAAAAAAAAGCAACTGTCAAAATTGGCACAAATGGTCAAAAACCCTTAAAGCTAGGAATGGAAGGGAATTTATTTTGGAAAAGACTGTAATTCTGAGAAATACAGTAAAAATCACATTTAATGGAGATGAAAGCCCTTTAAGATCCAAAAATATCACTGATATTGTTTATCAATGTCTGACCAATACAATAAGCACAATAATAAAAACTATAAGTATTGAGGGAGAGTTCATCTACATAGAAAAACTAACAGAATGAATGAACTAAAAAAACATTCACACCAATAGAAATTTTAGCATACCTGATGAAATCAAGATAAATTTAAAAAAATAGCTGAATTTCCCTACANCAAAAATAATCAAATATAAAATATTATAAAAAATACTAATAGTGTTTTGTTAGTAGTAACAAACTATGAGTTAAAATATTACCAAAAAATATCTAGCAATCATCTTATCAAAAATACTAAGACCGTTCTAAATAATACCAAGGAAGATAAGTAGAGAGAGTCTGCTGTTGGATAGGAGTACTTAATAATGAAAATGGAATTTTATCTCATCAATAAATTAATTTACTCCAGTAATAAAATTGGCTTTTAAAATAATTTAAGAGATGCATTTTAAAATTTGTATGAAAAAATTAAAATCCATGAATATCTAAGGATGCATTAAAAAGAAAGCATAGCAAAAACAAACCAGATATTACATGAACATCCCTGCATACTTATTGAGCCTTCACAAGGAATTCTGGGGGGAAAAAATTAATTCAATGAATATTTATTCATCTGCTAATAGTGCCTGACAGTGAAAAGGTACTACATCTACAAAAGTAAGTATGAGCTGAAGCTCCTTGCCGTCAATTAGCTAACAATCTAGGAAAAAGAAAATACAGGAAACCAAATAATTATAAAATAATGTACATGCATTTTTACTTGTGTTCTTTAAAATATAGTATTTACATCTTCATGCAACCCATAGTCCTGCAGTGTCTCATGCTTTCGAAAGACATAGGTGAGGTAATGATTACTTCTACACTGGGGCATGAGAAGTCAGGGAAGATGTTTTAGAAATTTTCACTTTTAACTGGCTCCTATATTTCATGTTAGTTCCCACAAGCAACTTATAACCTATATATTTGTGATTCTTAACAAATTATTTCAGTTCTTTTGTCCATTAAATCACTTTCAGTTCTTATATTTCAAGGTTTTTTTTTCAGTGAAAAAATTAATTCAGAATAAATTAGGCAAAAGAAAATGATTTAATTTGAAAAGATGTAATGATATCAACCCTAAGGAAATAGCAATGACAGATCTTAGAAAGCATGGGAACCGGAAAGGATCTAGAGAGCTACTAGCAGAAACTCATGAACAGTCTTTCCAACATACTGTTGTCCAGGAAAAAAATGAATTCCATTCACATGTTAATAGTATGATATACAAAATACATGCCAAATAGGTATAGCATAAATGTATCATTCAACAAATTATTACAAAGCAAATACTCATGTAACAGACACTTGGCTATATAGAACATTGACACTACTCTTAAAAGCCCTGATTATGTCTCTTTCCCATTAGATCCAATCATTTCTCCCTAGAGGTAATCAAAATTGACTTTGCAAAAATTATTTTCTTGCCACTGCTAAACTTATGTAAAGTTCAAAAACAAGCAAAAAACTCCAACTAATGTCCACTGTTTAATGTTACTTATTATATTCAAATTCAAATTTCAGGAAGTGATGAGTGAGGAGAGGGATAGAAGGGGAGAGAAAGAGCTAAAGGGCATAAAGGGAGGGTGGAGGAAAAGACACACAGAGGGTGGAGGATGGGGAAGAAATGAAGAGAGAAGAGGGAAGATACTGCCTTATTCAGGTTGATCTAATTTGGGGAACATCCCCACCCTTAAATAACAGTCCCAATAGAGACTAGATAGAATCAAGAGAGAAAGAGTATCTAAACCTATACAAAGATGCCAATACCAGCAGAAATGTGAGTCAATGCTGATCAGGCAAACTCACAGATGTCTCCTATATCCATACATTTTCTATTAGTGCCACTATAGAAAATGTTTTTATATAATAAAAGATTTCCAAATCCACATAACTGTATAGTTTGGGACCATATATCTTAATTCAATCAAAAATTGAAATTTTGTCTCAACAGTTTTCTTTTAGTGTCATCTAACCATACCTTCTTCACTTTATATTGCAGATTTCATTTAAAACCTTGATCAAATTCTACTTCCGCTAAGAAGCCAACTAAAGCCCTATATCCATATCAGCATGATCTCTTTTTGCTAACCCTTAGCATAATTTCCATTTAGTGAATACCTACTCTGAACTATGTGCTGCAAAGCACTCACATGCATTACTTTAATTTTTACGATGATTCCATGAGGTAGGTACTGTTATCATCCCAATTCTATGGAAGAAGAAAAGTGAGATTTAAGTAGACTAATACAAATCATAAAACTATTGTTCTTTTTGTATAATCTAAGGCACAAAATCAAAGTGTGCTGAAGACTTGAGTGCTATTAGACATTCTTAACAGAGTTAAATACCAATATTTAAAGAGAAAATTTAGAAACAATGATCTAAAAAGTAAGCTGAACTTTTTTTTTTTACATTTTAAGGTACTCGATGGAAAATAATCTGTGTTAAACAAATAGTATCTTAAAGCAGAATTTACCAAACCTTGGGGTTTTATTTTTTTAAAAGATTTGAGAGTTTGAGAGAGAGAGAGAAAGAGCATGAGAGGTGGAGAGAGCAAGCAAAAGTAGGGAGAAGGGCAGAGGGAGAGGGAGAAGCAGGCCACTGAGCAGGAAGCCTGAAAGGGGGGTGGGGACCATGGGATCATGTCCTGAGCCGAAGGCAAATGCCCCCACCAAGCTTTCTGACAGGAAATATGTTTAAGTTGACAGCAGAAATTATTCCCTTATAGGAATAAGTAATATCAAAATATAGTACCAGGCTTTTAAGAAAATTTAAATTAAATTTATCACCAGTTTTAAGACTTCTATGTAATTACATAGCCCAGAACTTTTAAATTATTAAGGAATAAAAAGATAGATCACGTAGCACATTGTTATGCTAATGGAGTCCAATGAATCACATTTCCCAGTATCTATATCCTTGTATGTTCCTCCCACGTGTACATGATCTTTGACTTCCTTAGGCCAATGAAGAAAGCACATCCACACTGAGGCTTGCCTTCATGACACATTCCTGTTGTCAGGTGAAGAAGCCCATTCTATACTTCTAAAGGATCAACGACCGCATGAAGAGGACGGTAGCCATTGCACATTCCAGCCAAGCTGAGCTCCCAACAGACACTCTTAACTGAATGAATCTGCATGAGTGAGAACAAGGTAAAGCTACAGAAGGACCATTGAGCCAACACATAGAATTGTAAGAAAATCATATTTTTTATTGCTTTAAGTCAGCAACAGAGAATCGATTTAGAAATTTGTACCAGAACTGGAAAGCTGCAATAACACAAACTTATAAACTATACTACTGGCTTTGAGACTGAGTAGTGGGTAGATGCTGGAGGACTGGTGAAGAACCTGCCATTAGAACCTGCCATTAGAGGCTAGAAAGAGGTCTTGTAGCATTGAAGCAATGGTAAAACTGTTTTCTACAGTATTTGGAAGGTAGAGAATATGCTGAATAGTTCAGTAATAAAATTGCAGAAATGGCTAAGAATTCTAGGTAGAATGTTAGAAGTGTCAACTGTCCTTTCAGCTTTACATGATAGAGTAAGAGAAGAGAAAGGGGAACTAAAGCAGGAATTTCACTTTGCACAGTGAATTTAGAGAACGTATAAAGTTGTTTGGAAAATAAAACTACTTCACATATTCGGCCTCTCAGCAAAGGATTCTCTAAGAAATATATCAAGGTAATTATTAAATCAGCAGTGTGGCTGGAAGTCCCTTTGTTAAGACCTTCAAAGGAGTTAAGGGGAGGCCTAGTAGACATTATCATCTAGACAAAAAGGCTTCTAAAATCATAAGCACTGCCACTGTGGGACCTAAGTTCAAAAAAAAAAAAAAAAAGTCTACCTTTAAAGTGATTGTAGATGTAGCTTCAAGGGCATTGAATAAACTCCAGTCTAACTTACAGAGATCTCAAAATTTTTAAGGCAATTTATCAGTTTGGACTAAAAGTGATAGAGACAGTTTAAAAGGAAAAGGAGGGACATCTGGGTTGCTCAGTCGGTTAAGCATCCTACTCTTGGTTTTGGCTCAGGTCATGATCTCATGGGTCTTGAAATCAAGCCCTGGATCAGGTTCCACACTCAGAAGGGAGTCTGTTGAGATTCTCTCCCTCTGTCCCTTCTCTCTCTCTCTCTCTCTTTCTCTCTCTCTCTTTTTCCCTCCTCCTCTCTGTCGAATAAATAAATCTTAAAAAAAAATAACAGGAAAAGGAGCCCGTGGCTCCCCAATTTACTAAGGGCAGGCTGAGAAAGCTACTCAGCTGCAAATACAGGTTGTTCCCAATAAAAAGGAGGTCTGATGTTTCATAAGTCAGAAGCAAATTGTCAGAAATGAGAGTCAAGAGCAACAGAGAAAAATGTTTGAGAGAAGGACTCCCAGGAAGAACTGGGCCCTAAGCAAGGAACATTCCCCTCCCCCAATGTGGGAAACTGTGATAACTAGTACCAGCCTGGCTTTTAGAATTGCAGTGGTCCAATATCTTCTATGTTCTCTTTATTCTTCTTTTTGAATGACAGTGTCTATTGCTGTTACCTCTTCAGAAAGAAGTGTTCTATTTTAAGTATGTGTTCACAGTGTTCTATGTTAAATATGTGAGGGCAAATAGCTTGTTTTTTTAGGTCATACATGTTTGGATCAAGAGAAGTCCCACCCAAAATGCCTCCTCCATATCCTGACCTATAGATCATGGGCCTCTTAACTGATGCTGAGACTGGATGAACCCACGGGTCTTTAGGAAGTGAGGGGTATATTTTATGTTTGGGAAAGATATGAATCACTGAGGATGGAGGTTTTAACATGGTAGATTGTTATTAAAATGGAACCCAACGAATCATACCTTTCTGTAACAATACTCTCTTGGGACTCCATCCCTCATGGGATTTACTTTTGCCAATGTGACATCAGCGCATATAATGCAAGCAGAGGTTGATAAGCATTTACACACTGGGGCTTCAGTTCTTGAAACATTGCTCCCACTATGTGAGGAAGTCCAGTTTAGCCTTCTAGAGTAATGAAACACTCCATGTGGAAATATATCAAGCCATTTAGTTATCTTAACTGAAGCCAGTCCCCAGTCAGTATTCTAACCGGGTGCAACTGCATGAATGAGCCCAGGTAAAGGCAGCAAAAAAACCCTACCCAGCCACAGGTTAGAGTGTTAATTTTTCTGCAGCCCTTATCATTTCTAACTTCTCCTGAGAAATAACATTCAGTTAATACTGGCTAATTGACTACCTGACCCTTCCATATCAATTGTTTTTATTCCAGAAATGGTTTAGTTTGTAATACTTTACATATCCAGATATATACAGCATGTCAACAAGCTATTTAAAGAATCAGAATTTTGTTAGTTATCCCTAGCTCTCTGGTACCACCAAAATAGACATTTAATTTTGACTATTGATTTTTTACCCTCCATTTTTCCAACATGTTATGATGTAGAAATAAAGGAAATTTATTAAGAATTTTACAGCTTAAATCTAAAGTCACTGAACCATGTATATTAATGTTTGATGCTTGAAATTTAGATTATAAGTCTGGATTTGTCCTGAATAATGCCTTGCTCAAGCTAGGAGAGCAAGAAGAAGAGGAAAAAAGAAGTCCCAGTTTAAAATATCACAGACACCTAAGTATTACTGCCAGGTTTTAGTAGTTCTTCTTGAATAAATGCTTCTAAATTTGTTGTATTCCTTTAGTCATTTTCCAGGGTCATTTCTCACTCAGTCATTCTGGAAGTCCTTCTCTCCCACATTTCTTCTGTTTTAAGAGTATTTATTTACTCTTTTTCAAACTAATTTCTTGGTGACCTATCACTTATTTTCATTTTATTATTTATATAGATATATCTGTATTACAATGTACATTATTCACCACTATTTCCTTTCAACTTCTCCTATCTTTAGGACACTGTTCTGGTTCATTTACCTTGTTTACATAATTCTTTTTCAAGTATATTCATACAAGTATGTATGAATGATATGTTGTTCTATATCCATAGGTCTAGCTACAAGAAAAAGTGTGTTACACATGGGTACATTATTCACAAGGGAACTTGAACTTCTGTGAGTGATCTGTCATAGAGGCTATAGGTCCCATGAAAGTGACAAGTGAGTTTACTTATAGAATCATGAGCAAGGAAAATGTTGCATTCAACCTGAAAAGTGACCAGAAAATTTCTGCTTACTGACCCAGGGTTATCTTAGGAAGTCAATTAAGTGATGTATAAAAATAGAATTCCCTTTAATAAATCAAGATCTCAAGTATACCACCTTAGGGGAGCAAGCTTAAACTCATGCTAAAGCCTAGATTAAGAAACTGACATAAAAATTGGACTAGGAAAAGTAAAAATGCTAAAGCTCATTGAAGCATATCCAGTATTAACTCAAAGGGAAGGTGTTATTACCCACAGCATTCAAAGATTTATAAAGGGAGAAAATGTCCAGGGGAAATGAGTGCTCGAATAGCTGTAAAACTTAGGAGGAAAGCCTTATGCCAATAATATCTAAGATATAAAATGAAAAATTTATATCCCAAGTATTAGAGCAAATAGAACAATCTGAAAGAGTATTGAAAAAAAAAAGTAAATTTAATGTGTTAAAGATACATGAAGCTATTAACTCCATAAAACAATGATAGACAATTATGGAACAAGAAAAGCCAGATTTCAAAGTATCCCCAAAATCCTTTATATATATAGTAATTGAAACAAAAATTGCTTTACATGAATCAACTGTAGATGAGATATTGCTGAAGGGATGATAATAAATTGAAACAGATTTGAGGAAATCACTCAGACATAGATAAAATGGAAAAAATGTGAACAAACACCTTGAAGAATATACATTGCCATCTGAGACTTCTCTCCAAATTCATAATTTGCATATTCAACTGCCTACTCAACATTTATACTTGAATGTCCAATGCGTATTCCAAACCTTTATGTCTAAACTTGAACTCCTGATTCTTCTACGAAAAACTGTACTATTCACCACTTTTCCCATTTCAGTTGATACAATTGTATCTTTTCAGTTACTTGGCCCAATTACCCTGGTGTAACCTTGACTTCTACTTATTTTCATATCTTAAATTCAATGTATCATCAACTTGTTTGCTCTAGTCTCAAAATATCTGAGCATCTTTCACCATCTCCTCTAATACCTCCCTGGTGTGCTATCATCATCTCTCACCTGAGATGATGGATTATTAAAAAAGTCTCCTATCTGGTCTTCTTCAGTACCAACACTACACTATAGTCTATTCTCAAGAGAAGCTAAAGTTGCTCTCTTCAGAGCACAATTAATAATATGTTACTCCTGTACTCAAAACTTGATTATTTTATTTCTATCAGAGTAAAAACTAAAATTCTAACAATGATGATTGAGGGGCTACATAATCAGCTACTTCTGTACCCTTTGATTTCATGTACCTTCCCCCTTTTCCTTCTCCATCAGTCACTCTGCTCCAGACATGAGGAAATTTTGCTATTTTCTGGTTATATCAGGGATGCTATGACCTTAGGACCTTCTCTCAAGCTGGTCCTGCTTTCTGGAATATTGCTTCCCAAACGACCACATGGTTAATTCCCTCACCTAATCCAAGTAACTGTTGCAATGTCATCTTTTCAATGAGACTTCCGTGACTGTGCTATTTAAAGTTCACCCTCTCATGCCAAGAGCAATGGCTAATTAGATTAAACATTTAATAAAATACCAGAAATTCCTATATTTTATATGAAAATGTTTGATAAAATAGATTGATAAATAATGGTGGCATGACACAACATTCATGTTAGTCAACTCTGAGTTATTTAGGACACACATAATACCACATTATATTGTTTGTAGACCAGGAGACTATAAAAGGCATGATTAACTTATTCCTGGTGCAGAAACTCGAGCCAAACTAATATAGTTTCAGAATACATGAGGTGTAAAGTTGGGTGAAAGTTGTGGAGGGCTAGGAGCCTAGTCACTCACAGGAGTAACAAACACTAATGTCAAGGGGAGTTAAACTAACAACCTAAATGTGTGTACTAAACAGAGTTCAACACAATAGGAAGTGGTAAGGCCTATGGCAAACAAGAAAGTACATGACCAATAAGGAAAACCAAATACATTACCCCTTACCTATACTTCCTCAAGCCATAGATTCCTCACTTAGTTCCATTAGCAAAATAACTTCCCGTTTCTGTTGCAGTTTTATTATTGCCTAAGATACTTGGGTGACGGGGGATAGAGAGTGCATTTAGATACCATTTAATACATAGTTCCTAAAAGAGTTAACACTCTGTACCTAACGTTCTAACTGAAAGAGTCATTCAGGCATTCAGTCTACTCTCATATTCTAAAAAAAAAAGAAAAAAGAAAAAAGAAAAGAAAAGAAAATTAATGATCAGGTTTGATCAAGCATTTGGGAACCTAAGTCCTCATAGTCTTTAACAGTGATTGTGCTATGAGCAACCCAGACCCTTACAGAAAGAGATTCTTGGAAGTGACACATAGATCTCTTGCCATATGGTTTGCACATGCATTTTCTACATGCATGGCTAATTCAAGGGCATGAGAAAACATATGCAAACGCTATTGGGCATAGAAATTTAGACATTTCTTTGAAATGTTGACCTTTAAATGTTTAACACCTGTAGTATACAGGATATGATAACATCTCACAAAACTACAAATCTTCATTGTAAATATAAGTGGAAATGGTCATCCTGTGAAAAGGGAAAGAAATCTCATTCCCTCTACACTAGAGGTAATCTCAACTAGCTGAATTTGAGTAGAAATATTTGTCCATTCCAATATTGTTGTTGTTGTTCCCAAAGTTGACAAGGTAGTTGACCTGAATCACCATCAGAAATAAAATGTCCATCATTCTTCAACTTTCACAAGATAAACTAAAAAAATTACAGTATTTCAAGATAGAATCTGTGCAACAAAAATAAATTCTATCAATTCTCAGTTTTTTTTTCACTAAGCTTATGATAATCTAAAAGTATATATTATCCTGAATTTATATATAATGCTTTTTTATTCATTTAATGTGAAACAATACTAGCTAAGGAAAATATTTCATTATGGAAACAGAAAATCTGTGACATTATTGCTATAATTTTAATATTTATAATAATTTCAATTAAAATTAGTTGAGCCAAAATTAAATCATTTTAATTTTCTGAGCCTGTTTATTCATCTATAAAATGAGCTCAATAACACCTACCTCATAGATTGTAAATTATAAAGTGTTGTGTACCAGCTAGCTAAAGTGGATTTTATCAACCTGCTACTGATTCTTGATTTTGTACTGACTTGCTGTATAACTTTAAATAAGTCAGACAGTAATTCTAGTTGTGGTAGTGGTGAGGTGTTTCTATAGCATATTATGATCCCCCCTCAGTGTTTTATATTTTGTGCATAAGATGATTGCTCAGAGGTAGCCAGGGAATATAACGTACAATAGCATCTACTTGAACTGAGTTGATGAATTTCTATGACTAATCGATGATCCCTATGCAAATAATAACTAAAAGTGGTTGATGTTTTCAGAGGAGCTATTCTGTACAAAGCATTTTGCAAATATACAGTATCCTAAGTCATAGGATCCTCACAACATTCTCACTGTAAAATACATAATGTTAGCTCTATGTAATATATAATACACATAATAAAACTAATGCTCAGGTCTATGAAGTAATAAGCAGAAGTCACAATAAGAAGTGGTAGGGCAACTGGCAACATAAATATTTTCCCCCTTCACTTCTGAGTTCATAATGTTTAACTATTAATATATATTGGAAATTGTCTTGACAAAGAAAGATCACTATTTTTTTTTTTTTTTACTATGGCCATAATCAACGCTCCCTTTGGCAATATGTGAACTGTGTATGGTACCTAATCTTAGAATCCACTCTTTAGTGAAACTACTAGCAATATTTACATAAAATAAAATTTCTTCTATCAATATTATGAAATATGCCTGGTGAGCCCCTTAATTGGATAGAGACCAGAGAAATATGAATGGACTCAACACGCATAAGAAATTGAAAGTCAGAAGGCCATGGTAAGGAATGACAAGAACATGACATGTGAGCTACTCCTCCTCTCTAGAGCCCTTGGTGACATCATGAGTACATCACAGTATTCGTACTTTGAGCCTAAACATGACCTTGGAATCATTCTTAACATAATTCTCTAGATAGCTATTAACAATTAGTTGGTGCAAACTTATTCATCATCCATAGCCTAGATCAGTGAATCTCAACTGTGCATTAGAATTACTTGGAGATTTTCTAAGAAATACCAATACTCTGCTCTGTGGGATTCTGATTCATTTGGTCTGACTAGAATCCATCTATCTTTATAATTTTTTAACAGTTTCCAGGTATTTTAATATACAATCAAGTTGAGAAATACTAGCTAAGGTTTTGGGTAAATATAGTTGTTAGTATGTCAAAAGGATAATAAAGAATGAATTAGGATGGATCTTTCAGAAATGAGTATAATTAGGGGCTCCCAGGTGGCTCAGTCATTAGGCATCTGCCTTCGGCTTGGGACCTGATCTCAGGGTCCTGGGATCAAGCCCCACATTGGGCTCCCTGCTCCACTGGGAGCCTGCTTCTTCCTCTCCCACTCCCCCTGCTTGTGTTCCCTATCTTGCTGGCTGTCTCTGTCAAATAAATAAAAATCTTAAAAAAAAAAAAAAGAAATGAGTATAATTAAAAAATAATTCACTATGAAATTCAGACAATATTTTAAATTTGAATATAAAGCTTCCCTATTTTTCATTCTTAATAAAAGGGTTGACCTACAATTAATATATTTAATGTGCTTGATGGGAGATATAGAGGAGAAATAAAGACAAGTCTTTCTTTTCACAAAACATTTAGCAGTCTGCCTAAAGCACTGATAGAGCAGTTAGGAAAGCAAAGAATAAAGGTGTGATAAGGTATGCACACCAGATGGACACAGAGAGGCCACTTTCTTTTTCAACAAATTTCAAAGCAGTAATTTAACTGCAGAGACATCCTTTTCTTTTAGCTTATATTCATTTCATCCATTTCATTCAAGTATTGATTATTTTTCTAAAAAATATTGTTTCATGTTCTTTAAAATTCTTCTTTAGTATTCACATTTTCATAAATATAAACATAAGCAACCTCTTAGTCAACATTTTTTTCTTGAATTAAAGAATATCAACAGCAGAGCACAGGGGATGTAGTATTTATTCACCAACTGTGAGCTGATACTAGAGACATTAACATTCCATTCTTACTCTAAATCTACTAAAAAAAAATTAAATAAAATCATTATACTTGACATTTGCGCCAGTAACAAATTACAAGAGTATCTTCAGGATACTCAATGGTCTTTTGCTGGAACTGTAGTCAAGCTGCCTGTTTCCACTGACATTCTCCAACAATCTGGCAGTTAAAGCCTTTGAGTTACAAATCAGCAGGTTTCATCTCAAACATCTGTGGACATTTAAGTTCACCGGAAAATTGGCAAAATTATCCTAAGGGATAAAAGACACTTGAGAGTGGTATCAGTCATCCATCATCTCTCACAATCATTCCAGCAGAGCAACAAATTTAGAAAATTGGTGTTGGGCTTGCTCTCTTGTCTCCTCATTCTTGCCAAACCCTCCTTTCCTCTCACTCTCAAGTGCCCACAAGGTGTTTCATGGTGGAAATTGCTCACATGAGCATTCATCGTGGCTGATTGATGGTCAATGCAAAGCCTAAGAAATGCCTCCAAGTGACCCCTCATCAGACGTGTCACACAGCTGCCCTAAACCAACGGAGAATGTGACAGTAAGACAAGTTACAATGTGCAAATAGAAAGTAAATGGGAAAGGCATAAGAAAGAAAATTATACCAAGTGAAGATGAATTGTCAGAACATAAATTATTTCATTTTACTTGCTTTGCTTAACTTTACATTGGCATTTAGTCTAATATTTTACTACTAACTGTGCAGGATTTATGCCAATTCCTCCTCTGTCAATGAAGTAAATTAAAATGCATCCTGTGAAAATGATCACTAATAAATTGACAGTGAGTAAGTAACAATACAAGACTCTTTAGACCCTTATTTTCCCTCTTGAAACAGTGTATTTAAAACCAACAGCACTCAAAGTGTGAGCTCCTGTGACTTCTCAGAGTACAGAAGGACAAAACTCTATACACAGTAATACTAACATATGATTTATCTCATGCTCATTCTCTAGTAAAGATAGGGTAGATTTTTCCAAAGGCTACATGATATATTCAAAATTATTTGCAAATACCATTAAAATAGTTCTGTTTCTAATTATTTTATCTGTGTGAGGCTGAATTTTCTTTCTAAACTTTAAACAAAACAACAAATTGCAAAGTATTGAATGTAGAGGCATATTCGATAATCCAGGTTTTTCTTCTTAAGACAGATATTAAAAAGACATGGTAAATACAGAGCAATGACACTGTTCTTGATAATGTGTTTCCAAAAAGTTTTTTTCATAAAAATTTCTTCATTATAAATCCAAGTGTTGGGCTTATTATTTCATTTAAAAGGATTATTAAATATTTTTAAATGTCTCAATTTTCCCTTTTAGTTCAGTAAATATAAATACATATAACCAAGGTAAAGAAGAGCCTTTTGAGGCCCTCAATAATTTTTAATGTATCCTAAGAAAAAGTTTTGAGATTTGTTGTTTTAAAGAATTCTTAGGGGCGCCTGGGTGGCTCAGTCGTTAAGCGTCTGCCTTCGGCTCAGGGCATGATCCCAGGGTCCTGGGATCAAGCCCCAAATCGGGCTCTGTGCTCCGCTGGGAGCCCGCTTCTTCCTCTCCCACTCCCCGTGCTTGTGCTCCCTCTCTCGCTAGCTGTCTCTCTCTCTCTGTCAAATAAATAAAATCTTTAAAAGTTAAGCAATTCTTAAATGTTATAGATTAATCTTACTAATCTTCTGCAACATTTAAGATTATTTTTTCTGAATAAGGTAATTGTGCACCAGCACTGAGATCTTGACTTTTAATACCACTAACCAATTAAAGGAACCAGGATTTGTTGGAGAAATGGCTAGTTCTAGAACTTGCATAGGGAAAATGCAAGATGAGCCAGGACCATCTTGTGGTGCTAGAAAGGAAGGAAATACTAAATCAAATAAACAGCAAAACTAACAAACAAAATAATGTGGCACCCAAAACGGACACTGGAACCAACTGAAAAAGGCCAAACCTAGAACAATTTTACCAACAAAATAAAGTAATATTGGATTATAACCAAAAATACGAAATAAATATCCTGTAAATCCACATATTTAAACTAAATAAATAAATTGGGCAGAAGATAGAAGAATGAAAGCAATTTAGGTAGTTACTCTTCTCTTAAGGAGGTAGAACATAACAGCCCACACCTTAAGTGTGTACTTCCTTCCAAAGAATATGGCAAGGGGAAAGACAAAGAGTAACTGTATAGTGAAAAAACCTGACAAACACTACAAAAACAAGTAAACAAAGAAAACAGGGTAAGTCTGAGAAAATGAGACAACCAAGGGGTGTCTAGGGAGACATGATGACTAAATATAATGTGGTATCCTGGAGGGGATTCTGAAACTTAAGAATAAAGACATTAGATAAAGAGTAAGAATATCTGAAAAAAAAAAAAAAGTATAGATTTAGTTAATAATACATCCATTTTGGTTCATGAGTTATTACACATATAGCACATTAATGCACAATGTTAATAACAAGGGAAATTAGGTACAGGGTTGATGGGAACTTTGTACTATTTGTTCAATTTTCCTGTAAATAAAAAACTGTTCCGAAAATAAAGCTTATTTTAAAATAACTTAATTGTGAATGTATTATATTTTTTGGTTTAGCTCAAGGAGACAAACAAAAGAAGACAAATAATTATTGAGGAGACTCTACCAATATTTCTGAAAATGTCCTAGGTAGACCTGCATGAGTATCTGGTGAAGGAGCCCAATAAACCAAGTTCCCTGATCCACCCCCCAGGTCCTACTGCAATAAAAACTGTGGAAAGCAGAGCCCAGAAATCATCATTTGAACAAATCTAGTTAATAAAACATGCTATATTAGTTGCAAAAATTCTTTTTGCACCTTTACTCACTTCAGTAAAAGTAACAAAAATAATCTGACCAAATAACAGGTCAAACAAGTCTTTTTGAAGAACTTGATTAATTTAGGGTTTATATATTTTAATGATTTGTAATCAAATTAATTATGATAATTTTAAAAAACATGGCTCAGAGATTTCCAAAATATATTTCTCTCAGTACTAACCTATTAGATAAGCAATTCATTTGTAACTTCAAGCAACAGAAAGTTTTTTATTACAAATTAGGCTATCACCCTTAAATTAGTCACCCTTCATTTTAGTCTATGAATTTCTAAGGAGAATTAATTTCACCTAATTTTCATTCAGTTGAAATTTATAATGTGAATAAAGAACTGTTTCACCAAAATTTTGTTCAAGTTAATTTGCCTTCAGCACAGCAATTATTTCTTTTTGTGAAAAATTATATTAATAAACAAATAAAATTTTAAAAGGAAGTAAAATTTCATTATGATGGAATGACCAAGGGAAAGAATTCATACCAGAATGGTTTGATAAAAGTATAAAATAATTCTGAGAAAATTATCTCACTCAGCATTTCAGTTGCAATCTTACAACATTTAAACTTTTGATATCTGCAATTCTGATAGGCATGAAATAGGCAAAATGTTCAAACTACTAGGGCTACCAGAAACTATGGTGAGAGATCTTTCACTAGATGACTTCCATCACCACTATTCATAAGGTAAAAGGGCAACATGAGTTCTGTGTGTGTGTCTGTGAAAACTATAGCTTTAGAACTACTTAGGTATTTTAAGTATGTGGAACTATTACTAGAGCTAGAAACACCACTGACGTGTTCAAGATAATAGTATATTAAAAATACACACAGTATCTATCTCATTCTACCAAATAAGACGTTCAAGAAATTTAACTGTTTTTGCTATAACAAAACTCAATTTGTATTCTAAGCACTTGTATCACTGAGTGGCCCTAACAGTCACCTTAGTGTCTCTCTCTTTTTATCTTTTCCCTGGGTTACCTGTTATGTTCTTGAGGACTTATACCATGACAGGTTACAGAGAATATGGGTAGAAATCTGGGCATTTTCCATCATTATCTGTGTACATACCACCCCACAATCACTAGATGTTTGTGTTGCATGGAGTCTTCTTTCACTCATGCACATCACTGCCACAGCCTCTTTGTCTTGCTAATAAGGTATTTGCAGTTTTATTGGCTCTCTGTGCCATAGCCATACTGCTTTCTGATGCTCAAAAAAATATTTCTGTTGCTCTCTGAACTCTGCAGGAGCACATGAATAATCTAGAGGGCTGCTTCAGGCCCACATACCCACACAGATGTTTCTGAACCATGCTAAGGTAAAGAGAAAACATGGAGCCTTTTATTTCCTAGGATTTGGCTCAAAAAAGAGGATAGGATCATTCCACTCTCAAAGTTCATATAGTCCACCTGGGGTGGGGTATCTTTCCCTTTTCTTGGATTTGGTAATTAAGGGTGGAAAATGGGGGGGGGGCGGCTCTATCAGGCGTATTTCCAGAAATCCACCAGAGACTAAGAGCTCTTTTTCCCCTTTTTCTTCTGTCCACTCAGTCTGGATATTCTTTATATAGTCAGTGGGACACAGGCAAAACGAGGCTCTCATTTATCTTATATCTTTCCAGAATGTTTATATTTGATGTTTGAATTCAAAAATTAAAAATTTGACTCTTATTCTCTGTTTTCTGCTATAACAAAACTCTCTTGTACACTGGATGTCTTACGGTCTAGCTGCTGGAATGAGGGTAGGTCACACAGCAAATTGGAAACATTAGAGGACGAGGTGGAATGCAGAAGTTATTGCAAATATCATTCCGCCAAATGTATATGTGTATATATCGTAGGAAATAAATCTTTCATACTTTAATACTTTATGTTCTTACTGAAAACATAACTTATATTCCTGGAAAGGTTATAAAATTGAAAGGAAATATTATCACAGTAGAAAATTTTCACAAATTGCATCTATTTCTGGTACAGATTATTTTTCCATTCAGGACAGCTTACTTATGCAACACAGATATGCTCCTGCTGGGTAAGATTGAGTCAACTGCCTCCTCAGCAATAAAAAATACATACAAACTGAAATTAAGACACTAGCCTATGTGTATTTATCAGTCAATATTATCTTGATAAATATGAGAAAACAACTTATGGATGGATGTTTAAAAAATCTCAGAATGGCTCAAAATCACTTATCAGGAAATAGATATGTCCACACTTTCATTAATGCATACTTTTAATTTATATCTTAGTCTTACAAAACCACCTTTCTACACTAAGAAGTAAGAGGAAAGTCCTTCCCTATCTCCAATTTCATTTCCTATTCTTGACTGACATACACGTTCTTTCCAGAAAGAAATACACAAAAGTGAGTTTAAGTTATTTATGGTCAGGTGCTTTGGTTTATATTGTATCCATACCCACAAAGGTTATCCACAAGGAGTGTTCAACCTATATAAAATGAAAAAAATCAAAGAATATAGAGAAATGATTAAAACAATGAAAAATGATCAGCGTGATGCTTGAAATTAAACAGCAACTTGTAAAAGAAGGTATTAAGAATGTTTTTTAGGTTGATATAATATCCTACTTTAGTCTGAAGACGAGAATTCTTAAACTTCATCAAACTTGTAAAAATTGTCTGTCTCTAATTCTGTCCAGCAATGAATTAGGGTCACCTCTCAGTCCTATCTGAGAGTGTGAAAAGGAATCAAAATCAGACTAAAGACAGATGTGTAGTGATGAAAAGTCACGGCAAGGATCTGAACAAATTCCTCTGATGAAGAGCTACTCAGAGAAATGCCAAAACGAGAGAGAGAGAGAGAGAGGAGAGAGAGAGTGCATACGCACAAGTAGGGGGAGAGATAGAGGGAGAGGGAGAAACAGGAGCAGCAGAGTTTTTGAATTTCTCCCAGTCACTCATAAAAATGGACTGAATCACTAGGATAGCAGGAGAAACATCCCACTGGACAGTGTCTTCAACAAAACCAAAGTCAGAGTACCCCCACAATTCCCAGAAGAGGTGGGGTCAAAGCACCATGGGGCTTCAGCAGCTTTTCCAAGATAGTAAGAGTCCTGAAACCTAGAACACAGAGACTGCCACCACATAACAGTCCCCAAAGAAGAGAACCGCACTCTGAGTGGAT
>NW_024426663.1:12942638-13197949 GCF_017311325.1 Ursus maritimus
GCAGGAATCTGAGAACACCATTGAAACTGGGCTAAGGTTCCACAGGCTCCTTCATGAGCTCCAGTTTGTAGGTAAATCCAAAAGACTGCAGGAGGCTGAATAAGCCAGGGCTCTTTGTAGAAGTGGCTGGTTTGTGGCAAAGCATAGTGTAAGCCTGAGACAACCTGTCTGCTAGAGAGCAAGAAACTTCCAAAGACTACTACCATCATGTCATAAGGGCCCAGGCCTGATTGAAGGGTTCCCCTTTGAGTCAAACAAATTAGGTATAAAATAAATCTATGGGACACTTAGAGATATTCAAATTTGACTGGATATTAGATATAAAAGAATTTATGGAAAAAATGAAGACTAAATGAACAATGTCCAAAAAAAAAAAAAAAATTTAAAAATGGAAACCCTCCAATAACCATTAAGTTCAGCAAGATCACTGGGTCCAAGAGCAACATAAGAATTAATCAATTTTCGGGGCGCCTGGGTGGCACAGCGGTTAGGCGTCTGCCTTCGGCTCAGGGCGTGATCCCGGCGTTATGGGATCGAGCCCCACATCAGGCTCCTCTGCTATGAGCCTGCTTCTTCCTCTCCCACTCCCCCTGCTTGTGTTCCCTCTCTCACTGGCTGTCTCTATCCTGTCGAATAAATAAATAAAATCTTAAAAAAAAAATTAATCAATTTTCTATATACTAAACAATAAACTGTGAAAACTGAAATTAAAAACACAATATCATCTATCATCTTTCCAAGAAAATTAAATACTTAAGTATAAACTTAACAAAACATGTACAGAATCTACATCCTGAAAATTACAAAATTCAGTTATTTAAGATATTGTCCTTAGAAGAAACTAGGTGAAGGATACAGGGACCTCCTTGTGCATTTTTTCCAACTTCCTGTGAATCTATGATTATTTCAAAATAAAATGTTTTAGAAATATATGAACTGAAAAAAAAAAAAAGAAATGCCAAAATGAAAAAACCTATATTCTAGAAAATTGTCCTCAAACAAGGCTGATTTCTTTTTGTGAAATTAATATTCAAAAACTATGATGCAATGATTTTTCCATCAAAGTGTTAATTCTTTAAACATGAGTTTTGCATACAAGTGCACATCAGGTTGCTGTGGCTCTAGGAATGTCCCCCAACTTTTCCCCTACCCAATTCTGGGCCACCAAGTCATTCAACATTTTTTGTCTTTTGTTTTTTTTGCTTTGTTTCAGTGTCAAAAGTTAATCATCTAAAAAAATGAAACATCATAATTCATTTATATTAGTTTAGTCACCATAGAAAAGAGATTTAAGTATCCTGAGTCCTTTTTTTCAAGAAAAGAAACAGCCTTTAAATCCTTAAATTGTACATGAGGCAAAAATTAATTACAACTTTTTCCCCCTCCTATCAAAGAGAATGATATATTAGGCTTGCTATGCACATTTGAAATATTTTTATTCAAACTCTCTAACACTATATTATTCTAAGCATTAAAATAATTTTCCACTGATCATTACTCATGAATTGATAATTCTATGCGCCATAGATGTTAAATTGCATTTTAGGTAGTCTGTACCTGAGAAGTCCAATGTGTTCACTCTTTACATGCAATCCCCTCATTTAATTGGCCCCCTGAGAAAATGATTCTCTTAACCTTTATCTTTTTTCCCCACTCCCTGCATAATGCTAAAGCATAGAAATCTGCCTGGCAGCAGCTTTTTAAGAGTGTACAACTTGGCTCTAAAGAGTATGTATAGCTTTTTATTGGTTGTCTCCCTTTGTGTTCGGCTGACACAAATTGCCTTCTAACATGAGCAGGATCAATTAAGCTGGTAACAGAATTGTGCGAGAACAATGAGACCTACCTCCACCATAATGCCAGAGCTTTCATCATACAGATCCTGTGACTCCACAAATGAATAAAGACACATATCCCCTATTAAAGTCGCTTGCTGCTAGGAGCTGGCTACGTTAGAGAAAGGGCTCAGGGGAATGCACCATATATTCTCTTTGAAAGTGAAAATGCTGACACCTCACTGTGATGAGGACAATGAAAAGCAGCATGAGCAGGACAGACAGAAGACAGAATAATAAAGACTCTGAAAGAAAGGAAGAACACACTTTTGGCATACAAGCAGCTCTGGAATCTGAATGAAAATGCCAATCTGATTTTAACCTCACAGAAAAAGTATATAAAATTTTTATTGCACCTATTTTTTAATGTATGAAATGTTGAATTTGATCAAAGATTCATTAGTTTTATTGGTGAAAAGAAGCAAAAGTAGGATTCCTAGCCTTTAACCATAATTAAAGCAAAATGAAAAATCAATTTTTATTTGGACATTTGATCCGTCACTATATCAATGTGTTGGTTATTGAGAATGTTTATTTTGTACTTTTTTTTTCATATTATGCAACTTCAGACCTGACTGTGTACAGGTCTGAAGGAAAGATCTATCTCATAGGGAAATTAATGTCCAAAGTGCTATACAATTTACTCCTTAGAAAACAGATTTGGCATTCCCATTTAGCTTTCTTGGCAAAATTTCTCCAGCCTACCATATATGCCCATTCCATAGGGTTTTTTTACCAACACATTTTGAATCCTTCTCTCTAGTACGGGTTGTAGGAGTTACTCCTCATACAGACCTAAAATTCAATTATCAGTGTTTTGCCACAGGTTATGTGATCAGTAAAAACACAATTCTTACTAATTGGCTTCATATTCTATTGGTTTTATTTTTTTGGGAAAAAATAATGTAACTGACTTGAAATGCTTTGTTATATCCTAGAAATGAAGGTTTTTCTAAAGAAAATTGATTACAAGTGAACAGCTAGTCAAGAGCAAAGTACCAGGTAAGATAGCATGCATAGAATCATTGTCTATTTCAGCAAAAATTATACCTTTGATAACTAGTCTCAGTATTAGATCATTAATTAGATCACCAATTAGATCAAGAACTAATCAATATTTTAACACACAATTCTCTGTCCATTCAAGAGGCCTAATCTGAGTGTTAGCCAAGAAAGTCACCTCTACAAGTTTTTTCAAGTGTTTGAAACTGGGACGCCTGGTTGGCTCAGTCAGTTAAGCATCCGACTCGTGATTTTGTCTCAGGTCATGATTGCAGGGCTGTGAGATCAAGCCAGGTGATGGGCTCTGGACTGGGTGCGGAGCCTGCTTAAGATTCTCTCTCTCTCTCTCTCTCTCTCTCCCCCCCCCCCTCCCTCCCTCTGCTCTTTTCCCCCAACCCCGCCTCTCTTTCTCCCCTCTCTTAAAAGAAAAAAAAAAATTCAGTTTCCTGCCTAGGAAGTTTCTGTTAAGAACAGCAGTACTATAAGGTGGTAGAACTAACATCTATTTGAATGACCACATTCTATATAAGTCTCTGAACTCCTACTTCCCCAAAGAGGTATAGCACAATTCTAAGAGAAGAGTATATTGGTTTATACTCCTCACAAAACAGGCGCTAAGAAAGGAAGTATAATTGGGGAATGATCTCAGCAAGCACTATGAGGGAGTGGGGAAGTGAACAACTAAGGAGGAAATAATAAACACATATTAATGCATTAAAATGCATTAATAAATGATCATAATGAATTAATGAGTTTGATCCTGTCCTAGCTAAATCTCAGGAATCCTGAGACTAGGGAGACCTGCCTCAGAATTCTACACGAAGAAATATTTCCTTGGGGTAACTTGGTGGCTCAGTCAGTTAAGTGGTCACTCTTGATTTTGGCTCAGTTCATGATCTCAGGGTGGTAAGATCAAGACCTGCGTCTGGCTCCACACTGGGCATGGAGCCTGCTTAAGATTCTCTTTCTCCCTCTCCCCCTCCTCAGCCCCTTCACACTCTCATACTTGAAAGAAAGAGAAAGAGAAAGAGAAAGAGAGAAAGAGAGAGAGAGACAGGGAGGGGAGGGGAGGGGAGGGGAGGGGAGAGGAGAGGAGAGGAGAGGAGAGGAGAGGAGAGGAGAGGAGAGGAGAGGAGAGGAGAGGAGAGGAGAGGAGAGGAGAGGAGAGGAGAGGAGAGGAGAGGAGAGGAGAGGAGAGGAGAGGAGAGGAGAGGAGAGGAGAGGAGAGGAGAGGAGAGGAGAGGAGAGGAGAGGAGAGGAGAGGAGAGGAGAGGAGAGGAGAGGAGAGGAGAGGAGAGGAGAGGAAAGAAATATTTCCTTGACTCTAGTAGCAGTTCTGATGGCTAAATAGAAACTCAAAAAATTGATTGACTTCAACCCTAGATATTGACCACTCCCTACTCAAGCCATACCTTGGTGACACTGCTGCTCATCCTTAGGTCATTTTGAGCAACAATACATCATTAACCAGTCAACAAATGATTGGATTTAGGTCGGGTCCACCCTGAGTCTAAGGTGGTGAAGATATGAAATGCATATTATGCCAACCTTTCGTTAGGAATTCATCATAAACTATGTAGGTATGAAACAGACATTATGAGGCTTCCAAGGAGAGAGCTTTTGAACTGGCAAGTACCTCGACTGACTATTCTAACCACAGAGGTTGATCATTTTTCTTCCACACGTAACCCATGATACACGATGTGTGCACAGTCCCTCATGCTCTGAACAGTTTTTATAGCTCCTGATACAGTGCCTCATATTCTATACCCAGAAGCCACTCAGTAAATATTACAGACTGACTCATAGACTCAGAAAATGCCAAGAAAAAGATGACAGGCTACATGGCAGGAAAATGTTGGCTCTAAGTGCCTACTCAAGTGAATCCACTGATTTAGCAGGTCATAACTAATTCTGCTGGCTTACATGACCATCCTAGAATAGAATATTATCAGTCCAAACTGAAAATTCTACCTTTGTCAGCAGCCACAAGTCTTTTGCCAGATCACGCCTATCAAGTTCTAAGAGCAAACCATGAAAAGCCTTAAAAAAAAAAAAAAAAAAACTACCAAAGGGACATAGATACCCTACGCCCAAATATAGTCTTTGTTTTTCAAGTGACTTCAACACATCACCATATATTGAACAAAATATCTAGGACTGCAGGCAAGTGTGATTCAGAACCCAATTTAGAAAAAAAGAAATTGTTACAAGTAAAATCCTCCTGGGCTACGAAGATTCTTACTATTTTTCATTGCAAACTTGTCAGAGAACCTTGGGAAGAAAATAAAATTTTTAGTAGCTGTCACAGGATTACCCGCACTTCTTTAGTATTCTGTAAAGCCAAGGGTGCTACACTGCACATGCTTCAAATTATTTTGAAGGTTTTTATTTTTTTTATAAAATTTAAAAAAATAGTTTTTGTTCATTTCTTTGCTTTTTGATAAAACAGATTTGATTAGAATATAAACTGCAGATGTAGGATGTGCTTTTTTTCTGATTGGATGTGATAATTTGCCATTTTTGTGGGATTTGTTTTGGCTAATCAAGTAAGCAAATATCCCCTGATGTATCATGTACAGTCCACCAGGTCAAGAGCTATGAATAGCTAAAGGAAGGAGTCCACACCCTTAAGGAACTGGAAAGCTGGGAGAATAAGATGTATATGCAATAAGATAGACTATAGTGTTTCATAAGAGAGATAAGGAAGTGATATTCATAGGAATAGAGTGGTTGGGTGGATCATTAAAAGCGCATGGAAAAGACAGTATTTGAGATGGTCTCTAAAAACTAGGCAGTATTTTAAAAGGAGATATTATAGGAGAAAAGGAAAAAAAGATAAAATATGGCATGACTTCTTAATAGTAATGATTTCTGTTTAGGAAAAGTATAGATAGGTATAGGAACGCAGACCTGAAAAGAGAGGTCATTAAACACCCGTTGGAGAGTTGTAGTCATTTGAAAGGAAGATTCCAAAATTTCACAGGAGGGGAGTAACATAATTAGTTCTATATTGATTGGGTATATGAGAGATATTTAAGAAACAAAGGTTGTCAGTTGCACCCTTGACACTCTCCAAAATTCATTTTCCATAGCCCTAAGTTATTTACGAGGAAATCCTGGGCCCTCAAGATAAACCTAGGCATCCAGCCTATGTACATTTCCAAGGCCATCTTCAGGGAAGTCTCAGTCCCCTGCTCTTAGGCCCAAAGATCCCTTGCTCCTGATGAATACTGGAGAGATGGATATGTGATAAGTGGAAAGAAGGAAGAAGGGGGGGGGGAGGAAGGAAGGAAACTTCTCTCTCTTCTCTTCTCTCTCTTTCTCTCGTATAAAACAACTTTTTAAGTAAGATAAGAAACACTGATTCATTTAAAAGGAACTGGGCGAGGTGACATGCCTAAATGACCTAGTTATTAAATGACAAGATCAAGTCTATACTCTAATTTTTTGCCTCTTTCTTTCCCCATTACACCAAATTGCACCTCTATGATTCTGTAGTGACAAATCCACATATATTCCAATGAATTCCAAATCTCTTAATGAAACCCAGATCTTTTCTCCAATTACCTGTCTTATACATTTAGCTCCTGGGTGAAGGCATCCCTCTAGATGCCCAATAGACAGGTGACTTGTTTCATAAATCACTGTCTTCTGAATAAACTTGAACTCCTATCTATTTTATAGGGAATCTCATGAAACAGAACCATATACATTATTCTGAACTTTTACTTCTTCTTAATATCTCACATCTCATCAGTCACTGAGACCCCATTCCTTAATATTTTCTCCATTCCTAGTGCTAACATCTTGGTTCTGATCTGCATTATCTCTTACTATTAAGAGATAATAATCTATTACGATAAGCACAAGGGACCCTCAAACTCATCCTATGTCCTTTGACTATGTAAACCTTTTGATAATCTCTTCTTTGTTAGAAAACAAAGCAAATAACTGGCATCCAAATAACTACTTTCTATCATTTTTATGTTGCATTTGTTAACAAAAGATTCGTGTTGGTATTTTTTTTTTAATAATTTTTAAGAAAGTGAATTCACAGGGGTGCCTGGGTGGCTCAGTCATTAAGCGTCTGCCTTTGGCTCAGGGCGTGATCCCAGAGTCCTGGGATCGAGCCCCACATCAGGCTCCTCCACTGGGAGCCTGCTTCTTCCTCTCCCACTCCCCCTGCCTGTGTTCCCTCTCTCACTGGCTCTCTCTCTCTCTGTCAAATAAATAAAATCTTTAAAAAAAAAAAAAAAGAAAGTGAATTCACAGAATTATTTCTTTTCTCATTAACTTTAAGTAAATTAATTTCAGTTTCTAGCAAAGACTGTAGGATAAAGTCATTTCCTAAAATATTCTGCTTAAAATACATATTATTGATAAAATAAGTCTTCGTAAGTTGTGCAAAACCATTTAACTAAAGTGTTACATCTAGAAATAATGCATATTTATTTCTTTAATTTTCACACCTACTTTCTTGCTGGTACCCACAGGGAATTCTGTGACGAACTATTTCTTAATATATGACATTTTCACTTCTCAACTACTTGATTGCTTTTTGCTACTCTATTAGTCATCTACAATGAGCTAGTCAAAATGGAACTACTAAAACATAACCTAGTTGTCTCATCTATAAATAAACATATGTATGTGTATATATTTACATAAAAGCTTCTTATAGTTCTTAAAATTACAAAGAAAAAACACTTGAAGAGAAAGATATGAAAGAGGACTTCATTCACATAACAACTTGTAGAGTATTGAAAGAAAATAAGATTTTTTTCATGTATAGGAAAAGATTTAGTTATGAATTAGGCGTAAATCCTACTTTTTGGCATTAACCACACACATGCGTTGATATGTATATAAATACACACTACACAGACATAGAAATTCTGTTCCAATTTTCCACCCTTATAACTGTGTATCACAAACACATTGTGTATCTATCTTAGCAAGCAGACTAATTCATATGCCACAGAAAACCATGGTAGCCGCTTTTAAAATCAGTGCCCATTTGCACTTTTCAGTTCCCTCATCAAAAGTTTTTGTTCCACTCTTCTCCTCATTTTTATCATGTTTTGTACTCATTTTTTTTCCATATAACAACCTGAAAAATGGAAGGACATGTTCAGATTAAATGTCTTATTCATGTCAAGCTAAATGGGGAAGGGGAAAAGAGGAAGAATAAGGAGAAAGGGGTCTGGACTCTGCCATCTCTCTCTCTGCCCCACTCCGCTCCCAAACTCTGATCCAGCCACAACAGCCTTGGAACAACTTCTCACATGCCAAGCTCTGGCTATCCCTAAGGTATTCCTTCACCCTCTTCCCCTTCTCTGGGGGATTCCTGCCTATCACTGGGTCTGGAAAGCTCCTGCTCTTCCTTCAAGTCTCAGCATAACATCTTGTGAAGGACATATTCCCTACCACCTAGTATATGACAGGTACCCCATTATTCTCCTTGACAGCATCCTCCTTTTTTCATTATTGGTTTACCAGAGTTATTCAGTACAGATTTCTTTGTGTGTTTACATGTATAATGTCATTTTTTCAATAGACAACACAGTCTGTAAGGAGGACCACTGGTTTTTTACCACTGTTGTGCAGCACACAGCACAATGCCTGGCCCAGTACATGGTAGGTGCACAATAAATATTTAAGAAAGGGGAGAAGGAAGAGAGGAAGACTGAAGAAAAGGAGTCAGAAAGAAAGCAGGTAACTTTTTAAAAGATGGCAAAGAAAAAAGAACAAGCAGAAAAAGGTAGGGACAAAGAACGAAGTACAGTAAAGCTGTTGGGAACAAAAATAAAAAGCATAAAATAAAATTAAAATGATCTCTGAAACACAGTCCAGCCAATCCAACATTTTTCCATGAATATCAACTAGAATACTAGACTGAAACAAGATTATGACTGTCACCAATGAAAAACTGTCATACTGATGTCTCCTTGTAATGCATGCACTGGTTTATGGACCCAAACTCCTTGAGTCAGCACCACAGATCTGGCTAATGTTCTTCAGAGCAGCATTTGCCCTTTAGGGTTCTGACTTAGCTGACAGATGTGTAAAACCCCTTGTAACCAGTTACCTTGCTATTGATTACACATCTGTGAGGCTCATAGACTCATGTTTTTTCTAGCTAAGGTCAGCATTACCTTAAGCCTTGCCTCCTGATGCCGAGCAGTGTTTTAGAGGGCATGACATAAATTCAAGCCATGCCTTGGCCTCTTCCACCTTATACCCCCAGTGTTTCTGTAGATGAATATGGAAGATATTGATCTAAAGCTCTCTGCTGGGAAATAAATGTGTGTCGGTGAATTTTGGGTTAAGGCCAAAGCCTGGTGCCATCTCTCCTTTGTACATAAGCAAAACCAAAGCTTAAAGTTGTCAGAGGACACTCCCAAGTGAATTTAGGTAACAAATATGCGTTGTCAATGAAGCCTACCCTAATAGCCCTGTTAAAAATTGCAAACTGACCCTTCCAATCATATTCCCAGTCCCCCTTAACCTGATCTACTTTTTTTATTGCCCTTAATACCACCTGACATATTTCATAGGTTATGCCATTTGTTATTTATTTGCTTCTCCTTCCACTAGAATATAATTAAATGAGGTCAGGGATATCATCTATTTTGTGCACTAACGTATTCCAAGAACCTAGAATAGTGCCTCCCACATAATAGCCCTTAATTTTTTTAATGATGAATCAATGAATGAATAAATGAGTGAAGATCAGTAATCTATATTGTGTGGAGAGAGAGGAGGCAGGTAACAAAGATATAAACGTCGGGATCTTTGCCTTTTTAGAGTTTGTTTAGTGGGACAATAAAGATACACACAGGAAATTGGATTACAACCCCTATGAGATAACAAATATTAATAAATATAATTATGTCTGTTAATAAATGCAATTGAACCATAAAGAAAGCAGCTTCCTATAGCAGGAATAACACTGGACTTGGAAGTTGGGGTTGAATTCCACCTCCACCATTTACCAACTATAACTTTTCCACTCACCAACTATGACTTAGACAAATCACTTAAATCCTCTGGGCATCAGTTTCCTTATTAGTATGAATGACAAAATAATGGCTTCTTTATGGGATTCTTGTGAGAATGAAGTGAAATTACAAATGTGAAATGAACTGGCCAATAATATTTACTCAGTAAATGTCAATTGAATGAATAGACATTCTCATTCACAAATAAGACAAACATGGTGGTTAGTTTCCTTCCCTAAGGTCACCCAGTTAACGTAAGATGAGGAATTCCAAGTCTTCTGAAACCCAAGCCCAGCGTTACTGAAAATAGAACAGACTGCCTATCCTGTACCTTGACTTTATTCCTATAAGCAATTCTGTTTCTCACACGTAACAAAAATTTATCATTTGTTCTAGAAAAGGAGCATCATTTCCCTGAAATACCCTCATTAGGCTCCAAGATGTCTAAGCCCTGTCTCCCTTTAATCGGTTTACTTGTGAAGGAGCAATTTGCTTTACGACCTCTCTGCAGAGTCTGAAGGGTTTATGACCATGTGGTGTCAACAAGGAACTCTAAGATGCTTTTGGTTCCATTTACTAGCTTCACAGTCTTCAAATTGTAGGAGCCTATTTGTTCTGAAAAGACTGGAGCTTGAACATTAAACCTAAGCAGACCTCAAGAGTTTTCTCTTACTGTGGAACAGTAACATGGAATATGCCCTAGGAAAGTATGATCAGTATTAATGTAAGGTGTTTTTAATAACATATCAACTTAAAAACACACCATATTGTCCTATCACAAGGCTTCTGAAAGGCTGGGTGAATCCGTTTTGGTCAGTCTCATAACCTTTTTGGTTTTGTTTGTTTGTTTGTTTGTTTGTTTTAAAGATTTTATTGATTTATTTGATAGAGAGAGAGACAGCCAGCAAGAGAGGGAACACAAGCAGGGGGAGTGGAAGAGGAAGAAGCAGGCTCCTAGTGGAGGAGCGTGATGCAGGGCTCGATCCCAGAACGGTGGGATCACGCCCTGAGCCAAAGGCAGACGCTTAATGACTGAGCCACCCAGGTGCCCCAGTCTCATAACCTTTTTGTAAATGGAAATCAAGATTTCCAGGGATCCAACAAACCTACTGGCTCAAAGCTAGAAACCTGGAGCTCTATGAATAAATAATCTATCAATGATCATAGAAAGGGAAAGCTACTACTTTACTTTCAAAAGCCTAAGTTGAGACTGATTTAAACATTCTATTCTTTTGTTTACAGGCACAGAGGCCTCAGAGGAATCATCATGCAACCCAGTTAGCATCACAGGAATCCTAAATTATGTAGTAGAATCCTAGAAAAATGCTGACGGACAGGGCTGGAGGTATAGTAAGATAACTGAAGTAAAGGCTCACTCTAGCTCAAGTACAAACAAGTGTGATTGTTATACTTGTATTACTCTGTTTGATCATTTAAGAGCAGGATGTGAAGTAGAATCAAGGAACACTCTCAGTCTCTCAAACCCTACCTTGACTCTTGTCTCTAGCATTCTCTGCCTCATTTCCCTCCTTCTGATCAGTTTTACTGTTGTTGTTTTTTTCTCCTTACTCATCAGCAGTTACGACTTTTCTGGTCAAACTCCTCATGCTGACTGACTAAATTTTTTGGTGTCTCAATTCTCATAATCCTGAAAAATGAGAGGAGAATCTCACTGGCCTTGCCAATCTTTTCTAACCTTCCACCTAAGAGCTGGGACCCCTGGGGGAGGTGGGGTTGCATGGGCAACACTCCTCCTGGGGTGGAGGCAGACTCTGCAGAAATCTGTGATTAAAAATGATAAACAAAGTTGGTACAGCCACTCTGGAAAACAGTGTGGAGGTCCCTTAAAAAGTTAAAAATTGAGCTACCCTATGATCCAGCCATTGCACTACTGGGTATTTACCCCAAAGATACAGACGTAGTGAAGAGAAGGGCCATATGCACCCCAATGTTCATAGCAGCAATGTCCACAATAGCTAAATCGTGGAAGGAGCCGAGATGCCCTTCAACAGATGACTGGATTAAGAAGATGTGGTCCATATATACAATGGAATATTACTCAGCTATCAGAAAGAACGAGTTCTCAACATTTGCTACAACATGGACGGCACTGGAGGAGATAATGCTAAGTGAAATAAGTCAAGCAGAGAAAGACAACTATCATATGATTTCTCTCATCTATGGAACATAAGAACTAGGATGATCGGTAGGGGAGGAAAGGGATAAAGGTGGGGGGGTAATCAGAAGGGGGAATGAAACATGAGAGACTATGGACTATGAGAAACAAACTGAGGACTTTAGAGGGGGGGGGGGTGGGGGAATGGGATAGACCGGTGATGGGTAGTAAGGAGGGCACGTATTGCATGGTGCACTGGGTGTTATACGCAACTAATGAATCATCGAGCCTTACATCGGAAACCGGGGATGTACTGTATGGTGACTAACATAATATAATAAAAAAATCATTAAAAAAAATAAAAATAAAAAAACATAAAAATGATAAACAGACCCTACCCAAGAGTGATAAACACACTTTCTTATTAATTCTGGAATCAATTTACTTCTCTCCATTGCCACTATCTTAATTCAGCTGAAGCTACTGTCACTCACCTATATTACCTCTTAAGAGGTCTCCCTATATTCAGATTCTCTTCTTCTAAACACTTCCCCAACACAATCAGGATAATCTATCCCTCATTCTTGGCTCACAATTCCAAAAATGGCTCCTGCTTGTCTTCAGAGGAAGACAAGGTCCAAAATTCTTAACATGCCTACAAAGCCTCACCTGACTTACTGTTACATCCTCATAGTTCTCAGGTCTTGCAGTCCCTCTACATCTCAGAGCCATGACTCAGACTAACCACATATAGTTTCTTAAGCACACCAGATTCTGTGTTGCCTTCAAGACTCTGCATATTCTATTCTACTTGGCATTTTCTTCCCCTTCCTTATACCCATCCAGTTATTCTTGCCCCTTAGAATTCAATTTAGATATAAACTTCTAAATCAGCATCCTAGGTGTATTCCTATTTTAGCCCACATTACACTTTATTGTCATGGGGTGATTTACTCTCCTATTCCTGCCACCCTCACGAGCCAGTCAGCACCCAGGAGGCAGAACGCTTGTGAAATTCATTGCATCCTCATCCCACCAGTGTCTGGCACATAGTTGGTGCTCAGTAAATATTTCTTGACTGAATGAATGAGAAGACAAAGTCAACTCAAAACCTCTAGAACCACCTCCCTGTTCTACTGCTTTTCAGGTGGTCATTTAGCCACTGAATGATAACTTTTATCTTTTTCTGCATCCTGAAGTATCCAAAGCAATCCAAAGAAATCACAAAGCGCAATCTTCATAGCTTTAAAATCCAAAATCCTCAGAAAATGCACCAGCATAACTCAATATGCTTTCCCCCCGAAAAAATATTTAAAGTGATTACAAAGTATACTACTTCTCTGTTCTGCTGGTCTTAACTCTTAAGCTTGTCCCCTAGAACCAGAGTAATTAAAGGGGCTTACAATTGGCCTGCTGACAGGTATTCAGATAAACACATTGTCAGAGATATGCCTCTGAGTCCCCAAGTCGCCATTGTCCCTCTAACCAAACGCAGTAAATTAAAGTCTTCAACTGAAACTATAACCCTAGCCTTCTGAATAAATGGCATCAACACATCTATACAACTCCTTGCAAGGCCATGTGCTGAAAAAGCCAACCTTGCTCAGGCTAGGAAAGAAACCTGATATCTCACCACACTAAAAAAAAAAAAAAAAAAAAAAAAAAAAAATCTTTGTATCTGCCAAACGGAACCTTTTATAGCTTTTTACTATATTTAGCTTCTACTTACCACTTACGGAGCTTTTGGTAGATCCCACTTAGACCTACAGACAAGGTCCTCCTACAGTCTGCAGGCCTACAGGTTCCTCCTCATCCCTGGAACATGCCTGACACATGAAATTTGTCTGCAGGATTGGTGGGTCTCATTAAAAGCTTGGCAAGTAGACAAAAAACTGTTTAACTTTTCAGCTGCCCAGAAACACAACCCGATTAACATGAGTGGACATTTACTAGTTTATGAAACAAGGTTCTAACCAGCTTTTAAATATATTAATCTTTTCTCTTGGTTGTGCCCAGAAATCCCTGAAAAGCAGCCACTTAGCTCTTAGCCCACGTCCCCTTGCTGCAATCCATCAGCTACTTTTTTAATGTATTTCTTTATGGTTACAGCCACCCACCAAAACAAATAACTTCTGTGAGATGAGTATTTTAATTCTACCCATGCAAAAATCAGATTAAGGATTCTAATTAAAAAAAATTAGTAACACCAATGTTTTAAATACCACATATAGGTAATCCAGAATTTATACAAGACGACACTAATTTGGACCAAAAATATCAATTTTTGTACATTATGTTACCACCAGTTTGCCACTGAAGCAAACGGAGATTACAATTATTCTCTCATAGGCAGTAAGAAAGGATGAGATTCATCTCCCATTCCATCATCTCTTAGCCCACAGGTTTCAAGTGATTTATCCTAAATCATATAGCTAATTACTGATAGAGCTTAAACTAAAAAAAAAAAAAAAAAAAAAAGTCGGTAAAAGAAGCAAACAATACAACAAAAATAAGCTTCTAACTCCCAATCCATATGCAAAATTTGCTTCATATAAACAAACACAACTATAATTGCTTTTGCACTGAGGCAACAGGCTGCTTTTTATTTATTTTTAAGATGTTAAATTGAAATAGAATTGACATATAACATTATCCTAGCTTCAGGGGCGTAACATATTAATTAGATGTTTGTATTTGGTATGAAATAACATGAAATATTTCACTTCCTGTGAAATATTGTTTCACTTATTGTGGTGATGATTTCACCACAGTAAGTCTACTTACCATCTGTCACTATACAAAATTACATTTTTTTCTTGGGATGAGAACTTTTTAGATTTACTCTGTTAATAACTTTCAAATATGCAATAAAGTATTATTGACCATAGTCATCATGCTTTACACTATATCCTCATGACTTATTTTATAACTGGAAGTTTGTACTTACTGCTCCCCTTTACCGACTCTGCCTGCTCCCCAACCCTGCTCCCCTCTGACAACCACCAACCTGCTCTCTGTATCTTTGAATTTTTTATTTTCATTTTCTTTTGTAGATTCCATACATAAGCGAAATCATATGGTATCTGTCTTTGTCTGATTCATTTCACTTAGCATAATACCTTCGAGGTTGATTCATGTCATGGCAATGGCAAGATTTCATTCCTTCTTATGAATGAGCAATATTCCATTGTATGTGTGTATGTGTTGTATGTACATATACATATATCACATATATACCACGTCTTTATTCATTCATCAGTGGGCACTTCTGTTACTTCCACATCTTGGCTAATGTAAATAATGCTATGTATAGGGGTACATGTATCTTTTTGAATTAATTTTCTTTTAGAAAAAAGATTTTATTTATTTATTTGAGAAAGACATAGTGAGAGAGAACACAAACAGGAGGGAGGGGCAGAGGGGCAAAGGGAGAGGATGAAGCAAGCTCCCTGCTGAGCAAGGAGCCCAACATGGAGCTCAATCCTAGGACCCTGAGATCATGACCTGAGCCAAAGTCAGAACCTTAACTGATTGAGCCACCCAGGTGCCCCAAATGTTCTTATTTTCTTTGTATAGATGGTGGAATTGGCTGGATCATGTGAGATTTCTTCTTTTTTTTAAGGATTTTATTTATTTGTTTGAGAGAGAGAGAGAGAGAGAGAGAAAGTGTGAGTGCAAGTGGAGGGTGGGGGGGAGGACCAGAGGGAGAGAGAGAATTTCAAGCAGACTCCATGTGCTGACCATGGAGCCTGATGCAGGGCTCCGTCTCATGACCCTGAGATCATTACCTGAGCAAAAATCAAGATTTGGACAGTTAACTGAGTCACCCAGGTGCCCCCATATGGTATTTCCGTTTCTATTTTTTTGAGGAACCTCCATATTGTTTTCCATAGTAGCTGTGCTAATTTATGTTCCCACCAATAGTGCATGAGTGTTCCCTTTTCTCCACACCCTTGCCAACACTTGTTATTTTTTTGTCTCTTTGATATTAGCCATTCCAACAGATGTGAGGTGCTATCTTACCATGGTTTTGATTTGCATTTCCCTGATGATGAGTGATGAGCATCTTTTTGTGTGTCTCTTAGCCATCTGGATGTCTTCTTTGGAGAAATGTTTATTCACGTCCTCTTCCCACTTTTAAATCAAATTGCTTGTTTTTTTTGTTATTAAGCTCTATGAGGATTCTATTTTACATTTAAGCTTTAGCATTCAACTAATGGATTTATCTCTCTTCACTTTTTAAAAAGTTTTTAATCAAATCGCTTTTTAAACAAATACATTGTCTTCAACAGGTGACATGTCACTAAATCCTGACAAGAAAATTTTTTCCTAAAAGGAGTCTCTCTCTACCTCAATGTTTCCCTCTGTGTCTTGGGATCAGTTTTTATTTATTTACAGCTAACTGGCTTTTTGCCTGGGGCACCTAGTACTTTTGGCTGGGTCAAAAATAGCAAAAAAAAAAAAAAAAAAAAAAAAAAAAAAAAAAAAAAAAAAAAAGGGATATTATATTCTCTAAGAAGTCTTTGTCCTCTTAGGGTAAGATACCAGTTTTCAGTCCTAAACTAACACCAGACTTCTGCCATGGTGATGACACTCTGCAAAATGTTAACTTATTCCAAATAAAGGGAAAGCTACTTGCAACAACAACAACAACAACAACAAAGTATTCATTTTCTTTCAGTGCAGGAATATGTTTCCCTTTCTCAGACTTCCCTGCCAAACAGTAGTTTCAGGATTAAATAGGCATAATAATGTGTATTTGGGTAGCCTGATATTTTCCAGGCATCTTCGTATTACTCAGACCCATCAATTACAAGGATAGCCTTGTTCATAGAATATCACATTGTTATCAGTTTAATCTACTTTATGAATACAGGTCTCAGCAAGCTTATATACTTTCACTGCTTACAAATGGACTCGCATCCCAGTTCTTTGCAAAATCAAGTACGTAGTTAACCTGAAGTGTAATTTGCCATTGAGACTTTCTCTAAAAGAGCCTTCATGGTCTCCACATATTCTCTCTGCCACTTGTTTCTCTACCCTCTATAATCTATCTTTTACTTTAATCACTCTTTTGGATTTATCTATCAAAAATATATCATGAATCTCCTAACAACCATTTTCTAGACCTCTTCATCTCAGCCTTGCTGAAAACTACATGGATGCAACCATCATTTTATTTTTGAGACATTCTACCATGTTAGCTTCTGAAACTCTGAGATAAGTGTGCCTTGTTTTATCTCTCTACCATCTTCTTAAATTTCTTCCTCCTTTGACCCCAGGATGGATATTGTCCAGAGTTTCTTTCTTAACTCTTGCCTTGTTTTGTGTGGTTTTTTTTCCCCCTCTTCTCTCTCCTCCCCCCCCCCTTATTCCACCTCATTTCTCCTTTTATGCTGATGGTTGTTAGCTTCAATATTTTCCCACACTCATGATTCTTATTCCTAACTGCCTGCTGTTCAGCACCATCTGAGCTGATCCATACAAGCATCAAATTCAATATGTTCAAGAATAAATTCATTATTGTGCTCTTCAATCTGTTCTTCCCTAGCATTTCCCCTGCTTATTATACCATCATTCTTCCTATTACCCAACTTAAATAGAAGCAATGTTTCTCTCTTCTCTCCTCTGACAATATTTTTGCTGCTTTTTTTCAGCTTCTCATTCTAAAATATTTGTTGTGCATATATTGTGTACAGGCACTGTGCTGCTATTCATTACAAATACAGTGGTACCCACAATAGGATCTCTTCCCAAAACACAACACCCATTTTACTGCTTTTCTACTTACATAAACCCTTTCCTATTTGTCTTCTCAGTTCCAACTGCCACTTAACCAACTCAGAGAATTTTTTTTTTACCTTTTATTGTAATAACCTCTTACCTGATTTTCTTTTCTCAGTTTCCCCTTTAATTCCTCAGGGACATGACTGTAATATTAATCTTGTAAGGAACAGAAAATATACCTATCCAAAGGCCAATGGATATTCCTCTTATCCACAAAATTAGTTTAAATAATATTAGCATAGCATACCAAACTCTACCACCCTGTGCACCTTTTCAAAGATTATTTCTTGCTGTTCATAAACATGATGGACCCATGAAAACATTATGCACAATTATAATATTTTCCCCATACATGTCTCTACCAATGCTCTTTATCCATTTGTAACCTAACCATTGGACTGTTCCCCCAAGCACAATTTTCCATAGGCCAACATGAAGAGAACCCAGTAATACCTATATACGTAAATGGTTGCAGAATAAAAAAAGAACCTTAAGTTTAGGCAAATTAGATATTTTATACTGGACAATAGTTATGCTAGCTTTTTGCTTCAGAGAGGCAATGTATCTGTCAAAGCTGCTTGCTATACAAATACTCTTGAAAAGATAGTCCTGAGAAATGATAATCAGTGCCTTCACTGAAAATACATGTAGAAACACAAAGGACTCGGCAAGAATGGTCTCCCCAGACTACTAGTTCTGAACATCCATCCAGAACCAGAAAAAATTAACATATTTCACAAAGTCTCACATAATATTACCATCCTCCAAACACAAGCCAGTAAAACTTGCAAGTACTGTAGTATCTTTCTCTTCTGGATGTTAAAGATCTCTTCCTTATAGTATTTTTAAGCACAACACTTTTGCTGCACTATACATACTTGTGTTTATCTTTCTCCCCTGGCTAGAGGGTCTTCTAAATTCTATTTGAGGGTCTTCTAAACCACGCAGCAAGTATATATTATACTTTTAAAAGAGGGGGGAAAGTTAGAGTAACTTATATGAAATGGAAACATTCCTAGAAGTCAAAAATTACCAAAACTGACTCAGAAATAAATAGAAAAATTTGAATGGATCTATAAGTAAAGAGACCAAATTAGTAATTTTAAAATTCGCCAGAGGGGGAAAAAAAAAAAAGGTCCAGGCCAAGATGGCTTCATTGGTTAAGCCTACCAAGCATTTAAAGAAAAATCAATACCAACTCTTGACAAACTCTTCCAGAAAATGGAAGAGGAAAAGAATACTTACCAATTGATTCTATGGGACCAATATTACTCCGAAACCACAATGAGTCAAACATAACACCAGAAAACTATAGACCAATCCCTTATGAATACAGATGCAAAAATCCTCCATAAAGAACTAGAAAGCAAATCTAACAACACATAAAAGAGATTATACATCATGAGCAAGTGGGATTTATCCAAGAAATACAAAGTTGTTTTACTATTTGAGAATCACCTAATGCAATACATCCTTTTAACAGAATAAAAATCCCAAATCATATGGTCATTTCAATACATGCAGAAAAACATTTGACAAAATCCATCACACTTTCTTGATAAAAATGCTTAACAAAATAGGACTAGAATGAAACTCCCTCAACCTGAAAAAAGGCAACTACAAAAAACAAATAATAAAATAAAAATCTATAGCTTACATTAAAATCAATAGCAAGACACTAAATGCTTTCCTCCCAAGGTATGACAAAGATAACCCTTTTGTCATTTCTATTCAGCATTGTACTAGAGGATCTATACAGGGAAATTGGACGATGAAAGGAAATAAATGTTCTTCTTCCCCTGAGCGGCCTGAGGTGACCTCCGAAAATGGTTCGCTATTCACTTGACCCAGAAAATCCTACAAAATCATGCAAATCAAGAGGTTCAAATCTTCATGCTCACTTTAAGAATACATGTAAAACTGCCCAGGCCATCAAGAGTATGCATATCCAAAAGCCACCACATATAAGAAAATGTCACTTAAGGGTTTAGATGTAGATTCTCCGGTCATTGGGCATATGCAGGTGGAAAAAGCCCCCAAGTAGCAGCACAGAATTTACAGGGCTCATGGTCAGATTAACCCCTATGTGTGCTCTCCATGACACATCGAGATGATCCTTACTGAAAAAGAGCAGATTGTTCCTAAACCAGGAGGTTTCACAGAAGAAAAAGATATTCCAGAAGCAACTGAAGAAACAAAAACTTACGGCCCCAGTAAATTCTGCATAGAATAAATGCAAAAAAAAAAAAGAGAGAGAGAGAGAGAGAGAGAAAGAGAGAGAGAGATAAAATTATCTGGATTAGAAGGAAGAAAAAATATCTCTATCTGTAGATGACATATTCTAGCATATAGAAAACTCCAAAGAGGAACGCCTGGGTAGTACAGTGGGTTAAGCATCTGACTTTTGGTTTCAGCTCAGGTCATGATTTCAGGGAAGTGAGATCAAGCTTCACATCTGGCTCCTGCGCTCAATATGGAGTATGCTTTATATTCTCCCTTCCTCTCTCCCTGTCCCTCCCACTCATGCTCTCTCTAAAATAAATAAATAAGTCTTAAAAAAAAAAAAAAAAGCTCGGAAGAATGCACTAAAATACCTACTAAAATTAATGAATTAATTCAAGCAAGATTGTAGGATATAAGATCAATATGCAAAAATCAATTTCATTTCTATATCCTAGCTATAAACAACTCCAAAATGAAATGTAATCCCATTCATAATAGCATCAAAAAGAATAAAACTTAGGAATAAATTTAACAAAATAAGTATGTTTACCTGAGAACTACAAACTAAGCTGAAAAAATTAAAGAAGATCTAAATGAATGGAAAGAAATGCCATACTCATGAATTTAAAGAATTATTCTTGTAAAAAAAAAAAAAGAAAATGACAATATTCTCCAAATTTATTTACAGATTCAATCCAATCTCTATCAAAATCCAAAATGGCTTTTATGTAAATTGACAAGCTGATACTAAAATTTATATGAAAATGTAAGAGACCCAGAATAATTTAAGCAATCTTGAAAAAGAATAAAGTTGGAGCACACATACTTCCTCATTTCAAAACTTTCTACAAAGTTACCATAATCAACACAGTGTGAAACATAAAGATAACCATATACATCAATGGATTACAATTGAGAATCCAGGAGGAAATCCTAACACTTACACTCCATTTTTGCCAAAGAGGACAGGCAATCNAATAGGGAAAGAATAGTCTTTTCATCAATGAATAGTGAGATAACTGGATATCCACTTTCAAAATTATGAATTTGGACCCCTGTTCACATTATACCCTAAAATTAACCGAAGACATATCATGGATTTAAAAATAAGAGGTAAAACTATAAAACTCTTCAGAGAAAACATAGGAGCAAATCATTGCAACCTGGGTTTGGGAAGGAGTTCCTAGATATGATATGAAAAGCACATGGGATTAAAGTTTGAAAGTTGGATTTCAACAAAATTAAAAACTTACATGCAAAGTAACCATCAAGAGAGTAAAGAGAGAAACCACAGACTGGGAAATAGTATTTTTGAGTTATGTATCTGATAGGTACTTGTATGCAAAATATATAAAGAACCCTTATTATTCATTAATAAAAAAATCCAATTTTAAAATGGGCAAAGTATGTGAATAGAGAGTTATCCAAAACTTTCTTGCCCTCTGGTTTCTGGTTAGGTTTATCCAATGGGAGATATAAATAAGAGAATAAAGGATGGGGGAAAAGAGAGGTTGGAATATTTGTCCCCCTGGCTACCTCCCTGTGGTATTTTGTGTTGAAAATACATTTCTCTAGCAATGGCACAGTTCTTGTTAGGTGACCCTTACCAAGGGTTACAGCTACAGACAGGTCCTGATAAGCATTTCCTCTACTTGTCACGTCAAGCTTCCTTCCCCAAAATGTTTCAGTATTCCTTGTTAGCCTTTCTTAACCTCGCTCACATCTGTGTAAATGATCCCTTCATAAGCCTCTTTTGAATCACTCCTTCTGAGGGGGCCATATGTTTTAGAGAAGCTGGGATTCATGTAGTCACTCCCCATTGAAGATTGCCATTTTTACCAAATAACTGCTAAGTAACAGGACACAAATTCACTGCTCCATAATCCCATGGACCTCTGTCCTTCCTTCCTGCCTTTAGAAAGCTTTTCTTAGCTAGGGAAAATCCTTTTCTGTTAAGGATTTTCCTCACAAGTCCTTCTCTTCTCTGTCTCAAGAACATACAACATAATTTCCTCAATGACTCAATTTTGAAAAGAAAATTGAGAAAAGAAACTTGTCTCATAGTTTCTTACATTTCCAAAACCTCCCTATGAGGTAAGAAAGCCCAGAGAATGATCCAATGTGTAGGAAGAGTAGGGAAAAAAGAAAGTTAACTTCAAAATTGCTTTAAAATGGCCCTGCCATAGTATCACCTATGTCAGCGTTTCTCCACCAGGGGCAAATTTTTCCTCCTGAAGAACATCTGGCAAAGTCTAAAGATATTTTGGGCTGTTACACAACAGGGGTATTCCTGTTATCTAGTGGATAGAGGACAGAGATGCTGTTAAACACCACATAATGCACAAAATGGTCCCTTGTCAATAAAGCATTAGCTGACCCAAAGGTTGATAATGCTGAGGTTGAGAAGTCTAATCTACCCTGATCTACATGGTTCTATGAGAAGGGGAGAGGTTGCAGCTGCTGCTGTGCTGACTGCTACACTTTATCTACTGGCTGAGCCAAATCCAAATTCCAGGCTGCCATTAAGAACCCTTTAATAAAGTGTGCCTCTCATTCATCTTGTCAGAATATGCCTAACCTGTGCTGCAGTTATATGGAACGCCTTTTTGTTTCTTCCACCCAGCCTCCTGCCTTGGACTGTTCCATTTTTGTTTGGTGGACTTGTAAGCTCTCCTCGCCATCTTCAGATGTCTAAACCAGGCCAATTTTCCATCACTATCTGTCCTCCCACTGTTTAGCATTTCCCTGTCACTGTCATAGGGACAAGATCTCTCTCCTAAAATGTGCTAGAATTTTAACTGGCAGTTATTATCACTTGCTTTTTATTATGGTCCTTTGGAAAATGTCTGCTCTCTAACACTACACTATATACTCCTTTATATGAATGCAATTCATCTTTACATAATAGTGATAATAACAAAAATTAATTCTTACTGAACACTTACTCTGGGCCAGATACCATGCTACATCCTTTTCATGGATTATTCCATTAAATATTTTACCTCCAAAGATAACATTCAGGTAGTTAACTGTTACATCACAGGTACTGCTCAGCTCAATAAAGCGCCAGCTGCAATCAGTACCTCCGAACAATGATGTGCTAATGAACATCAGCCCAGCTGGTACAGTACCTTGTTTCTTCTCTATTACCTCACATACAATTGCAAGTCAACGAAAATTTATAGAATATGCTAATAAACCATTGCAGATATAACTAAACCTTAGCAGGAAATCATATCTATCTTTCTCAGCTCTGTTTTGCCAGAAATTAGACAAGTACTAAACATACAGAAGGTACATGCAAATATTTATAAAATAAACCCAAAAAATTATGCATTGCATATTTGCTCTGTGCCACATATCATATGTTTATTGTATTACTTCAGTCCATAAAATAATGTCACCAAGAAAAAATCACCACAATATTACAGTTGAAGGAACTACATGCATAGGGATAAACCATCAGAGTTAATATGTTGTTAGAAAGAGATTCAGACTAGTTCTGTATAGCTACTTAGATGTATGTTGCTCATAAGAAACTCTACCAGGTGGCCAGTGGTGGCAAGCATTCACCCCAAGTAAAGCAGAGAAACAGGTGGAGACAATAGCATTCAGGTAGAAAGTTATTCAAGGAGAGTGTGAGGAAATGGTTCTAATTCTTTAACACTGAATTTGTCTTTTTCTTTTTGAAATAGCTAGTGAATAAAAGGTAATGGTGATTGTGGTCCCATGTTGTTTCTAGTGGTAATAAAAAGATTCATACATGAAGCTAAAGTAAGAAATTTAGTTCACACATATAACAGAACAAAATCCATAACTTTTAAACAGTTAGTGGGGGAAAAAAAAGTAACCATAAAAATGTTCACTCCAAAATCTTCTACAACTTTCTGTGGTGTTTTTGTGCTGACTAGGAAACCACCATGGACTAACACTGGTCAACTTCCACTGCCAGTGATTCCCTAACACATCACAAGTACACACTGGGACTACGGACTCAAATGGTTCCATGTTATTTCAACATTTTATCTGAGAATTTATTAACATAGAACTTCAAAAGGTAAGTGAGCCCTCACATAACACAGCAATTGAGTTCAACTGTGGTTAGTTGTTCTAGTTGACTATTGCTATTAAGACCACAATATTCCTCTGTTTTGTTTTGTTTTTTCCACTTGATCCTTTTATAGATATTGTAGGATGGCTGCATTACATGAAATTATATCAAGCAAATACTTTTGGGTCATTAAATCAAAATCCAAGCTGCTTTGTTGGTGACCTTTGACCAACTCTGGCTTACTGCAGTTAGGCATACAGAAAGGGTAAAATTTTTGTTTAAGCTAAGTAGTTATGAGTGTTCAAGCTACACTCTTTGCTACTTGGACATCAAGCCCCAGCTCATTTCCTACTACAAATTGGGCAAATCCCCTTCCAAATTATTTTTTTATCTTTCCCGTAAGTCAAAAGCCCAATTGTGAATGGTATATATGCATGTTCCTAAGCATAGATAGATCCATTCTTAGCCTATCTGATTTCTAGTCTTTAGCTTTACTTTGGAAAATTCTTAACTTTATTTTTGAGAGTACATTCCCAAAGATCAATCTAAACTGTTGTTTTCAGAGTCAGTGGCACTGGACTGTCTGAATCTATTTCACAAAGAGAATGAAACTCCTTGATTCTACAAGTTGCCCATCTTTGGGAAGTTGTGCTGATTGTCCTGCTTTGGCTCTCTACACTTGTTCCTTTAGTTCACTGGTGTATTAGTTGGGTCTCTGAAGACACAAAACCAATAGGATACATAAAGATATATAGAGATAATACAGAGATAGAGAGAGGTAGACATGAAGAGAGATTCTTATAATTAGCTGCATGATAATGAAGGATGAGAAGGACAACCAACTGCTGTCTGCAAGCTGGAGACCCAGAAGAGCCAGTGGTACATCTCCAGCCCAAGTCTGGAAGCCTGAGAACAAGGCAAACTGATGGTCCAAGTTTCAGTCCAGATGTAGGACAAGACTGATGTCCCCAATCTGAAAACACAGGCAGAGAAAGAAAATTCTCCCTTACCCCAACTTCTGTTTTATTTAGGCCTCTAATGGACTACATGATGCTCACCCCAATCTGCTTTCCTTAGTCTACTTATTTGAATGTTGATCTCATCCCAAAACACAGACACGCTCAGGACAATCTTTAAGCAAATTCTGAGCACCCCATGTCCCAATCAAGTTGACACATAAAAGTAACCATCAAATTACATAGTTCTTGCCTCTAAAATACAAGAAAATACAGGAGCTAGAGGAGCATTGACCCAGTCAGATTTGAGTGTTAGAGCTGAAGGCTAGAGACTGCATTCCTTGAGAAGGTTGTTCATATCTCACTGATCTTAATATCCATGACACAGCATAATTTCTGGCACACAGTAGGTACCCAGTAAATGTTGAATTAATGTCTCTGTGCTGTTTTAAGTTCAAGTGAGCATTTGATGATATTGTTTTATGTTAAGAAGGTAAGATAATCTACACTATCTTCTCTTACCTTTGTAGCTCCCAAAACCCAGCATTCATAGCAAATGGAGGACTTACTATATGAGATTCTATACAAAAAGAACTCAAATACCAGCAATCTCTCCAATCTTTTTCTTTTTTTTCTTGCAGCACCTGGTTAGCTATGTTCAGAGCAAAGGAAATTTCACATCGAGCCTTCAACAAGGCTCAGCTACACATGACCTCCTGCATTTCCTGCTTGCCAATTTGCTCGTTAGTTTAATAGAAAGTCAATATTACAGAATCATGTGGTTTTGTTTCCTTACTTTTCTCCTTTGGCATGAAAACTGCTCTCTCGTTAAGGATTCAGAGATGCAATAAGAATATTTCTAGCCAGTCGTTTCCTGAGGTCTTATCAAGAAAGAAAAGAAAATACAAATGAACACATAATTGGCATCAGGGCACAAATTCAAATCTATTTATCTGAAACTGCTTTTCCAATAATCTCTAGAGAATAATCATATTCACTGTGTTAATAAATGAACGCAGAAATGATCACTGAGTTTATCTTGGCTCCAGACTGGATTTCTTGGTCTGTCAGAGCCAAGTGAGTTATTTGCAGAATGCCTTCCACCAAAGCTTTCTCAAGCACCAAGGCTAAGGAGAAGACCCCATGGAATTGCACAAGATAGAGAAGCAATATAATTGGCCCAAACTGGACAAGTTAAATCTTACTAATGCTGCCCCCAGGAACTCTAAAGTAGCTGTTGATTTTTTTACAGCCCAGTGGGGAAGCCATGTGGTTAGTCTAGCCCACAAAGGGTTATATTATCAACTGCAGGGATATTAGCAAAATATACTGACTTGATATAAAAGCCATAAAATTTTGGTAGGAAATAATGTATCCTCTACATGGTCATATGTGTGTAGGACCTCATGCATACACACAAACACTCAACTCATAATTTTATAAATTACCATCATTTGGGGATAAGATTTCTTTTAACTGAAAAGTGGATGCTATCCTGTAACATGAATGTTCATCCTTCATCTCCAAGTTTTCAAAACTAGTGTATTAAAGAAATGTGAATATTTTCCCAGTTTAGTTCTTTTTCTGGTTGACCTCATATGGCTGTTTGGCTTAGAACACCTGATAAGACAATTAAGCAAAAGGCAGCCAAAACAAAGAACATAGAAGGAAATTTTAATGACTTGAATAAAAAGTAATCTTTCTGGCTCAGTGTTGCTAAGCTGCCCCAAATGCTTTCTCATAGGCTCAGCAGTCCATTGATTACCTAAGCACAAGCCTCAGCATCAGCCCCCAACGGGAAGCTCTGACACCACAATGGTAACAGAGAAGCTACTGTCAGTGAACTACATTACCATGTCAATTGCTCAGTAAAAATTGTGAAAATATTGTCTTGTCTATGGCCATCATAAAGAGTAACATTAAATTCAAGAAAAATGGAATTCAACATGATAAAAATAACAGACTACTATCGAGCTTAAAGAAATACCAAGTCGAAAAAATATGACTTCAGGCATCTCTTTTTTCATCTCTCTTTTCTCATTTAGGTCATTTTATCCACTCCCAGGGCTTTACATATCTCTATGCAGATAGTGCCCAAATTTAAATCTCAAGCCTAATCCCTTCCCCCCTGAGCTCCAGACTTCATTATCACTCTGCTTCTTAGAATCTTCACTTTTATATATAATGGGAATCCTAGAGTTTTAATATAGTCCAAACAGACAACTTAATTCCTCAGTTTTTTTAATACTGCTTCTCCCCAGTTTTCTCAATTTCAGTTATTTTACATCCACTGGAATGAGTAGGGAAAAACCCAGAAGTCATCCTTGATTCCTCTCTTTTATATGAAATCCAACAAGAAATCCTAAGAACTTCACCTTCGAACTAGATCTCAAAACTAATATTGCACCTTATCTATGCCTACTACCCTAGTCTGCTGAAACAGTATCTTTCTCCTAGACTCCTTTAATGTCCTTCTAACTAAAACCCATTTTCTGGGCATTTGGGTAGCTTACTCAGTTAAGCATCAGACTCTTGATTTCAGCTCAGGTTATGATCTCAGAGTCATGAGATCAAGCCCTGTGTTGGGCTCCATGCTGGGCATGGAGGCTACTTAAGATTCTCTCTCTGCCCATCCTCCCCCCCCCAGCCCCCACTCACTCACTCTCAAAACACACACACACAGACACACACACAGACAGACACACACACACACATTTCCACGCTGCTCTTCACAGTGCAATGTTCACATAAAAATTATGATGATATTTTCCACAGGAAAGTAAGTTCCATGATCCTGTTCACTGAAAAATAATTATATCAACTGGCAAGTAACACTTGGTAGTAGTATAGGAACTCACCTCCATTACTGACCTAAAACAAATCGCTAAGCTGCTGAACTTAAAGATATACAAAGCAAGGGTTTAGTTCGCTTAAAATTAACGTAATATGAAAAAGCACAAAGCACTTTTGTTTCCTACCTTCACCAGTCATCAGTGTCTGCATCTAGCATCATGATCTTTTTCTGCATGTGGCCTACTCTTCTGAACATCTCTTGCATGCCATTCTTCCATGGTCCACTAGCTGCTAAATGTTACCTGTGGAAGTCATACTAAACTGTGGTTAAGGACCTGAATGGACCCTGCTACAGCCAATGTATCTGGGAAGTGCAACTGTATCACTCACTTTGCTTGATCTGTATTCACCTCCCTCTGCTTCCTCTCAACTCTTCTCTCTCTCTACCACTCCTCTACTGCAGAATTATGTAACCCAGGTATATAAGGAATGGGTCAATAATGAACATTTCTGACAGAATGGAATCATAAGGGAAAGTATTCAAATGGTTAAATGAAAATGTCTCAGTTATCTAAGTCTTGTGAAAGATGGCGTTGTCAGGGCCAATTGGAAGAACACTGAAAACACATAAGCAAATATGGAAAATGTCTCTAGTCCACGGTTTTCAAATTTGAGTATGTTTCAGAATCACCTGGTGGCCTAAGACACAAATTGCTGTACACTATCCCAGAGTATTTAAGTCAAAAGATCTGGGTGGGGAGTGGGTGGAGGTTCCAAAATTTTGCATTTCTAACAAGTTCCCAAGTGACAGTGACGCTGATGTGGATTCTCATAAATGTCACTTAAGAACTCCTGTTCTAGTCTACGTGCCAAAGAGTAGCTGCAATGAAATGAATTGTCTTAAAGTTATTCTTGTCCATCAGAGACTCTCTATAGAGCTTAATCTGTGTCATCCTTGTAGCCCCACTGCACCACAGGAGACTCATGAAGCAACTGTGGACTCTGAAAAAAGTTAAGTTAAAAAGATGAGGTACCCTGAAAAAAGGAGATCTTCTATGCTTGTCCCCAAAGGAAGCATATAAAATTTATAGGGCAACCTATTTCAGTCAACTTTAGCATTGGATAATTCATGGATCTTTATTCAACTGATCTGGGGTGAGTCTGGGTTTGTTTGTTTGTTTGTTTGTTTGTTTTTTTAATCTCTCCCTGGTGATTGGAATGCATATCCATGACCAAGAACCACTGTAGTCTGGTGTGGTCTGATTTCTAAGGGCCTCCATCCAAGGATATTTTGCCACTATTTTGAGATATTTTTTATAATCACAATTCAGTAGTGCTACTGCCATCTGGTAAATGCAGGCCAAGGATGCTGCTAAACACCCTACAATGTATGAGAGTTCCCCGCAACAAAGAGGTACCCATTCCAAAATACCAAAAGTGCCAAAGTTAAAAAATCCTGCCGTAATCATGGAATGTGAGGTCCCAACATTTCACTGAAAGGATATTCAGCAACACATAAGGCATCAGCAAACTGATAGAAGCAACCCTAGGTCTTTTGATTTATGTTGGGGAAAGAGAGAAGAAATTTGCATTAAGCCAAGTATAAGTTTGATAATTTAAAACAATCAACAATAAATTTATATATTTACATATAACCTTTCTTATATTCTGTCTGCACCAAGAACTGAGTGTGCAATGTTATTAAAAATTTTTTAAATTAAAAATTTTCAATATTTCTCTTCATTCTTAGTTTTCTGCAATTTTTAGGCTTCATTTGTTTCATTTGATGAAACAACTGTAGTAGTTAAGGGGAATACATTACTGGTAACAAAACCTTATAGTATACTCTAGGGAAATTGGAAAAGCTTGACATAGTCTAAGAAGGTCAAAATGGTTTACAATCTATTTATGGCACACTGTTTGGGATTAAGAATGTCATTTCTCAATCATTTGGTTAAGTCAATGTGTAAAGACCTAATATGAAAAACAGAAGCCTCGTTTGAGCTTTACTGTATTGATGTTTGTCATTGATTCTTTCATCACTGTTTCTCATCAAGCTGTTCTTGCTAATTACTACTGGCACAAAAATCACATTCTACATTTTCTCTCAACATTGAATTCTTCCCCCAAGTGAATAACGAGGAAAGGGGATATTTAAGTAATAATGCATTTTATTACCTTCCTGCTTGTTTTTTTTAAATAACATTGACACTAGAACCATTTTGCTATTCCTACTGTTTTTACATCAATAAAATTAAATTAAAAATAAAGTCAAGATATGTAATTTACTTAATCTAGGAGCTGATCTCAGACATGCAATAAGGGAACAATTGACATCATTTTCACTGAATTAGACTAGGAGAAAATGTTTTTTATGTAAACAAAATTGAATGTAGTAAACATGAGAATGACAAGCAGCATGTATCCTGAATACACAAACTCTCTGCTGCGTATTTGGAAAGAAAGAGCCTTGACAATATTGCCTAATCAGGTATTTCCAAAGAGTACACAGTTGAGGAACTGGGAGAAGAGACAAAAGCAAGAACTAGTACTTTCTGGGTAGGTAATATGCACAGAAAAATGTAAGGTACACTTCGCATATGAAATCTCATTTGAGAAAAAAAAAATGGCATGGACACTGTCAACAACACAAAAAATAGGTCAAGAGAGATTAATTAGAAACTTCAACTCTCCCTCAGGGCTGACAGGTGATTGACAAGGCAACATATTTTATTTTCCTAAGATTTTTACAGTTTACGAATTCCAAATCCCATCCCATCTCATATCATAATTACCACATGAGCTAGCAAGAAAGACATTATTATTTCAATTAGAGAGATGGGGAGAATAAATCCCATTGGTATTGAGTGACAATGTCAGGATCAACCCACTAGTAAGTAGCATAAACTGGAGACAGAAGTATCTTCTCTCTACCATTTCATGCTACCTTTGCCAATACTGCTCTGGCCTGAATTAAGATTGCTACACTATGCTATACTATGTGGAAAGAGTTCTAAAATGATTACTTAAGTCTAGCTCTCACTAATCCTTTCAGGGCTAGAATCCAAGAGTAACCAGTTATCAAACATATTGCTCACTGAAAGAAGTGGGCAGGGATGAATCATATTTATTTGTGCTGGAGGGTGGCTCGACATGGGTTTATCTGATTTATAAAATCTTCTAACTCACAGTGCCTGGGTGGCTCAGTAGGTTAAGTGTCTGACTCTTGATATCGGCTCAGGTCATGGGCTCAGGTCATGATCTCCAGGTCATGAGATCAAACCCCAAGCTGGGCTCCATGCTTAGCACAGAGTCTGTTTGGGATTCTCTCTCTCCCTCTTCCCCTCTGCCCCCACTGATGCACTCTCTCCTCTCTCTCAAATAAATACAAATATTAAAAAACAAAAAGCAAAAAACTTCTACCTCATCCTCCGTCAAACCATTCTCATGTCTTCTTATGTCCCTACTGTTCCTCTCTTCTCAGGTCCTTGCTTTTTTCTCTTCTGTTCTCATTTGCCCTATTTTTCTTCTTTCAGTATTATGTGGTAAGGATGAGACTATGAATCAATATGATATTTTTATTTGGGGAGATGAAACTTCACTAGCATGTGTCAAGAGTCATAAAATGGTAATATTCTTAGATGGTGAAATCTACTTCATATAATGTATCCTAAGGGAACAACTTTAACTGGATGTAAAAACAGACTCCACACCAGTTTTTGAGGCCCAAATGCAACAGGTGTCAACCATCCCCATCTTACAAAGAGAAGGGCTAGGGTACCCAAATGAGTATGGCAAATAGGGCATGGGAGAATTGGTTTTGTGACCCTTACCTACAAAATAGGGTTAGGAAGACTGAGTGTGGAAAGGGAGGCTGGCCAAAAAATTTATCTGAAGCAGGTTGCCAAGGGGTTATGGCCTTTTCCCATGGTGAAGAGAAGGGTTAAGACATTCCCCTTTATCACCAGTCAAGTGGAAAGGCCTCAAAACAACCATTTGGAGAGCTTGGGCATGGGAGCACAGGTAGGGCAGACTGTTTTCTCCTAATGTGTGAAATTATATTTCTAAGGGGAGTAGTTGGTAATGGAGAGGACAGATGGAACGTGTGGCAGGGAAGGAACAGAGGAGAAACCAACCAGCCTCTTTTTCTTGCCCTTAGCCAGAAGCCAGCTCCAAGTAAATTTGTAATTTCTTATTATTACACTATACTGGACACATTTATTACTGAGGGGAGTTTCTTATTTGTAATTATAAATGACTGGGGGACTTTTTGTTATCTGAGAGTGAGAGGATCATCTATCTATATAAGCTACCCTAGATTTCAACAGATAGTAACATAAATTTTCTTTACTATCCTCTCCTATGTTCTCTATATTTTCCACCTAAATGTTTGTTTTATAAGTAGAAGAGACAGAAAAAAATAAGAAAATGATCTGTGTGTTAATATTAAACTGGAGAAAATATTTTAGTTGTGTATTCCACTTTTTCTTTTCTAGATTTAATACATTGCTTACATAAATATATAAAAAATATACTTATCAAAATTTGCTAATCTACAATACCATATTATTAACTATAGTCACCTTGCTTTTCATTAGACCCTCAGAACTTTTTCTTCTTAGAACTGAAAGTTTAGGGGCGCCTGGGTGGCACAGCGGTTAAGCGTCTGCCTTCAGCTCAGGGCGTGATCCCGGCGATCTGGGATCGAGCCCCATATCAGGCTCTTCTGCTATGAGCCTGCTTCTTCCTCTCCCACTCCCCCTGCTTGTGTTCCCTCTCTCGCTGGCTGTCTCTATCTCTATCGAATAAATAAATAAAATCTTTAAAAAAAAAGAAAAAAAAAGAACTGAAAGTTTATAATGTTTGATCTACATCTCCTCATTACCCTCTCCCTGAGCTATTTGCAGAGTAGATCCTAAGCATTCTTAATACACACACTCTCTCTCATACACACACACACACACACACACACACACACACACACACATTAACTCTGTGAAGTGATGGTTGTATTATCTTGATTTTGATAATCATTCCACAATGTATATGTATGTCAAATCATCATATGTACACCTCTCAAATAGATACAACCATATTTGTCAGTTTGGAAATTTTATCTAACATCAACCCTCCTCCAAAAAAATTCTGCTGCTTATATTAAAATGGAAGCAACTGCAAAGCAAATTACTCTACCATACCAACTCTATGAGGTCAATGTAATCATACACATTTTATAGATGAGATAATTGCATTTCCATAACCCATGAGTGCCCAAAGTTAGATAGCCACTGAGTATCAAAGTTCCAAATCTTTTTTATGATGTGGGGTCTGTTTCAAGGATTCACATCTTAGGTGAACAGAACTAGCTGACTTGAAGATCCTTTCTAAATTAGGCATATTGTCAGTCTTTCATCACATTAAAAAAAAAAAAAAAAAAAAAAAAAGCAAACTTATTTCCGTAAAGGAGAGAAAGCATAGCAGAAAAGAAAATGCTTACCTTGTTGTATTTATATAGTTTGCCTAATGCAATTAACCTAAACAATGAATAAAAATCTAAGTATCTACAGGACAGAATTTGCTGTGAAAATAAGTAACAATAAGAAATAGATTGAGAACTATGAAATCTAAAGATATGTTGTCTAAAAAGAAAGGACAGAGGAAATGAATGTCAATTTTGTGTTAGATGTGAAATTTATTTTTTTAAATATTTTATTTATTTATTTGAGAGAGAGAAAGTAGGAGAGAGCACGAGTGGGGGGAGGAGCAGACTCCTCACTGAGCAGGGAGCCCAGTGTGGGGCTGGATCCCAGGACCCTGATCAGGATCATGACCTGAGCTGAAGGCAGACACTTAACTGACTGAGCCACCCAGGTGCCCCTAAATGTGAAATTTAATTATGTACTGATAACAGTAGTATGCTAGTTCTCTCATTTGATGTAAACTATTTCCCAGCCATTAAAGGCACAGCTTTTTGCCAAATTTTCACTGAATAGGAGCTGCCAAAAAGAAATTGGAAATCATTTTCATTTCACACAACCAACTTGAGAACATGGAGCTAATTTGAAATCTCTATTATATTCACAATATCTCTAAAGACCACCCCAGGCGCAAATTTAGTTTGAATGCAAATCCTCTGCTTGCCAGGCCACTTAAATTGAATCCAAACAACATACTCTTTTTAACTGTAACCCCTTCATAGTTCTGGTGAGTTCAGAACATTATGGTTTTGGAGAAAGAATATATTGATGGGGAGAGAAATGCAGAATTTATCCCTAATCAGAAACCTGCAGATGAATCTTTCCTCCTCTTGAATAATGCAGCTGGCTTGAAGGGTTAGCACACTTCTCTGTAAGAAATAGCATTTTATTAGGAAGTTGCTACAATCTCAAAATAAAGTGAAATGACAGGACAGATGTGTTACATTTAGCATTTGGGTTCCAGAGAACACTTGCAATTTACAAAATGCTGCCTAAAATTACTGTATGTACTTACTCAACAAATATATACTACTGATAGCAGTATGGACAGAGTTTCTTACACATTTTTCTAACTTGGGACTTAAATCCTAGTTCCCATTAGGTCTTCTGTCTTTGGTCTATGTTGCTCACAGGCCTCCTTCTCAACCCATCTTAGGGTTCTCCTGTTCTTGCGGGCATGTTTTTTTCCATTCTCAGCTACGTAAGAACATTCTCCACCCTCTTAGATACACAAAAATATTGTGTCCTATTTATATCCATCAACCTAGATAACGATTACAAGACTATTTTTTTAGCAATATATTTTATTGTGGCAAAAACATGTAACATAGAATTTGTCATTTAAACCATTTCTAAATATGTCTTTCAGTGGCATTAAGTACATTCATTGTTGTGCAGCCATCACCACCATCTACCTCCATAGCTTCTTCATCATTACAAATGAAACTTTGTGTCCATTAAGTATTAATTTTCCATTTCCTCCTGCTTCCAGTCCCTAGTAACCACTATTGCACCTTCTTTTTTTTTAAGATTAATTTATTTGAGAGAGAGAGGAGAGATAATGTGAGCAGGGGGAGGGGCAGAGGGAGAATCTCGAACAGACTCCATGCTGAGTGTGGAGTCCAACATGGAGCTTGATCTCACGACCCTGAGATCATGACCTGAGCTGAAACCAAGAGTCAGACTCTTAACTGGCTGAGCCACCTAGGTGCCCCATCACTACTGCACTTTCTGTCTACGTTAAAGATAATTTTCATGCTACCTCATAGTAGTAGCAGATTACCTTAAGCTCTGCTTGACATCTATTGCCCAGGTATTCCACTGGATTTACCTGCCCAGATCACTTTCACCATTACAAATGTCCTGGTTTTGAGGATTAAATGATACAGTCCTCCTACTAGGGGACAATGGGTTCTGTTTGGCTAATGGATTCTACCCAGTTGGGCAAAGACACAGATCCCTTCTGGTCTCAAGTGTCCATAATTCTCGAGGGCTTCAATCTTCCCAAAGAAGATAGTGGTGAGAAGTATGTGAGAGACCAGGGCTCAGAAGCCCTCTTAGATCAATTCTTTTCTTTTATACTTTTCTCCCACCCTCAGTTCATAGAGTCTTTATTTAATCTGAAAGCAGGGCACCTTGATTTTTTATTCATTCTTCAGAATAGAATGCTTAGCTGCTGATTCCTAGGCTTTTGAAATTCAAGTGTTTATCTCTGCCATGAACCACAAAATATCTATTTTGGAACTCAAAAGCCAAAAATTGACTCTTTTCTTCCTGAAGTACTACTCTTTCAAGAACACTGGTTCTGATAGTCTACCTACCCAAATGCAGAAATTATCATAAACAGGAAATACTAAGAAAAAAAAATGTAACCTGAACATCAAAATACTACCCCAACATATTTAAAATTTCATTCTTGTACCTTCTTTTTGAACAGAGTAAACCTGTGTGTGTTATTTATCTATTGTGTATGGACGTTTGGTTGCGGTCATTATCCACTGGGTGTTTTCTATGGTGAAGGAAGAAGTTTCTATCAGGAAAGAGACACCAGCAACTGCTGCTGACATGCTGTCAGGGTCATGCCAAGCTAGGGAACAATCTACAGGCAGTTTACCAGCTCTTATGAGAATACCAATGCAGGAAGCAAGGTTTGGAAGATCTAGGAACACTGCACATCAGAATCTAGATGCTCAGTCTAAGTTGGACAGAAGATAAATGCAGTTGCTAAATTAAAGTGAAAACACAGAGCCAAGAGAGTTGAGGATGTACAAAATAGGGTAAAGGGAGAATGAAAGATGGAATTTGAAAGGATGCAGTCAAATATAGTTGAAAGAGGGTGCTGGGTAAAGGATGATGTACTGAAAAAGAAGAAGGGGATGGGACAGAGTGCAGTTGACAAAAATTCTACCATTTACATTCACAAAATGGAAACTGATACATCTAGAACAATTGACGTTGGTAAGGCCATTGTGATTTCCAGTAGTGGTTTCTCCTGTAACTGTAAAATAATTTAGAAAAATTTTAAGTTTGGTGATTGCACCTGGTCATTTCTCAGATCCACTGGACCTTGACTCCTCACTACCGCACCCTCAAACACAGTTCCATTACAGTTCCTCATGATTGAAAAATAAATGTTATAAAACAGTAACTTATAAAAAAAAAAAAGAAAAGAAAAAAACAGCTTGAAGTTCATATTCCACTGAGTGTTTTAATTTGAGACTACATCACCTTACATTAAAGTGCTTGGCTTGCTATACCCATGTTTGTGCTCTCTGTTATGTTAAAAAGGAAGAATCTCCCAGAAATGCAAGTGAATCCATTAAATTAACATTTAGTTGTTATTCCATTCCATAAATCCAAAGGGCAGAAGCGTACATCTTGCATGAAAAATAACTGAGCTCTCTGAATGAAGACATCTCAGAAAATCATTAGAAGTATTATTGATAGACTGGACTTTCAATAAAAAAAAAAAAAAGAGAGATCCAAAACCATATCTTGCTCAGTGATATTCTGTATCATTTGGATTTGTGCTAGTCTATTTTTTTTTTTAAAGCCTACAATACTGACTCTGTTCGCCGCTCAAAAAAACCTCAAATCTGCCTTTGAAAATGCTATATGCATTCTACCATGTAAAGTTTTTGGAATGGTCTTTTCTCCAACCATAGTATTTGTCTTCTGGTAAAAAATATTAACCAACTTAAACAAGTTTTATATCATGTTTGGTGCCTCTTTCCTGGAAAGGTCTCAGATCAGAGTTGACAGGGCAGATTTTAACAGCATGGAGGTATTTCTGTCTCATCCTCCCTCACTTCAATTTGAAGAACTAGGTGGACCTTAACTGACCTAGCCAAGTGCTTAAATTATAATTATGTCCCATACATTGGAAAGGCACATTTATAGAGGATGGCAAATATATTCTGAAGGCGGTAACTTCTACCCCCAGTTACACAAGTGATATAAATCGGAGAAAAAGTAACATAAAATCATAATTTATAATAAAAAACATTTAACACTGCTTCAGCCAAACAAAGCAAAAACCTTAATATTCTTTGCATTTCTAAGTCTGCAAAGTTTTATTTCTAGATAATTTTTATATTACTGTTCTCTTCTTCTATTTAAAAATGCTTAAAGAAAAAAATCTACTGGAAATGGCCAGAAAATTAGACCTTGATAGAAAGAGATAATTATGTCAATTTGTTGAAACAAACTTTTCACCTGATGAAGAGCACAATGACCTATGCCTTAGGAGACTGTCTCTTCTCTGAGGTGGGTGTGAGCTGGCAAACAGTCTGAGACTTCCCAGAAGGGAGCAGTGAACCTGACAGGCACTTGACCTGGAGCAGCACATACTGATCTAAATCATTATCATCATAGAAATGAGATTTGATGGTTGCGTGTCCAGGTTTCCTGAGCCATTCCTCTAGTTGTTGTTATAGGAAAAAATTATGTTAACAGCTTGCCAATATTCCGGAAGAGTGACCTATTGTATTTTTTAAGTTTTCATTTTAATTCCAGTTAGTTAACATATAGTATTATATTAGTTTCAGGAGTACCATATAGTGATTCAACAATTCTATACATCACCCAGTGCTCATCATGACAATGAACTATTGTATTTTAACTATCATTTCCATAATTTCATCCTTGGATTCCCTTAAAACTCTTGGGAGAATGCCAACCTGTCACACAGATTTATGAACAGTCAACTCATTAATTTTTTCTATCCTATTAAAAATGTAGAGCCTCTAATACTGGCCATTTTAATTTCTACTCTCACATAATTTATTTTATAATATGCCCATAATTATTCAGATTTTCCCATAAGTTATGAAATCTGAGATAATACCCACAAATATTTGTGGAAAATCTATCTCCAGTTGGTGAATGCTAGCTAAAAACCTATAACATCAGTCTACAGAGGCTCTGAGAAGAAACATGAGCTTTATGGCACCTGGTGAAACCTATCTACTCTCATGATGCCTGGTTAAATGCTGCAACATTGAGTATCCTAAGATCAAGGTGTAGGTGCCTGTGAGGGGATATTCTGAATGCCTGGCCCAAGGAGACAAACACGGTGTAATACAAGCATATTGCATTTAGTGCAGTGTGTGCCATGCCTCGTGGGAACAAATTCCTGCTCATCCACTTGCTGTGTAACTGGGCAAAGTATTTAATCTCATGCTAGTTCAACATCTTCATCTATCAATTTATCATTTATCAAAAAAAGATTTGCATAAATATTGCAAACCTCATAGGAGAGTTTTAAGGATTAAAGAGATGAATCATGTACAGTGCCTGGCCTGGTGACAATACCCAACATACATTTATAAATATTAACTGTCAATATTATTATTAAAGGAGACGTCAACCTGAGATTAACTGCAGCATGCCAGGTTATTAGTTTTCTAGTTTTCAGCTTGACCAAATCATAGTTTGCTATCAACACTGGGAAAACAAGTTTGAATGATCTGATAATCAAAGTACTAGGTAAATAATCATATTCATCTTTGTCATATTTATCCCTAAATAAGAAGGATTATGATTGTGACATGAAGGCTGGACCTCTGCATTTTGTTCTGAGGTTTATTTTCTTAACTGAGTCTGAACTCTAAAAACTAATGCTTATTTCATAAACAAATTAGAGACTTTTATTTTAAATGATATGACTAGGACAGCTAGAAAATAATCCTAAGCAAGAAAGAACTTTAAAATCTGAAAAACAATATTTAAATAGAGAACTGTCTGGGCACCTGGGTGGCTCAGATGATCTGCCTTCAGCTCAGGTCATGATTTCCAGGTCCTGGGATTGAGCCCCGCATCGGGGTCCTGGCTCAGCGGGGAGTTTGCTTCTCCTTCTCCCTCTGCCCCTCTCCCCTGCTCATGCTCTCTCTTTCTCTCTCTCTCTCTGTCTCAAATAAATAAATAAAATCTTTTAAAAAATAAGTAAATAAAAATAAATAGAGGACTAAGATGTATAGCAAACATTTCAAGCCTAGAACAAGATGGTACATAATTTGTGAAATCCAGTCATACTCACAAATGCAATATGTATTTCATTGAGTAACAGCTTCAATACTTCCTGTTTCTCCTCCCACCTCTTTAGCCATTCTACCTCAAGTCCTTCAATGTCTTCTCTGAACACCTCGACATTAAAACATTGTGTTTTCTAGAGTTTGGTCCATGATTGACTTTTATTTTTTTCTACCCAGTCATATTGGGAAATGTCATAGATGTCATAGTATTAAATACCATTCCTATACTTTGAATCATCAATTAAGGTCCAGATAATTTCTTACTTGTAGTATTGCAATATACTCCCAACTAGTCATGGCCACCTTCCTTTTCAATGCCAGTTCTGCCACCCGAATGACCTTACTTGTATGTAAATCGAATTCTATCACTTCATTTCTTATAAATGTTTCCAATGCTAGATATTCTAGTATTTGTGATTTTTTTTAAGTTTTAAAAAATTTGCAAACATATGCAAATGTAGAGGAAATAGTATAACAAATCTTCATGTGCCCATTACAGTTCTGTAATATAATCAACTTTTTGTTACATTTTCTATGGCCTTTTTTAAAAAATTTATTGATGAAGTATTCTTAAACAAATTCTTAGGAACTCCAATATGTATTTTGTAAAAAAATCAAAGAACATGTCCTCTTGTATTTGGGGTTGTTTAAAGTGAGTTTGTGAAATATATGTCCATGTGGATTGAATCAAGTTTGTCTAGTTGAAACTATGTGATGACTCAATTTAAAATTATAGAAGTCCTCTCATCTTTTCAAAAGAATCCAACATAAATTATAACTGTTCTCAAAATATGGCTTCTACCTAAATGCATGTCATCCCCTCCTATTACTCCTTCTTTATTTTATATCATGCCCCCAACTACTAAGCACCATGTTCTCTTTCACCCATGAAACTTCTCACAAAAACTTTCTCTACCTGAAATGCCCCTGGCTTTTCTTCCTCCCACTATTTCATTCTTCAATATCCATCTGGCAAATTCTTCCTAACTCTTCAAGGTATGCCTTTACTATAACACATCACACCATAATATTTAGTGAGAAGATACCAATCAAAACCAAATGCATTAAAACAATGAGATAGCACCATACACTTATTAGAATGTCTAAAAATCCAAAACAACACTAAATGCTGACAAGGATATGAAGCAATAGGAACTTTGATTCACTGTTGGTGGGAATCCAAAATGGTACAGTCACATTGGAAGACAGTTTTTCTATTTTTTACAAAACTAAACATACTCTTACCACACAATTGAGCAATCATCTAAGTGAGTTGAAAACTTAACATCCGCACTATAACCTGTACACGGATATTTACAACAGTTTATTCATAATTGTCAAAACTTGGAAACATCAGAGATACCTTTCAGTAGGTAAATGGATAAATTATGGTACGTACTACTTAACAATAAAAATAAATGAGCTGAGGTACCTGGGTGACTCAGTTGGTTAAGCTTCTGACTTCTCAGGTCATGATCTCAGGGTCCTGGGATGGAGCCCTATATCGGGCTCCATGTTCAGCATGGAGTCTGCTTGTCCCTCTGCCCTTCCCCTGACTTGGGCATGAGCACATTCTCTCGCTCTCAAATAAATAAAATCTTTATTTTTTTTTTAAATGAGCTATCTCGAGTGCCTGGGTGGCTCAGTCAGTTAAGCTAAGCATCCAACTCCTTTTTTTTTTTTTTAAAGATTTTATTTATTTATTCGACAGAGATAGAGACAGCCAGCGAGAGAGGGAACACAAGCAGGGGGAGCGGGAGAGGAAGAAGCAGGCTCATAGCGGAGGAGCCTGATGTGGGGCTCGATCCCATAACGCCGGGATCACGCCCTGAGACAAAGGCAGACCCTTAACCGCTGTGCCACCCAGGCGCCCCTAAGCATCCAACTCCTGATTTCAACTCATGTTGTGATCTCAGGGTTGTGAGATGAGCCCCATGTGGGGCTCCCAGCTCAGGAGGGAGTCTGCTTGAGATTCTGTCTTTCCCTCTCCTCCTCCCCCCTGCTTGCATGCTCTCTCTCAAAAACTAAATAAATAAAATGAAATAAAAATAAATAAATGAGCTATCAAGCCATGAAAAGACATAGAGGAATCTTAAATGTGTATTACTAAAAGAAGCCAATATGAAAGGGCTATTTACTGTACAATTCCAACTACACAACATTATGGAAAAGGCAAACTATGAAGAGTAAAATTATCAGTGGTTGCCAAGAGTTTAGAGGGAGAAAGGGATAAATAGGTGGTACACAGAGGATTTCTAAGACAGTAAAACTATTCTGTATGGTACTATAGTGGTAGATACATGCCATTATACAACTGTGAAAAACCATAGAAGGTACCATGCCAAGAGTGAACCCTAATGTAAATTGTGGACTTTGGATGATGACATGTCAATGTTGGTTCATGGACTGTAGTAAAGGTACTACTCTTATACCAGATGTTGATGGTGGAGGAGGCTACATATGTATGGGTGTAGGAAGTATATGGGAATTCTATTTTCCATTCAATTTTGCTGTGAACCTAAAACTTCTCTAAAAAAATAAAGCTTATCACTTTAAAAAAAAGTCAAAAAGGTCTCCACCTTGCTAGAACACATAAAATATATTTCATAATATTTCATTAACATTTCATAATATTCATATCAAAATACGTGGAATCTGTAACTAATGTGACTAGACAATGAACTTATGGAGATCAGGGACCATATCATTCTATTATCTTCGTTTCTTCAGGGCCTAGCCCATCCCCAGGTGCATGGATTATACTTAGTAGTTATTAGGCAAATATAAAATCCTAGTTCAGACAAACTCTTTAACATAAGCAAATTCCTCTGAAAATAGCTGTGTAAATAGAAACAAGTACTATTTGTTTGCAATTGATTTATCATATGTCTAGATTTTAATCATCTTATATAATCAAATACTTGAAACAGGGTACAAACTGTAGTAAAATTACAAGGGAGAATGATGGATTCAGTTTCCACATTGATGCTTTTTGCTCACTACCTTATGCATCAATGCATTCCTTGGAAACATGTTGGCCACCATGTAGACATAGTCCAAATACCCTACAGATATTATTACATACTTTAAAACTTTACCATTTTCTTGAAAGAGTAAGAGTGATTGCTGTTTTCTCAGAAAGAAACTGAGTCTTTGTGAGTGTAACCAACTTTTTCAAAGTTATTAATGTCCATGATAGGCTAACTTTCAAGCACTTCTCTTCATTCTCCTTTGATATTCTATTTTCGAAGCAATGTATCTTCACACATATAGCTGGCAAAATTGAAATGCAAAGTAATTAAGTGATTTATTCCAGGTCAGAGCAGAAGGATATGAGATTGTTATGTAAGCTTGGGGACTGACATGAGTGATTCTCTGTAAGCATCAACCATTGTGTAAGTTAGTAATTACAGACAAAATCACTTTCGTATTAACCATGGCATGGTTTCCAAATGAAACAGCAATAAGCAAATTTTTTTAAAAAAAGATTTATTTATTTTAGAGAGACAGAGAGAGAGAGAGAGAGCAACAGTGGGGGGAAGGGCAGAGAGAGAAAGAGGGAGCAAGACAATCTCAAGCAGACTCCCTGCTGAGTGTGGAGCCTGATATGGGCTCCATCCCAGGACTCTGAGATCATAACCTGAGCAAAAATTAAGAGCCTGCCGCTTAATCAACTGAGCCACCCAGGTTCCCCAGCAAGCAACTTCTTAGTAAGAAAGATGTCTAATACCAATCAACAATTTCTGTCAAAAACTTTTTAAACTTACATTTTCCACTATAATGTATCATCTCCTATGTAAATGAATATTAATAGAAAGAAGAATTTCAAAAACCGATTCACATAGCCAAGGATAAATGGAATCAAGAAACAATAGGAAATGGAATACAGACATTTCCTTCCTCCCAAAATTATACTTAATTAAAACCAATAGGTTAGGCAACCTACAGAATGAGAAAAGATATTTTCAAAAGATGTATCTGATAAAGGGTTAGTATTCAAAATATATAAAGAACTTACAAAACTCAACACCAAAAACACAAATCATCCAATTAAAAAAGGGACCAAATATATCAATGGACATTCTCCAAGAAGACCTACAGATGGCCAACAGACATGAAAAGATGCTCATCATCACTTACTATCAGGGAAATGCAAATCATAACAATGAGATATCACTTCATACCTGTCAGAACAGCTAAAATCAACAGCACAAGAAACAAGTGTTGACGAGGATGTGGAGAAAAACAAACCCTCTCACGCTGTTGATGGGAATGCAAACTGGTGCAGCCATTGTGGAAAACAGTATGGAGGTTCTGCAAAGGGTTAAAAAGAGAACTACCTTATGATCCATCAATTACACTACTGGGTTCTTACCCTAAAAATACAAAAATACTAATTCAAAGGAATACATGTATTCCTACGTTTATAACATCATTATGTATAATAGGCAAATTAGGGAAACAGCCCAAGTGTCCATCAACTGATGAACGATAAAGAAGATGTGGTGTATTTTTAGATGGAGTATTATTCAGCCATGAAAAACAATGAAATCTTGCCATTTGCAACAACACAGAGCTAGAGAATATAATGCTCAGTGAAATAAGTCAGAGAAAGACAAATACCATATGATTTCACATATACATGGAATTTAAGAAACAAAACAAATGAAAGGTAAAAAGAGAGAGAGAGAGACAAATCAACAGACAAACCCAACAGACTCTTAATTATAAAGAACAAACTGATGGTTACTAGAGGGGAGGTAGGTGGGGTGATGGGTTAAATAGGTGATGGGGATTAAGGAGTACACTTTCATGATGAGTACCAGCTGCTGTATGGAAGTGCTGAATCACTATATAATGTACCTGAAAACAATATAACATTGTATGTTAACTAACTGGAATTAAAATAAAAACTTAAAAAGATTAAAAAAAGGAAAAAAAAAACACAATAGGTTGACATCAGTTTTGGAGATTCTAAGTCCAAGATTCAAATACAGCTTGTTATTCCTATAACTAGTCTTCAATATAGCTCCACCCCACTTCTGTCTTCACTGTGCTAGACATCCTTATGCTTCTCCTACTATACATTCTAATTTCAACTCCTTCTACTGTATCTGTGGAATTCCTTTCAATTGTTACAGTCCTATCTTCTGAATGTTCTTTCTACCTTCTTTATTTCTCTAAAATTGTCTTCTATACCCATTCCTCCTCACAAATTCTTGACCTCTTCAAATCCACTTCAGCTACTCCTTACCGGAAATATACCAAGGATTATGTAATAATCAAGTTCTACTCAACATTTTCTCAAATACCCCCAACTCTAGACCATTTAGTTTCTTATCCCTTTCCTTGTCAGCACACCACACTGCTTTTAGTCTCATTAAATTTACAATCCCCCTTTCCCTTCCATTTCCCTACCTAGTACCCTAACTCTGGATCAATTTTATAAATAGCTCTCTATCTGTTCTTGTATCCAAGAGGCTCAACACCTATGGGGAAGATCATGCAACAGTGCAGATTGGTGCCACTACAAATTCACAGTTCGCAATCTTAGTAAGATTAATTTCCTCCTCTAATACCTTCAGTCATTATCCCAAACTGCTTCCATTCTCATTAAGCTCCACAATCAATCTTTGCTACACACATTTGCAAAAGACAATCCTGCATCCTATTAAAACCATCTGGTAAGATCTCCGTTAAGTTACCATTACTACCTATTATGTCCATAGTCACAGCCATTCCTATCAGCTTTCCCATAACCTCAAAGAGAAAGACCTTCTTCTTTTGCAAGGACAACCCTGTGTCTATGTCTTGAACTGTTCCCCTCTTGCCTTTTTATTCCTTTTGTCCCAAGATCCTAATCTCTGAATTCTCTGAATTCATTTCCTCATTGGCTCTTTCCCTTCAGCCTAAAAACATACTCAATTTACATACTCTCATTTTACAAGGAGCTGCTATTGACACTGTCTCTCTCCTTGCTAAATACCCAAACTTCACAGAGGGGTACACTGTATATGCTAAATACCCAAACTTCACAGAGGGGCACACTGTATTTGCTTACTTCACCTCCTCAGAGACCACTCAACATACAGTAATCTGGCTTCCTCCACTATCATTCTACTGAAATTGCTCTTGCGCAAGGCACCAAATGACCTCATTTAACCAAATAAACACTTAGCTTTTTTGGATCCCTTAGATGCCTTCAACTGTTCATCACACCTTCTTTCTCGAAACTCTCTTCAATGTTTTTTCTTTGATACTGTTCACTGGTGTTTTCTGATTCCTCTTTCCCACTCTCCCTTCCTCCCCCCTCTCTCCCTCTAAGTTAAAGTATTTGTTAGGAAATGAAATTGTACACAGAATTAAAATTTGTGTATCATTAAATAAAATTAATCTTTCAATATAGGAGCTTAGAGTATAGAAAAGCATAGGTTATCCTTGTAGGTTAGGGCAGCAGCCAAGTTCAGAACTAATATCCGTGATTTCTAACCAAAAAGTTATTTCATCTTAGTTCTACCTAGCTGAGTGGATAAAACTTAGAACAAGCTGCCAAGATAGGCATCTATGCAAATAACTTCAACATGAAGTTTTGTAAAGTCTAAACCATTACCCCACTATTCAACTGGGCCTCAGCTGCTGAATATATTTTAACTCCCTCATGAGACTTCTGCCCACATAGGCGAGCACCTATCAGAGTGATTCCCTGCCCCTCTCCTCTCCCTTCTTTGTTTCTACTGTCTGTATTTAAGGAGTACCTGGAATAAAAAGTTGCTATAAGACTCATTAGATACCCACAAGTTGTTGGCTCCCTTTTTACCCATGGTTCTATTTCTACCTGGCATTTTAGTAAAATGGCCAGCTCATACTTTTCTTTTTATAAGCTAGATTAAAAAAGAAAACTCCAACTGTTGAAAACAAAATGGAATAACAAGCAGAGGAATTGATGGAAGGGGGTGTTAGGCAATAAACCGCAAGTACACTCCAAGTACTCCACAATCAATTAATTTAGCAAGTGACTATTTTAAAATGCAAACACTCCCCAGAGTTGTAAAATATATTATTTTTCATAGCACTTACAACTCTGAAATATCTTCTTTGTTAATTTGTTCCTGTTTCTCCTCACTGAAACTCAAGTTCCATGGATTCAGAAACTTCATTGGTCTTTTTGACAGCTGTACCCACAATACAGATACTCAATACACATTTTTTGAGTAACTGAATGAATTCTTAACTTCTATTTAGTATTTTAAGGAGTGAATTTTAACTTCTTATATAAAAGTCTTGGTATTAATCAAGAGGTGTGTGTATGTGTACTTGTATGTGCCACAAAATTTGTCTACTTCACAATATTCCCTAAGATCTTATTGGCACTTGTGCATAACCAAAAATCACCTTGGTTCCAAGGTCCTGGACTTTTAATGCTTGGAAGAGCAAGTAAACATATTAAAGGATAATACAGAATAATAATAAAAATGGAAACTCTGGACATACGCTAACATCTTGGTCCAGGACACTCAGTACATTTCCAATACCTACATGTCAAAGTCCAAAAAACAAGTGAAATTCACTTAGACGGTCTGTGTCTTAAAGTCTTAAATTGCTTGAAAATAACCTTTGGTTGGGAAGAATCTCAATTCAAAAGGGAATAAAGACTTAGTGTAAAATTTTGCACCTGGAGTTGGTTGCAAAGCCAAACATTGCAGGGCTTAAATCATGTGGTGATGCTGCAGCCAAGCAAATAGGAGTCCAAGAAATTAAATGACAATACTGTGTTGGATCTGGAAAGTGATAACTAATGTAACAGCTGTTTCTTCTTCAAGATTGTTAATACGAAGATAGAATGTTTACATTTTCTCATTTTAAATATTGACTTTTGTTCATCTCACTAGTCAGGCTTACCAGAGTCATTTGCTGTTAAATGTATTTTGCACCATTGTAAATATATCTACTTCAATAAATTATATGACTTTTGATTAACTCTCCCAGGTACCACAAAATGGAACTGTTTGAAAAGCTTACCAGCTTTGTCCACTCTCTTCTCATTAAATGTATGATATTACAACAGGAAGCAAACAGCACCAGCCCCCATAATGTCCTTCTGTTTTTAACATTCAGGATGACTGCACCATAGCGTTGGTGGTATAGTGGTGAGCATAGCTGCCTTCCAGAATGACTACACCATGTGTTTAAGTTCTCTTTTCACTGTGGCCAAAATAGAAAAGACATTTCTCAGGGATATTTTCAGGTACAAAAGTTAACAGATGTATTATTTAATGTAAGGTGAATAAAATACATTAAGATTATTAGTTACAAAATAAGAGTTTTTTCTCCTCTGTGATTTATTCATTTTAAAAACATACTCAAGAATAATAAAGAAAAAGCTGACAAATTTAGATTTTATTAAAAAGTTTAAGTAAATTACCTATAACTGTATATAATATTATTAGGATTTATTTAAGTATTCTGTGATTGCTATCTGATTATTTAGTGCTGCTTCTTCCTCCTTCTAAAAATGGAATCCATTTCCCTGGCCATAGAGTAAGCAACTGGCCCAGGCTTGGTAAAACCTTTATAATCACAGTGTCCCACCCTAGCAATTGGATAGGATCTGTCATGTGACCTAAGGCAGGCCAATTAGAGTCCTTCCCTAGGGTTATCTGGCAAAACTTCACATAAGACATTCTTCTCTACCAGAGGCTATAAGGCTATATCCCCAAAGATATCAGCAGTCTTATTCTTCACTACATGGAGAATCAAAACAAAACAAAACAAAACAAAAATGGCCTCAACCTAGAGACCAGTCAAGGTAAGTAAATGATAGTAAGTGTAAATGTTATCCAGGTCTTTCTTCCTCAACCTTGACCAAAGACCTACAGGTATCTGGCCATGCAGCTACTCCATTTGCCATCTGATAATTCTTCCTATTTGTCTTAACTGGTTGAATTGGATTTCAATCACTTTCCACAAAAGAAAACCTAACTAAAATATTGCCTCTTAAATAATTTCATTAAGAATGCATTACATCAAAGTTATTTTTTTTTCTTATAAAGAGTTATTTAGGGGGTGCCTAAGTGGCTTAGTGGTTAAACAACCAGTTCTTGATTTCAGCTCAGGTCCTGAGATGAGCCCTGAGTGGGACTCCATGCTCAAAGGGGCACCTGCTTGAGATTCTCTCTCCCTCTCCTTCTGCCTCTGTCCCTCCCCCACCATGTGCTCTAAATAGATAAATAAATAAGTCTTTAAAAAAAGTTATTTCATCTGTAAAGCATAGTCAAGGCAACAGCTTTAGAGAGAGACAAAATTGAAAACTTAGTTCTTCATTTACAATCTGTGTGACTAGACAAGTTACTTATGTTCCCTTGGCCCCTGTTTTCTCCTCCACAAAGTAGAGATCATGATAGCACAGACCTCAAAATTTCTGTGAGGTTAAAATTATATATATGTGTGTTCACAGCCCACAAAAGCTAAATTACTCTGTTTCCTAACTTACCGATGAAGATTCAGGGGTTCAGAAAGGTTCAGTAACTTATTTGACAAAAAAAAAAAAAAAAAAAAAAGAAGAAAGAGAAAGAAAAGAGAAAATAAAAGAACGAAAGGGCAGTGTCAGAATTATAATCTAGTCCTATTTGTCTACAAAACCTCTATTTCTTCAGTAGGCTGCTACAGGGGATAATGAAGAGAGAGGAAGAAGAGGATATGAATAGATTTCTAGATGCTATGCCTAATTCAATCCTTTAGAATTTAGCCACATCTGGTACACATGTCTTATGAATTAAGGAACTTATACTGAAAAGCATCTCCCATTTGGGTAAAGGCTTTAAGTAAGATGAGTTTTATCCATAACACAAAAGTTTGAGCCAGAGCCTCAAAAAAGCCAAGGACAAACAAATGCATGCAACTCATCCATGCTTAACTACTGGTGTAAACAGTCTGATTTCTATGCACATCTGCTTCGGCAGTGTATACAATACCTCTTCTTTATTTTAATATCTAAATGTGGTAACGTATAGTTCATTACATTATTGAAGACTTCGAAAGAACTCCCTAGCATGACTCCCTAAATGGAGAAAGTATGGCTGCAGCAGGACCTTACCCAACCTCACCCCCTAATCCTTTATCTTTTTGTGTGTGAATTTTAACACATAATGTTAAAAGTTAAAAATCATTTCCAAAAATCATTTATAAAGCTAAATGCTATTTGAATTGTTGAATTCAACTACATTTACTCTCTCAGCCCTCTCCTTGTCTTCTTCATTGTCTCCTACTGTACTTATCACAATCCCAGATGTCATTCTACCTCACAGACACTCAGAAACTAGCTAGCTAGAGACATTCTCATCAGTTGCTTAATAAATCCATCAGGAAGACAGTGAAACAGAGATGTCCAAATTAGAACTGCCAGTTGATGAAGACAACATGGCTGCTGATCATCCCTTTACCACCAGCAAATTTACAGATTACTAAGGGGTCAAATTGCTGCCCTATTCTGATACCTATTGCTGCCCTATTCTGATACCAGAATGTGAAAAGTCCTTATTATGTTAATAATTTATAAAATACAACAATAAAGAGGGCTTTCAATATTTGGATTTCACATAGATCCTAGGATTAGAGTAGACAGATCTGGCAAAACGGTTTTAAGATACACAATATGGAAATTACCTACCGGCATTATAAGTGAGTGTTTTCCAGGTAAGGACCTCCTTTGATAAAACAGGGTCCAGTCCTTCAATAAAAGAGCCTGGGCACAACTTTCTAATGAGAAAGGATGGTTGCAAGTGTAGCTCAATCCAACACCCTCAAGTGCCCCACTCCTTCTGAGTTATCACTTTGATTAATATTGCTTTTATTACTGTTGGCTCCCAGCAAGATATTGCCCTACTTTTTATAAATGCAGTATTTCATTAGCTCCCACTATCCCAGCAAGCTAGGCTAGAATTGTCAAGGTGAACATTATGTAATACTAAGAAAAAAAACACACTAGGAAAATACAAAAAAAAAAAATTGTCACAGAATGTAAAATAAAACTTTTTCCTTGTTTGTCACAGTTTTAACCAAGGCTTCATAATTGAGGGTAACTTTCTGAAAAACTCTTAAAAGCTACCAGATACTCCCCAACTCTTCAACCAAAAATGCTATGAGGTGGGAGATCTAGTCCTTCCACTTTTATTTTCATCCAGGGGATTCTTTTAAAACAAAGTGCCATCCTTTTCTCCCTCAGCTTGCTACAGACTTGTTGCTTCTTACACCCATATATCCACCACATAGAAGGAGAGCCTTCAAGAAAAATACCATAGATGATGGACATTAGCTCAACTGTGACAATCTCAAGACTCAATATGGTGGCTCCTCCAGAGTAGTATAGGAAAAACTGTCATGTTTCCTCTGGGGTTAGGGGTATATTTGAATCAAGAGACCAGACCACATTTCTTTCAAGAATAATTCTGAATGCTGAAGAATACCTGAATTGTCCCGTGATTACAGAGCAGGGACAAAGGCCAACAGTAGAACAAGTCTCCTTGGTGTAATAAAGATGCACAAGTTTCCTAATGACAAAGTAGATGCCACAGGAATAACAAATTCAAGCCACTTTGAAGGTATCCCATCCAAGAAAGATATCTGCTAAATGAAGGTAGCCAGCAGTGGGAGACTGAGAAAAATTCACAGAATATCCCACTGAGAGCAGGTCACCTATGTTAGAGACTGTGCATTGGGGTGGTCTGTGCAGAGGCTCTGAAGAATGCACATCTGGGTCCACAGAAAACCTAGAGATTTAGTATCATCATCAGAGATGGGGTGAAGAAAAAAATCTTAATAGCTTAGTGACTTATTTTTGTACTTTTCTTCTAACTCCTCCCAGGGCTAAAACTTTAGAGAATCCAGGAACACACATTGAAGATGAAGAAGAAAGGAGAAGAAGGAGGAAGAAAAACAAAGAAGGAAGAAGAAGAAAGAAAAAAAGAGGAGGAGGAAGAGGAGGAAGAAGGAGAAAAAGGAGAAGGGGGAGGGGGAGTAGAAAGGAGAAGAGGAAAAGGAGGAGGGGGAGGAGGAGGGGAAGGAGTAGGAGTTGGGGAAAGGGGAAGAGGTGAGGAAAGGGAAGGAAGAGGGGGAGGAGAGGAAGGGGAAGGAGGGGGAGGAGAAGAAGAAAGAAGAGAAAAGAAGAAGACGACAGAAGAAGAAAGAAGGGAGAAGAGGAGGAGAAGGAAGGGGGAGAAAGAAGAGTAAAAACACAGTCCACACTTCTTTTTCCCACGGAAGGTTTCCAATTCATGGGTCAGGTTTATTGAGGATAACGGAAGATGTTTTGGGGTTTGAATGAGGGGACTAAAGTTTTCATTAAGATTGGAATGGACCTTTATTACTTTAAAAATGGCCTTCATTATCAGAATCAGATTGTCCTTATAGTTGAATGTGACTGAAAGTTTTGACATCTGTATGGATCACAGGCTTTCAAGGAAAGACAAACGGGGAATTTAAGAGAATATTTTTAAAGGTTGAGAGGCTAAAGAAAAGTGAATTCACTCAGTGCTTATATCCCATCTAACTCATCTTAATTAACTAATTATGCATATAAATGAACAAGCTTGCCTGTCCCTCTAGTACTTCATGTCATTTTTGTATAAACAAAATATGCAATATATTTAGAATACTTAAGTATTGTACATTGAGGCTAGCACTGAAAACTCATCAGACAAATTAATATTATTGACCTGGACCCAGAAAAACCTTCAGTTCAAGCTTCTTGTCTTATTGATGAAAGTTAAAATTTACTAATAAACCATATAAGGTTCTTCACTAACTAATCTCAGTTTTTTTCTCTTTTCTTACCTCCCCTCACTCACCTTGGATGCTGAGCCCTTAAAAGAATATATTCCCTCTGTCATTCACAACACAATGCCTTTTCACATCTCCGAATCTTTGTGTTCAGTCTTCTCTGTTCTTGAAAGTTCCTCTCCAGCCTGTTCTGCCTTTTCAGCCCCTCGTGACCAAGGATAAATGTTTCCTCCACTACAAGCCCTAACTAAATCCCATAGGCAGAACCACTTGTGATCTGGTTTGTCTCCTGCTGCACCTTGCTCAGATTGCTAGGAAGTATAGCATTTACCCCACTGGCATTCAGCTAGTTACTTCAATGAAAGGTCTCCTAAGCCAAACCATGAGGAAAACAATTTGTCTCATTCACCTGAATCCCTAATTCACAGTTTCTGCACACACAGAAGACAAGCATTACACACTTATTCAATGTAGGAATGAATAAATGACCACAGACAAAATTACTACAGTAATAAAGCCCATGTTTTCCTTTACGCTGAGGATGCCTAGTGCTACCAGATGCATAACAAAGATACTGGTGTAAAACAAAAACAAACAAAAAACAACAAAATACTTGCAACCGGCCTACAGAATGACATGTTTTCTGACTCTTTCACTTTATGAACAAGAAAAATGAAGCCCACAGAAGTCTGGGAATAATCCAAGACCACTTAATAATGCAGTGTAAGTATCAACGCTGGAACCTAGTCCTTCTGATCACTAACTATAATCAGACTTTTTAGACTTCTCTACAGCTTCCCTCTAGATGGAAGCACATGAGAAAAGAAATTTTTGTCAATATTGTTAATGGATGAACCTCCAGTGTCTAGAAAGTACCTGACATACAGGCATCCAGTAAATATTTATTTCCTAGATGAATAAATGAATGCAAAAGTTGTATCTAGTAGATCTTGAAGCTAAGAATCCAAGTTTAAACAAATGGAGAGAAAGCAGAGGTAGCATTTCAATTCCAACTGCAAGGTGTTGAAGCCTCAGCTATGTTTAAAGATTAATTTCTTCTTTTCTTTTCAAGCAGTATTTTATTTCTTATTTTGGGGTGTATGTGTGTGCGTGTGTGTGTGTGTGTGTGTGTGTGTAATTTTGAGAGTAATTAACCCTAAGAAATTTGTATTTCAACAACTTAAGATGATCAAGAGGAGCTTATATTTAAACGGCAATGCTAGTAATTCATTACTTTGGAAATGGTTTTCTTAAGTATCACTGTAAAAAGTATAAGGGATGACTGACTGAAGAAAAAAAAAAGGAAGTACAAGTTTGCAAGCTTTCATTCTTAAGTATGGAATTAATGTTAACACTTAAATCCAAAATGTCTGTGGGCCTCTAGAGCGGGTCCTTGTGACAGCATCAGACCTGGAGCTACTGGCAACATTATGTGCTCTGGGCCTGAGCCACCTGCCCTGCCCTTTGGAGAAGCAGGAAATTATGAGAAATAGTCATGGGTTAGAAGAATTTGTGGAGGTGGCATCCTTGGAAGGATCTGATGACAGCACCAGCTGCCATAGCACTGTGATCTGGCATTTCCAGTGAGGACAAAACTGAAATCTGTCAGCCATGCCAGAAAGTGGGGGCGGCAAGAAAATAGGTACAATTCATGAAGTGAAAAATTTGGAAAGCATTAAATCAGGCTTTAAAGAGTAAGGAAGGGATATTTTTTAATACTACAAATAAATTATCTTCTTGACATGTGATCTGATGTCTATCAACTTTCAAAGGGAAAGCTGAGTGTCAGGTAAGCAGTGAACCTTCTCCAGGCATGTGCTAGAATAACGCATTGCTATTGTTTTTGTTTGATTTCTTTATATCCCAATTTATCTTGCAAGCCATGTACAGTATTCCTTCACTCAAAAGATGCACGTCCTGTTCACTTTAAACCAAAAAGACAGGGGGCAGTGAGAGGATGTCAGAGGACTTCTCACTTAGAAAACTATTATTAAATTCTTAATCTGCTTGTGGAACAAAGTCCCAGGACCATGTTTTCCCTGAATATATTTCAGTAGAGATAAAGTGGTTTCTGTGTTGCCTCCCTGCTGAATATCTCATGTCAAAATAGACAAATTTTTCCGTGTAGTAATTGCTGGTCTCAGTCCCCAGAGAATCCGAGGACAGAGCTAGCTTGGAGATTTAATAACCTATAATTATACACACCTCCAGCATAGTATCTGGGATCTCTCTGTTTACATAAAATGAAGTCTGTGTCTTCTCATTGTGATTCTGGGATTTATTAAACCCTTTTATGCTGTATTCATGAATAGTCTAGTCTCAATTTCACTTATGACAAACCTCCCCATATCTTCCACCAGTCAGATGTATATTATTATAGAATATATAGAGCGACGAGTTACACTTTGCACATTGCATCGTACCTTATTGTTTCTTTAACACTGTGAACTCTGAGTGCCCCCAAAATAAAAGTCTAAATAATCACGGTGTGGGTGGAACACAGGCAACAAACATGATAATTTGGTATAGGAGGAAGTGAAAGAAAACAGTTATATAAAGGGTGGGGAAATAGGAGGATTAGGATTGAGATGATTTAACCTATTGCAGTAAGATAGTAGAATTAATTTAGTGAGCAAGAGCAATTGCTTGAATTTTTCTCTTTTTTCTTCTGACATTCCTTGTTCCTATGAAGTAAGTGACAGGGGACAACATCTGGAAAGGAAGAGAGCTGGGTTATGGGTAATGTGGCAGCAGCCTACTGGCTGCCTTTCAGATATGTGCCGGATGAATGAGCGTTGCAGACTTGTCTGATATGACATTTGGATATTCACTTAACAGGATTACAAAGAGTACTCCAAAACGTACATTTTTGTAATTAGTTCTTTCAAATGAGTTTGCTTTATGTTGTTTCCCTGATTTCTAATCAACTGGAAGTGAATATTTCCATAGAGACTTCCTGATGTTGAGTAAAATGAAGCATAAAAATCTTCCAATCAAATAAGCATGTAACTCTTGGAGACTGACAAACTCATTTTTAAAGACAGATTGAATCTAATGATTTCTCTCTTAAACTGGCAGTTAAGGGTAACAACCAAAGTGAAAGAGCTTCTATTAAATATAATTACTTCTTACAGAACCTACAAGTCAAGTTAAAGTATGGATTCTATGCTTGGACTTGCCAAGACTTAAGTTTGTATTTATCTTTAGCTATCCTCCCAAAGCCTTTGTGATTTGGGTTATAAAACTTGAGTTTGGCATGTAAGAACCCTCAATATCTAGTCCCTACTCACCTTTCCAGATTTATTCCTTCATAACCTCGGGTCTTCCTAACCTCCTTTCTCATGCCTTTAAAAGTTTTGAGTTGCTTTTGGAAGATTTATATACATCTTCAGTGTGGCGATCCTAGGTCTTTATTTTACTGTTCTTAGGACTGTTCTATTAGTTCTGTGAATTCCGATCTTGGCATAGAGGAGAAGTCCTGTTTGGCACTATTTATAAATAAAGTCATTAGTTTTTAAAGGAAAAAGCATGTTATAAGTTTTGTTTTTGTTTGGGTATTTCTTTTCCATTACTTTTACCTATGTGAGCATTATTCACAGGACTGTAAGAAGGTAGTATCTTCCCATCTGGAGGAATACTCATGGGTATTCTAAAGATAACCTTTTTAATGGGATGAAATAAATCTCTGTAAAGAGTCTTAGTCCCATTTACTTCGATGTGGTATGCTTTTATCTTTAAACTACTGAAAAGATTACTTCATCTTTAAAACAGTATTTTCTAATTCAGGAGTACAATAAAAAATAAAGCATTGCCAGTGTGGAGGAATCATGCTGTATACCAAGGATGGAAAACACTAAACAATGTCAATGAATTCCCCCAAATGTCCAACAGCTATTTCCCATAACTAACTTGAAACAAGTTTGTCAACTAAATGAAGATTAATTGAACTTTACTACCTGCACCCAAATTACTTCACTTGGTTTAAGCCTCTAAGATCTTGGGTGTTCTAAAATCCTTCTGTATACAATAATAGACTAATTCTTCGCTGGAAAAAAAAAAAAACTATCTGTGGTGGTCAGCTTTATAGAAAACCAATACAATCCAATTTACTGGCAATATTACACATAAATAATTTCTCAGTTTAAGCAAGCATGAGGATTAGATGGGCGTTTATCCAGGGATTCTAAGCATTGTTTAGTCCTTCTTCCAAGTTATTCAATGAAGAGAGAGAGAAAGCTTTGCTGTTCCACCTGGCTTTATCTTCTCTACTTTTAAATCAGCAAAATAAAATGCTTTTCAAAAATCTAACACTGTTACTGAAAATGGCCCCCATGGCCCTATAAATGCTCCACTGTTCATACTGAGATTGTTCCCTCATAGCTTAATCTCAGAAGAGCTATAATGACGCAACCTCAGATAAATAAATACTAGCACGACAATAAAAAGGCTGTGAAAAATTTTGAGAAACATCTCCTTAAGATAGCCACAGAGCAGAAGTGTTTCCAAGGTTTACACATTTGTAGAATCGATTTTTACTGGTTTTGATTTGGGGGTTACTTTGTGTTTGCTTTGATGCTATGTTTTATTTATCATTTTTGTTTTGTAGATTAGAAAATAAATAATTAGTTTCCAGGAAGTCTCTGTTAAGAATTGTATCAATCATTTCGGGGCTCCTGGGTGGCTCAGTTGGTTAAGCGTCTGCCTCTTGCTCAGGTCATGATTCCAGAATCCTGGGATCATGGACAGGTGTTAGATGCCCCCGTTCCGTAGGGAGCCTACTTCTCCCTCTCCTTCTCCCCTTCCCTCACCCATGCTTGCTCTTTCTCCCTCACATGCACTCTCTCTCTCAAAGATAAAATCTTTTAAAAAAAGAATCATATCAATCATTTCATTACACACATTTGTCCGGCATCAATTTGAACCCTCAATAGAGTCAACTATCCTGTTAAATTTCTAGGTTAGTTCACAAAGAGTTGAAAGAGGGAGGTCTCGAAGTTGCCATAATCTGAAATGGACATAATGAGATATTACTGGACATTTTATACATCATTAAGCCACAGTCTACTTCTAGGAAGTTGCTCATATAAGTAAGGAAGTTCTCCATTGCCATATGCAATAGAAAGGTAAATCCAGCACCACAATTATCTTCCCTTCCTACACAGAAACTCTTGTTTGCACATGTGTTTACTTTGGAAGGAAAGAGTAAGATTTAATGAATAGTCAAAATGCTTAGCTCTATTTCTGTAAAGAAGTAATGATCAACAGCACACATCATCTTCAAGCTGTCTGCCAAAAGCTGGAGGAATTTCAAAGAGGAGTGAAATATACAGGTTTGTTGGAGTTTTTTTAGTTGCCTGTACAAACCCATGCTCTCGTTTCCTTAAGTGATGGAGTTCAATTATTAAATGCAACTGAGGAGGCCCTAAGTCTTAGCAAAGAGCCTCAACAGTGGTACCATCAGACCTCATGGAGCTGCACTGAATGCTACTGAAACTCTAGAGAACTGGTGGAAACACTGATAGACCTCTCTGTTTTCATGGCCCAGCTTCTTCAAATGTTTTTGTGGGGTTTTTTTGTTTTTTTGGTTTTTTAGTGCCTTATGGCTTCTGCTTAGTCTCTTGGTTCTGACTCTTATTAATCTCCATCTTTTTATGGGATTCGTATTCTCAAAAATCATTTCTGAACAGTTCTGATTTGTTCAAACAGTCATTATTCATTTGTATCTTTGGAAAGGGAAAATTTTAAAAATATCTGCATTACATTTTGTGGTCTAAGTGGAACCACCAAATAGGAGACAATGTCACAGGAAAAGCAGGAATCTAAGGAGCTATGAAAAAAATTCTTTATTATAATTCTCCTCCATTATCACCAAACTGCTGATTCTTTCCTTATGTTCTGGTACATGAATCTGTCACTGTGTGACTTTGTTTAAGGCCCTTACTTTCAATCTGCTATTTATTTATTTGATCAAATTATGCTTTAAGAAAAAAACTCTGTCACAAAAAAATTTTTTTTTCCTCCAGATTCCACAATTGGTCAACTAACTATTGTACAAGATTCACCCCTCTCTAATTTGAACACCCAGTCTCTTGTCTCTTTCCATTTAGTATATTCTTTTCTGGTTACGACAAAGGCAAGGGTATGTTTTTACACACTGAATAGAATCTGAGTTCATACAGATTTTCCCCTTATCAGATAGAAACATGAACATAATTGTACTTTCTGGAGGCCAACATCAAGTATTGTCTTAATTGACATCAAGACAGTTCCTGGGTAGTAGTTTCAAATTCACTATACTTGAGCTATATTTTATTACAGGAAGGAGCATATCCTACTTTCTAAATCTCCCATTTATTCATTTTTTCAGGTCCTTATTACCATTATGCCTTCCTACTTTATTAGCATACTTTTCCATTCCAACATTTATTCTGCACCTGACACTTCTCCCCTTTCAGGAAAAAAAAAATACATCGTTTCCCACTTTATTCTTAAATTAGGGGAAATCTGTCATTTTTATTTCTTTTAAATCTGAAGCTTCCAGAAGAGAAAATTTCAGTTTACTTAATTGCTCTAGCAATACTTGGAAATTTACCATTTTTGTAAACTGCCTATATATTTATTTTATAACAGAACCTATAGGACAGAGAATCTTGCAGTATGCAATTTGCCATCAACATGTAATTCACCTATCTTCAATTTATCTACTATTCATGCTACAAATGGCATTTTCTCCCATTTTTTTAGCATAGTAATTTAATCATCAGTATAGGAAAAGTAGAAAATAAAAATGAAATAATAATTTTTGAAGACTACAGACCAATTGTTCTTGTAGAATACCTCTCTAGAATTTTTATAATACTTCCTCATAATTAGATTCAACTTTTGCATTTTTCTCAGGAATATCACCTAACTGATATGTGTCCTTCTGAGTGCAGCATATCTAGAGGTACATGAGTTCAATTTGTTTGATGTGACAGGTTGAGGGAGGGAGGGAGGGAAGGAAGGAAGGAAGGAAGGAAGGAAGGAAGGAAGGAAGGAAGGAAGAAAGAAAGAAAGAAAGAAAGAAAGAAAGAAAGAAAGAAAGAAAGAAAGAAAGATGGATTCAGTACAGAGAGAAGTTAGGCTGTGATGCAAACTCAACAAAAGGCTCAGCCACCCTATGGGGCAATGTCAGACTATGACGGCACTTCAGAATTGTCCAGCACTGGAGCAAGAGGACCAGGTCTGTAGGCACCTGCCTCAACCAGTCATTGGATGAGGACCACACTAGGAAGGGGGTGTGCCTGTGTGTGAAATGACCTCCTCAGCCAATACAACTCCAGAGAGCTGACAGCTGGAGCTGCCTGACTTAAGTACTCTAGCTGTGGGAATGCATTCTTCAGTCCTGAAGAGAGATTTGCTGGCACACCACAGTACCCACTGCATCCCTTTAGTGGTAGTGGTAACTCTGATCACTATTTAGCTATAATATTTCTCCACTGTAAAGGTACCTTATTCCTCTTTGCAATTAATAAGTAATAATATGGGGGGGGAGGCTTTGGCATTATACGAATTTTGTGTACCCCCCCCCACACACAAACTTTCACCAAATGATTTTAGGGTCCATCAAGGATTACTGCCTCAATCTGTCTCAAAGCTATGATAGACTAAAATGTGGTTTTCTACTTGATCATTGTTTTATATTAATTGGAATTCCACTATAAAGATCATTCCTTTCCTTTTCATTTTATTAATTCACTTAACCTTTATTAGTACTATATCAAACTATATTTTAATATAATGAGATATAATCCAATAATATCATTATTTATTTTGATACTAAAAGGATCCTATATTGGGCCAATGGGGTATTCATTAGTCTGGCTTTGTGTCCACTTGCAACAGTTAACTATTTTCCAAGAAGCTTTATATAGCCTCCACTACAAATAAAATACTTTTAACTCAGTATTTTCAAGAGATAACACGTGTCAATATAAGAATTCAAGCTAGATGAGACTTATTTGGAAAGAACCCATAAAATTATACTTAAGCCTCCTATTTTTCAGTATATAATTATAATTGAAAATTGTTTAACTAATATTCAGTTATGAGTATATTAAATAAAGAGAAAAAATAAAATTTCTAATTTGCATATCTTAATATTTTACATTTTTGTTATATCATATTAATTTCATTATGCATAATTTATACATTTTGTATATCTCATTAAAAAATTATAACTAAATTTAATCTTTAATTATTTTAAAAGTACCTGATGAGATGTCTTGAAAGTGACACTGATACAGATTTGAAGAACTTTAGGATTTTCTGTTGCAATTCCTTATGTCACTTAGGTATTTTAGATCTTACTTTATCAGTAAAATGGAAATGTTTCCAGTTAGGGTCAAACATAATACCAACATGAAAGTGTTTTGCATATTATAAACACACATAAGCTTGAGACCTTTGGAATGACTACAGATACCTTGAGGAATCATATTTATGGGGGAAAAATGCTATGGTACACTGAGATTTCTTTTGATATTAACTGTGGGTAGAAGAAGAATATGATAAGTTTCTCCTCTCAAGACTAGACTACACATGATAAATAAATCCAAGCATTCCAGCCTTATCTCTATTCCAAGTCTTATTTATCTTACCTATGTTGATGATGCAATTATTTATCAAGTTACTTTGACTAACTTTTATGATCTCTATCATTTGTTAATCCTGTGCTGAGTGCCATGAATACAAAGATAGATAAGGCAAGGATTCTGAACTCAAGGAATTTATCTAGAGGGGAAGACAGGAAACTACTACAATTTACCGCACAGAGCGTGGAGAATGCTATCAGGATGATTTGACTGTATAGAACAGGAAACTCAGATAACAGTGGCTTAATAAAATGAGCTTCATTTTCTTACATAACAAGGCATATAGAGGAAGTCAATTTAGGACTACTGGAGTAACACCACAATAACAAGACCAAGGTCAGATCTGTGTGACTGACTGGTTTTGGTCTTTTCATGGTTGGTGGTAATATGGTGGCTATAGTTCTAGTGATTGTATCCACATTTCAGACAGAAAGTAGGCAAAAAATTAAATTAAATTAAAATTAAAAAGCATGTGCCATCTGAATTTGTGTCCTTTTTAAGCTTTCTTAGAAGCCCCACCCAACAGTACTTTTATCTCATTGACCAGGTTTGTCACCTCTACTATGGTAACCCCACTGCATGGGAGGCAAGGAATTTAAGTCTTATCTGAACGTGCTTCTGTCACCATCAAAACTAGGATTCTGTTGTAAAGGGGAAAAAAATAACACAGGATAGGCAATTTGAAATGTGTTTCACAACAGAAACAAAAACTGTGCTAACCATGGAAGTATAAAAGAAGGGCATCTAAATCAACTCTGATAGTATAGTGTAGGTGTGGGTCTTAACTCCTCACCAAAAAGATCTAAAACACTTACTACCTTATCTAGAGTTCCTCACACCTATAGATAGCACTGCAATCCCACCATCCATTCCATTAACAGAGTCAGAAATCTAGGAATCATTGTTAATTCTCCCTGTCTCTCTCCTAAGAGCCATTTCATTATTCTACTTTTAAATATTATCAATGTGCCAATTTCTCCATTCCATAGCCATCATTTCCATCCCTGAACTCTAAACTTCGCACAGGAGCATCCTAATTTGCTTCCCACTTCCAGTCTTGCTCCTGACCAATCAATCCATCCTCTGCTCTCACAGTATCAGTAATGGTCTCCTTTTGAAATATAAACCAAACCAAACCGTTCTGTTATTTAAAATTCCTCCCAAGACTTCCCATTTTACTCAGAATAAAATGCAAATTCATACAAATATAGTAGTATGTAGTATAGTAGTATACAAATTGCCAAAGAGAGCAATTTTCCTATTTAGCAACTGTGAGTCCAAAAGTGAAGTCTCTAGCCTTTCTTATGTATGATAAAAAAGTTAACTTAACACTAATATTCTAACATCCTGTGAGGACAAAAGCAGTCTGGGTTGCTATTAATAAGTACTAGAAATTTGATATATATGTACAACTTTATATACAACAAAGGTACTGTTACTTCACAAAGTAAAGATTAGTGACAATAGGATATCAATTTTTTTTTTTAAGTTCCACCTGTAGGTAATTCTGTCTCATAAAGCTTTTCATCCGGGCAGGCAGATGATAGGTTAGCTCTAGAACCATACCTAGTATTGTTGGTATATCTCAATCCCAAATGCGATACCGGATCTTCTTGTGCTCAGATACTCTTAATTACGCTCATCCCAAGGATACAAGGTGCCAAACAAATTAGTGAAATTTGAAGTTCTGAAGTGCAAATTAAATTTTCTTGATAAAGTTCATTCCTCATTACTACTCAGAAAATATATACAAATTCGTTTAATTATCATAGGACTAAAAGTTGATAAACTGTGCCTCCATTTCTTTTATGAAGAAATTAGAACATATTTTAGAGCCGCTAATTAGCTCTAAAAATTCATGAAAATAGCAAGTAAAAGAGAATTTACTTTATTTATCCATCCAAATATTTATGTAATTTTTGTACACCATACATAAAACAAAAATATTCATATACCTTTGTGTACTTTTTTTCCAACATACTTTACATGTATATTCCAATCTGTATAAAACACATTGTGCAAAAAAAAAAAAATCCATATATATAAAATCTCTCAGGCTCCAAGAATAGTATATACACTGAGCCAGTAACTGTTTCTTTTCTGACTTGTAGTCTTGTCATCTGATAAAAACAGTAACTTGTATCTAAAATTCTTGCCATCCCTTAAGTTTCTATTTGCCATCACTGGAGATGTAATCAGCAAAACCATTCTTAACAAACATTTCTATCAAGGCCTGTCACTGCTCCAAAGGAGCCATTATAGTGAATAATTTTATGAGTAGGTTGGACCCTAAGAAGCCTAAAAGACCCATTATGGCCTATTGTGTCAAACAGACTTGCAAAAAAAGAGGTCCCAAATTTGACTTTCAAATACAGAGTGAAATCACCCCCAGGATCCATAATGTACATGTTAGGAGTCTCTCAATACACAAAGATGAGTCATTTATTCTAGTTTATCAACGACTCATCTTGTCCAAAATTGCCTTAATCAGCACCAGGAACACTCCCTCATTGATTTAAGGCCACTGTTCCTCCAGCTTTTAAAAATGTAAAACTTTATGTTCAATCATTCGTCAAGAACTATTTTATTTGTGGCACCCTAAAGATGCTACCTGGTTTTATCTACTATGCCTAAAATTGCTCAAATTTTCTAGTACAATAAAAGCAGTCCATTGGCTCAAAAGAGCCATGCATTCTCTTGTGAGTACCCTCAATGAAACTTACCTTATCAAATTAACAAAATTGATGCCTTGGAAATCTTGAGAAGATTATATAAAAGAATATGATGAGAAGAACACAGAGGGTTTTTACTGATAAGGGCAATGTAGGAAATGCATCTCTTTTATCCATCCCTCATTGCTAAGTAGTGTAAGACTGATCCACCCCAGCTCCAGAGATGGACTCTGATGTATCTGAACTATTTGGGCCATTTTTTGAATCAGGTATGATAACATAACTAAGGCCTATGTCAACCAGAACATGGTATTCTAATGATAGAGTTAATAGTTTAGGAGTGGATATGTAACCAAAGGTTCAGGATGTTTATGTGATGGTTAGAGGAAGAAAATCTCTTTCCTCCCCTAGATCTATGCAAACACTGTTAGCCATGTATGCTATAGATGACAGCCTTGTTACAACACTGAGGTAAGCCAGCTTAAGGACAAGTTGAGTATGTAGAGAACGGCACTGAGAGACCAGAGATAAGGGACTGCCACCTCAATGACATCATCCACGTCATTAATATTTGGATCAAATCAACCCTAATGCTGGCATTCTCACAAGATTTTCTAGTTATCTAAGCAAATAAATACCTTATTGCTTGAGCCATGTATTAGAGCACCACATTTTTAATAAGCACCAGTCAATGGGATATCTAGACAGAGGCTTAAGAAACAGAACAAAATATAAACAAAATATGTGAAGAATAAATGAGAGCTAAAGAAGCTTTCACGATATCCTATTTTGTCCTAGGCCCTCCACAATGTTATACCTGAAACTTTGAAGATTTCTCAAAAAATATAGAGGTATAATATGGTTAGACCATAACTGTATGAACACCAAAGATGAACTATAAAGTAAGACAGTTTAATCTGTATTTTGAGGCACCATTCTGCCTAATGGCAGAAAACTTAACCAGATAAAGTCAGCCATTTCAATTATCTACTCAAGTCAATTCAAGTTTTTTCTTCCCATTCCCTCTAAAGAGGTGCCAAATTCCTGGAAAGCTTACATGGTATTGATGGAGGGCACTGGATTCCTGGTCATCACTTGTCCATGTTGACAACCATTGCATGAACACTACCCTATCTGTCCTCAAAGTGGCCATACCTCCCAAATGGCATACAGGTCTCAGATCATTTGTTTAAGTTACTCTGTATGCTCTACTCATGAGACCCATTTGATTAGTTCACTCTCTCTCAGCCACATCTAAGTACCTCTGAGTATCACGAAAATTCATAGGTGCTCTCCTCTACCACCCTAAGGACCCTGGAAAATCAAAGGTGATAGTGCAGTTTACACATCTAAGCCTAAAATACCAGTCCCCTCTCCCCCTTTTAAAATCTCTAGTGCTACAACAAGGTAGTATAGGAAATCTTTCCTTGGCTCTGCTCAAGAAATGAGAACAAATGTCCTCTATTCTCAGATGCCCAGAGTTTCCTGAGGTAGTCTCATAATTAACTTGAAACAGAGAAAGAGTAGAGTTTTCTTGAAGAGACTCCAATGCCAAACTCTCTTGAGTTCCCATTGACTCTCATATCAGCCAAAAGGTTTTATCACTGGCAGATGAGGTAGACAGAATAATGGCTCCCCAAAGATGTTCACATCCTAGTCCCAGAACCTATTAACATGCTACCTTACACAGCAAAAGGAAATTTAGAATGTGATTAAGTTAAGGATCATGAGAGATTATCCAGAGTTACTGGGTGGGCCAATGTCATCACAAGGGTCCTTATGAGAGAAAGACACAAAGTCAGAGAGAGATTTGAAGAGATTATGTTGCTGCCTTCAAAGATAGAAAAAGGGGCCATAGAAAAAGGGGATAGGCCGGTGATGGGTAGTAAGGAGGGCACATATTGCATGGTGCACTGGGTGTTATAAACAACTAATGAATCATCGAGCCTTGCATCGAAAACCGGGGATGTACTGTATGGTGACTAACATAATATAATAAAAAATCATTATAAAAAAAAAAGAAGAAGAAGAAAAAGGGGCCATAAACCAAGGAATCAGTCAGCTTCTAGACACTTTAAAGGTCAAGGGAACAGATTCTCTACCACAGAATCCAGATAAAATGCAGCCCTGATGACCCATTTCGAACTTCTGACTCCTGGGATTGTAAAATAATAAGTTTGTTTTTGTTTTAAGCCACCACGTTTGTGCTAATTTGTTAAAGCAGCTATAACAGGGCAATGAGACTTCAAGGTTCTTCCAAAACCTAATTTATGTCTGAAATTGATGTCTCTGACTGTGCTGTGAAAGCAGATCCTTGTATGACAAAGGCTACTAAGGCCTTCAATCTAGTAGCCAAAGGGGGTAAGTCTCAGAGACTAATGCAATGTGGCAGTAGGGAAAAAGGAGAGTGCAGATTAGTTAATATTCCACAATAGCATTCCATCACAATGGGTAACTTAGTGAATAAAATCGTACAAGATAGGTAGCAGTGATAGAAATTGTATTATGTTTGTTATAAATCACAGCTGTGTTGCCATATCATTTACTACTTATTTATTATAAACCCACTTACTAGAAGAACAAGAAATGGGGTACTAGGTATTTCTGGATATTGAGCAGCTTACAATTGGTAAAATTATATAGGGTTATAAGATTTAAATAACAACCATTGAAAACAAGACTCAAACTTTCATGTAAACACTTTCTGTATTTACATTTTGATTTTCACAGATAATATGTATCCATAAATAAATGTGGTATTTGTGATTTCAAATATTCAATTACTAGTTGGTTTAATGTGGAATCATGGCTTCCAAAAACAAGAGATGTGTAGTTCATGTATTTCTAATCAGCATCAGTTGATCCTAAAAGTCAGTTCCTCATCCAAAGTAACATTTCACTTTAAGGTATTGGGAAGATGCCTTATCCTAGGAAGTTGTTACTTAAAGCTATGGTCCAAAATTGGTCTTAGCATTTTTTTGCATCTGTCTCCTGAGGCAAGGGCAACAAAAGCAAAAATAAACTATTAGTATTATATCAAACTAAAAAGCTTTAGCACAGCAAAGGAAACCGTCAATAAGACAAAAAGACAACCTACTGAATGGGAAAAGATATTTGCAAATGATCTATCTGATAAGGAGTTAGTATCCAAACTATATAAGGAACTCCTACAATTCAACACCAAAAACAAAACAAAAATCCAATTGAAAAATGGTCAAAACACCTGAATAGACATTTCTCCAAAGAAGATATGTAGATGTCCAACAGACACATGAAAAGATTCTCATTGCTAATCATCAGGGAAATGCAAACCAAAGCCACAATAAGATTATCACCTTACAACTGTTAGAATGGCTATTATCAAAAAGACAAGAAATAACAAATGTTGGCAATAATCTGGAGTAAAGGGAAACGTCATATACTGCAGGTGGGAATGTAAACTGGTGCAGCAGTATGGAGGGTCCTCAAAATATTAAAAATAAAAATAACATACAACCCAGTAATTTCATGTCTAAGTATTTACTTGAAGAAGGTGAAATCACTAATTTGAAAAGATATATTCACCCCTATGTTTATTGCAGCATTGTTTATAATAGCCAAGATATGGACACAATGTAAGTGTCCACTGATACATGAATGGGTAAAGAAGATGTGTACATACATACGTATACAATGGAATATTACTCAATCATAAAAAAGAATGAGATCTTGCCATTTATGACAAAATGCTTAGAGGATATTATGCTAAGTGAAGTTAGACTGAGAAAGGCAAATACTATATGATGTCACTAATACATGCAATCTAAAAAAACAAAACAAATGAATAAACAAGACAGAAATGACTCATAAACAAACTGGTAGTTGCCTCAGAGGAGATAGGTGGAAGGAGAAGCAAAATAGCTGACGGGAATTAAGAGATAAAAACATACAGTCATAAAATAAGTCACAGGGGTGAAAAGTAGAGCATAGGGAACATAGTTAATAATATTGTAATAACTTTATGTGGTGACAGATGGTTACTACACGTATCATGGTATAATGAGCATGGCATAATGTATATCAACAACAAATCAGTATGGTATACACCTGAAATTAATACAATATAGTATGCCAAACATATTTCAATTATTTTTTTTAATTTAGTAACAAAATAAAACAATAAAAGCTATGGGTCAAGTATTTCTGCATCAAAGCAACCTAAGACAATGGTTTTAAAAGCAAAAAGCTGGTTACTATTGAACGAAGATCTGTTCACCCTGAAACCCAGGAATGTGCATTTTAACAAGTTTTATGAGTGATTCTTAATAGATCCTTGAAAACTCAGGCCAAAACCACAAAGGGACTAATTTGCCCCTGCTTCAAAGGATAACACAGTGTTTTCCTCTGATATTAGAAGGTAAATTTGAATGACTACCCTAATCTGATCAAATTTATGGGTCTTAAAAGCACTAGTACCTTCCTGATGGGTTGAACTGTTGAACATCTAGATTAATCTCTGGAAGTCTGTGACCTGCATTTATTACTTGATTAAATTACAAATGGGTTTCCTATTCCAGAGTTTGTAAATAAGATAAATCTAAGCTAGGATTTCGTGGTCTGCTTTATATTGTTTTGTATTTTCAAATATAAAATGTCCACATCTCTCAATCTGTCCAATTATACAGGTAGCCTTTGCAGTGCTATTCCTAGCACCACCGCAATGTGGTTGGTCTTTCCTTTTCATTGAATGATGCACCCTGGCTCTGAGCAAAGGTTTGGCTTTGCTTACAGTCAACTTGGGCACAGGCTCCTTGTGATGCAAGTCCTTCCAACACTGTAATCACTAGTGAAACTGTGGAAAGTTTCAAGGTCTCAATCATTCTTAAGAAATGAAGCTCAGCTGTTCATCCTTCCATTAACACAAGCAGTGGGCAAAACTCATCAATACCTGAAAATGTCAGACCTAGCAAATTATCCCTTGAGGTGGAGATTTCACAGCTTGTCAGGACTTTATATGCCACACTTTTGTAGGGATGAACAATTATGAGTGAAATTATTTAAACAATATCTCATTCTGCCACACCTTGCACATTTAGGCATGGCAAGCCATAGAGAATCTTTCCATATTCGTACTTTTGTTATTTTACATTTCTTATTTGTAATTTTCCATCTTGCAAAATATCTTTCCTTGATTAACTATGGATTAAATTCTTTACTATATATACATATAAGGGAAGAAAAATCACTGAACCACTCAGCCTTCTGAGTCTACCTCTTAAAAATGATCTTGAATGCATCATTCACTCAATAAGGTAAAGGGTTGGTGGTGGTGGTTTGGGTTTTTTTGTTTGTCTCTGCCAATACCTCTTCTAGAAATTTTATCTCAAAATTTTTTAAATTCAAAAGGTAAAAATTGTGTTCAACTTGACACTGCTCAGGTTTGTCCTCTGCCCCTATCTCTCCTCTGTGGACACTTCTTCCCTAGGAGGTATTACTCATATACATTCCTTCACAGCTTAGGCTCACAAACATTTCTACATGAATAATTCCATGAGATGTCTTTAGTTTCTGTTCTCCAAGCTGCAATCCTACATTTTTCACTCTCTATTCTACCCTTCAGTGTAGCTAAGCTAATGTCCCCCCAAACACAGTAAGTCTAAACCTTTACTAATATCTCCTTAACCACCGAAATAGTCACTATTTTCAGGTAAAAGTCTAGACTAACACCACCCAATAGAAATATGGGAACCACAAATACAAGTCACATACATGAGTAAAGTATGTAATTTTAAATATTCTACTAGCCACATTAAGGAGAAACAAGTAAATTTTTATAGTGTATAATATATAGATAACATGTTTTCCTTACCTGCATCTAAAATATTATCATTTTAACATGTCATTAAAAAAAATTATTAATGAGCTATTTTACATGCTTTTTCATATTAAGTCTTAAAAATCTGATGTGTATTTTATACTTATGGCTTATTTTAATGTGACTACGAGATACCATATTCAACAGCTCAGTTGTAGAGTCACTTATCTAATTAAAGGTTACTCTCCCTGAAGGCTCATTCCAGCCAATCTCTTTCCAGTCTTACAGTACCTTATACTTCTCTTCAAGCATTCAACACTCCACTCTTCCCTTAATACTTCTACTCTTCCCCCTTTTTGTCCTTGTTGGTGCCATCCTCTCTACACAGAATTCCTCTTTTCTGCCTTTCAAAGTCCTACCCACATTTCCAGAACACGTGCAAAAAAAAAAAATTATAAGTAACCATGAATGATTCATATTCTTATAAAGTCAGTATCCCTTCAAGTTTCTATTTTCCTCTATGTTTCTCTAGTGCTGTCACTTTTACCTGTCCCTTCTACCTTGGTAACTCGAAGTTTCTTTAAAATGACAGCTCTGATGATGACGTGATACTCCATGTAAAAAACCTGAAAGACTCACCAAAAAATCACTACAATACATGAATCCAGCAAACCTGCAGGATATAAAATCAATGTGCACAAATCTGTTGCATTTCTATACACCAATAATGATGCAGTAGGAAATCAAGGAATTGATCCCATTTGCGATTGCCACCAAAAACAATAAGATACCTAGGAATAAACCTAACTAAAGAAGTAAAAGATCTGTACTCTGAAAACTATAGAACATTTATGAAAGAAACTGAAGACGACACAAAGAAATGGAAAAGCATTCCATGCTGATGGATTGCAAGAGTAACCACTGTTAAAATGCCTATACTACCCAAAGCAATCCACACATGTAATTCATTCCTTATCAAAATTCCACCAGTATTTTTCACAGAGCTAGAACAAACAATCCTAAAATTTTTATGGAACCACAAAAGGCCCTGAATAGCCAAAGCAATTCTGAAAAAGCAAGCAAGCAAACAAACAAACAAACAAAACTGGAGGTATCACCATGCCAAATTTCAGGCCATATTACAAAGCTGTAGTCATCAAGACAATATGGTAATGGCACAAAAACAGACACATAGATCAATGGAACAGAAGATAGAACCCAGAAATGGACCCACAACTCTATGGTCAACTAATCTTTGACAAAGCAGGAAAGAATATCCAATGGAAAAAAGTCTCTTCAACAAATGGTGTTGAGGAAACCAGTCAGCAACATGCAAAAGAATGAAAGTGGACCACTTTCCTACACCATACACAATATAGACTCAAAATGGATGAAAGACCTAAATGTGAGACAGGAAACCATCAAAATCCTAGAGGAAAATATAGGCAGCAACCTCTTTGACCCTGGCTGCAGCAACTTCTTACTAGACACTTCACTAGAGGCAAGAGAAACACAAGCAAAAATGAACTACTGGTACTTCATCAAGATAAAAAGCTCCTGCACAGTGAAGGAAACAATCAACAGAACTAAAAGGCAACCTATGGAATGGGAGAAGATGTTTGCAAATGACATATCTGATAAAAGGTTACTATCCAAAACCTATAAAGAACTTATCAAATTCAACACCCAAAATAACAATCCAGTTAAGAAATGGGCAAGAGACATGAATAGACATCTCTCCCAAGAAGACATACAGATGGCTTACAGATACGTGAAAAGATGCTCAACATTACCTTTCATCAGGGAAATACAAATCAAAACCATGATGAGATACCAGCTCACACCTGTCAGAATGGCTAACATTAACAACACAAGAAACAACAGGTGTTGGCGAGGATGCAGAGAAAGGGGAACCCTATTGCACTGTTGGTGGGAATGAAAACTGGCGCAGCCACTCTGAAGAACAGTATGGAGATTCCTCAAAAAGCTAAAAATAGAGCTACCCTATGATCCAGCAATTGCACTATTAGGTATTTGCCCAAAAGATATAAAAATACATATTTGAAGATATAAACACACCCCAATATTTATAGCCACATTGCCAACAACAGTCAAATTATGAAGAGAGCCCAAATGTCAACTGACTGATGAACGTATTAAGAAGAGGTGGTATGTATGTATACATATATATGTGTGTGTGTGTGTATAATAATGTATATATATATATATATATATATACACACACATATATATACACACATATACACAGATATATAGATATATAGATATATACAGTGGAATATTACTCAGCCATCAAAAAATGAAATCTTGCCATTTGCAGCACATGGATGGAGGTAGAGTGTATTTTACTAAATGAAATAAGTCAATCAGAGAAAGACAAATACCTTACAATCTCACTCATATGTGGAATTTAAGAAAGAAAACAGACGTAGATATGGGAGAGGGGAGAAGAAAAAAAGGAGAGAGGGAAACAAACCATATGGGAATCTTAACAATAGAGAACAACTGGGTTGATGAAGGGAGGAGGGTAGGGGGTGGGCTTGATGGGTGATGGGTATTAAAGAGGGCACCTGTGATGAACAATGGGTGTGGTATGTAAATGATAAATCACTATACTGTACTCCAGAAACCAATATTTCACTGTATGTTCATTAAAATTTAAATTAAAAATAAATTATATACAGATAAATAAAATGACAGCTCTGCTCAAGCATGAGGTCAGTCTGGGCCTTGTTTATGCTTTAGTGGTAAAACATAGAAGTAAACTCAGCTGCTGCCACAAGACAATACTAAAATATAATTCAGGTATAAAATGCCCTATTATCATTAGAAAGCAGCAATCTATAGCATAAGCATCTGCTGACTCCCTGACAGTACATTTGCTGGCCATTGAATCATTTAATCATCAATTCAATCACTTATTCTTTTAGCAATTATTGAATTCTTGCTCTCTGATGTTATTGAGACATTCACATTTGCTATGACTCACTCATACCAAACTTCTTAAAATGTTCTTTAAAAAGTCTCTATCCAATGTCCACAATAGCCAAACTCTGGAAGGAGCTGAGATGTCCTTCAACAGATGAATGGATGTAGATGTGGTTCATATTACTCAGCCATCAGAAAGGATGGATACCTACCATTTGTACTGACACAGATGGGACTGGAGGGGATTATGCCAAATGAAATAAATCAAGCAGAGAAGGACAATTATCATATGGTTTCATTCATATGTGAAACATAAGGAATAGCACAGAGGACCACAGGGGAAGGGAAGGAAAACTGAATGGGAAGGAATCAGAGAGGGAGACAAACAATGAGCGACTCTGGACTGTGGGAAACAAACTGAGGGTTAGAGAAGAGAGGAGGGTGGGGGGACGGGATATCTGGGTGATGGTATTAAGGAGGGCATGTGTTGTGATGAGCACTGGGTGTTATACTCAACTAATGAATCATTGAACACTACATCAAAAACTAATGATGTACTATATGTTGGCTAACTAAATATAATAATAAAAAAAGTCTACCCAAGAAAAATTAAAACTTAATTTTAAAAACTTTTTTTCCAAACTGGACAGCAACATGCAAAAGAATGAAACTGAACAACTTTCTTACACCACGTACAAAATTAAGTTCAAGATGGATTAAATACCTAAATGCGAGACCTGAAACCATAAAAATCCTAGAGGAGAACACAGGCAGCAACTTCCTTGACATTGGCCATAGCAACTTCTTTCTCAATGTCTCCTGAGGCAAAGAGCAAAAATAAAACAAAAAACAAAAGCAAAAATAAACTATTGGAATGCACTAAAATAAAAAGCTTCTGCACAGAGAAGGAAACAATCAATAAAACTAAAAGGCAACCTACTGAACGGAAGAAGATATCTGCAAATGACATATCCAATAAAGAGTATCCAAAATATATAAAGAACTTAAAAGCTCAGCACCCAAAACACAAATAATCCAATTAAAAAGAGGGCAGAAGATATCAACAGACCATTCTTCAAAGAAGACACACAGATGGCCAACAGACACATGAAAAGATGCTTATCATCACTTTCCATCAGGGAAATGCAAATCAAAACTACAATGAGATTATCACCTCATGCCTATCAGAATAGCTAAAATCAACAACACAAGAAACAACAGGTGTTGGCCAGGATGTGGAAAAAGGGGAACCCTCTTGCACTGTTGGTGGCAATGCAAACTGGTGCAGCCATGGCAGAAAGTAGTATGGAGGTTCCTCAAAAAGTTAAAAATAGAACTACTGTGTAATCTAGCAATCACACTGCTAGGTATTTACCTAAAGGACACAAAAACACTGATTCAAAGGGATACACGCACCGCAATGTTTATAGCGGCACTACTTACAACAGCCAAAATATGGAAGCACTCCAAGTGTCCATTGATTGATGGATGGATAAAGAAGATGTGGTATATTTTTACAATGGAATATTATTCAGTCATAAAAAGAATGAAATCTTGCCATTTGCAACAATGTGGATGGAGTTAGAGTATAATGCTAATCGACGTAAATTAGAGAAAGCTAAGTACCATGTGATTTCACTACTATGTGGAGTTTAAGAAACAAACAAGCGAAGGGAAGAAAATGAGATAGAGACATAGCAGGAAACAGACCTAACTATAGAGAACAAACTGAGGGTTACCAGAGGGGAGGTAGATGGGGCAATAGGTTAAGTAGGTGTTAGAGATTAAGGAGTACATTTATCATGGTGAGCACAGAGTGATGCATGGAGCTATTGAATCACTATATTGTACACCTGAAACTAATATAATACTGTATGTTAAAGAATTAAAATAAAAACTTAAAACAAAAAAAGGCATTTTTCCAAAGATTAAGAGAACATGCTTATTTTGAAACAATTGAAACATAATTCTGTTTGAAGAAAAAAAATAGAGGAAATCGGCATCTTAAAACAATTGAGTTTCATTAAATAGGCACATCCTCTTTTAGAGAATCAGCCAGACTTAGGTATGTGACTTGATATATACAATAAGCCTTTTCCTACTAAAGTATCACAAACATACTCTGTCCATGCCACAGTATAAAATGTTGTTTCTTTTCCTTATAGGTTTAAATTCTAGTTAAGTTTTATCTATGTATACTAATGGAATGCAATACCAAAATAAAACAATATACTTAGTGTCTTGTCATGAGGAAATAGGTAGCTACTATATATCATTGAATAAAAAGGAAAAACAAACAAAAAAACAGGTTAGAGAACAACTTATTTAGCATGGTTTCACTCATGCAAAATTAATTATATAGCAGGTACAAATTTCAAAGTCAAAAACTCAAATTAGGCAAACAGCATTTTTTTTAAAATTTCTAACCTCATTTTCAAAGCCTCATTGCCTCTTAATAGTGGAAAATGCAAATTTACCAACTGATGTTAAACTTGAGAACTTTTAATTTAAAATTATTTTGGCTAATACATATTCAATTACCTCAGCATTCTAAAATGCAAATATTCCTCCTTCCCCTCTCCCACCCACCACTCCATCTTTACCTTCCTTTCTTACCATAGGTGATATAAGCTTTTCGAGAATTCTGTCATCCTGATCTTAGAGGGAGTTGTCTGGACCATGTGTATGGGCATGTGTCCAGGATGGATTCTACTGACGTGTACAGACCGCATCAGTTTCCCCATTCCACAAATTCTCCTGCCTCATCACCCTCTCCCATCTAGGCACCTTGTCCATATAGTTCACTCTGCTCTCTCCTCATTCTTACGATGAAACCTGTCTAGGACCATCTATGGGATACCTGCCATTTCCACAGCTCTCTCAGGGACAAATGATACTCTGGGATTACTTCTTACCAAGGGTGAAGAGTAAAGGGCTCTTGAGGTAACTTTCAAGCCCACTGACAAGATACTTCATGTCGTCATTGCTACTACTTATCAGGCTGAATGCAGAGATTCCACTAGTTTTATGAAGGGAAGCTAGATAATGATTTCTCTGCTATGGGATCTCCCTTCACTCCTGTCACCCTGAACATCTTCCCCGTAGTATTCAGCTGTGAGTGGATAGGTTGCTGGGTCTCTGCTCTGGAAATCAGCATCATATGAATTTTCTGCTTCTTCCTATAGCTATTGCCTTTATCTCCTACAGAACAGAATAGAGTTTATAGATTATCAGAGTTTTTTCTAAATTGTTGGGCTTATTTCTTCACGTTCAATATCCAACTTCTTTACCCTAAAAAAAAATATTTTCCTGGGGTGCCTGGGTGGCTCAGTCATTAAGCATCTGCCTTTGGCTCAGGGTGTGATCCTGGGGTCCTGGGATCGGGCCCAGCATCCTGCCCCGCTGGGAGCCTGCTTCTTCCTCTCCCACTCCCCCTGCTTGTGTTCCCTCTCTCACTGGCTGTCTCTCTGTGTCAAATAAATAAATAAAATCTTTAAAAAATATATTTTCCTCTCAAAAATTCCATATTTTGTTAATAAAAAAGCATCTTATCTTACTAAAGCCAGCCAGTTTGGTTTCTCCCTCTCTTTCTTTCCCTCTCTCTCTCTCTCTCTCACACACACACACACACACACACACACACGCCTTGCTGTATATATACATAAGAAATTGTCCATAAGGAATACAAAATGCTTTTCTTGGGTACCACTGAGAGGTTGGGAATTTAGGTGATTTTTTTCATTTTTTTAAAACATTTTATTTATTTATTTGACAGAGCAAGAGAACAGAAGCAGGAGTAGCAGCAGAGGGAGAGGGAGAAGCAGACTCCCCACTGAGTAGGGCGCCTGATGTGGGGCTCCATCCCAGGACCCAGGGTTCATGACCTGAGCCGAAGGCAGATGCTTAACTGACTAAGCCACCCAGGTGTCCTGATTTTTCCATTTCTTATGTTTCTTTTTTTCTATAGTCTAATTTTTTTTTTACAGTGAGTGCATTTATTTTATATATTTTTCTTTCACAAAATTTTCTCTTTCAAATAGGCAGATAGCCTGGGTGTTAAGGATGAGAAGATAGCCTTTAAGTAACACTCAGAACTCTTCTACGAAGACAGCATGTCAAGATGTGTGATGCCACCAATTCAAGTATTAATTTAAGTAGTCTCAAAAATAACATCTTTTTTCTATCTGCTTCCTATACACCAAAGAACAATTTATCTAGTTCTTCTCCTACATCATCTAAAAATTCTGTATGCTACTGAGATTTGAAATCTCACTCAACTAAAACCTCATCCACAGGATCTTTATGGATTTCCAATTCATATTATTGAATTCCAGGAAGTCACAGAACACAGGGGTTACAGGCCAAAAAACCAAAAACAACACGAAACAAAACAGCCATAGATGTAGGTGTTAATGCTATCCGTGCTGATTATAGTAGTTGTGTGTCCTTGGTCAAGGTACTTAGCTTTTAAGTCAGGCTCCTTATTTATATGATATAGAGTAAATACTAGCACATTATCCAAATGATTATGAAAATCAGTGCATAAAATAAATGCAAAACACTATGTAGAAAATAGAAGTTTTTCAATAAAAGTTAGCTATTAGGATGAGAACTCAAAATCCTACAACCACCTGGTCCTACCAACTTTCCTCTGAGTATTATTATTTTGCTACCTTTTACCAGGATGTGATCTTTCCTAACAATAGCAATGGTATTTTTGTCCTCTATCTCTGCAGGAAGCCCCTGAAATAAGTAATTAATATTGTCTGGTCAGGCAGACCAAGCTCAGCTCTGTAACTGACCAGTGGTATGAATTTGAGCAAATTACTTGGCATACTTGAAATTTACAAGCAGAATGGGAATATTGTCCCCTGTATTCAAAGGTTGTTATACCAGAAATAATCTATAAATAATGCTTAGTACAATACTAACATATAGAAAATCTGTGACAGTTAACAATATGAAATGTTGATCTCTCTTAATTCTCTGACCTTAACATTTTTCTTTCTAAATTACCTAGCTATTACAATAAAGAAAAATCCTTTTGCACTTTTTTAATCATATAAGGGAAATATATTTTCCATCTAAAAACTGACGGACAAGTAGTATGGGATAAAACAAAAGTCTAAAAACCAATGAAATATGAGACACTAAGTAATTGATTTAAATCACTACTCACTGAAAATCACACTGATTGCTTTTAAAAATATTCAGATAAGGGACGCCTGGGTGGCTTAGTCAGTTAAGCATCTGCCTTCAGCTCAGGTCATGGTCCAAGGGTCCTGGGACTGAGTGGCAAGTTTCACTCCCTGCTCAGCAGGGAGTCTGCTTCTCCCTTTCCCTCTGCCCCTCCCCCCTGCTTGTGCTCTCGCACTCACGCTCGCTCTCAAATGAATAAATAAAATGTAAAAAAAATATTCAAATGAAATGTTTTATGTTAAGTACTTAATCGCATTTTCCTTGGGTTTTAAGATAGCATTAAATAGAATGCTGTGCATTATTTCCATCTCAAACAATAATAAAGAAGACTGTCAACTTTCTACAGCATGATGAGATTATCCCAAAGCAGCAAAGAATGTACAGGATTGTTTTTCACCTTTTCTGGATGAACATTATCATGTAAAATCGACATAACAATGAAACAATTGTGTTTTTAAGATCACTAAGTAAATCATTATTTCAACCAATGCTCAATGTGCTCTATGAATATACTTTAGGTAGACTGGCAGCCTCCGAGAGCAGCTTAAAACAACCAGCCAATTCAATCCTTTTTTAAGGCAGCTATATATTTTCTCTAATACAATGTGACTGTTTCAACCTTTTAATTTAAACCCAATCTTGGCTTTAATGAAGGATTATCCTGGCAGGAAACCAAACTGCATTTTTAGGGTGTGTTTTAATGCATCTATTCTCTGTCCTCAATCAGAAATTTAGTAGTTGTGGCAAGAAAAAGAGTATGTATTCCATTTTTATATTTTTCTCCTTTGATTCTTATGATTACTGGAAAATCTTGGTTAAAATGTTCAACATTGGAAATTATTATCATCTAATTTACTTATAGGGAAGGTAAAAAAATTTAATGATTTAGATTATATTTATATTTTCCACTAAAAATACGTATCTAAAATAGAGGTTGGCAATTCTATAATCCTGCAAATGCCAGATAGTTAATAATTTGGCTTGGTGAACTGTAAGTATTCTGTCCCATCTACTCAGCTCTGCCACAGCCATGTGAAAGCAGCTATAGACAATACATAAATGAATGGGCTTGCCTGTGCTCCAGTCAAATTTTATTAACAAAAAATGGGTGACCAGGCTTGGGGTATAGTTTGTAGACCTGTGATGTAAAAGATGTATCATAATCAAAACATAAAAAATACAATGCACTGTACAGAATACACACTGTGTGGAGTTCAAGATTTAATCATACTAAGCAATCAGTAACTTCTAAGCATATTCTGTATCCAAGATTCAATGTGAGATGCTATGAGGGTACAACAGTAATGTAAGAAAAAATTCTTATCCTCAGGAAGCCCATGATTTTCCTGTGAAGCCAAGAGTTGAGCAGAATAAACTAACAGCATTACTAGACATTATGCGATGAAGGGTTAGATGGATAGGCTTAAAATAAGCTCAGGTCTTGCAGGACTCCATACTACCAGGGATACACATTTATTTAATACATTTCAACTAAATAAATTAAAAGTGAATAATGCTATTATTCCTAGAAAAAGTGACACTTTATCAGTTAACTTGATGTGTAGAATTACCTATTATACACACACATGCACACACACACAGACTCTTAATATTTTACAATAGAAATTTTTAAAAATCTATAGGCATTCTATGGACCCAACATGAAACCATACAAAATTGAATTTAAAAATGTATTTTAAGGGGTGCCTGGGTGGTTAGTCAGTTAAGCATCTGCCTTTGGCTCGGGTCATGACCCTAGGGTCCTGGGATCGAGCCCCACGTCAGGCTCCCTGCTCCATAGGAAGCCTGCTTCTCTTTCTTCCAATTCCCCTGCTTGTGTGCTCTTTCTCTCTCTTTCTCTCTCTGTCAAATAAATAAATAAAATCTTTTTAAAAAAGTATTTTAAGGTTGTTGGAAAAGGATTTTTCCATGTTTTTAACATTTACACTTAGAAAATTCCTATCAAAGGAAAAGTTCTGAACTCTTTGAGGCCAGCATTACCTTGATCCTAAAACCAAAGACCCCACCAAAAAGAAGAATTACAGACCAATGTGTCCCAGTGAACATGGATGCAAAAATTCTCACAAAATCCTAACCAACAGGATCCAACAGTACATTAAAAGGATTAGTCACCACAACCAAGTGGGATTTATTCCTGGCTGCAAGGGTGGTTCAACATCTACAAATCAATCAGCATGGTACACTACATTAATAAAAGAAAGGACAAGAACTATATGATCCTCTCAATAGATGCAGAAAAAGCACTTGACAAAGTACAGAACCCTTTCTTGATTAAAACTCTTCACAGTGTAGGATAGAGGGAACATACCTCAATATCATAAAAGCCATAAATAAAAAGCCCACAGCAAATATCATTCTTAATGGGGAAAAACTAAAAGCTTTTCCCCTAAGGTCAGGAACACAACTGGGATGTCCACTCTCACCACTGTTGTTCAACATAGTACTAGAAGTCCTAGCCTCAGCAATCAAACAACAAAAACAAAAGGCGTATGAATCGGCAAAGAAGTCAAACTCTCACTCTTTGTACATGATATGATACTCTATGTGGAAAACCCAAAGGACTCCACCCCAAAATTGCTAGAACTCATACAGGAATTCAGCAGAGTGGAAGGATATAAAATCAGTGCACAGAAATCAGTTGCATTTCTATACACTAACAACGAAAAAGGAAGAGAAATTAAGGAGTCGATCCCATTTACAATTGCACTCAAAACCATAAGATAACTAGGAATAAACTTAACCAAAGAGGCAAAGATCTGTACTCTGAAAACTATAGAACGCTCACAAAAGGAATTGAAGAAGACACAGAGAAATAGAAAAATGTTCCATGCTCATGGATTGGAAGAACCAATATTGATAAAATATCTATGCTAACTAGATAATCTATACATTCAATGTAATCCCTATCAAAATACCATCAACTTTTTCACAGAGCTGGAACAAACAATCCTAAAATTTGTATGGAACCAGAAAAGACCCCAAATAGCCAAAAGAATGTTGAAAAAGAAAACCAAAAGTGATATCATCACGATTCCAGTTTGTTTTTTTTTTTAAGATTTTATTTATTTAATTGACAGAGAGAGACAGCGAGAGAGAGAACACAAGCAAGGAAAGCGGGGAAGGGAGAAGCAGGCTCCCTACTGAGCAGGGAGCCCAACATGGGGCTCAATCTCAGGACCCCAGGACCATGACCCGAGCCAAAGGCAGATGCTTAAAGAAGGAGCCACCCAGGCACCCCATCACAATTCTAGACTTTAAGCTCTATTACAAAGCTGTAATCATCAAGACAGTATGGTACTGGCACAAAAACAGACACATAGATCAATGGAACAGAATCAAGAACCCAGAAAGGGTCCCTCAACTGTATGGTCAACTAATCTTCTACAAAGCAGGAAAGAATATCCAATGGAAAAAAGTACCTTCAACAAATTGTGTTGGGAAAATTGGACAGCCACATGCAAAAGAAAGAAACTGAACCATTTCCTTACACCATACACAAAAATAGACTCAAAATGGATGAAAGACCTAAATGTGTAACAAGAATCCATCAAAACCCTAGAAGAGAATATAGGCAGCAAACTCTGTGACCTCGGCTGCAGCAAGTTCTTGCTAGACACATCACCAAAGGCAAGGGAAACACAAGCAAAAATGACTATTGGGACTTCATCAAGATAAAAAGCTTTTGCACAGCAAAAGAAACAATTGACAAAACCAAAAGACAATGTACAGAATAGGAGAAGATTTTTGCAAAAGTTTTATCAGATAAAGGGTTAGTATACAAAATCTATAAAGAACTTATCAAACTCAATACCAAAAAAATAATCCAGTCAAGAAATGGGCACAAGACATGAACAGACATTTCTCCAAAGAAGACATACAAATGGCCAACAGACACATGAAACATGCTCCTCATCACTCCTCATCAGAGAAATACAAATCAAAACCACAATGAGATACCACCTCACACCAGTCAGAATGGCTAAAATTAACAAGTCAGGAAATGACAGATGTTGGGGAGGATGCAGAAAAAGGAGAACCCTCTTACACTGTTGATGGGAGTGCAGCCACTCTGGAAAACTATATTGAGGTTCCTCAAAAAGTTGAAAATAGAGCTACCCTATGACCCAGCAACTGCCCTACTGGATATTTATCCAAAGGATACAAACATAGTGATCCGAAGGGGCACCTGCACCCAAATGTTTATAGCAGCAATGTCCACAATAGCCAAACTATGGAAAGAGCCCAGATATCCATCGACAGATGAATGGATAAAGTAGGCATGGTGTCTATTTATAATGGAATACTATAAAGCCATGAAAAAGAATGAACTCTTGCAGTTTGCAGTGATGTGGATGGAACTAGAGGGTACTACGCTAAGCGGAATAAGTCAGTCAAAGAAAGAAAATACCGTATGATTTTACTCATATGTGGAATTTAAGAAACAAAACAGATGAGCACAGGGGAAGGGAGGGAAAAATACAACAAGACAAAGTCAGAGAGGGAGACAAACCATAAGAGACTCTTAATCATAGGAAACAAAATGAGGGTTGCTGGAGAGGAAGTGGGTGGGAGGATAGGATTAACTGGGTGATGGACATTAAGGAGGGCACGTGATGTAATAAACACTGGGTGTTATATAAGACCGATGAATCACTGAACTCTACCTCTGAAACTAATAATACACTCTGTTAATTGAATTTAAATAAATTAAAAGAAAAAAAAGAAAATTCCTATCAGCGTCTCAGAAATGTATGCAAATTAGCTAGTGTTCAGAGGCCTAAACCCAGGAGGAAAAAAAACAAATAAAAGTCAGCCTCTCTCTGAAAAATAAATCTTTAGAAAAAGGGGGGGGGCACCTGGGTGACTCAGTCAGTTGAGCACCTGACTCTTGATTTTGGCCCAGGTAATGATCTCAGGGTCCTGAGATAGAGCCCCACATCATGATTCACTCTTAGTGGGAGGGGGGATCTGCTTGAGATTCTCTCTCTCCTTCTTCCTCTGTCCCTCCCCCAGCTCATGCTCTCTTTCTTTCTCTAAAAAAATAAATAAATCTTTTTAAAAAAGTCAGCCAGTACGAATTAGTAAGATCTGAAAGAAGAAGAGAAAAACTTTAAAAAAGAAAAAAGAAGAAATCTGAGGATATATTCATTCAGCCTGCCATCAGATTTATTGTTAATTAGCAAGGAAAGTTTTAGTTAGATACTTTGGAGTTTTTAAGCCTCTCCAATAATGTCCAAAGTTATATGGGTTTTTAAATTCTTGACTTTGATAAAAATCACTGCAATTATGAAAAACATTTAAATCTACATCTCAGGAAAGTAAGACTGCCAAGGATTTTTGACCAGGACCTGTCAAATCCTTGCTCTGAAGCACAAGGTTAGTATGATACACCAAAACAGGAAAATCCTTATAGTATTCTGTTCTCTGTTTTCAGCTCTGAAACTTCTAAATTGTTATATAGTGCTTATTATATGCATAATCTGTCCTATCTCCTATAAAAAGGCTTTTGAACTTGCTTTCCTAAAATAAAATTTGGACTTAAATAGAGAGCTGTATAATAGGTTTAAAAAGGGTTCTTTTAGGGGCGCCTGGGTGGCAGAGCGGTTGAGCGTCTGCCTTCGGCTCAGGGCGTGATCCCAGCATTATGGGATCGAGCCCCACATCAGGCTCTTTCGCTATGAGCCTGCTTCTTCCTCTCCCGCTCCCCCTGCTTGTGTTTCCTCTCTCGCTGGCTGTCTCTATCTCTGTCGAATAAATAAATAAAATCTTAAAAAAAAAAAAGGGGGTACTTTTAAAGCAGCTGAGCAGTGAATAAATAATCACCTGAGGGTAACTGGTGAAAACTGGATTTGATGTCAAACTGCCTTTTGACATTTGCCCAATACTGACTGGTATGCCACTACTCATTCACCCACTGGCTCACAACAGCCTCTGAATGGTCTTGCCAAAATACTTGCTTACTTAGATTCGGATGCTTTACCAGGATTTTCTTTTCATCCTCCCTATTCAGTGTCCCCCTAGAGAACAGACTCAATTGTCCCTGATTCCATTATACAACACATGCCACAACAGATTTAGCTTTTTTGTGTGTATTTTAAAGGGTTCAAGCAAAGATACAAAGCCATCAGTTCTTAACAACAGAAGAAGAGTTAAATTCATCAGTTTCTCATCAGTGTGCCAAGTGTTCTGTTGCTATGTTGTACTTTCTTAAATTCTATGAAATATGGTAGCTACCCTTGGGTTAGCTGTTTGAGCTGACTGACCCCAACTGACACAATATTGACACCATAGAGATCATGGTGTGTTTCAACAATGTGAGCTTTTCAAAGTTACTTTTTTCTAAAATAGAAAATTTGATTCTGACTGGTGACTATTTTCAATATCTTTTGTTTTTCCAAATATTGAAATAATCCCCAAAATAGCTCCAATACTCACCAAATATAGCTTTTCTTTCATATACCCTTGAAATTGTAACTAATTTAAAGGAGAAGAAACATCTTGGCTTCATAATTTGTGTTTCTAGAACGCAAGTGTTTATGAAAAGTAGTTATTCTTCCATGGAGTATCACAGTAGCAAAGCTAGGTTTTGTGTGCTTCTGTGATAATACAGACATTTCCCTATATTTTACATTTCTAAGCTTCTTTTCTTATGCTCCAAACCTACCATCTTCACTCTTGATTTTTATGTATTTATTATTTTTTTAGGTACAGTAATAGAGAACAAAGACAGAAAAATAGACATTGCTTCTTGAACAAGTTAGTAAGATTTAAGAAAAAAATTACAACTTACAAATTTTTATAAACAAGTTCTAAAATAAGTCTTACTTTTCAATGTCTTACCAGTGGCAATGTGATATAGAGGAAGAAAGAAGGCTATGGAAGCAGAGACTGAAATTTGAAAAGTAGGTTTTCTCATTAGTAACCATAACCTTTGGCAAGTGTTTTTTTAACCTTGATTTACTCATTGGCAAATTTGGTATAATAATACCCTACCTGACAGGGTTCTTGTGGAGATAAGTATTTTGGACAAGTGCTTGGCACTTAATAGTTTGGACAAGTGCTAAGCACATAATTGCCACTGATACTATAAGCAACATCCAAAAAATAAAACTTGTAATAGCTGCGCTCTGGCCCCCGTCACCTTAGCTGGGTAGAGACATCTCTAAAGTAACCCCCTCTAAGTTTCTGAGGGTAAAGTGCAAGTGACTCATGAAAGCAAAATGGCCTGCTTGCTTTTCCCAAACTCTTCTAAACCATCCTCCAAAATCTACTAGTGAGACTCTTGACTTAATTGAACTATAAATTTCTTTTTAAAATCATGAAAGTCCAACTTGAATGATATACACCTCCTGGTTCCAGCTAGGAGACAAGCCAAGATAACAACATCATAGCCAGCTGTGTATATCTAAACTCCAAAAAAATTTCAGTTATATATTTTCATATTGACAATATTAGTCTCCAAATAAGTTATTTGTTCTAATTCTTCTGCAGAAAAATTAGTACAGTTCTAGCATGAGGAGCTTTGTTATTAATTTGTACAACATTCTATCAAATCTCAGCATAAAAGTAATTTCTTTTTTAACACCTAAGTTAAACTTTGATATGCACACTTAGAAACCTCTTTATGTAGATATGTGTTCTGACCTGGTATATTAACTAGGCTGCATTTTTAGACTAAAAAAAAAATTACTGTCACTCTGCAAGACAAGGCTCTCAGTCTCCTTTATTACTAATCACAGACGGTAATACTTCACTCTCAAAACCCTGGCCTAGAAAGAAGGAAGACTGAGCTATCTATTGCCTGAGATTAGTACAAAGATGCTTGCAAGGAGGATCACCATGGGAAGCCTATTGAGAACTCAAAGCCTTGTAAGTGGGCAGTTACTTCCTCATTTGGAAGGCATTACCTTAACAAGTGTTATCTCTTTTTTTTTCTTTTCAAAATTGATTATGCCTGACAATGAGAATATAAATAAAAAGTAGGGACACAACTTCACTGTCAAAAATGTAAACACACTGAACCTGGGAGATGCAAATGTTAGGTACATACAGTAATGTAAATTAAGGGGTGTCTTGCAAGCTAATAAATACAAAATGCAGAATTTAAAGTTAGGACACTAATCCTACCAGGGAAACTAAAGCAAATGTGTATTGCATATTGGACTTCTATGTAGTAAATAATAAGCTAAATATGCCATCAAAATAAAACGTTATAATATAGGGCACAACTGATTGGGTTCAAAGTCTGTGTCTCCTATTATTTTAATATGAAAACAACAATTAAGATTTATTTAATGCTTACTATCTATGCTGGAGATGACTCACATAGTCTAATGAGTGCCAGCTGTGCACATCTCCTTTCAACTGAGCATCCAGTGGTATCATATTGAGGGCGTTTGCACCACGGTGGGAGTATTTACCCCACAGAAATTGTCAAACACTGTAAATCAGAACTTCTGTTTTGGAGAGCCTATTGTCAACCATTTACCAGCACACCATTGCCTACTACCTACCAGGAGCTGTTCTAAGCACTTTACATTAACTCTCAAAACAATCTTATGAGACAGGTACTATTAATTATCCCTTATTTACAATGACAAAACAATGCACACAGAGATCAAGAGGTTTTCCCAAACAACCTACAAATAACAGTCATGATCCAAATGGATGTAACCTCTTTTGGCCTGCACTCTTAATCACTCCTCTCTGCTACCCTATTTTTCTATATCAAGTCCAATTGAATGTTTTTATACTCTAAGAGATTTAGGCATTATCCGTGTACTAATGAACTAGAATGCTCACCCACCAGTATTTTTGTTTTATTATAATAAAAATGTTGATCATAAAAATACATATTTATCTTCCCATGTGTTATTCTGTTAGACTTATTTCCTTAAGCCCTTTTTTAATACAAAAGCCCATTAAATGTAAAAGCAGAATAGATATTTTACATGTTGACCTCTACTCAGTTCCAAATCAAAAAATGAATGAACAATTTACGTGCTAATGAACTGCACGTAGAGCCAGAAGAACAAAGTAGCATCTTTGAAGGAAACTTCAAGCATCCTCCAGTAAAAGGCAGACACTGTCAGAAAACCACTTTCTACATGTGCATAGGATGAGCATTTGTTTTCCTGCCAAAGGTAGTAGTATCCACTCTTGAGTACTGATGGTTTCTAGCCAATAATTTTAATAGTCATTCTAATTCTGGAATTTTCCTTCGGACATCTATTTCATCTGCAACATCTCAGAAGAATCAAGGTCAGTGTTCACAAGGCAGGTCATTAAGCAGCACCTCTGCATTATCATATTTTTTCAGAATCTCCATGAAAAGTCATCGTCAAGGTTGGCTCCCATTAATGTTGCACAGCCAATTCATATTAGAATATCTGCATAAAGGATGTGAGGGGAGTTGGGGAACCAGGATATAGACAATTTGGGTTTTGAAGGCTTATTAAAAAATCGTGACAAATGCTGATCTCATACCTAAATTCTGAACTATAGATTTCTCTATTTAAAATAAGAAGAAAATGAAAATATTCCATTCAGTTAGAAACTAAACAAAACCTTAAAATCATATCATGTTTGATCCTTTTAAGAAAAAAACAACGAGGTTCTTCAAGAAAGGAATAAAATAAATGGCTGAGATTAATATCTACCTCCTTTTGGAAACAAGCACTCAGTTCCCTCACTACTTGTACTCTTAATTTGGTGTATTCAAAACGGCTCTTGGAGCCCTCCAAATTGTACTGACATAATGCAAATTGTGTAGTTTCTGCCCAGTAGGCTTTCTGACTAATAATAGTTATGGAACGAATACTCGCACAATAGGGAGCCACTGTGTGTTCAGGTCCTACCAAACAAAGTATGTCATAGTATGTTATGTCCTCAAATTTGGATGTTCTTGAAGCAAAGGACACAGAACTTTGCACCTGATGAAGGACGTGATAATACTAAAAGGAATGGAACAGATACAATGGGCAAACCTAGAAGAGACGTGATTTAGAGAACCTTCTGTGACCTGGAAACAATGTTATATCATAAGGCACCTGGAGGACCCTGGAGGAGGACAGAAAAAGGATGTAGAAGCACACTGACCTTTCAAGAGGAGTTTTTCTTCTTTCTCAATTTTACTGGGTGATGGAATCCAAATTAAGTAGGTTCCAATAAGGTCAAGAATAAGCTTTGTATAAGCAGGTACTCTTTATAAGTGTTTTCCATCTTTTGTCTGTGAACTGTTATTATCAGAATCACTTATTTAAAACACAGACTCCTGTGCCACCTCAACCAGTTGTGTTTCATTATTTTGAAAGTACTGAAGTTAGGCTGAAATAAAGTAGAAAGCACGGTAAAGACATAGCAATGAAAAAAAGACTAAAATAAAATTTGACAAGTAACAGGAAATCACAGAATGTTCTAAACTCGGCGGTGATATGAGGAGAATGTGAAATTTAAATCCTTTCAACATATGAAGAAATCTTGTCAAAATTTTGGCAGTGGTATATAAGTCCTAGGACTAAGGAAGTGAAGGTAGGGAGATGGGGTATGAATGGCTGAAATCGAGGTATAGGTTTTGGAAAAAGAGAGGTGTCAGTATATATTAGCATTGTAATGGAAGCAGAAATATTAAAAATAGAAAGAAAAGAAAAAAATTATAATGCCTCAAAATCCAAAGCAGTAAGAAACCTAATATTGTATTTGTTTTACAACATGCTTCTTTTCAAGAATATGAAAACATGTTCAATCTTGTTAGTATTTGGACATCTACTTTTGGAATAAGCATGTTTGCTCTCTTTGTTAATTCAATCAAGAATTCAACTAGAGAAAGAATATTGTCAAAATATCTATACTACCCAATGCAATGTACAGTTTTAACACAATCCGTTTCAAAATACCAACGGCATTTTTCAAACAGCTAGAATAAATAATACTGAAGTTGTATGGAACCACAAAAGACCCTGAATATCCAAAGCAATCTTGAGAAAGAAGAACAAAGCTGGAGCTGTCACAATTCCAGATTCCAAGATATACTACAAAGCTGTAGTAATCAAAACAGTAGGTACTGGCACAAAAATAGACACATAGATCAATGGAACAAAACAGAAAACCCAGAAATAAACTCTCACTTATATGGTCAATTAATCTGTGACAAATAGGCAAGAATAAACAGTGGGGAAAAGACAGTCTCTTCAATAAATGGTGCTGGGAAAATTGGACGGCTACATGCAAAAGAATGAAACTGGGCCACTCTCTTACACCATACACAAAAATAAACTCCAAATGGGTTAAAGAACTAAATATGAGACCTAAAACCATAACACTCCTAGAAGAAAACGTAGGCAGTAATTTCTTTGACATTTGCCATAAAACATTTTTCTATATATGTCTCCTAAGGCAAGGGAAACAAAAGCAAAAATAAATTATCGGAACTACACCAAAATAAAAGGCTTTTGCACAGTGAAGGAAACCACCAACAAAAAAATAGGCAACCTACTGAATAGAAGGTATTTAGAAGAAATAGATATCTGTAAGTGATATATCTGATAAGGGGTTCATATCTAAAATATATAAAGAACTTATACAACTCAACATCAAAAACCCCACAAATAATTCAATTAAAAATGGGCAGAGGACCTGAAAAGACATTATTCCAAAGAAGATATACAGACAGCCAACAGACATATCAAAAGATGCTCGACGTTACTCATCTTCAGGAAAATGGAAATCAAAACCAACATGACAGAGAAAGGGGAACCCTCTTACACTGTTGGTGGGAATGCAAGCTGGTATAGCCACTCTGGAAAACAGTATGGAGATTCCTCAAGATGTTAAAAATAGAGCTACCCTATGCCCCAGCAATTGCACTACTAGGTATTTACCCTAAATATACAGACCTAGTGAAAAGAAGGGGCACGTGCACCCCAATGTTCATAGCAGCAATGTCTATATTAGCCAGCTGTGAAAGGAGCCAAGATGTCCTTCAACAGATGGATGGATAAAGAAAATGTGGTTCATATATATAATGGAATATTACTCAGCCATCAGAAAGGATGAATACCCACCATTTGCACTGACATGGATGGAACTGGAGGGGATTAAGCCAAGTGAAATAAGTCAAGCAAAGAAAGACAATTATCATATGGTTTCACCCACATGTGGAACAGAAGGAATAGCACGGAGGACCACAGGGGAAGGGAAGGAAAACTGAATGTGAAGAAATCAGAGAGGGAGACAAACCATGAGAGACTCTGGACTCTGGGAACCAAACTGAGGGTTACAGAAGGGAGGGGGTATAGGGATGGGGTAACTGGGTGATGGGTATTAAGGAGGGCACGTGTTGGGATGAGCCCTGGGTGTTATACTCAACTAATGAATTGTTGAACACTACATCAAAAACTAATAATGTACTATATGCTAGCTAATTGAACATAATAGAAAAATTTAAAAAAAACACCATCACATATCATCTTAAGCCTGTCAAAATGACTAAAATAAATAAGACAAGAAATAGCAAGTGTTCGTGAGGATATGGAGGGGAAAAAAACCCTCGTACACTATTGGTGGGAATGTAAACTGGTATAGCCACTGTGGAAAACAGCATGGAGTTTCCTCAAAAAAATTAAAAAATAGAAATACTATATGATCCCTTAATTCCACTAGTAGGTATTTACCCAAAGAATTTAAAAAGCTATATGCAACCTTATGTTTATTGCAGCACTATTTACAATAGGCAAGATATTGAAACAACCCAAGTGTCCAATAATAAATGAGTAGATATGGAAGATGTGGTATGTGTATGTGTGTGTGTGTGTGTGTATATACATATACATATATATATACATATATATATATATATATATATAAAATGAAATATTAGTCATAAAAAAGAATGAGATCTTGGGGGTATCTGTGTGGATCACTCCATTAAGCATCCAACTCTTGATTTCATCTCAGGTCGATCTCAGGGTTGTGAGACTGAGCCTTGCATTGGGCTCTGTGCTGGGCATGGAGCCTGCTTGAGATTCTCTCTCTTCCTTTCCCTCTGCCCTATTTCCCTTCTCCTTAAAAAAAAAAAAAAAAAAAAAAAAAAAAGAAGAAGAGAGAGAGATCTTTCCATTTATGACATCATGGGCAGACTTAGAGAGTATTATGCTAAGTGAAGTAAGTCAAACAGAGAAAGACAAATTTCGTATCATTTCACTTATATGAGGAATGTAAAAAAACGAACAAACAAAATAAAAACAGACTCATAAATCGAACAAACTGGGGGTTGCTAGAGGGGATTTGAGTGGAGGGATGGGCAAGATAGGTGAAGGGATTAGGAAGCACAAACTTCCAGTTATAAAATAAGTCATGGGAATGAAAAGTACAACATAGGAAATACAGTTAATAATACTGTAATAATTTTGCATAGTGACATATGGTAACTACACTTAAGGTGGTAAGCATTGTGTAATGTATATAAACATCGAATCACTATGATATACACCTGAAATTAATAAAATATTGTTTGACAATTATACTTCAATTAAAAAAAAAGAATTACCATAAACAAAATACATTTGTTCTACCCCTCCTTCTCTCTTTCACTCTTTCTCTCTCTTTCGACAAGAAACCATTTGAAGATGTTCTAAAATTCTTGATAACCGTGGGTTCCATGTCAAGTTAGGTAAACTGAAGTAGGTCATCTGTGACACTACAGAGTATTAATTTTCATTACAAACGGGACAGGGGAATTCAGTGTAGAATTTTGGTGAAAAATAAATACAAGGCAAGAATGATTCACATTTCCCAGTTCTTTATGCCTTTTTCAGTAATTTCTAACTCCCATCCAAAGTTAACAATTCTGGTTTCATTAAATAAATTCATAGGTAGGAAATTGAAGGCAATATGAATGAGAATTTATATTCACTATGTTTACATTTATTGGGGCTTTGATTATAAATTCAGTATATTATTTTCAAAATTTATTATAAATCATAGAAATTTGAAGTGTGAGACTTAAGGATGATCTGTTTAGATCTCCTAATTTTAAAAGTAAAAAAAAAAAAATATGTGACTCTAATCTACGAACTGCATAGAAGGGGAGTTAGAACTAGGACCTAAGTTTTCTTCTTGATCTTTGGTCTGGTATTCTATAGAGACCGTTTTGTAGGAAAGAAAACAGAGAGATCTGGTTCTCCAGTTAATTCACTTTTTGTCATTAAGTCAGTCATCTAAGCTTTCAAGTTCTCTGTTTTTTCATCTGTAAAATGGGGACTAAGTTGGGTGATCTAAAAGTGGCACTACAAAGCTAATAATCTATACTTTTCACTTTTGCCTATGTGGACATAACCAAGATGAGATTAAGATTTAACTATTCTGGAGTCATCATGGGAATATGCCTGCTCTCAACATTTTTAATTTAGAAAAGGAGAAATGGGAATATTAGGAATGTTCTCATCAGAAACTGGATGCTATAGTACTAGCACAAGTATATGAAATTACCTCAAAGAATCTGGACTTCAAGGCATTTTTTAAAAAATCTTTTAGGGATAAAGAGTAACAGTAGCTATTTAAAATTTACAAAAATTATAATTTTTCTGCTATCTTCAAGAGTAACAAATTGGAATTTACCTTAGAAGAAGATTTTTCCTTTCGGTGTGATGAAGAGCATCCCAGTGCTATTAGTTTTACAAATATAGAGTAAATACCCTCTTCTGGAATGGAGAGTTTCTAAAGAATGTGGATTCAAAGGATGAAAGTACTGTCCACGAAATTTCAAAAATTTCTCACTGGGCAGAGGCAAAGTCCTTAAGATTATGTATCATAAGGTAACTGTTCCTTTCTCAAATATATATATATATATTTAGGCTGCTGTCTATTTGTTTATGTTCTTTAAGAGTTGTAGGCAGCACAACCAATCCATATCATATGGCACTTAGCCGGGGCCACCAACACTGCCTTACAGACTGGAGTAGAAGAGCAAATCCAGATGGATTTCTCTCTCTCTTCCTCTCCATTCCCCTTTTTCTTTCTCTTTCTTCCCCCTCCTTCTCTCTCTGTCCCTCTCTATTTTTAACAGAAAAATCCAAATGGGATAATCTGGGATAGGAAATTAAGTAATAAGGCAATAATGATAGATGGAAATAGGCTGATAATACTGATGCTTTTCATTTTCTTCATATTGTTCTATAGTTTAATTTTTCTACAACAAACAATAGCAATTATAAAAATATTTTTAAAGAAAACATTAAAAAAAAATGTTACCTGACAGGAACCTCGCTTAATTCTGCAATATAGAGCAAATAAGAGAGGTCTTTCTAATAAATTAGCAAAGAGTAATAATGTTTGGAGTGGGGGAGAGTAGTTTTGCTAAGAACAATGATACTATTTAATAGTTCCGTAATTGCTATAATTTTGTTCTCTTTGACACCCTCAGAACTTTTAACTCTCCTGAAAGCCTCTATGAGATTTCTAACTAGCTCAACACTTTCTATAACATATAAAATTGTTAATCTTCATGAAGTAATTTAGCATCTGTAAAAATTAACCCAGTATCCAACAATATAAAAATACCCAGTGCTAAGTCCAATTTCTAAAAATAACTCTAGAGAAACCTTGCCAAGAGCAGGCTGCTTTATGCTACGTTACTACTCTAGGGATGGCGATTATATAGCAAACACCTCAGACCTTGTTTGGAGATAGTCTGTCCCCCATGCTGTCTTCAATTTCTCCATAGAAATATTTCAATCAATGACCACTTTACTAAGAAATCTAGATATGTCTATGGAAGAGATACTGGTTTCCACTCTGGTCAGAAATAAACACCAGTTTATAACTCTCAAAACCATTCACTGCCACTAAAGGTTGATATATAGTAAAAAGTATGTATCTAAATCTCATTTATCACAAAATAGATAGGAAAAAGTGTTTTACCTATTCTAGTTGAATTGAACATATTGGCCTAATGCCTGGACTATGCCACACTGGAGAAACTTCAAATGCATTTGCAGATATAGATGGTAATTACTCACTGGAGTACAAGTTTCTAACTGTTCTCATCACAATGATTCTGCCCTCTTCAGTGTTATCTTCCAGATGTATACTCCATGTCTTTCTGGGTAGATTGCACATAGTAGGTCTTCAATAAACATGTGGTAGATTGAACTCGATTCAGTATTAGAATTGGAAAGTCATTTGACATACGATTCATTAAAAAACAGCAACAAAAACAACAGAAACCTTTAACAAACACAGACACTTGCTTGGGTTCTGCTATATGGAGCTGCTCAAAGCCAGTTTCTTCACTCTTTTCCTTAAGGCACTACAGAGTAATCGCCTTTTCATCTGTGTTCATCCCAATTAGGACATAAGCTCCCTAAGGATGAAGAACACGTGTGTCATTGCAACCCCTGTATGTTGCTCCCCTGTGCCTTCTCCCACTTAATGCTTCATTCCTTCTTCTGTTCATTCATTTATTAATTCATTTATCCTTCTATCCAACCATTCCATAAATCTATGAAGCCTGTAAATATTTGAAGACAGTTTGCACATTTCCTCTCAGTCTTCTCTTCATCCAACTAAATATTCTCATTATCTTTTTTTTATCATTCTTCATGTAACATGTATTTTTCTAGCCAATACAAACTAGAAGGATACTAGGACGCAGCCAGAATACGAAAGTAGGAAGAACTATTTCCTCTCTTGTTCTAAGCCCAAGCTTCAATTGTAATATAGGCACTCATTCAAAATAAACAAAAAATTGAGCCTGTTTTGGAATGGTATCATAAATTCAAAAATATATATAATATCTAATAATCTAATATGGGAATTACAGTAAAAACAAATCACAGAGTTACTGAAAAGTGCACTGGAGGGAGAATATATACGCTATGCCATGTGAGGCAATCTTTTGGCTAGAAGTACTATTTTACTTTTCTAAACTTTAAAAACTTATCAGCATTGTCCCTGAGGTACGGGTCCCATTCTACAAAAAGAGGTGGCCCCCTTCTTTGACCTACTCCCCTTCAGGCCCAACCACATCCTCCCTTCTTCAGGACCCAGACTTTCTAATGTTTGAGGCTCTCCTCCAGCCCCTCTTAGCAGGAGGGGTAATGGGGGGCGGTGAGGGGGAGGTGGCATTTAATACCTCACTTTTCTCCTCTTTCTCTTATCACCTTTCCCACTCTGCTTTAGACTTGTTGATGGTCAACTGCTGTCATATCCAGTGATTGTATTGGTTTCTGTTCCTTTTTGACTGCCCAAGGGAAGTTATTGTATTATATTGGTTTCTATTCCTTTCACTATCTTCTTTTGGGGGGGGTAGATGGACAGAAATTGTGGGGGGAAGGTAAGAGTTACACTAATAAAGAGGAAACCACCAAGCCGAAAAAAAAAAATTATCAGCGTTAAAACTCCAAAGACAAGGGTCACCTGGCTGGTTCAGTGGGTAGAACATAAGACTCTTAATCTCGGGGTCATGAGTTTGAGCCCCATGTTAGGCATAGAGATTACTTAAAAAAAAAAAAAGCCTCCAAAGACCACAGACTGTTTTCTGGAAATAAAAATGACATCAGCAAAGGCAGTACATCTAAGCTCATACTTAGTATCTTAGTGTGACATAATGATCATCCCTAAAATGCACAACAGAATACTAACTGATAATCAGTCGTGATCTCTTAACTCCTCAGCACATCATTAGCCTGGCACTTTTCAACTGATAGCTCACTGCATTTAAAAAGTAATATGAGGACAAACACTGCAGCTATGTCCTTAAGAGTATTTCATGGTCCACATCATGGGGAAGAATCAGGGGAAGGGAGTCTACCACCCACACCTGGTAAGGGAATGATGGTTTTCAAAATGCTGACCCTGCGTTGTGAGGACTGGAGCCACCAGCCCCACATCATGTTGAATGCTTATTTTTGGATATCAGCAGTGACCTTCATTATTGTACAGCTTTTCCTCTCATTAGTCAATTAGTACTCACACCACCTATCTTGGATTTGTAGAAATAATCCCTCAAACATTAGGCAGGCTTCCAGCTGAATCTCTAATGTGAGTGGTTTGGCTCAAAGTCAACGAAAGGTGATTTTATGTTATACAACGAGCTCATGTCAAGTTATTTCAGTGGCATTATTCACAGCCATTTGCTTTACCCTTGCAGATACAGGGTTATGCTTTTTGCTTAGGAGCTATTGTCCAGGCTTAATCTGATAGAAGTCACTAAAGCTTTTTTCTGTTGTATCATTCAGCACTGAGCTGAATTCTATATATGGCATTTTGAAGTCAGGGAAGCTATCGAGACAGAAAGCAAATGAAACTTTTAAGAGACATAGGTCAATTGAACAAAAATACAACTATCAGCTCAAAGAAATATTTAGGTCTAAATTTAAGATGACATCTTTCTTGATTTTATGTTTAATTATAAACATACATTCCTAATAAAAATTCCCCCATCAGTCTTTATTTAATTACCTTTGGTCTTTATCTTTATAACTGCTAGACAAATCCACCTTTAGGTAAACTCTGTATTGTTCAAAAGTTGCTTTTTGCATGTTAGTTGTACTATCCTATGTAAATTTTAACAAGCTTGAGGGCGGGGACAATATCAAACTAGCCCCTGATTTTCCTATATACACACATGCACAAGCTCATACACAGATATAAATACATATATCATCCACATTGATAATGCTTGAACCCACATCCTTAAAAATATTTATTTATAGATAAGAGCAGATCACATGGTAGTTCTCTGTACCTCAAACTGTTCTAAAACTGGTTAAAGAACTCTGATTAGGGAGGGAATATATAATGTTATGTAAAATGCAAGTGGTTAAAACTAGGAAGCCTATTTGGACGACTCTAATGAGGCAGGGGACTGACTCACTTTATCATTGCTGTGGATTATTTTCTGGAAACTGCCAAAAAAAATCACTCTAAGAATTAAAAGGGATAAGGAATACAAAAGCATGAGGAGAACTGATAAATGTCTTTGAACATATGTGTAAAAACTGACGTGGATTAGCCCCTCAACTGCAAATTCACCTTCAAAAACCAGGTCATTTACCGTCAGGTTTCTGAGAGAGGGTGATCTTGCATCTCTACCCTTTCCACACATCTCCTGAGCATCTGTGTTTGATGCCTCCGGGTCCCCTTCCTATGAGAGCTCCCTCTCTCTTTCCTCGCCACCTCAAATTTATTTTTTCAGCCTCTCCACTCCAACATTCAGTCAAACTCCAAAAACTCACCCATGACTCACAAAGCAAAAGCTATCAACTAAAAAAAATTAAAAAGCCAGTCTGTCACAAATATGTGTCCACCAATATTTCTTGGGTATATCTACCCTGGATGAGATCTAGCATTAATCCATTCTTAAGCAAACTGTCCCCTCTGCTCTGCACTCTCATTATAACTACTTAGCTGTCCTGACTCGAAATCTCAGAAATGCTTATCTGGCTTCTTTGACAGAGTCAAATCCCTATTTTACATTTCCCAGTAGTCCATGTGTATCTCCTTTGTAACACAACACTGTTTAAATTTACAATTATTTATGTAATCGTGCTTCAGATCCACTGCATTCACTAGAAAACAATGTGCACAAAGGCAAGGACATTGCCCCATGTTTTCTCATTACAGTATCCCAAAATCTAGCACACAGCCCGGAACATAGAAGGTACTCAATTAATATTACTTGGCTAAATGAATGACTGAATGAATAAATGGGTCTGTCCGTGGTTATGGGTTTATACAATCTATGTCCATAAATGTTTCCAAAGACTCAGTGTTAACCAAGTTATTTTAAAATATTACCTGAATACAAACTTAAACAAAAAGTAGTACTCTCCAATAGATGTGCTTTCACAGCCATGGAATCAAAGTGGCTGAAGATTTGAATTTATTCACTCCTAAGGTGGCTGGTTATACCTTGAAATATATCTGAAATGGTTCCAATTTTTGTCCTGGCATAATTCTTCAGAACACACCTTTCACTTTCAAAATTGTTTCAATTTTACCAATAAATTAAATGGTCACCTTACTTGTCATAAAGGGAATTCTTGGAACTCTCTGTGAAATACGTGCTATCCCATAAGAGAGATCTGTTCCAAGGTTCCAATTTTAGATGTTTGTTTTCTCTCTAGATGTATATAGAAACTGTAATAAACAGTCATCTACTAAAATATAAAAATACTAGATTTTTTGAGAAATATTGTTGAGCTTAGAGAATTATCAGGTAAGATAAATATCAAATACAGGACATTCTATCTTATTTAAATTCCGATATATGTTATTTCATTATGTGAAGTTTCCCAATTCCAGTTTCACAGGCCAAGCTCTTGTCTTTTTATCCCACCATTATATTCCGTTTTTCTTTACATTTTAGCAGCTGGCGTGTTTCCTACCAGGGCTGGCCCCAATTCAATATTCAGTTAAGTTGCTTAGGGCAGAGATGTAAATGACCTGCTGGGCCGTTAAGTCCAAACCTCACAAGAGTATTCTAAGAATAATGAACACTTTGCAAAGAACTTTAATAATGTGTTTTCTTTGGCAGAACCTGGATATAATTCCAATAGAGTATTCAATCATTTAAATAATAGATAAAATAAGAAACTTTATTTAATGTACAGTAAATAATTCTCTAAAAATGAATACGTTAATAAAGGCACAGTCAATTCCTTTTTATAATAACCCCCCCCCACAAATATCATTTCGAATAAATCAGATGCACCCTCTTTATGCCAGAAGATGTAGAGGATGAGGTATTAATCATCTTAACTTTTCTACTTTTAAACTTGCATGTTAAACAGAAAAAACAATGAGAATATGATTGAAAAATCAGGGAAAAAAAAAGAAAAAGAAAAACACAGGTGCAAATATATTCTTGCTTCCTTTTTCAATTCCTAATGAGAGTCACTCATTACAAATCCTGTCTGAAGAATTCTTTTAAAGTTGTTGCTAATAAAAACACATACCAACAGAACAAATTATTCATAAATAATTGGAATGCATTATTTAAAAGCAACAAAACACCTGCCTCCATTATTTTAGGGTGTTTTACTAAAATATCAGTGTAAATATTCATAGTCCTAAATGGGCATGTTTGTGGTGGATCTGATCACTGTTAAAGAGGGATCTTGAAACAGGGAAGACTTGTGAAACCCCAAATACTTCCACATTAGACTTCTACAGTATAAGAATATGATAATAGCCTTCACTGGGCCCTCATGGAACTTATAGTACAGTACAGAGAGGAGAGAGGTATTAAACTATCCCACCAATGTATGTATAAACGTGAAATGAGATAAAAACTGGCCTAGACAAGGGGGCAGGAAGTAAAGTAAATGAAGTCTGATCAGTCCGATCTGGAGGATCATGAGGAGATAATTAAGCACATGGCTGGGGGTGAGAAGGGGTTGGCAGAAATCACATTCCAGTTGGAGGAAAAGCATGTGCAAAGATCCCGTGACAGGAGTCAGCATTATACACTCACAAAACAAACATGAGGCTGGAATACAGAGAGTGAAGGGAAATATGGTAGACTTGGGGTGGGGGGGGGGGGGGGGGGGAATGTCAAAAGATGTGAAGAATGTGGGCTTTCCCCCCAAATGGGAAAGAAGTTAATATCCAGGAGCTGCCATTGTTACTGGGATATGGGAAGGTGTTTTCCTAGAAGGCCCAGTAAACTTCAGTCCTTGCAGAATAGCTGGCCATTTAATCACAACTTAGACAATTATTTCTATGAAGAAATGAGAAATTACAACCAATTTTGTTGCCACTTATTTATTTTTGAAACATTACTCACTACAGCCATGTAGGAGTACAGAATTAGGGTAACTTCTCTCTACTTAAAAATCAGAATGTTTCCACATTGTCGCTCTGCCACTTCCCTGCTGCATGACCTAATTCATCTGTGTTAGTTTTCCCAGATTTCAAATGAAGAAATATTATGTATCCCATAGAATTAATACACTTTAGATATGTAAAATTCTTATAAGAGTGCTAGACCCTAAAACATGTAATAAACATTAGTCATTGCTACAGCAGGGCCATGCACCCATCCATCCCCCAAGTGCTGTCACAGTGAGTGGCAAATAGCTCATGGCTGTGCCTCTCCCGAAAACTGCCTTCAGGGGACAGGAGCCAGCCTGTTCAGAAATGTTACATCCTACAGCCAATTTTGACTGATACAGGTTGCAAAAGCCTGCCCTCCGCCCCCGCAAAGTGTGACAACTCCATGGTGTCAGTTATGCCCCAGAGCTCCCTGCAGGATCAGGCTGAGACTTTATCTTTACCTGGCAACTTCCCCTGTCCTATCCTGCATCCCTCACCTGACTTCCAGTTTTCTTCAGAGGCTACTCTCTATAAATTATCCTTCTCAGGCTCTGCTTCTTAAGAACTCCACCCCAGACAATTATTATAATAATTACTGTGTTGACCTACTCTTTCTCTGAGACTTCACATTCTTTTTTTCCTAACCCAAGAGCTCAGCTCAGTTGACTTCCAAAAAAATAGGTCTTTGTTATCTAATGGTTTCACACTTAGTGTCCAGTTAGTGCCTTTTACAGGTTTCTGTTGATTGTATATTTATTGGCTTATTTCTTTGACAGTAAGCCACCCCAGCCTGTGCACTTCAGAAGAGCAAAAGTTGTATGTTATTCAGCTTTTACCCCACAGGACACAGCACAGGGTATCACATTAATAAGAACTAAGAAATTTAATTTGATCTGCTTGTTGATAAAGTGTGAAGTTGTACAATATGCAGATTATTACATTATTGTCGGAAGTGAATCTCCCATGCAAAGAAATGACCTCTTCCAAGTTGCTGGCTGTTCACTTACACACTAATGCTGCCTTTCAGGATCTTCTGCCTCATTCCTATACATCTTTATAAGAGACTTTAAAAGCCTTGATGTTGTCTCATGATGAGAAATGAATCAGTCAAGAAACTAACCACTGAAAACCCTTTGGGCATGAAGAAAATAATTTCAGAATGAAAAACTCTCCACAGACCGTCATTGTATCCTCCAAATTTAGCTTAAAAACAGTATTATCTACAATATACTCACAACACAATACATTTGACACTACTGCCCAATGGAGACAAAAATATTCAGGGAGTAATTTTGAAATAGACAATTGGCACCTCATTATTTCACAATGTAGGCTCAGCAAAGATTAACGGAGAATTCTAAATAAGGAGATATTTGCAAATGAAACAGCTCCCTGATGGAATACTGTATCTGATGAAATGACTGGAGGAGAAGCCTAAACTCAGAAAATTCAGCCAGCTCCTGGGTGACTGGGAATGGACTGCATATGCATGGCCTTATTTACATATAGCACTTACCCAGCTGCAAATGCAAAATGTGAATCTATAATACTCATCTACTATATCCACATGTGTGTGCAAATAGCATATCTGATGTAATAAAAGAGATTCTGATTCCTTCACTGTCATAATCAACAAATTTATATTCATGCCTCTCCTTTTTATTCATCCCAAATACCAGTTATTAGGAGGCTCTAGGCAGGACTTTTAACATCCTAAGTCTTGCTTTTCTCTGTAAAATGGGGATAAAACTCATTTAGTCATTAAGTCTAAATATTCTGCAGCTCAGCAATAAATGAAGAGAAAAATATGTTAAATTGAGCACTTTTTCCCTTTAAACTTGGTAAAAATGAACAGCACCTTCAAAGCCAAAGAGAACAGGCTGGCAATAATGCATGTTGAAAGCTGAATTGACCAAATAATTTCAACTGGAATGTCTGATCCACAAAGCAGGTATTTAAAAAAAAAAAAAAAAAAACACTTTCCTCTCTTTGAGAAATAGCAAAATCCTGGGCACATGTTACAGTCTTTTTTTCAACAAATAGGGAAAAGTGGCCCATCCATGAACATTCTTAATTTTACTATTTACACATACACATGTATTGACAGCAAACTAGATGATATATATGTTCTTCTCTGAGAGAGAAGTTCACAGGACAAATTTTTGTAAACAATAACCCACTTACTCCTTGCTAAATATGTCTTAATGAAACAGCGAAAAACACATTTTTTCCTCCTAATTAAGGGCCACATGCTGCCTCCACAGTCATCACAGGTTTCATTAGTAACCAGTGAAATTTTGGTATCAATAACATTACGTAAAGACTATATCCATACATTTAAATATTTTTATATATGTGTGTGTAGTTGTATGTGTTCCACATGTTTGCATCTTTTAGGAGTTGTTGCAATTAAATTCTTTGACTGCAATCTGATTTGCAGAAATTTGTGTCAGCACTTAGATTGTGAAATTTTTCTTTTTTTCTGACAGGTACAGGGTAGGTGGGGACAGGGTAAGATGTGTTAGGCAGTATTGAGCTCAAGTAAAACAATGAGACATGTCTTATTTTTGAAACATGGTTTAGTATCTTATCCATAGACAATCTACCTTGAGAAACTCAGTGTGATGTTGAAGTATTTACAAATAATTTACATAGGATCTCTAATGTCTTTTCTCCATCGATAGCCCTCCCATTCCCTAAGAAAGAAGATAAGCAAAGATTTTTAAAAACATGTATCGATCATATATTCCAAACCTGGCATTGACTGTTTTACTTTATCGATTTCATATCATACTTAGGATATAAAAGATAAGATGAAGAATGCAAGTCACCATCTCTAATGATCATCAGACTTGTTTTCCTGGTAAGTGAGAGCCAAGCAAAAGAGCCTAACATGTTTTAAATAGTTTGTTGAAAATTTTAGGCCACTGTCTTAAGTATAATCTAATGCACAAGTTTTAATTCAAGAGATTCAGAAACCTTCTGAATATTCTAGAAATTCTGAATATTCTATAGATATTTACTACTTTTTAGAGCACAAATAGAATTATAGACGTAACTATTTTCATGTTAGACTATAAGTTTCTAAAAAGAAGGAACTGTATCTTATTCAACTTTCTATTTTTAAAAGTACTTATCACTATAGTGTTCTTTCTTTTTCATTAATTAAATGAAAGCTGTATGTGCTAAGAACTGAATAAATGTTTATTGAAGTAGAAAATATTTTTGTGGCAGACAGGCCCGAGAATGACCTCTAGTGATTCCCACCTACTGGTGCAATCCCCTTAATGTCAAGTGGGACCTGTGACTTGCTTCTAATCAATAGACTATGCAAAGGTGATGGTTACTCCCATAATTGGGTTAAATTTTATAAGACTCTAATTTTAGTAACTGGAGAGACAGACTCTTTTTTGCTGGCTTGATGACATAAGTAACTATACTGGAGAAATCCAAGTAGCAAGAAACTACAGGCAATCTCTAGGACCTAGGCAGACTCCAGCCAATGACAGCAAAATACCAGCCTCTTTCATATATGGTTACTAGGAACCACCCAAACACGCCTTTTAAGAATTAAAACAAACAAACAAACAACAACAACAAGAAAAAAAACAGCTTATGATTTAACAAAATGTCTTGTATAGTTAAATTATTCTTGACCCTTCTTAAGAAATAAAGTCATGTGTCATAGAATTTTTAGAGCGTAGTCTCCAGAGGTTGCAAACACATGCTCACAGGGCCAGACAAGGAATATAAATGAGCAAAGCAAGTCAACTGCAGCAAAACATAGCAGTGCAAGGGCTGCATAAATGGCAACTATCATTACGCCTCAGTGTTTGGAATCCAGGAAGGGGCAGCAAAATGTGGCAAGCTGAAGAGCACAGGCCACACCTAACTGGCTCAGTAGGTTTTTGCCTATGAATAATTATTGGTTCTAGTGTTGCTAGATATTGAGAGTTTTTTCAAAAGAAACCAAAACCATGAATTATTAGGGGGAAAAAATCTGATCTCTAAACATTGAAAAACTATTTTAAGTTTTTAAGGCCTGCCTTGGTAACAACGTGCTGTTCAAATAAAACATGCACTCTAGTTTGACCCAAGCTTTCATCTAGAGCTGAGGAAATAAAGATCCAGTATGGATAGATTACCAGTGCAAGACCTTGCAATAAGGAAATAGAAGACTTTGTTATTATCACACCAGCTCATGCACCTAGAAACTACTATATGAAATTAGAGATTAAGGATTCATATGCAATCCTTTTTGAGTAAAAATTATTAATTTGTATCAATTGGTTAAAACAAGGTACGGCTATTTTTATAGTGGAAATGATATGCTTATGAGGTTAAAGAACTTTTTTCCTTTAGTTATTCAAAAGACAAAAACAAAGTAAATGCAAATTTCATTCAGTCTAACCATGACAAATCACTATTTACCAGTCATGTGCAACGCTAACATTGTTTTAAATATTCATACACTTCAGAGTGAGGTTGTCAGCTTTCTTTTTGTCTAAATCACACTGCCTTCCACTAACAGTGAGTGAATGTCAAATCCTAGCTGCAGCTTCCTGGAAATAGCCAATTAAGGAATACACAGTAAAGGTATTCCTCCCTAGAGTTCGCAAGATGTAATAGGGCAAAAGCATCCCATCTCTGTGCACAGAGCCACTCACCCTTTCATTGAGCTCCACCTTTGATTTATGAGCTGGCAGCATATGGCTCAGATTTCAGAAGGTCTGATCATTTCAGTGATAATTGCTTAGGTGTGAAAGTGTGGATGATCAATAACATTATTGTGTCCTGGGTAGTCAATGGGTATACACATTCATATGATTTATAATTCAGGCAAACTAACCAACATACCCAAAATGCCGAATGTGGAAGATTCAAAAAGGTAAGAAATGTATCAGTAGCCACTTTTCCTTCTCAGGGAAATTCAGTGCATTTTTAGATGTGTATTATATAGCTGTGTTTATTTAGTAGAATATTAGTAAGTTTGAAAATGCATTTGAGTCATTATTTACATCAGTTGAGGAAGTAGTAATATATTCAGTATAACACAGTGACGAAAAAAGCATTTGGATTTGGCTTTGGGTACATTACAGAATTTTTCACTGATCGCATTTAACTCTGCTAAACCGTTATTGTAGGGATGAATCACTAAATAGCTCTCGAGAGAAATGGGAGACACTGGGAAAGCAGCCAAACATATCTTCATTTCATTGGTTGAACAACTCCCATTAATTAAGAAAAGATTGGGGGCTATTGGTGTGTCCTTTGAAGAAACTCTCCTTTTCTTCCTTCCTTCCTTCCTTCTTTTTTTTTCTTTTTTTAAGATTTTATTTATTTATTTGACAGAGAGAGAGAGAGCGAGAGAGGGAACGCAAGCAAGGGGAATGTGAGAGGGAGAAGCAGGCTCCCAGTGGAAGAGCCTGATGTGGGGCTCGATCCCAGCACCCTGGGATCATGACCTGAGCTGAAGTCAGAGGCCCAATGGCTGAGCCACCCAGGCGCCCCAGAAGAAACTTTCCTTTTCATTCAAATTTCTAGTTCCTAGCAGGGCAGTCATCCTGTGCAAAAAAGGAAGGAAAGAAGGAAAGAAGGAAGGAAGGAAGGAAGGAAGGAAGGGAGGGAGGGAGGAAGGAAGGGAGGAAGGGAGGGAGGGAGGAAGGAAGGAAAAGGGAGAGAGAGGAAGAAAGAAAAAAAGAAAAAATTATTTGTTGATAATAAAAATATTTATTTAAAGTAATGTGTATCCAAGTCTCAAACAAAAACTAGTAGAGAAAGCCTTATTTTAAAAAGCAATGAATAAATAACTGTCATACTTTTTAAAGCTCCTGTTCCTGCTGGCAAAGGTGAAACAATTTTAATTCTGCTAATTAGGTTTCTGTTTTAATACTGATAATCTCCAAATCTTAAAAGATAATCTTGTATCATTACTTCCCAATGCAGTAACTTTTAATACATCATTTACTGACTTTTTGCAGCATTAAAGTATGAAAAAACTAACGTCCTAGCAAGACTATTCTGGTTCATAATTAGGTAGAGGTGATCAATCCATCCTATTTCTCCTTGGGTGGTAACATGTCAAAACTAAGAAGAAAATATGTTCCACTAGTTTCATGCTTTTCTTTGGAGAATGTCTTTCACCTCATTGCTAAGGACTCTGCTATTCTAGACATCAGTGAATTAGGATTCTGCAGAGGCAGGAGAATGTTGAAACCAAAGAATACAACTGAAGATACTGCCTGGCAAGTCAACTGCAACTATTATTTTCTTCCTCGGTCTCTCTTAGTTTGAACCCCAAGCATATCATTCTAGGAAATGTTTTAAGAATTCCCTTATCTACTAAATATTGCATTTAGTTATAGACTTCCATGGTCTCTAGAACTTCCTGACTTCTTACTCTCTCACTTGAGTTTCAGCTTCACTCATGTCTCTGCCCATGTTTTAGTTTGTACTGCAACTATTCTACCTATAGGAGTAACTTGCCTTAGCCTCATTTTTCAGCCACTTGGTGATCATAACCCAAATTATCTTTCTACTATAATCTCACTTCATTTCTATATACTCTTAGACATGATATAGTGGAAAGCACTGACCACCAGGAACAAACAACCTAATTTCCAATTCTTTTTTTCAATGCATGGCTTGGGACACATCTAGAAAAAGAGAGTTGAATTAAGTGAACCCTGAGCCCTGAGTATCTGCCCTACTTGACGCTATCACAGCGGTTAGCTTCATGGCTCTCAGAGCTGATGTTTAGTCAGTCTGCACCACTGTGGACACACCAGCTATTTATTTATTTTTTTTTTCTTTTTAAGATTTTATTTATTTATTTGACAGAGAGACATAGCCAGCGAGAGAGGGAACACAAGCAGGGGGAGTGGGAGAGGAAGAAGTAGGCTCCTGGCGGAGCAGGGAGCCCGATGCAGGGCTCGATCCCAGGAACCTGGGATCACGCCCTGGGCCGAAGGCAGACGCTTAACGACTGAGCGACCCAGGTGCCCCACACCAGCTATTTAAACCAGTTTCTGTTGTCATCACTCACTGCTCTATCACAATAATCTATTCATCCAACAAATATTTTCTGAATTGCTAGCTGGAGCAAGGTAGCTGCTAGGCTTGAATCTTTATTGAATAAAATACATATTCTAAGTCAGAGTCTGGCTCTGCTAGCAACTTCATGTGTGACTTTAGCCCAGCCATTTAACATATCCAGGTTTCAAATCTGGGACAAAGTCCTTTTTGTTCAATTGATCTATAAGTCATCAATGATTATAACTGAACTCAGTGAAATTCTCTTTTTAAAGTTACAAGTAAAGGAAGTCATATTTTTATAAAAGCAATAGTAGTTAGTTTTAAATTATAAATAAAGATGAGTTAAGTCAGTTTCATAAGGAAAAGCATACAGCCATTTACTCTCTGAATAAATGTATAATTATCTGTATAATTTCATTTTCCAGTTTCTATCCATATTTATATATTCAGTTGTGATTATAATTTTAGTTTTGAGAAGAGATCTTGATTTGACAGAGCAAAATATAAAATGTGATCTTGGAAATAAATAATTCCATTGAACACTGCCAACCACAATTCCACTCTTTCTTCAAACACCAGTCAGGCAGGTTCTATCTCCTCAGCAAACAGATGAGCATGTGCTCTGTGCCAGGGTCTGTGAGCTACGTCTGTGGCACACCAAAATGTGTCAAAAATTATCCCCACCTCCTAGTAGTTTAAAATGCAGGAGTGTGACAGGCACAAAACCCTAGCTGGTCTATAAATGGACATGGCTTGTTGAGTCCCTCTATTAGTGGCATTGCAAGGGGCAGCCACTGTGCGGTTTCACAGAAAAGGGCTGCCAAAGGAAATGGGAGGTAAATGTCCTTGACTTTTTTTAAATATCAAAAGCTAATCTATACATATACCATAAAATATACATATATTATCACATATATATATAATATAGATTATTTTTATTAAAAAACAAAAGTTGATATATAATATACATAATATACATGTAATAACCACGTATATGTATATTTATGGGCATATGCATAGAAGGTGAGTGAGAGTGAAAGGAGGATCCATTCTTGTCATTAGATTAAAACACTTAATATATAACAAGTGCTTCGAACAATGTCCAGCATATAGTTAGGACAGTAAAAGGATGAGCCATTAGGTTGTGGGAACAATCTAATGCTGAGAAAGGTCAGTGAGTTGGTGAAAGTAACAAGTTATTACTGAAGTGCTTCAGACTGCCAAGACTTGACCACCCCACTCCTTTCCCCTGGCACATCTGCCTAGCAGAACCTCAGCGGATGGGCTTAGTTCTCTAGAATACACGGTGGACACAGAACCCAGTTAGGTCAAAGTGCCTCACCTGCTTTGCTATCTTGGTGGTCCCTCAAATGGCCAGTAACACTGGCCACGCTGAATCCCTTGTCTAGATTTTTGTCAAATCTCACTTCCCTATTCTTCCCAACAGTGCAAAATTAATTTTTTTATGCAAAAAGAAAAAAGACCATCTATAGGGAGAAATGCCATTGTCTGACAAGAAATAATTAATGTCTTTGAACAAGTTAGGTAAGAACCTGAGAATAAATTAACAAAGGATTTGTAGTACTTTAATATACTTTAACTTCAAGAATTATCTGTAATTTTGTTTTTAACATCTATTCTGTGGAATAAATTGAGATTTATGCATAATATTTTTCCTGCAAAAATTTTCTTGGAATTGTAACAGTATACAGTTTCTGACTTGTATCTTTTAAAAGCCAGTTGCAGACAGGATTTTGCTCTCATTTTGCAAAAGGTGAGTACTTGCTCAATTAAATGGTATATATTCTTTGCAATCTCCAATAAATTCCTTTATGACTTTCTTGAGAAAGTGAAGTATTAGGTGTTAGAAAATAAAACCCCCAGGGTGCCTGGGTGGCTCAGTCAGTTAAGCGGATGCCTTAGGCTCAGGTCATGACTTCAGGCCCCTGGGATAGAGCCCCAGCCCCACGTTGGGCTCTCACTGGGCTCTCTGCTCAGCAGGGAGCCTGCTTCTCCCTCTCCCTCTGCCTGCTGCTCTGCCTACTTGTGTGTACTCCCTCTCTCTCTCTGTTAAATAAACAAGATCTTAAAAAAAATAAGAATAAACAAAACTCCCTTATTTTATTCTTTTAAAAAAAAAACCATCAATACAGGGAGTTAATAACCTTGTTTTAAAAAAAAACCTTTTTCAAAGAAAATTATACTTTCAAAATCTTGAATCTGATGACAGAACAAAAAGTTAGTCTTTCTTAACTTACAAGGAAAGACAGAGGGAGAGGTATTTTCATGTTATAGAGAACAAAAACCTCAGGAATACTGCCGTCCATGGCACAAATCTCAAAACCTTTCACACAACAATTACGCGAAGTACACCTGAATATGCTGTGCTATGAAAATGCTGAATTAAAAATCTGTGGAGTGTCCCCACTATACTGCAGATGAAGGCTGCTGCTGCTTTTCTAATGAAGTATCTTTCATCAGAAAGCTTTCAGCCAAAAGTAATAGTCCTTTCTCTGACTGCAGATGTTCAGCAATAGGCATTATCTGAGTCAGTAGAGAAGATGTTCACCAGATTTTAGGAGCTAAGTATTACAAGAAAAACCTGCCAGTCCTGCAGTCACAATTTCAATTCAGTCTTGACCCTTAAGTGGGAAATACACTTGTGGCATCTTGGTTCTCCTCTGGCTTCTTTCTCAGCTTTGGACTGCTTTTGCATTACCATCTCCACTGCTATTTCCATTCACCAGTTAGCTTCTAGGGCAGAAGAAACCTTAACACTAACAGCTCCTTCATGCTTAATCTGTTTTCAGTTGCTCTATCACACAGTCATAACCTTCATTCTGTGTTGTTCATCTATGGATTTTATTAAGTCATTTTTATTAGCAATTAATTTGATAAGCCTACTAGTGTTTGCAGCCATGTAACTAACCCATGCAGGATTTGCAGAGGGAAAAACGGAGACAAAGGAAGATCAATGCCCTCAAAGAATGGAAAAGAGATGCAGGATTACACCCTTGAATTAGGAGATTGCTGACTGCGCCAGAACAGAGCCACCAGTAAAGAGAAAGGTTGTGGTGAGACCCTGTCAGAAGTACTGCTTTGAAAGGATTACTCAAGAGATTAGTTCAGAAATGAGAATATCAAAAGTGACCTGAATAAACCAGCAGTGCTCCATGGCAAGCTGAGCAACCAAGAAAAAGCCAGAAAAGCCAAGTCCTACTTTAAAACTTTACAGGTACTTCTCAGTTCCTCCCTCCACCCACTAAAACATGGCCCCAGTCCCCAAAGAAAAGCAATGACCCTTTATAATGCGTTAATTACTCATCAAAACACAGGCTTGTGACTTTGCGCTGAATGCCTCTCAGTTTGTGAAAATCTGGGGAGCAGGCCTGAGGTTTTTTCACCAAATGTAAGAAGGCAATGTTTTTCTGAATTTCCCTCCCAGCTTTGCTGAATTTGCAAAAGTCTCTCACCCTCTGTTTCTCCATCTGCACATCAGGGAAATTGCAGCAGCCACCAACCGAATTCATGGGGATATATGAGTTTTTAATGAGACAATATTTATATAGTGCTTTGAGCTTCTAGGGAAACTCTGCTATATAAATACTAACTATTCTCAGGGTACTATTAGCACAGTCTATTGGGAAAAAAATGAGGGCTTTTATTAAGAATACCTAACAAGAAAAATGGTTCTTCAGCAAAAAAGAAAAAAAAGCTATTGGGGGTAAGACTCTTACAAACATTAATCTATCGTCTTTCTCAAATTTCTGTTTAAGTATGCATGACAAGAGTGGGGAGTAGGTAAGAACAGATGCAACTCAGGAAAAACTAGCTAGACCCAGGAGTACATTTACATCTGGGAGCCAGCTTTAGATCTGACCTTTCGGCAAAGAAAGAGACACTTGATGCCTCTTACTTAGATTTTAAATCTAAGTTGGTAAATAAACAAACACAATTGAAGAAACATCTGCCAGTAGAGTGCTTTTACTTCTGAATTAAATCATTTTCTTTAGGAGCCATGTTCCACGTTGAAAGCAAAACCTGGAGAGTGCGATGAGGAAGAAGATAAAGGGAGACAGGAAGGCCACGTGCTGTAGATAGAAAACTACAAGTTGGTGGCTACAGGATTACCATTCACTCTATACTTCATAGTTAACCAAGATGTCAATTACATTTATTCCATAATACAATCTTTCAAGTCCCTATTATATTATCCCTTGTATTACTCTGCTAGGGCTACCATAACAAAGTATCACAGGCAGGGTGGCTTAAACAATGGAAACTTATTTTCTCGACAATTCTAGAGGCTAGTAGTCAACTATCAAGTTGTCAGCAAAGTTGATATATTCCTCAGAATATATCTTGTAGGTGGTTATTCTCTCTTTTGCCTTTCACAGGGTCTTTTCTTTGTGTGTCCCTGTGTTCTAATCGCTTCTTTTTATAAGGTCATCAATCATACTGGATTAAGGCTACCTTAATATCCTCATTTAACTTGAATTATGTCTTTAAAGGCCCTATCTTCAAATACAGTCACACTCTGAGGTATTAGTGGTTAGGACCTCAATATATAAAATTAGGGCTTGGGAGGGCACAGTTCAGTACATAACATCCATTTTACAATGGAGAAAATGAACATAAAGAGATTAAATGATTTTTTAAGGGCTTTAGACCTTTTTTTTTTTTAAGCTTTTATTTATTTATTTGACAGAGAGAGACAGCCAGCGAGAAAGGGAACACAAGCAGGGGGAGTGGGAGAGGAAGAAGCAAGCTCCCAGTGGAGAAGCCTGATGTGGGGCTCGATCCCAGAACGCTAGGATCACGCCCTGAGCCGAAGGCAGACGCTTAACGACTGCGACACCCAGGCGCCCCTTTAGACCCTTTAAATCAATTATGTGGTGGCATTGGTCTTGAGTCCTCAATTCTGACTCCTTAGTCCTGACTCGTGTGGGATGGAAGGGCTACAAGGGTCTCAGTGTAGGAGAGGAGCCATACTCAGAAGTCAGAAATGGTTCTGCATGTCTTCAGGAGACAAAATAATTCAGCTGAAGTCAATCATAAAAAAGTACACCATTTTAAAGAAAAAGGTATAGTTACATATTAGTTCTTGTCATTCACAAGTATCCCTAAATAGGCTGGTTAGTCATAGGCTTATAAAAATAATTTGGAGAAAAAAAGAGTAACTTTGTGGGGATGGTAGGGAGGGAAACAGATTGGTTGGAGATGGTAGGGGCAGGTTTTCATTACTCTTACTTTATCATACAACACCTAGAATTGAGAGTTACTTCTTAAAATATTTTTTCCAACTCCATGCCATTTGATAGTTCTACCATATTCCCATGTGTTATTAAAAATTTTTACCCCAGAAAGAAGAGTAGATAGTTCCATCTGTTTCTTCCACCACCCCAACATAAGGCTTATGAAGGTACCTGTTGGGAGGGTCTGAATATCTGGATATAGTGTACCAGACAAATGTTTCAGAAAATACAACAGAGATGTCCAAAGGAGTCTAGGTGGCAGGTTTAACAGCAATTAGTTGGATCACATTTTCGCAAAACTTATTCTTTACTCCTTTGGCAAGATGACCCTCCACTTCTCCTTTAAAAAAAAAAAAAAAAAAGTTCTCCTTGTGAGCATTTACATTTAGTCTCTATCATTTTTCTTGGAAAATGATTTTTCTTTCTATCATTTTCTTTCTCATTTTATCTTGGAAGATCTTGAGAAAAGGGACAGGCCCACCCTCTAGACCAGAAAGACAAAACAGGCATCATTGGGCCAGTCTCTACTCTTGACCCAACTACTAACCAAGTCACTGAGCCTTGCTTTTTCATCTGTAGCTTGCAAATAATAGCAACTGCAGGGCCAGCTTCATGGGTGTTCAATAACACAGGGACCCACTCGTAAAAGGGCCCCATGTTTGGCTTAATGCTCTGCTGATATGGTCTTGAAATTCATTATTTTTTAAAAAGATTCATTTATGTATTTATTTGAGAGAGAGAGCACGCACAAGCAGGGGAGGGGCAGAGGGAGAGCCCCTCTGAGCAAGGCTCAATCCCGGGACACTGGGATCATGACCTGAGCCAAAGGCAAACTCTTATCCAACAGCCTCCCAGGTACCCCTCATTATCATTTTTTTTTGAACAAGTAGGCTCACATTTTCATTTTATACTGGGTCTCACAAGTTCTGTAGCTAGTCCTACATATCTGCTCTACCTACCTCACAAAGCCTAAAAAACTGCTTTGTCAGCTATTGAGCTTTAAATGTATAGGCTAAGTCAAAATTCACTTCAATACAAGAATGAAATGAAATGAGGAAGTACCTCCAAATGAGAATGACTGGGAAATGAAGCCTGATCAGAAGTCAGGAGACTTGGCAGGGCTCTGGGCCTCTCACTGTCTAGGTGGCTTGGGCAAAGCATTTATCTCTTCATACCCCAGGTACCCCAGCTGAATATCAATGATTTTTTGGTTCTCTTCTCTGGTGACATTAGTGTCATCTGGGAAGATTTCTTTCTTTCTTTCTCTTTCTTTCTTTCCTTTTCTTTCTTTCCTTTTTTCTTTCTTTCTTTCTTTCTTTCTTTCTTTCTTTCTTTCTTTCTTTCTTTCTTTTAATATACCAGTTCTTGGGTCTTACCCTCAAAACCTCTGATTTAATTGTTCTGGGGTGGAGTATGGGTGCACTTTGGGCATTAGCATTTTTTAAAGTCCTTAGACCAGTAAGAATGTGGAACAGCTAGAAGCTGGGTATAGATTGGTATAACTACTTGGAAAATGAGTGGTTTGTATACACTAAACTGAATACACACATATACCATGATCCAGCAATTCCATTTTGGATATATGCCCAACAAAATATTTACATAGTTTCACCAAAATATTCGTAGCAATATTTATGGCAGTAAGTACTATTTGCAACAGCCAAAACCTGCAATCACCCCAATGTCCATCAATACTAGAAGAGGTAAATAAATGGTGGCGTATTCATAAATGAAGGATTTGGCAACAATGAGAATGACTTTATTACTGCTACTTGCAGACTCTCATAAACCTAGTACTGAACAGGAAAAAGAAAAACAGACACAAAAGAGCATAATACACTATTATTTATATCATGGTTATAAATTTCAAAAATAAGAAAAAATATTTTACAATATTCAACATCAGGACAGGGGTTACTTCTGTAGGAAGGTAATGACTAGGAAGAACACGGAGGCTTCTAATAGCTATGAATGTTCTGTTTCTTAATTTGGTAATGGTTATATGGGTATATTCACCTTGTGAAACTTAATTGAGCTCAACACTCATAGTTTGTACATGTTATACTTCAATAATAAGTTAATATTAAAAATGCCTACATAATTTTAAAATGCAGCCAAGATTGAGAATCCCAAGACTAGACATCTATGATGTCCCTACGACACTGAACATTTTTGTTATACTTTTCTCAGACCTTTCAAGATGGAGTAACAGTAGTAATGCCCTTCATGTTCCCTTGATACCTGTTCTTTTCCCTCTATTCTCTCAGGTTCACCTTCTACACAAAAAGATCCCTCTATGTGCTGGAACTACAAGTTTTTTAATCTGAAAGTCCAAAGGTCAGTGATTCAGTCATGCACAAACTATTTGATCATAGAAACAAGTATTTCTTTATATCCAAGTGTTCACTCACTCATTTGTTCATTCTACATTCCATAGATAATCAATGAAGAGATGGAAGGCCATCTTGATGCAATAACCTGGTACCACTAGATGCACTGGGCTTATGCAAGCACACCATCCTGAAGACAGCAGAGTATGCTCTGTTTCCTTCAGCTACCCTGGAGATTGCCTTTCTCCTCAGCCCTCAAAGCAACAGATGAAACACAGTCTACTTCCTCTCTCCTGGTAAAGAACATGTTGGAGAAATCTATTCTAAAAACCAACAAAACACCTAATAGTACTCAGGGATGAACTTATCAACAAAGACCAATAGTGCTGCTTTCATGTTCCACAGCTCTGAGCACCCAGTCTAAATGTGCAAGTCAGGTAACAGTTGCATGGCTGGCATCAGACCCTTTCAGCTTTTTGCTCCTTAGAAAACAGAATCCGAGAGATTTGCATGAATAAGATCAGAAACACAAAGCCTCCACTTGCTGGATGGCACTCAGAACTGCAGGGTACTCAGCTGAACTGCCTTTCATACCCTCCAGGGGACACAATTCTATAGCTGACCTGAGATCAAAAAACCCAGGGACAACTTGAGCAAACACATTCATGACCACAATGAAAGTTGTATGTATTTTACTCAGAAGAAAGAATGCTAATAAAAGCATATCTACTGTGGCACAATGATAGTAGGTTTAAGGTAATTATCTTGTGGATTCAAAGGCATAGAAATAAGAAATGAGGCTTGTGGCTGATTACATTTTACACTTTACTCTGGTAGCAGAAGTGGCATTTACAGTTTAAAGAAAAGAGAATTGCCTTGAAGGCAATTGTGTTCAGAGTCTGTTTAGAGTCCAGTGCTCCTCAAGAGGAAAGGAGTATCACTTTTATATACTCAAGATGCTAAGGTTGAACTAAAAGCAGTAAGGGGTGTGATAAAAATCTTTAAAAATACCATCTTTTAAATCAACCAGGTTGAAGTCCCAAAACATAAGATTTCTTGGAGAAATTGTCTAAAGTTTATGTAAACTTTGCATAACTTCTGCTTGCCAAACTTCCAATTTAACAACTTTTTCAACCAATAAAATGAAATTATCTCCTAAATTTTTAAAATTTGTAATAAAAGTGCACACACATTAAAGGAAAATTCTTTCTTTCTTCCTTTCTGTCTCTCAATATATATATATACACACACATTCCAAAGCAAAGAAACTATAATATTGCTCATTTTTAAATTTACAATTATAAACTTAAAATTGCAGTCGACCAAAATTAATACAGATATTAATTTACAATGGAGATCAGTGTTGGGGAAAGTCTACTCCACTCATTTAAAATTAATTTTTATGTCCAGATTTTTTTTAAAAGATCTTATTCATTTATTTATTTGGGAGAGTGATGAGAGCAGGGGGAGGGGCAGAGGGACAGTGACAAGCGGACTCTGCACTGAGCCCCACACGGGCTCAATCTTACACATGTCCAGATTTAATAGTATCAGTGGATCACATCACTCTTCATTAACAAATATTCACTGAATATCTACTATTTCTAACACCCTATCCTTAATGTTATAGGAGATAGATGTCTAAGCAAGGCCCTTACCTTCGAAGTTCTAACGGTTAATTTCAAAAGAATAATGTAGTATGTGCAGTGAATGTTTTAACAGTTCTGACTTAGAGTGACTCTAAAATTAGACAGAGACAGATCTCTCAACTAGACTTTAAAGACTGATCAACTCAGATAATTGGAGTGTCTTCCAGAGAAAGGGAACAATATAAACAAACTCATAAAACAATGTTCTTCAAAATGGGTCCATTAGCTACATGCATCACAACTCCTTTAAGAAATGAAACTATTAGTCATATCCCTACTTCACATTTTGGATTGAGTAGCCATTTTAAACTCAAGAATATACTTTTTTTTAATTTTAATTTTAGTGTGGTTAACATACTGTGTTATATTTTCAGGTGTACAATATCGTGATTCAACAATTACATACATCACCCAGTGCTTATCACAAGTGCCCTCCTTAATCCCCATCTCCTATTTCACCCATTCCTCCCCTCCGCATGTTTACACAGCATGCCAAGCAATCACTAGCATCAAGAATAGAATACAAATATTCAAATTAAAGACTAATACAGAGCAAAGTAGATGAGGTCTGGGGAAGTGGCTTGAGATGGTTGATTGGAAAAAGGGTATGGACTTTTTGTAAAAAAGGGAAACAAATCCTTTGAGCAGAGGAATAAGGAGGTCAAAGTAGTGTTCACCGATTCAGCAATGGTGAGAAGGACAGATTGGAGTGGGCAGAGAGAGAAGCAGAGGGAAAATTGAGATGGCTACTGCAGTTGTCACATGAGGGAATATGTTCAGATGGGGATGGAAGGTGAGGGAACAGAGGGAAATAAATGGATACTGAGAAAATCAAAAACAGATTGCGATATTCACAACATGAAATAGAAAAGCCCCATGCCACTCTATCACCATGTTTAGAGCAAGACATGGGCTAGGCTGTGACTGTTTCCCCTCATTTGACTAACATTACCTTTCTTTAAATGTTATTTCTTTAACAATGTTAATTCTACCACCACGTAATTCCCCCTTTCAGATAAAAATTGAGAATCCCAATTACTGAATTTCCTTTTTTTAAAAAATTGAGACATTATTGACATATAACACTATATAAGTTTAAGGTGTGCAGCTTACCAGTTTGACACATTTATGTATTACAGTATGATTACCATCATGGGAGTAGATAAGACAAAATTATGGAACATAATAGAGGTGTTATTTGTGACGACACCAGTTAGATCTAGTCTCTTAACAAACTGAAGTTTATAAAATGGTACTGTTGAGTAATTCACTATGCTATGTTTTAGATTTTCAGAACTTATTCATCTATTAGTTGCAAGTTTGTACCCTTAAACAACACCTCCATAACTCTTCCACCCCCCAGCCCCTAGCAACCATCCTTCTACTGTTTCCATGAGTTCAGCTATTTTTAGATTCCACGTAAGTGAAGTCCTACATTATTTGTCTTTCTATGTCTCACTTAATGTAATGCCCTCTTCCTGATAGCATTCCATTGAGACCAAGACTGTACTTCCCTAAATTCCCTCCTTGGAGTCATCCAAAACAAGCCCCAACCCAATAAAAAGCCCATCCAACACCCCTCACTGAAATGCTTCTGAAGTTTTTCTACAGTGTCCTTTGCTATAGCAAGCTAAATAAACCTAATTTTGACAATAGGTATATTCCACAGTGGACTTCAATACATAGGATATCAAGAAAGACAAATCAACACTTAATGGTTAATTGAAGAAAGAAGATACAAAATAACTTTAATGTATGAAGACTGAGTAAATGTAATAGTACCTTGAAAGAAAAAGACTTCAGAAGTATGAGCTAATTTTAGGCTTGATAAACTTGAAGGGACAGCATCATCTTCAAGAGAAAATTGTAAGCAGACAACACTTTCATGGGCTACCAGCAGGGGAGGAGATATCAAGGCGAGATAGAGATAAAGCACCCTTGCACAAAGGTGTGCTTTACCTCCACCTTTAACCTGACAAAATACCCTCCTCCTTTTCCAGCCCTGTACAGCATTCAAAGATTCTTAAGGCATCCTCAGTGGTTCCTGACTAAGCACTTTTTTGTACAGCACGAATGGGGAGATCAACAAGTCATTACCTAGGTTATGTTATTTGGCCTTAAAAAGGAAGGAAATCCTGCCATTTGTGACAACACAGATGAACCTGGAGAACATTCTGGTAACTGAAATAAGCCAGACACAGATAAACAAATACTGTATGATCTCATTTATGTGTAGAATCTTAAAAAAAAAAAAAACAAAAACAAAAACAAAAAACAGAACTCACAGTAGTGAGAATGGTGGTTACCAGGGGCTTGTGGTAGGGTAATTGGGAGATTTTTGCTGAAAAGATACAACATTTTGGTTATAAGTTCTGAAAATCTAATGTACAGATGGTGACTATAGTAAATAATAATGTAGTATGTAGTTGAAATTTTTTAAGAGTAGATCTCAAATGTTCTTAATACACACACGAACATATTATAATTATATGAGGTGACAGATATATTAATTTGCTTAATTGTAGTTATCATTTCACAATATATACACATTTCAAAATTTCACATTGAAGACCTTAAATATATATGCTTGTCAGTTATAGCTCAATAAAGCTGGGGGGAAAGAAAGTCAATGAAAGCAATGACCTAGTCTGTCTATTCTGTTGTGTTCTCAGCACCAGGTCTAGCACATTATTTAAGCACTCAATACATACGTGTTCAATGACTAAAGAGGAACAATAGAATCCAAGGGTGCTCGTCCATAGGATATTAAGAATCCCAGTTTTACCACTTCATATCCCAGGAAACACACTTAAATTCTCTGACCTCCATTTTTCAACAGGGAAGTGGTTAAAACAACACATACCTCATAGGATTGTGGTGAGAATTACATAAGCCCATTTATGAAAATTCCTTGGCACAGTGCATAAGACATGGTTGGTGATTAATAAATGGTAAAATGGGGCATCTCAGTGGTTCAGTCCATTAAGAGTCCAACTGTTGATTTCAGCTCAGGTCATGATCTCAAGGTTGTGAGGTAAAGCCCTACATAGGGCTCCACACTTAGCATGGAGCCTGCTTAGGATTCTCTCTCTCTCTCTCTCTCTCTCTGCCCCTCCTTGTAGCTCAAGCATGCATGCATGCTCTCTCTAACTCTCTAAAATAAGTAAGTAAATAAATAAATGCAAAAAAAAAAAAAAACCCACAGCAACAAAAAGATACCACTTTATATCTATCAGGATGGCTTCTATAAAAAATAATGAGTGTTGGCAAAGATGTGGAGAAACTGGAACCCTCGTGCATTGCTAGTGGGAATGTAAAATGCTGAAGCCACTAATGAAAACAGTATGGTAGTATTAAAATTAAAAATACAATTACCATATGATCCGGCAATTCCACTTTTTTTATATACACAAAAGAATTGAAATCAGAGTCTCAAAGAGATATATGAATGCCCATGTTCATAGAAGTATTATTCCCAATAGCCAAAAGGTAGAAGGAACCTAAATATCAGTGGATGAATGGATAAAGAAAAAGTAGTATATACATGCAGTAGAATATTATTTAGCTTTAAAAAGAAAGGAAATCCTGGTGGATGAATCTTGATGACATTATGCTAAGTAAAATAAACCAATCACAAAAAGACACATAGTATATAATTCCATTTATGTGAGCTATCTAGCATAGTCAAATGCTTAGAGACAGAAAGTAGAATGGTGATTTCCAGGGACTAGAGGGAGGGAAAATAAAGAACAAGTTGTTTAATGGATATAGGGTTTCAGTTTATCAAGACAAAAAGAGTTCTGGAGATTGGTTACACAACGTCAATATATTTAACACTACCGAACTGTGTATTTAAAAATGGTTAAGATGGTCAATTTTATATTAGGTACATTTTACCACAATTAAAAAAAATAAAAACAGTAATAACACATGACAAGGGAGAAGGATTGTGTCCACCAGAGGTCACCCTCACTCAGAACTGGGCCAGTGTCCATAACTGCCCAATAGTCAGTCTTTTCAGAGCAGTGACCTGCAACTACGGCTTTGTAGGCTCTATGAAGAGAGTGACCAGGTAACAAGTGAGGCACCTAAGTAACTTTTGGAAAAGATGTTGACCTCAGAATCATTTCCCAGAGAAAAGGAACACCTGGTTTAAGAGTCCAAAACAGGAAGAACAGGGAGCCGACAATCTCAAAGTAATTAGAAAGATGGGCAGGTGTCATGGAAAGAGTATGATGCAAGAAAAGGTAAACTTCAGGAGAAAGAGTTTGAAGGTAGAGAGTTTCAAAGTAAGATAAATGATCAGGAAAGTAAGCCACACTTTTACGAGTGAAAGAGCAGTTTATTAAAAGGCCAGAAGGTAAGATATCTCTGAAAGGGAATAGCAGCTAGGTTCTGTATTCTGGCCTAGGCCATCAGGCTCCATTCTTCTTAGTTGCTATGGAAAACATGCACCTACCTGCTAGTTTCTCACACATATGGACACACGGGGGGAAAAAAATCAAGTCTGGTGACTAGATGGTCAATACTGGACTTGGAAAGAACATTTTCAGTATGTTGGTGGTATTCAAAGTTACATTCATTAATGAGATCAGTGAGAGTGAAATGAAAAATAGAGGGAACAGATAGTGATCATACTTTTAAGAAAGTTGTTTTGAAAGAAAAGAGAAATAAGGGATTAGTCTTAGAGGTCAGCAGGGACAATCATGAAAGAGCTGTGTTTTCTTTCCTTCCGTGTTAGGAAACTTAAGCCACAGAACCTGTGAATATGTTACACTATATGGCAAAAGAGATTCTCCTGATGTGAAAAAGGTCAAGGAGCTTGAGATGGGATGATTACCTGGGTAGACCCCATCTAATCACATGAATCCTTATAAATGGAGAACTTTCCCAGGCTGGTTCAGAGATGCTGTCTTGTGGGGTTTGAAGCTAGAGGAAAGAGGCCATGAACCAAGAAAGGCAGGTAAGTAATCACTAGACTGAAAAGACAAGGAAACAGAATCTATTCTAAGGGCTCCAGAAGAAATCAATCCTGCTAACATCATGATTTTACCCGAGTGAGGTCTGTGTTGAACATCTGACCTCAAAAACTAAGATAATAAATTTGAATGGTTTTAAACCAGTACATTTATGGTAAATTGTTACCACAGAAATAAGAAATGAGACACTTCTTCACAAGTAAGCTTTATCAAAATTTCACTGATAAACTGTAGCAGGGTATAAAATCATGTGACATGGTAGGGCATTAACTACAGCATTATGTCAAGGTTAATAAATATACCTGAAATATATCCAAGGGCTAGACATCTACCAGTTGTTCTAGTCCTGAAAATACATACTTTCTATTCCTACGTATCTTGAGAATGGAAATTTATTCATCTTAAATAACTAAAAGTAATACGTGAAAGAAAAATAAAAGCATCTTTGAACTAAGGAAACTTTGCTTCTCAATCAGGGTGCATTTGCCATTTACTAAACACTTAACTACTGAGTGCCTTCCCTGTGTCCTGCTCTATAGTAGGCTGTGGTGATAGAAGACAAGACGCTTTCTAAGGGCTTGCATGGTTATAGTCTAGTGGTATACTATAACAATAGTGAAATAAGCACATAAAAATATGTCACATGATGCTAAGTGCCTAGAAGAAAAATAAAATGGAATTCAGGCACGTAGGGTGACTAAGGGGACACTAATACATAAAGGGTGGTCAGAAAAGTCTTTCTGAACATGTGACCTCAAAGGTGCTACCTGAATAAAGTAAAAGAAGAAGTATATGCATATTTAGGGACAGGTGTTCCAGGTAGAACAGTAAGTGCAAAGGCCCCAGGATAATTGTAGCAAAATGAGAACAGGAAAAGCAGGAAATGAGCTCAGAAAGGAATGAATGGGGAGGTAGATGACATGGGAACTTATAGGTCATTTTTAAGACTTTACCTTTTACCCTGACTGAGACGTGAAGCCATTAGAAATAAGGTTTTGAACAAAACCATGACATGATTCAAGTTAAATATTAAAAGAACCACTTTCAGTGCTATGTAGAAACTAAGTGGGGAGGGTTGGGGGGCACACATACAAGAATCCAGTTAGAATGCAGGTATTGGTGACTTGGACTACAACGACTTCTTAGAGGTGGTGGTTGTGTTCTGAAGCTGACAGGGTTTGCTGATTGGTTGTGGATTATGAAGGAGATAAAGCAGTTAACCATGACTTCAAGATGTGGGACTTAAACACCTGGAAAACAAAATTGCCCATCTGCTGATATCCTCACAAAATAAGTTCAGTCCACTACCATTTGGCACTAGGGAAACATTCCAAATCACCTTGCCAAACTCTAGATTACTACCCACACTTTCCTGCTGCCCTCCCTAATGGCTTTGCCTTTGTGGTCCACTCCAGACTTTCCATTATCTGTGCCCCACAGCCTCCACAGATGAGGTCAAGCCCTCTTAGTATTGCCTTCCTTTGGTGTGAAGACTGGAAAAGGAGAAGCAACGTATTTTTCTCTGCTCCTTGAAAAGCCCTTTCAAAGTATTTTCTACTAATTAAAGAAATAAATTTCTGGCTGCTCCTGATGGTGATAAGCCTCTGAAAAACTCAGATCCTAAAGATGTATAGGGTGTATCTAGTTCCTTTGTTAAAAACATGGTGACACTTTTCTACAACACTCTCAGCTTTGAGGCTTTAATCAAAATTTGGAGGCAATAAGTATCCTCTCCTGGATTATGCTGAATATATATGATATCATGTAACAAATAAAATAGCTAGAAGTTTAATTTTTTATTATTTTGATTTAAATAAGTTAAATTCAAAAAGTGACTTATCCCCAATGTAAAAATGGAAAAGTAAAAATAGACTATTTACAAAAGAAATACCAATATATAAATATGCAGTAACTACATGAAAAAAATCCCATTATTAATATGAAAGGAATGCAAAGAGATAGTGTCTACCTATTAAATTGGATATGATCAAAAGGATCATCCCATTACTTTCATATACAACATCAGACTGGACTAAGTTCTACTAATCAGTATGAACTCACAGATTCTAGAAATGTACTTTTATAAAAAGGAATAACAAAATATCCCTAGGGATTTTTCTTAGAGTATTATATATAAATGTAAACATTTGGAATAAACATTTGGAATCCATATGAAAGGCCAATAGAGGACTGGTTAAATTAATTATAGAATGCCCATACAATGGAATATTATATATTTATTGAAATAATATGTATATACATATATACATATATATGGATCAAAAATATTCATACTGTATTGCTAATAAAAATCATATTGCAAAATAATCATCTGTAATCACACACATGGTGTATATAAGTAGATTATAAAACTAGTATAAATGTATACATGCATATACTACCAAAAGCATTAGTAGCTTTTGTTGACTTTATGCTCTAAATTTTTCTATTAAGTGTAAATTTTGTTGATAGAAACAACATCAATAAAAGTTACACAGATGTTGTCAGAAAATTTATATTGACTTAAGAAAATGTAGAATAATGATGGGAAAACAAGGGGAATACAAAATTACCTACACAGGATGACTGCAAATAAGTAGAAAATTTTGAATAGAAAAAGGCTATAATACATTGAAATATTCATAATAATCACCTCTTGGTAATTCTTCCTTTTACAGTTTGTATATTTCCTACATCAAGCATACACTATCTCTTTCATTAAAAAGTTAGTGTGTTTATCTCTGACTTATTTCACCTTATGATTTCACTTATATGTGGAATCAAAAGAAAAAAACCCCGAAAAACAAAAAACAAATAAACAAAAAGCATAAACAGACCCACAAATAAAGAGAACAAAGTGTTGGTTGCCTGAAGGGAGGAGGGATAGGCAAATGGGTGAAGGGAAGTGGGAGGTGTGGGCTTCTAGTTAGGGAATGAGTCAGCCTAGGGGATCAAAGGCACAGTACAGGGAATATATTCAAAGGTATTAATAGGGTTGCATGGTGACAGATGGCAGCTACACTTGAGGTAAACATAGCATTATGTACAAAGATGTTGAATCACTATGTTATACACTTGAAACTAAGGTAACATTGTGTGTCAACTACACTTCAATTTTTAAAAAGTTATTTTAAGGCTTTATGTTGTTACTATTGTTCTACTTGTCTCCTTAGCTGTATTCATTTGTGAACTTAAAGCTGAGAAGATAACTGATGTTTACTGTTTGTTCCTTTTGTTTGTTTGTTTTCCTCCCCCACTGCTATAATTATGAAAAAGCTTGCAACTAATTGATTTCCCACTTCATCTCTGCCTTTCTACCAAACCATGTTTGGTAGAAATTCAGCCCTTATTGTTAACGTGTTTCTAACTCTTCTATTATGACGTAGCATGTTTGTTTGGGACTAGGATTCATTATTTTGAAATACGAACATTAATCACAACAGAAAATTATTCAGGTGGAAGTAGCAAAATCTGTGCTTTTATAATGCAATGTCTAATACTGATGTCTACAAAAAGATTTCTGTGTGGAAAGGATATCATCTGACAAAAGAGACAAAGATGAGGTCTCTGACATACCAAGGAAAAAAACCAGGAGCCATGATTATTAAGACTTAGCAGGAGGGAGATATAGCTCTGAGTCACCAAACTAGATTAGGTCCTCGAGGAAATCTGTAAAATTAAGTCTATAAAAGCTGGCCCAGCTGGTTAATTAGCACACTGTACAGATTATGTTTTATAGTTTGATTTTTAAATTCAAAGCTACAACCTAATAAGTCAAGCCAATTACAGTATCGAGGACTTGATGACTTCTTCCTTCTTATATGAGCTCACCACCAATCACTAAACTTGCATTTATACACAGTAAGGGCCATTTTTGTTATAGTGCCTGATTTCTCAAACCTCCGTGTTAAAGCCTCATCAGTGGACAAGGAAACACTTCCAGAACTGCTAACCCACAGAACACTATGCTCAGACCCCAACTAGTGCCAACTGGAGGAAATGATTCATTTATTAAGGCTGTAATTACAGCTACGAAACAGCTGGTTATGGGTTTTTTCTCCAGGCCTGAGCTACTTTCCAACATCTGTTGTTAGTGTGTGTAGAGAATGCACTGACATATTCTTAAGTATCCTCTCCTAGACAGGAAAAAAAAATGTATTTCAGAGGGCTTAGGGTGATCAGTTTAGGCAATGAACAATAAATAGATCAAATGTTGGGGGGCCAAGAGGATCAATATGAGAACTTGAACAGGATCAAATACTGGAGATCTTGTGACATCTTTCACTTAACACCAAAAACCCCCGTCAAGCACATCATACCAAACTGGGCTCCATTGCTCCTCAGTTCTAAGCTCCTGCTGCTGCTATTGCTGTTCTCCAATTGCTTGGGCTCCCCACTGCCACCTCATTACAGAGCCTGTGTGTTTGGCTTTATATAATCCATATGCATTTCTCTCTCTCTCTCTCTCTCTCTCTCTCTCTCTCTCTCACACACACACACACACACACACACACACACACACACACACGCATGCAGATAAACTTTGCATTTTTTCCTGAAAGTGCTCTGCATTTTTCCCAGTTTCTTTTCTCCACTGTTTCATTAGCTCAAAATGCCTGTTACCTTTGCCCTGCCACCTCCTTCTGTCAAAATCTTATTTATCCTTACTTCCCATCCAAACAAGCCTTTTTCATGAACACTATCCTCCTCCTTTCCAATTGGATGTTGTAGCAAGATGAATCCGTGTAATGAACTGGTCAACAAAGATTGTTGCATCCCCTTTGCCTAAATTCAATTGTTCTAGCACTTCTTACCGGCAACACATTAGGCAAATTACTTATCGCCTCTTTGTCAGTTTTCTTATCAATAAAATAGGAAAATAAATTGATCTTCTGTGAGAATAACATGACATAATCCTTACACATTCCCTAAAACAGTGATTGGCAGGTACTGAGTGCTCAAGAAGCTTTTTATTAGTTTCTGCAGCACAAACTTCTCTCTACCCAAAACTGTTATCTGTGGAGAGAATATTTGAAGACTGAGATCACAAAGAAAAACTAATCACATCTTTTCTGATGATCTCCTCCAAATAGAATAGAGAGATTCAACATTCCATTCAAGTGCTACGTCATCTCAACTATAAATATTCATCCTCATGTTCATGAAACAAAATGATTATTTGGTTCACTCTGGGTGATTCAGAATGCATGTAAGTCCTTTTACTGTTTGGTCATTCTGTGTCAATTCTGTAGTTAGATGTTCTCTCATTGCCATAAAGCTTCCCCTCACATTTCCAGGGTATAACCTTTAAGAAGATATTTAATATATACAAAATCCCAACTTCTGACAATAATCACATGGTAGGAGGTACAATGATAGGAATGAATTAGATTTAGTTAACATTATTAGGACAATTAGCAGTAATTACCAGTGTCAAACAAATGGAAGGATCTTATTGCTGCTTAAGGAGATAGGTCATGAGAATGATTCAGAATGAATTTTAAGGACTGGATTTTAATCTAAATAAATTACTTTGAGGATGCTAAGCAAGGGCCAGAATTTTGATACTTCCATTAGAGACTGTTTCATGAGAAGAGCATAGTTTAGAGTTTTGTTCTTTGGAGGCTTGAATTATGTCAAACGGTGAATTACCTCATCTTTCAGGATCAATAAACCACTTCAAGCTTTAGAACCAGGTTCCTCTTTCAAGCCTTGACTATAATGAGATGACACAGCAAATTGCCTAAGGAAGAAGGTAACGCTAAGAAAAGCAAAGTCATACCAACTGAATGTCAATACCATTAGCATTTGTTAGGAACAAAACGAGGCACTTTATGACTTTGCTTTGTAGATGCATCCAGTAAGTAAATTCTTATATATTCTGACCTTTCAAGTGTTCGACTCTTGGGAATAAATGAATTAAAGAAAAAGTATAAAGGGCAGAGATTTGTCAGAATATGATATTATTTATATACTATGAAAAAGATACTTTCTACCAAGTTCTAATAAATGTTTGCTAAATTTCTAGATTTCATGCCTGTGCTTGTTTCTAAAAATTACATGCTTTGTTTTACCCCTGTAATAGAGTAGGAATAAAAGCTCAATTGCTATTTTATTTTTTAGTTGAAGTTAGGGTCAGTACAGAGATAAAGAATTTGCAAATTGGCTTTCCGTAATAGAAAAGCGCCTATTTGAGAATGTGCATCTACAATAATATGATGAGGCTCTCCAATACCTAGTAATAATTTTTCTTTACAGATTTGAGCAATTAAACAATTGAAAAATAGCTGGTCTTTTTAAAGTCTTAAGACTACCCTTACTAGTGGGACCAAACAGATGGAACTGAAATATTTCCTCTGTCTGACTCCTTGAAGTTTATGAATATCCTTCACCTAGGAGACTATGGTGCCCAACCAGGCAGAATAGCTGGAAAGGCAATACTGGTCTGTGAATGGGACTTTGTCCTTTTTGCATGAACTGTACACATCAGTGAGGATCGAAATGAGATTTGGGTAGTGTAAGTGAGGGGGACAGGGATGCACTCGAAAATTACATCATATTTTACAGCCACTAAATCTAAACGGATTCATCTTGAAACTTGAAAGTTAATTTCAATACCCACTCTCCCTTCCCAGTCAATTCCTGTCCATTCTACCCTCTAAATAGATCATGATTCCATCCCTTCCTTTCTGTTCTTCTCTGGGGACAGAATTTGGCACTGCAGCAATCTTAATTTATTTCTGTCCAGGTAAAGGAGATGAAAGCTTTTGACGATGGGTGGTTATGTTGACATTTGTAAGTTAGGACACAAACCGTCACTCATAGGCATGAATTATGTAACATCCAATGCCTGTAGAGGAAAGGCATTAAATTCTAACAGCCCATTTTTAGAAATTTTAGGTTATTGTGCTGAACTGGCTTAGTAAATTAACCTCCAGAGTACTGAGGGGTTATATATTGGGAAAGATGAAGACAGGGTTGCTGTAGGGGGTGTGGGACTGGGGGTGGGGGGAGGTAAGAACAGAGAGGATCATACTTCATCACATGTCCCTAACACGCAACAAGAGTTTTACAAAAGATGTAACTTTAAGGTAAACAGTAGGAAAAGCCCTTGGAAACAGACATGTGAAGAGCAGCACTATTCTGTTTTGAGAGTCTACTTTATAAAGATGTTCCTTGTACCTTCCAGACTGCAGACCAGCTCTACACGTGGCCGTAAGGAGGCTCCTCCTCACCCACTGCAGCTTTCTGAGGACCCCTAAGCACCTGGTATCCTCACAGCACAGTATGGTCCAAGTTCAAGGAGATCTTACAAGTGACAGGTTTCTCAAGACTTCGGTACACCAGAATCTTCAGAATCGAAATACAAATGCCTAGTCCCCGCTCCAGAAGATTCTGAATTACACTTCTGGTTCTTGAACATCCATGGGTGAGAACCTTGGTTCCAAGTATGACCACACAGATGAAGTAATAACTGCAACCTCTAATTCAGTACTTGTTCTACATGAAGTACTTCACTCAGTGTTTGCATATGTAGTCTCATTTACTATTTCATCCTCACAGTACCAACATGAGTAAGTGCTGCTGGTGCTGTTTTAGCCATAAGGAATCTGAAACGCAGAGTGACTTATGACAGAGCCAGAATTCAACCTACCTCCTGTTTATTCCAAATCCAAGCCCTTTTCATCTATCACAACAGAACATTTCCTCTTTGAGATTCTGTCATAGTTTTAACTCTTATACAGATACTTACTCTATGAGCTTGAATGACTGGGGAGTTAGAGGGTGGATCAGCATGCCTTAGTTCCTTTAAACTCTTACTGGAAAACAGATGCTTCTCTTCTTAACAACCCCTCAAGACAGGGCTAGAATAAAGTTAAATGAGCTAACAACATAACAGATTTTTTTCATCTGTAGATTGCTAACTCACACTTATTTTAGGAAATACCAACATTTTAAATGGCTTCCACATCCTTCCCAGTCATTGGTAAGTAAACAGATTTCTTGGACTCATCATGTGCCCTGGGGCCCACTTGGGGATCCTCATCTCCCCATTCTTGCCACATCTTCTGGATCTGTTTTTAGGCCCTCCAAGTCCCAAATTACAAGTACATCAGGATTTTCTGTGTATTTCCTACTTTGTCCTGATGCCAGCAGTCAATTTCAGCTGACTTGACTGATCAGGACACACTAACACTACTCTTTTCATCTTTTTTTCACCATTTATTTCCCTCAGGATAGAAAACTAGGTCCATTATTACTGGAATCAAAGAGTAAAATCACTTCGGCTGAACTCCATTAGAAATCTTAGAGCTCCCCTGTGGTGCCCACCCTCCCCTTCAAAAAAAAAAAAAAAGGACTCAGAAATTCCACATTAGTACCTATGTACCAATTTTTAAATGACATTTCTAATTAAAAGTGAGAAAACAGCAGTATACCTAACAGCAACATTAAAATTATTCATTATTACATTTTAAAGTAAAGTTTACAAATCAGCAACTTGTGTCCCAGATAATAATCAGTGGCCCATCTTTGTCTTGCCATAGAAATCTGACACAGAAGCAATTTGATTCCTATAGTATGATTATTGCCAGATCTGACTATCTCTTCACTCTCCCCCCAGGCAGAGATTTATTACCCGACTACCAACATAGCACAATAGGAGCCCAGGACTGAGGAGCACAAAGTCTACCCAAGTCCTCAGGGCCAGGATTCACATAGACAGCACAAGGTATACTTAAAAATGGAAAACCATATTAAAGTTATGGCCGATTTTCCTCTAAATTATTATCTGAGAATGATTCCATAGGAAAGAGGTTTGCATTTTAACTTTCATGACAAGGAAGGTTGTTGCTCATTTTGTGACCTGAAATAATGATCATGTGGTTTCTTCAAGGCACCTGTCTATAATATAATGAGAAAGATGAGAGAGGCCAATAGAGAAAAGAGAGTGACAGCATCTCTTCTTGTCACAGGCAACTGGCATGTCATGTGACTAATCTTCCCTTGTTTAGAGACAGATAAGGTGTGGGAATGCCCCATTAACCATGAAATGGAATTGCTCTGAGTGTGAAATGAAGATAAACTGAGGATTCTGCAATCCTATTGGTAAATGAGGACCATTTGCACGACCTAACATCTTTTATGATGTAACCATAGTGGATGGTCATTCACCAGATTTTAAAGCACTATAATTACCTGGATTAATTTGTCTGAGAAGAGATTATGCTGCCCAGTCGGCAATAAAGAATTTAGAGACAGCCCTTTCTAATACACCAGGTTTTGTCATATAAATTGGTGTTTTCATGACATTTCATTTCAAGTTTTAGTTAATTAGCCAAGTATAAGTGGAAGGAATCAGGATCTCATATAATTTTTTAAATAACATGGATCACAAGGAAGTAAACTGGCGGTATAACCAGGCCTCTTCCCTAAAAGCCAGTCACTTTAAAACAATGGTAAGGGGCACCTGCATGGCACAGTCAGTTGGAAGTCCAACTTTTGGTTTCAGCTCAGGTCATGGCCTCAGGGTTGTGAGATTGAGCCCCACATTGGGCTCGACTTTCTCTCCCTCTCTCACTGCTCCTCTGCCCCTCCACCCTGTGCTCACATGTTCTCTCTCTCTAATAAATAATTTTTTAAAAAAATAAAGCAATGATAAAAATTTTCTTCCTTGGTGGAGTAAAAAAGCTTGCAGTTAGTTTATTTGAGATAGCAAGAACCACATATGGTAACCTAAACCGTAAAAATCAGAAAGCCCATACATTTTTTTTCCTCAAAGGTATCTAGCTCTAAGAAAATAAAATTTTGAAAATAGCAATTTTGGTTTTTAACTTTGTAGAAAATAACTTTTTTTTTAACATTAATACATTACCTACAGAGATGAAGCTTTTGCAGGTCCGCTTAATAACTACTGTTCTTTTCTTAATGACACAGAATTTCTCATCGTTCTTCTGATTTTGAACTTATTTTGTTTCAGGTGACAGATCTGCCCTATCTAATATTTCTATTTAAGTTTCCAAGTTTCATTTCTTATAGTACTTATGGTCTATAAAAGCCACCACAAATTAGTCAACACAAACATGGCTCTTAGGGGAAACATAGGGTTATAATATCTATAAGCCTCTGGTCTCATCATGTTTGCCAACATCTCATCTTTAAGTAGAAACACACAGAAAACAAGAAATTAATACAGATATTAATTAACATAACCCTGTTTTATGTGTGTTTCTGTTTAAAACAACTTAATATATATTGTTGATTCATTAACATTCAATTCACAGTAACTCATGTCTGGACAAAGCTTACCTAACACATGTATTTTCTTCCTAAGACCTATCACAGCCTTCTTGTGCTTAAGAGCATTGGAATACATTTCAGCACCCTACACAATTTCAGCAAAATAAAAATAAAAATAAAAAACAATGCAGTAAGTAACACTACATAGATCCCCCCAAAAGACACTTATTTACACTAAGAGCTAAAACAAGAAGGCAGAACAGAGCCTCGTTCAAACTCTGCTGAGAACATGAACATCATCAGGGACTTTTTTTTTTTTTTTTTTGTGGCTCTGCACATGTCTATGAAAGACTACAGAAGTACCAAAAATACCAAGTATTAATTTGTGGGTTACAAATAAACTTGCAAATACAGATCTGAATAATGGCACTTGACTATATAGAATAAATGTGCACATCATTTCATTGGAATCTGAGGGAAAATTGAAATATAGAATTGAGAAGACATTACAAATTTAAGAGTATTAGTTGGACTATCACTTCCACTATACTCAAGGATCACAACTGTGTTTTGTTTTAGGCATTAATAAAAGTTAAAACTGATTCAATTATATGAAATAAGGAAACTATTATATAGAAATGAAATGCTTAGTTTATCACTTATTCATTTGCTTCAGTAACTGATTTTACAGTTAGAGAATTCTGGGGCCCATTTTTCTCACAGCCCATTTGCCTAACCCTACTATGTCTGCCCACCACATTCACTGTCTACCAATGTTTGGTTCTTCTCTACTCTTAGGCACATGGAAGGATTACACATCACACAGATACTGTGGCATGGCCATACGAGCTTCTTTGGCCCATGGAATTTGAGTAGAGATAGTGACCATAGGAATTTTCCATGTGAAAGCATTCGACAGTGCCTAAATAGGCCACTGTTCCTTTTGCCACCGTGACCCAAAACTTTCTGAACAGTCAAGTTCCACCAGTTTCAGTCACAGAGAGGATGGTCTAAGATAGAACTTCCCACTGCACTCTCATTATTGGCATACAACAGGCATTTGGCAGGAATTAAAGAATAAAACTTTTGTTGTTTGAAGCTATTGTTAACTGCAGTAAAATCTAGCTTTTCATAACTGATAAAAACACCCAAAATAAGATTCTCTTTGGTCCTTTTGGAAATAGTGATGATATTCATTGAATAATGATTTTGAGGAAATCATTGTACATGTTTGTCTTTAAAATGGGTCATATGCTCAATTACTAAAATGAATGTTTGTATTAAATTCTCATGTTCCAGCCATTATTCTAAACACTTTACATTTATTATCCCACTTAATATTAGCAATGATACAATGAATATTTCAATTTTATGCATGAGGGAACTGAGAATCAGATCATTTAACTCAGATGCCCAGGTCATACACACAGTTAAATGGTAGTGCTGGGATAAGAAATGCCATCTGTCTGAGGTCAACCCCTTACCTTTAAAGGCTATGAAGCTTCCGGAGAGGTTTGTTGTTTTTAACAATGCATATACTTGCACCTCTGTAAATAAAAAGACTTCATTTCAAAAATAACTAAGTAGGGGCGCCTGGGTGGGTCAGTCAGTTAAGTTTCTGTCTTCAGCTCCAGTCATGATCCCAGGGTCCTGGTATGCAGCCCTGCTCTGGGCTGCCTGCTCAGTGAGGAATCTGATTCTTACTTTCTCTCTGCCTTTCTCCCCCACTCATCCTAGCGCTAGTGCGCTCTCCCTCTATGTCAAATAAATGAATAACTAAATAAAATTTAAAAAAAAAATACTACTTCCGAAAAGAGACAGAGAACTAATTACAATTGGAAGCCACTGCAGTGGTAAGAAAGAGGCAAAGCTGATCTGAAGCATCTTAAAGGGGTTTTACCAAAAAGGGCAACCTAAAGAAATGATGGGACTTCAACAGAAAGTCTGAATGAACATAGATCACAAGGAATTAGAGGCTAACTTGGGAGTCGTAAATGGCACTCTGTTAACAGAGACTAAATACCACAGATGAAAAATTTGCATTAATGTGGAATAAAAATCTCATTTCACCGAAGAAGCCACTAAGAAAGCATCAGAAGAATGCCTTTAAACACATATCATGGCCAATGGAAACTCAATGTCAGAATTAATAGTCAAGTGAGACCTTCCCTCTCTCCCTGCAGTCCTTTACTCCTCCCAACTCTGAGTTGTATTCATAATGGTCAGAAGCCATAGCATTTAAGCAGACAGGTGGGAGAAGGAGCTACATAGCCCATTTTAAAACTAAAACTTCCATGTCCCAGGAACCACTTGATACCCCATTCCAGATATATTGGGATGATTGGTCACCTTAGAGAACACCTGAGAGAAGAGAAAAGAAACCAAATATGCTCCTGTTTCTTAAAGTTCTTTCCGTCAGTTTACATAAGCTTGGAGAGAAGAGAGGCTTTAAATTTGAATGCATCAGATGTTATCATCTCCACAATTATAAGACCATCTACCTACCTACCTACCTATATAACATATATAACATTTATGACTAAACAGATTTTACTCTTTTCCCAAAAAGTAACCAGTAATATTATAGCATTTAGACAAGTTATTAACTCAAGAAAACAAAGAGAAAATATCCTATGAAGTATATTTGTAGGGATAACTTTAAGGAAAAATAAAATTACTGAGAGTATTCTATGACTTATGTTCTTTCAATGTACCAGCTGCAGAAAGTTAATTCTTTACATTTTAAATTTAATGCACTTGGAATTGATATTTATATACCATGTGAAATAAAATAATTTTTCTATTATGTGTGTCCATTTGTTGAATTATTCTTTCCCCATATGATGATTTCATTTTTGTTGTTTAACAACCTTCCACGTATATGGAAGTCTGTTAATTCAGTGAATATTCTATAGTACTAATTTCATCCTAACATAATTTCTATAGTGTTGTGACATTATCATCTTCTAAGGTAAGTCTACCCCTTGTTCTTCAAAATTGACTATTTGGGTTTTTTTTCTTCTAAATAGGTTTTAACATCTATTTGTTTTACACAAAAACACCTTTGGTATTTTGACGGACATTTCAATAAAAATAACATTAAATGGGGGATAATGAACATCTTTAGGATGATAAACAGTGTATCTCTAACATATTTCAGAAAAGATTATCTTCTCTGAGTTTCACACACCTTTGATTTAGATCTGGGTATAATTTTAGTCACTAATTTAAATAATGTATTTTAATATATATACACATTTTTTAAGATTTTATTTCTAATTAATCTCTACACCCAACATGGGGCTCAAACTCACAACCCCGAGATCAAGAGTCAAAAGCTCTACCAACTAGGGGCGCCTGGGTGGCACAGCGGTTAAGCGTCTGCCTTCGGCTCAGGGCGTGATCCCGGCGATCTGGGATCGAGCCCCACATCAGGCTCTTCTGCTATGAGCCTGCTTCTTCCTCTCCCACTCCCCCTGCTTGTGTTCCCTCTCTCGCTGGCTGTCTCTATCTCTGTCAAATAAATAAAATCTTAAAAAAAAAAGAAAAAAAAAGCTCTACCAACTGAACCAGGCTATTTTATTATGTTTTTAAATATTTGCTACTGGTTTCAGAAATTTTTTAAATATTAATCCTAAAACAGCACTCTGATGGAGATTTTAATATTTGGTAATTTAATATTTGGTGGATTCTCTTGAGTTTCCTTTGTAAGCATATTTTCCCCATGTTTCTATTGTGATAATCCCATACTTCTTATATCTTTTTATTGTCTTCATGAGCTGACAGGACCTCCAAAAATGAATGGAAGCAGTGATAGCAGGCACAACAGCTTCATTCTGCTTTAAAAAGAATGATTCTATCATTTCATTGTTAATTATGGGTTTTGGTTTAATTTTGATAGATAACCTTGATAATCTTTATCACGTTAAGTTTTCCTTCTATTGTAGTATACTATTAAGATTTGTTGTTGTCTGATATATTTTTAAGCATCAATAAGTGTTAAATTTTATTAAGTGCTTCTATGAAGATGACCACATTTAAAGATGCTTTAACCCTCTTCCATTTCTTGGATACACCTAAATTGGTCTTAATGTATTTATGTATATATGTATGTATCTTACTAGATTTTGTCAGCTTAACTTTTTTTCATGATTTTTCATCCATCTTCATGATATCCCCTGTATTTTTAATTTTAAATCCCTTTATCTGATTTTGGTATCAAATTATATTAGCCTGATCAAATGATTCCAGGAATAGTCCCTTGTTTCATTGGTTTGTATAATATTACAATTGTCTCTGAACAATTGGTAGAGACAATTGCTTTTAGGCAATTGTTATCTTTAAAAATAATCTGGTGGTTAAAAAAAAATCTGGTGGTTAGTAACTTTTTCTTGGTACATTTACATTCACTGATTAAATTTCTTGAATGATTATAGGATGATTTCAATCTTTTATTTTCTCTTTAGTCAGTTTGACATGCACTATTTTGCTAGACAATGTCCATTTTGCAAAAATGTTCAACAAATCGTTTCCCCTTTTTTCCACTGAAGATACATATTTAAGACTCCTAACTTGTAAAAATATATAATCTGCTTTTATGTTATGTTATATTTTATGTTATCTGGAGTTATCTCTGGTGATAGAAGTCGATCTTCCCTGATGCATGTTCAATTAAAATCATCTTGACATCCATTCTTAAAAACCTAAATATGCTAGTCTACATTTCTTACATGCCTAACAGCCTTATTAAAAGTAACAAATTAATAATTTTACATATTCCATTTTTGGTACTAATTGTTACATTATAAAATACAGACAGAATAGTGCATAAATCATGCGTATGGCTCAGTGAACTTCTCATAATGAACACATATATATAGCCAGTACCTGCATCAAGATAGAGTGTTACCAGTACCCAAGAGGAACCCCACGTGCTCTTTCCTATCACTAAACTCCCAAATGGAAACCACTACTATACTGACTTTCCACACCACATATTACTTTGTTTTTGAACTTTATACAATATGTATTCATCACACTATACATATTCATTTTTATCTAGCTTCTTTTATTCAACATTATGTTTGTGAGATTTAACCATGTTGTCATGGGTAGGAATAGTTTATTCATTTTAATTACATGAATACTGAGGAGATACAGAATATATCACTGGGAAGAGTTCATCTTTTTCCTTTACTTCCCTTATCTGCCTAAAAGCAGAGCCTCCTTCAAGAACTGAACTGTCATAAATCCCCTCCCTGAAAGTCACAGTCAGGGAAGATCGACTTCTAAATAACTCCAGATAAGAAATCACCCAAGTAGACATTGTCACAAAACTATTATATAACCCATCTATTCTTTAAAAAGCTTATTTATCTTTCTTAAAAGGCTTTTGTTTTCTTATAAGCACTACTTCTCCCCCTCCACTTCCACAATTAAAATAATATATAAGCCCCCAATATAACCACCTCTTTCACTCACATTTTTCTGTGAACTCCCAGTGATATATGTAAATAAAAATCCGTCTTTCTCTTGCTAATCTGTCTTATGTCAGTTTAATTCACAGACCTCCAAACACTGAACCTAAAAGGGTAAGAAACATTTTTCCTTCCTGACAATACCATAGCACAATTTATTTATTCATTATATTTAAATGAATAAAGCTGCTCTGAATGTTCTGTCTTCTCACACATCTAGGTATGCATTTTTGTTGACTATATCCTAGAAATATAATTCTGGATCAGAGAATATATACTTAATGTTCAGGGTCAGGTAATATAGCCATACTGTGTTCCATAGTAATCATGCTAATAATGCATACCACCATTAAATCAGTCATGTAAAAATTCTACCTGTTTCATAGCCTCACCATTATCAATCTTTTTTAATTTTAACTGTTCTGGTGAGTGTATGCTGACATCTCATTGTGGGTTTAACTTACATATTCCTGTTGTTACAAAACACATTTCTATGTTCCCATTGGATATTTGGGCATTATTTGGGGGGGGAAATCAAGACTCTTGCCCATTTTATTATCAGTTTTTCTATCACTTATTTTTTAACTTGTTTTGTTTCATGAGACTCTTTTATATTCTGGATATAAACACTTTGTTATTTATTTCATAAAATATTTTCTCTTCTATATTGTCCTGCCTTTTTAATCTCTTAATGATGTCTTCTGATAAACAGAAGTTCCTACTCCTTATGTTTAATATGTCCTTCCTTTCTCACATGATTAGTAGTATACGTATAGGTATGTTTGATTAAAAAAAAAGTTACATAAAAGGATAGCAGAGGGATTTTTCAGTTATCTGCCTATTTTCAAAGGCATATGCCATTTGCTTCCTTTTCTAAGAACATAAAATCAATTTTTCTGGAGACCAAGTATCAATATATAGATCATAGGTCACCTGCTTTCTCTTTTTTTTATGTGCCATGGCTAAAAAATTATGTTCAGAATTTTTTTTTAAAGATTTTATTTATTTTAGGGAGAGAGCGAGGAAGAGAGAAACAGAACTAGTGGGAGGGGCAAAGGGAGAGAGAGAGAAAAACTCTCAAGCAAACTCCACACTGAGCATGGAGCCCTATGTAGGGTTCGATCCCAGGACCCTGAGGTCATGACCTGAGCTGAAACCAAGAATTGAAGGTTTAACCCACTGTGCCACCCAGGTGTCCCCAGAATTTGTGCGGTTTTTTGCATTTTAAAACTATCCTTTCTATGCTTCCTGTCTTCCCTATCTTTTAACCTCAAATTTTGACTCTCTGCCAGCCTTAAGTTAGAAAAATCACCACCAAACACATTATATTGCAATTTCTTTCTTCTAGTAGACATAACTTTAACTGGTTACCATCTTGCCATAAATGTTTGGTAGAATCCATGGAGCTCAATGCAGGATTTGAACTCATCACCATGAGATCAAGACCCTGAGCTGAGATCCAAAGTCAGACAGTTAGCTGACTGAGACACCCAGCCGTCTCCAGATTTTTTTTTTTAATGTATCTCATCTAAGTAGGTTCTAGTTGTGGTTCTATCATAACTAGAAAGAAGGTCCCTGGATCAGATTCTTCTGTGTCTCCTAAGATTCTCCTGTATCACTTGTCTTGGCCACATGTTTTACTCTAGGCATTGCCAAGGCAACAAACTCTGCATGACCTCCACACAGCTCCCAACCTCACAGGAACACAAAGTTACTAGTCTGTACCACAGGACTCTGGCTTCCTGCCCCAGGGTTTCTCTATTGCTGGTGAAGTATACAGCCTGGCAGTACAAAAAGACTGACATCCCTCAGATGAACTTTTAACCATTTAGAGGTAAAAGCCAAAGGAAAATTTCATCTCTTCTACACCTGGGCAGATTGTTTTGAGAAACATTTGTTCATATGTTCTCTCAGAATGTGGTCCTGCAAAATCAAACCATCAGTTTAACTTGATACCAAGAGATGACTATCTGGATGACCCAGTCCCTCCTTCTCTGATCTTCTCCCACATTTGACTTCTCTTGGGGAGATTGAACTCCCCAATAAATTATTATCACATAAACATTTGCCTCAGGCTTTGTGCTTTCTGGGAAAGTTGGAGAAACACTTAATCACTCTACAACTCAGATTCTTACGTTAAACACAGCCATTGAAATACATGATCTCAGTTTCCTTTTCCTTCTAAGATTCGATAATTATTTCTTTTGGGGAAAAAAAAAAAACAACCTTGTAATTCTACCCTTGTTTGTGATATGCCCAGCTGGCACTGAAAAACCGCTGAAATGAAAAACCATGGAAAAGAAAAATATCACCTTTAGGGGCTAGTGGTAATAATTCCATGATGAAGTGGTTCAAATTGGCAATGTTTGTGACCAATTAATCTCTTTAATTACCTATACTTCTCAAACACAATCCCTCTGATGTCAACTAGTTTGTTCTCTGAAGAATTTTAAAAAAATGATTATTTTGATGTATGAGGACCAGTCATGCTATCTCAACTTTTCATTACCAGATTTTTTTTTTTTTTTAAGAAGCATCTCCAGGGACACCTGGCTGGCTCAGTTCGTGGAGCATGTGACTCTTGATCTCAGGGTTTTTAAGAGTTCGAGCCCCAAGTTGGGCATAGAGATTACTTTTAAAAAAAAATGGGGCACCTGGGTGGCACAGTCAGTTAAGCATCCAACTCTTCCTTTGGCTCAGGTCATGATCTCAGTGTCATGAGATTGAGCCCCATGTGGGCTCCATGCTCAGCATGGAGTCTGCTTAAGATTCCCTCTCCCACTCCCTGCCCCTCCTGCTTGTGCTCTCTCTCAAATAAATAAATAAATCTTAAAAAAAAAAAAAAAAGCATCTGCATTTTAAAACTATCCCTTCTATGCTTCCTGTCTTCCCTATCTTTTAACCTCAAATTTTGACTCTCTGCCAGCCTTAAGTTAAAAAAATCACCGCCAAACACATTATATTGCAATTTCTTTCTTCTAGTAGACATAACTTTAACTGGTTACCATCTTGCCATAGAAATGAGTAACTGCCTTAGTATTTTAATTAGCACTCTCTACATTCTCAGTGTGGTTCCTGGGACAGCAACCAGGATCACTTGGGGGTACTTAATATTCTCCTACACTTGTCCACATCTACCAGATCAGCATTTTGGTGTTGGGGCTTAAATATACTCATTTAACACATCCACAAGTGAGTACTTTTGAGGAAGTTCAGAACCCAATACCCCCAAATATGGCACCTTAGCAAATTGAGTATTATAAACTGAAGTAATTTGAGAAAAAGGCAGGTTCAGGAAGGACTCTTTGACCTTTTCCAGAAGGAGGTCAGAAGATCCTCATGTGAAAGATGTCCTCCTTATAAGCAAAGGAAAGGAATATCCATATCTCCAAGACAAAGGGACAGAAAGAAGAATGTGAATGATCTTGCTAAGTTTCTCCCAGTTTACTACACTCACCTCATACNNTTTCCCCTGTCATATTTCTCCACAACGGTCCACTGTTCTTCAAATTTAGCACTGAAATATTCAGATTTAACTATTCATGTATTTACAAAGGTTCCCACGTCATATAAAACTTACAGTAAATACATTTTTATGCTTTTACCTGTTCATCTATCTTTGTCAACTTAATTTTCAGACCCAGTCAGGCACACTAGTAAGATCAAGGAAAACTTTTTACCTCCCTTATATTCTTATAAAGTTTGAGGGGTATCAGTTTATTGAAACCTTCCGCCCAGCACACAGGCTTTTATCATCTTCCATCAGGTGTAAGTAAAAAAATGGGTTTCTCTTATCAGATAAACATCTTCCTAAATTGGTATTTTGGACATGGTATGAAAAGGTATTTGTTTGACTGACAACAGTTACAGTGGATCCCCAAAAGGCTTGGAACCTTGCATCAAAAGAAACTAAGTGCAGGGCATTTCTGGATTCACTTCAGAGGATTTTTTCTAAACCAAAAGAAAATCACAATGCATTGTATTGTAAAGTAGATGCACTGTGCTGGAAGAATTAGTATTTTCAGAGAAAACAGGTCTTCTGTTAGTCATATTAATTTATAAACTGGTTCCCTAAGATTTTTCTTACAAAATAAACTTTTGCTGTCCTGTCACATGTTTTCTATTTAAAATTTAATTAAATCACAAAGATTTCTAATCATATAAAGAGAGAGAAGCACATACACACAAAATATAAAATGATAGAAGAAAATTTCAAAGGTCATTTTTTTCCCTGATTAAAACTCATAATAAAATTACAACAGCTATGTTTTTCATCAAGGAAGTATTTAAGCAGCTAATTTTTATATAAATATATTCCATGCTAGTTCAATAAATTAGAAAAAGGAGCATAATCTTGTTAAGATGCAATTCAGAGGGAACAGTGGGTGGATAACTACTAACATGTGAAAGCAATGAATGAATGTACTGAATAAATAAATGCTATAAATTACTCAGAGCCAACCAACAGAATTTACATGATCTTTTTTCCTAATTAGGTGAGATCTAAAAATATTTTTTAACATGCTATGCAAATTTCCTTTTGCACATGCCAGTGGCAGTTGAGTTCCACAGCAGGTTGAGAATAAGGGCCAAGATCACACACCTATCAGGAACCTGTGACAAGGTCCTGTCATTATGCCAGCACTTAATGTTCTCAGCAGCTTGTTAGGGGCTCCTTCAGAAACACTGCATAAAGGATCACGGGTTCTTATCAAGCATTCAAGGACAAGTATGATGGCAGATTTGGTTTTTTTCTCCTGATTTTATTATACTGACCCCGCCCTGAAACCTACTTATTTCAATTTTCATGAGTTATAAAATACTTAATTGTGCCATAAAAAAAGTCTTGCAAACTTGAAGTTGCTGCTCTTTCTGCTTTGGTTTGTATTTGCCACCAGCATTAAGGGCAAAGGGAGCTCTGTGTCTCTCATTTCTCAGCTGAAAGCCTTGTCCTGAGAACTTGGCCTAACAAAGGTAGTTACATAATTTGATCTTTCATATGTAACATCAGGGCCTTATTAAGTTGAGTCTAAATGGATAAAATTACAACTGAGGAAAGGAAGCAGTGCTCATTGTAAAAGGAAACATCTCTAGAGATATTCTGGGTTTCACCCTTTTTCATGCTCAATTCTTTAATGACTGCTTATCACTCTCAGGTAGGAAGCACTGGTCCTGCTTTATTAAATGACAGCTGATGTTGGAGTATTAGCATGACACTAAAGAAGGAAACCAATGTACAGTACAGTGATTTTTTAAAAACAGTTTTGTTTAGAATTTTCTGGATGCTTATAAGACACATGGATGAGAGGAAAAAAGGATTAAAAGGGGGAATTTTCTCACTTTGGGAAAATAAACTGAGCAAATTAATTGCTGCCAGTCAGAAATTTTTTATTAAGTTATCTTGATATCATGGACAAAAGTAATTCTTAGGCAAACTATGAGAAATGGAAAAATAAATAGAAATTTTTCAGCAAGGAGCTTGAAAATCTAACAGATGCTGCTTCACAGATGCTGTTGCTAGGTAATCAGAGTAATTTGGAGCTTCTTTCAGATGAACCTGCCTATAAAGGCAGATTTTGCTTTGTCTTGTTTCCTTTATCATCTTAAAAAAGATTAGCAGAGCTAATATGTATAGTAGCTAAAAGCCAATGACATCATTTAAAGTGACTATCAATTCCATAAAATCTTGATGCTTTATGAGGGGCCCATAGAAAGGAATAGCAGGGGCGCCTGGGTGGCACAGCGGTTAAGCGTCTGCCTTCGGCTCAGGGCGTGATCCCAGCGTTATGGGATCGAGCCCCACATCAGGCTCTTCCGCTATGAGCCTGCTTCTTCCTCTTCCACTCCCCCCGCTTGTGTTCCCTCTCTCGCTGGCTGTCTCTATCTCTGTCAAATAAATAAATAAAATCTTTAAAAAAAAAAAAAAGAAAGAAAGAAAGGAATAGCAAACTTAAAGTAAATAGCAATAAAAGTAACTAAGATTTGGGCTATGTTAAAAATGTTTTACTGTGATATCTCTTACCAGATGCTTGATTGAGTTTAATACATGATGTTAAAAGAAATCCATCTATGGGGGCGCCTGGGTGGCTCAGTCATTAAGCATCTGCCTTCAGTTCAGGGCGTGATCCCAGAGTCCTGGGATCCAGCCCCACATCAGGCTCCCTGCTCTCCTGTGAGCCTGTTTCTTCCTCTCCCACTCCCCCTGCTGTGTTCCCTCTCTCACTGGCTGTCTCTGTCTCTGTCAAATAAATAAATAAAATCTTAAAAAAAAAAAAAAGAAATCTATGTGTAATGCATCTTATTCTTCTAAATACTGCTAAATTGATTTCCCTTTTTTCTTACAGAAAAAAATGTAATTTATACATAAACTGAAATGGAAAAAATATCTTTATAACAAAATACAATTGCTTATATTCTATGGTTGTCCTTTATTCCCACATTACTGTCTGAAGCTATATTGGAAATGCCTGTTCTGGAGAGTTCAAGAGCCCGCCTACACTTTCCCATTAAACTAATTCATTCATTCAAAAACAAAATTGACTCAGCACCTATCTACATGCCAGGACAGTGCTAGCCATTGAAGGTAACAGTGTGAATAAGGCAGACACAATCCCTGACTTCAGGGAGGTTACAGTTATCAGGGAAGATAGGCATCATTTAAATAAACACATTATTAGGACAATTCTCCAAGATGGTGTGACTCTTGTCCATGCCTGCCACATAGTCAACACTGGAATCTCTACTTAGAAGTCTCCCTGGAGCCACAGAACTAACAAGTACCCTTCCAAATGGAAGAGATGTAACATGAAAACCTAACTTTCAGGTATATAAGGTGCTTGCCAATTCCCACATGTAATGACCATTTCTTCATAAAGGTTGTCAGGTTGGACTGAAATTCTCTAGAAAAGTCTTATTCAGCTGGGGAGGGGAAAATGGGGAGTTGCTATGTAGCATGCAATTCTATTCTGATACACTGTGGGTATCTAATTTTAGCTGTGCAGGATGAATAGGTTCCAGATATTTGTTATGCAATACTGTGCCTACAGTTAACAATACTGAATTACACACTTAAAAATTTCCTGGAAGGGGAGATGTCATTGTAAATGTTCTTACCACAATAAAAATGAAAAGACATTAAACGGAATTAATGGATAAAAGAATGAAGAAAATAAAACCTACTTTGAAAAAAGAAAAGATTAACCAGCATCACTAGTCTCACCTCACTTCTTCCACTTCCTGTGCTAGAAACTAGAGGTGAAGTTGAGGGCAGACCAGTAGACAACTAAATCTGAATATCTTCTCCTTTTCTTAGTCAAAGCTACTTTTTTTATTCCCATTGAACAACTTCCTCATTCTATTGTAAAAGTTTTCAACCTTTTATCTAGCAGTCAAACCAAACAACTACACAGAATGCCTGTGTTTCAGGATCTCACCTGAGTGTTTAATTATCCTGGTAGGTCTAGCAAAGATAAGTCAGAGTGGCTAGTCCAGGACACACCATCCATAGCTGTACAAGGTATTCTAAATTTCCTTCCTGGATCAAGATCGGTAACCAGAAAGTTATAAGCTATATCCAGACAGCTATAGCTCACAATGGTAGTTTAAAAATTCTTTCTTTCAATTATGGTTTAATGTTATGTCTTCATTTTTTTTAATCAAATGTTGCTCTCAGAAGTAACCATCCGAATAATGAACATTATGATTTCTACAAAGTCATTGTTGGAAAACACTGTCCATTGTACTGACTGGTGTTTTCAGTACAAGGTCACATACAAATACACACTGAGGAATGTACTGTTCCCAAGAGAAGTACTAGTCATGCTGCTCTTGGCTTTCCTAAAGTCTCAGACACAGCATTAAACTGACTAAAGCACAAGGTCCACCATGAGGAACCACCATTCCCTAGGCCTCAACAGTTAAAAGATGAGGAAATACAATAGGACAGAGTTTGGCTCATGCTCAGAGGCTACTTCTCTCTGCTTTTTTATTCTTCTTTAATAACACATCAACTATTCTTTGAGGTGTTCAGAAACACAGAGGGCAGAGATCTTTGTCCAAGGTTCATCTGGTATTGCTAAAACACATGAAAAGTGTTTGATAAACAAGTAATTGTACCCATTGGGAGTATCCATTAAGGTACTCAGGACTTAATCCTTCAGAATTAAGACTGAATGGATATCAACCACCCTTCACTTATAAATAGCCTGGAGGCTTGTCACCATGATCTCTACCAGTGCAGAGTGGGGAACCTCAAAGGGGTATATGAGAATGCTGAAATGGTAGCACCACAGGTATTTGCCCACAGACTGGTTTATTTCCCTGTTTTTGAAAGAGGTTCTCTTAAAATTGACAAAAAAGCTTTCCTCAATATATGGAGAAGGAGCAAGTGGAACATGAAGAGGAGAAAAGCAGCAGCAGCATAGACAGAAGAAAGGAAGGAAGAAATCTGCAAGTAAATTGGAAAGATTAGAATTTAGAAGCTCTAAATCACATATAGAACAATGTAGTCATTGTAATTACAAAACTAGAGTACAATTTTTTTAAGTTAAATCCAAGAAAAATACATACTTGAGTAAAACAATGGTACTATTAGAAAATAGAGGTGTCAGAATGACAAGATACTTGGGAATTTTTTTCCTCTTAAAATACAAGTGTTAATATATCTTAGTTTTTATTCAATTCAGAGTCATTTAGATACTAAGCAAATTAGTAATACACAGTATATCAATTTAGGATCAGATTTTGCTGAGTGACAGAAAATCCAAAATATAAACATGGTAAGCAAGATGGGAAATTTATTTTTGTCTCATCAAAATTTAAGAAGTGCAGAGCTAGATAAGCAGGTCCAAAATCATAGGGAACTTCAGGCTCTTTCTGTACTGTTGCTTCTATCTTGTGGTCCAGGATGATTGACCTACTTTAGTCATCATGTCCCTATTTCACTCAGTAACAGAAAAGGGACAGAGAGAAGGGTACCCTATCCCATTAAGATACTTTCTACCAGATTCTTATTTCCCATTGGCCAAACTTTAGTTAAATGGACCCACCAAGTTATGAGGGAGTTTAGCCATCTGTCTTCAGGGTGGCCATGTGGCCAGGTAACACTGAGGGTGGGATAGCTCTATTTCATGGAGAGAAGAAGAGAACAGATGGGGCACAGTCTTTGCCACAAAGGAATTATTTTTAACTGCAGAAAGCAGTGTAAATACATCAAAGCAAAAATTATCTACAAGGGAATGTAGGATTGGACAAATAAAAATAAAAACCTTTTCAAAAGATCACATTCATAATAATTTACCTCTTAGATGAGACATTCCAACATCTTAGTAACTTAGGAGCAGCTGAGAAGAGGAGAGGGAGCTGGAAATGAGTAGAGATCTACTGCCCAAGTCTCACTAGGGAGGGTGTGAATGTCTTTATTCAGCCAGCAGAGAACTTGCCCTGAAAAGAAAAACTGGTGGGGTCTGCAGCAGAACTAATGGATGTGGCAAAATCATGCCTCATTCAGGTGATCATTGCTGTGAGGAGGTCCAATTTAGTAGCTGGAGCACAGTAGTAACTAGTAGAACATAATGGTAGAGACACTTGAAAGCCAAAATGGTAGTAGAAATCCATTCAAAGGACTAGGCTTCACAGAATCCGAATCCTATCCTTAGAAAAGTGCGATGATGACTGGATGGGGAACCAGAGAAAATTTTATCCAGGGAAACTGGGCATACTACAGAAAGTGCTGGTTAAATACACCTAATTAGTCATTAGTACCAGGGGGAAAAAAGGTCACTTGGAGTCTATCTACCATCCTACCATCAGCCTTGATTTCTTCTTTCCTCAATTGTTAATGGTCTAATTCTGCAAGATAGCATTTGAGAAGCCTTAATAACACTTTCATCACCTTTATGAAACCTTATCTCTTTTCTAAGACTTGCCATTTTGCTGGGCAATTAATTTGCCTTATGTTCATATCATATTGATACAGAGCAAGAATTGATGGCCTGGTGCTAGCTAGTGCTAGGTATTAGCTAGTGTTTTATAGAGAGAGATGGTTAAGTTTTCAAGTGCTTGGTTTATTAGGTATTACTTTGGTAAAGGGTCATCAATCTAGTATTATGGCTGCAGCACTGTAGAGAATAAATAACTGGATAACTTAGATAGGAGTAGAATACCACATTACATAAAGACCAAGGCCGAGTCTCCCGCCTATAGCTAACCCAGGAGGTAGAAAGCTTCCATATTTCTTTGGCATTGAAGTAAACTATCACTGTCTTAAATAACCATAAACCCACCAACTTAAAGCAATAATCATTTATTGCCTCACAGTTTCCTTAGGTGCGGGGTCTGGGCCCAAGTGCCTCTACTGGGTTCTCTGTTTAGGGTCTCACAAGGCCTAAGTCAAGGATTTGGCCAGCATTGGCTTTTATCTGGAAGCTTTGGGGTAGAAAAAGCTTCCAGATTTATTCAGGTTGTTGGCAGAATTCAATTCCATGCAATTTTATGACAGATATCCACGCTTCCTTGTTAGCATGTACTCTTGAGACTTGTTCTTAGCTTCTAAAATCGCCTCATTCTTCAACCTGTGTCCCCCTCCATCTTCAAAGCCAGCAGCAGTATGTGGGGTCCTTCCTATACTTCGAATCTCTCTGCCTTCCTCTTCTATTTCTAATGAACATGGAATTTAAAACATTTTAAAGGATCTTAGATCCAGATGGATAATCCAGAATTCATTTCCTTATTTTAAGGTCAGCTGATTCATAACCACTATTTTATCTTCAAAGCCCCTTTTGTCATGTAACATAATAAAACTACAGGAGTAACACTATGGGGTGAAAAAAATAATGGGAACCAAAATTCTGATTACTACAGAGACCTAGGGTTTGGGATGAGAACCTCAGGAATACATCAGCTGTGGCTTGGCTTCCAAAACCCAGTGAATGGTGGTGTTGAATCAAGAGTCCCTCAAAACTGAAACACTACCTGGAAAAATACAAGAAACATGGATTGATATCAATGGACACCATGTAAGATTAGAAAAGCAGAAGAAAGTAAAAAATTATCTATATCACATTCATGCTGACTTACTATCAACTAAATTAGGTTCTCGGACAGAAAATTGGACAATTTTTGATTCCCAATATAACTGCATAGTCAAGTAATAACAAATTAAGAAATGCAAATTCATACTTGTTACATTTGCTTTTAGCTTGAAAATATTGTCATCCGCTTTTTTGTTTTTCATTTCATTTTTTTCCACTCTTGCTCAGTGTTTTTACAGAAGTTTTATCATAACCATTTTACTAATGCCTATTATAAGTAGATTCTTTAAGATTTACTCATTTCAATAAAAGTGAATGATTAAGTTGTTTTCAATTTTCCTCAAGTAAATTAATGCTAAAATAAACATCTTCCTGGTGATGGTTTTCCCATATTTTATATTTATTCCTCAACAAGGGTACTCACAGAGAGACTAATGGATAAAGTATCTGGATGTTTTTGTTCTTGTCCCCTACTATGAATGAGAACCCTAGTTTCACTGTGTCCTTAACAGTGCAGAGTCTCTTTTATTACTTATTTTTTCCTTATTTGAGGTATAATTTGTACACCTTGATTTTTATTTGACTATTAGTGAATCGCATACTTCCCCACTGGTTTATTTACTAGGTGTCTGAAATACCAGATCAGGCCCTTTGCATATTGAGTAATGAGATCTTGTATCTCAGCCTCAAGCACTATCACCAATTTCTCAGTGAAGCAGACCTACTACTGGTCTAACTGGCCAACCTCTCCTCAACACTTTCTTTGGTTACATTGTTTTATTTCTTTCATTCCACTTATCTCTGTATGAAATTACATTGATCGTTTAAGAATTTTTATCCGTGCCCCCTCCCACAACCACAATTTCACCTCCATGAGAAGATATTAACTGTCCTATCTCCTAGACAGGTAATAGTGCCTGCCAAATTATAAATATTCAGGAACTATTTTTGTTAAATGAGTAAAATTTGTCATCTATATAATTTTTTTGAGAAAAATTTACTTGTAATTAATGATGTTCTTTCATTTATGCTATACACATCTCCCCAGAAGCTTTTGTTTCCTTGAATTCTTTCTGATACTACTACTCACCTATATCAGTTCTGGGGGACTTTATAAAAAGGTAACATACTGCTAAGATCTGAATGTTTGTGTCCTCACGAGTGAGAGTAATGCTCTTTATAAAAGCAATCCCAGAGAGTGCCTTACATGAACCGGGAAGCAGGTCTTTACCAGACAGTGAATATGTTGGCACTTAAATCTTAGACTTTCCAGCCTCCAGAACTGTGAGAAATAAATTTCTGTTTTTATAAAACCATCCAGTTTATGGTATTTTGTTATAGTGGGCCAAATGGACTAAAACCAGTGAAGATGGGGGAGAGTATTTTCAATGAGTCAAATAAAGCTTTTATAAATATATCTTTAGGTTTTGAGTGTGTGAATGATCTATGATCAAACTGGCTCATTTTTTGACTAGATGTTTTCATATGTCTAAAAGCAATTACTATTGATAAAAAGTTTTATTTTTATTTGGATAATAGTAATTGTTCAATTGGGACTAGATCACAGCCTAATTTTAAGTATATCCCTACATTAAAGTTCTCCAAGGGCTACAGCTATTTTGTGAAATTTTTAGATGGCTTTACCATTGAGTCATTTGAAATGTGTTTTTTATTTTTTTCTTGTAGGACTCCTTCTCATCGGACCTAAAGTATTCCATGTTTATTTGAATAAAATAAATGCAGTGTTTCATAGTTTTGATTCAATCTTAGATTTCTACCCAGTGTAAAAACATTATATATAAATCAATTTACTATGCATTATTTATTATGATAAAATGCTTTGGCACCATAGTTATTATAACTCTAATATACCCTGATATTTTTCAGAGTTATGAAATGAAAACATGTAATGCCCAAAATATACATTTCAATGTCAGTTTGACAAATGACAAATTACAGGATGTCAATGATTTTCCTCTCCCTCAATTCTCTGTGTGTACATACACACACACACACACACACACACACACACACACACACACACAGAGTTACACATAGTTACCCACGTATACCATGTCTAGATATTCCTGGACTTAGAAAGGATACTTGCTGGCTCCCTTAACAAAATGAAATCCACTACCACATAAAGAGGGGTAGCTAGAGTTTCTAGTTCAAGCTGTTGTCTGCTCAGATTACTTATTCCAACCTCAAAAGATATGCGTTTAATTTCATTCAGAAGGTACAGACATCCTTATATATAATAACAAGTGGGATATATTCAGGGAAGAATCTTGCCAGGCACTTCAAGCTAAAGATAATTAAAGCCAATTATACAATCAGTATATCTAATTGGCTGTATTTATTTCCCTTGTTATTCCTAGACCTTTGGTGAACTCCTACTTAAATGTTCCAGCTATTCTGCCTACATTAAGACTCTCCCACTGTAGCAAACAATGGGACTCACCAGCATCCATTCTGCTGACTCAAAGATGAGCAGTCTTAAATCAATTTGGGCCAATGGCATGCATGAACAGAGTTTCCCAGAACATTTGGGAAAGAGATGCTATTCTTTCTCTCACTGGACACTAATGAGGAAGCATCTAGACTCAATGTCCACTGGTAGCCATCTTGCAAACCAAAAGGTGGAGTACCCATCCTAATAGGAAGTTGACCCCAAGGGTGACAGAATAAAGAAAAAAGCTTAATCTGGATACTTGAAATGACTTATTTTAACTACTAGTCACATCAAATGTAGAGCTTTCCCAATTTCTGGACTCTCCATTATATGGAGAAAGAAAAAAAAATGTCCCTATTTTTAACCACTTTGAGTTGCAGTTTTTACTTACTTTCAACCTCAAACATATGAATGATATACAAACCACAGAGGATAGAAGGAGCAGCAATGGTTTTCTTATAGGCTATGCAAAGATCTAGTGCTGTCTCCCCTCAACCGCCTAAGTCACAGCGTAAACAATGATATCCAAAGTTTGACATGGACATAGAACAAATCCTGAATCAGTCAAGACAAAATAATTTTTTGCAGAGTGTAATTTCATTGGATTCTGTTTTTTAGCCTGTAAGTTCAACAACTTTAATTTTTAAATGAGGGTATATTTGGTATTTAAAGAAAATAATGTTTGATATTATAAGCACATGTTCAGCTCTAATGGTGCCAAGTGAGTTAGAGATCCCCAGGGGCAAAAAGCTACCTTCATTCAACAGGGCCAGGCTGCCGAGTCATTCATTTGCTCCTAGCTAAAACATCAAAGGGTAAGCAACAGAGAAAGATTTTTAATCACATGTACATGCGCATGCGTGTGTGTCTGTGTGTGTGTTTTAGTATCATTGCACAGATGGAGAGAGAGGGTGGGAAACAGGAAACCAAACTGTCTCTGGTGTTCAAATACTGTTGTTCTTTCTCTTACTTAGGGAACCATCAATGCTGAGAAGCAAATATTCGACTCAGAAACACAGTGACCCTTCACAAGTAGCTGGAATGAACACAAAGAAAAAAGATTCCAAAACACTTTTTTTGGCCCTTGATGCCAAAAAAAAGTTTAGGTAAAGTTCAAATTTATAACCTCACTCAATAACTTCCTTAAAAAAAATAGTGTGATGAATATGTACCTTAAAGTAGAACTGATGGTAACAATTTTGAATGTTTCAACTATTTTTATGGTTCCACTTGTAGGAATGTTGATTGCACCTGAAATCAAACTAAAAAACCAGCTTCTAATTGGGAGTATATTTTCAACATGGTTCAATAGGTCTTAGAGGTCCAGGCAAATAGCTTGATATTCTTTTTGTTGGGCTAATAGAGTCTTATTTAAATGGGGACTTTACTGAAAAAAATAAAGCCTACCAAATAAAGTTGTAAGTAAGAATTCAAAATACTGCTTACAATGACTCCTTTTCATTCGGACCACACATACTCCTTTTGCTTCTTTTGATGCAGCTTTATTCATGTATGTCACTTAGGATAGGCAAGAGAAAGCAAGAAGAACAATACTGGTGTCTAGGGTCAGCCGGGGGGGGGGGGGGCTCATCAAGCCTGACTGCATTTATAACTTAATCCTAATCCCCAGTATCAACAACTCCATCTTCAGCTTGCTCCTGATGTCAATCCTTTTTTTCATCTATGTATGTTAGGGAGAATATTGTCTACAACTAGTTTTAGAGACTATAATATGAAATGTTATGTTTTTCTATCAAGTAATTAGCAAAAAAATAAGAATAACCAAATAATATAGACAAACACATTGACAAAAGTGTGAAGGGAGATCACAAAACTGGAAAGAAAACCTGTGAATGCTGTTTCCACTTTGGCAGAGCCCGAAAGAGAGAAAGAAAGAAAGAAAATGCTGCTGTTCTGAGAAGTCATTGGCTTCCCTCTAATCCCCAAGATTTAGTTAAAATAAGCTCACACCATAGTAAACAGCGAGACCCCACTACATGCAGTTTTAAGAGTCTGATCTTATCTTAGTTCATGCATTTACCATTCTTTGCCTACATACTATCACAAAGTTTCCTTATTGGTCTAGCCGTCTCCCATTTTCCAAGCCCATACACTATAACACTCAGAAAATCCATCTAAAATGCTTATTACTCACTTACTTTAAAAAATGAAATGACTTATCACTGCCAAAACAAGCCCAAGCCCTTTACAGGCAGCAACATGTTCTTTAACACCTTCCCTTCCCTAACTTCTCTAGCTTCATTTCCTACCACTCCTTCATTGTACTTAATATTTCGTAAATTCCCAACTAACTGCAGGTCTCCACATGTTTGATCAACTTTCATGCCTCTTAACATTGCTGGCCATGCCCACCCAATACTTGGCCCTAATTCTTCCTGGACAACTACTCTTGGATACTTCTATAGATGCTTCAAAACCCATTAAATGTGTCATCACTTCTCTGATATGCTCTTTAGCAAATCCTGGAAAATATAAGCATCTCTCAGAAAACTGAAACAACTAATATTTATGACCTTTATAACCTATAAAACTGTACATGCTAAACACTAGGTCACATATAGCATTTACATGTTAAACATAAAAGTCCTATTTCAACATAAAAAAAAATCTATTATCATTAGGCTATCATTAGAGTTAATTATATACACCAGTAAGATGACTGAAATAAAGCTATTAATTTTTATGGTGTTTACTGTATCTTATCCAATTCATCATAATATCAAGATGCTTGCTTGAATCCTAACACATTGTGTACAGTGATAAACCTACTTCCTATCAGAGTAAAAATATCAGATTTTTGAGAAGATCTTCAAGATCATCTCCTGTGATCCCTTCTTTCACTGAGGTCCAAAAGGTGATACAAAATACCCAAGATAGGATGGTTAATCAAACACAAAGCCAGCAGTGGATTTTTTATTTTGCAAAGCCTATTATGTCTCACTCATCTGGGGTCTGAGATACACTCGAACATAGAACCCTTCTCCAAATGCCATCTGAGACCATATTATCTAGCTCCTTATTCCTCACCTTTTCTTAAATCCTCCTAGCTTCGTTTCAGTTAGCAAAGTCTAGCTTACAACTTTGTCTTAAGTGAGTGCAATAGTACTTACTACAAGTGTTGCAGCATATATAAAAATGTATAAAGATTTTCTCCGGTATATTCTCTATGTTTCTTTTTGATGAAGGATTAACTATCTTCACAGGATTTTGGCAACTTCATAGTTATCTTAAACTCAAGGCTCATCTGTTACAAAGAACTAGAATCATACATAAGAGTTTTGAGAAATTAATGCACTGAGTTTTTCTTTTTTCTGGCAGTGTGCATGTGGGGTGTGGTTTTGTGTGTAGGTTTAATCTTTGAAGTAGAAGTACTTAAAATTCACAATTTTTAAGGTGTAGAATGGGATACTTCTTCTGACCTCCAGTCTACTCAGCTCCCATTCTCAGAAGCAACTACATATTTAAGATTTCATCTGGGGATATTCTTCCAGAGATCTTATACATATTTACACACGCTATACATAAACACACATTTTCATTATCATAGTGTTTATATACTACAGAGATGCACAGTATTCCATACACTATGGCAATACCAGAACTTAAAGCAGTCCGTAACTTATGAACAATTACGTTGTTTATAGTCTTTCATTATCCCAATGAATAAACTTGTCTAATTTCATACCATGTATATATGAGTATGTCTATAAGATAATTTTTCAGACACTGAATAACTAAGTTCAAGCATATAAGCACTAGTAATTTTGATAATGCCAAACTTCCCTCTATGGGAGTCACACAGTCTTATATTATCATGCCAGTAATTGAAAATGTTTGGTTCTTCACATGCCCTTAACAACATATTTTGTTATCAAACTTCCATGAGTTTGCCTATTTTATACATGAACATAGGTTAATTTAGTCTTAGATGGACTTTATCTTTATTAGGAATTAAGTTGAATAATTTTTTTTTCAGATTTTTAAAGAAATTTTTTTTCTATGAACTATCAATGCATACCCTTTGCCCATTTTGCTGTCGAGTGGTTGTTTTCTTATTTTTATTTCTGCTGAGTTGATGATGTTAAAGAAATTAATACTCTTTCTGCTGGTATAACTTGCAAATGATTTCTTATTTTTGTTGTGTGTATTTTGAATTTGCAGTTTCTGCCAGACAAAAATTTTTATTTGTATATGATAGAATTTATCAGTATTTTAATTTTGTTTTCTGAATTTTGTATTTTTACAGAAGTTTTTCCTAGACCAAATATACTTACTCCATGGTTTCTTCAGTATTTTTATGGTGTCATATTTTAATGTAAATATTTGATCCCTTTATAATTTATTCTGATGTAAGGTATGGGACCATTTTTTTTCCCCAGGTGGCCACTGACCCATCCCAACATACTACTTTTCCACACTGATGTGACTGTTCTTGTGGGAGATGTAAGAATGGAAATAGGTATTATTTCCAGTATTTGCAAATCTGTGGACTAATGTAACTTGCAAGGATTTGTCTTTTCCAGTTCTCTCATGCTAGAAAATCAACTGAGAGACTACTTAATAGAAATGCAGGGAAAATGCTGTTTATGTGGGTATACTGTCCATTAGATCTATACAGCCATATTCAGGTCTACATCCAGTGTTGGGAGCACTAGTGTATTTTATAGCTATAAAAACAAGGAAATAAACAAACTAAACCAAAAAACATCCCACAACATCAGTTTTGTGTTAGTATTGTCACTTAAATTTTGCTTTATTCTCAAAGGCATGGTCTAAATATTTACTTAAACATAAACTTAAAAAAAAGGTAAACTGTCCAATTATCATCTTTGTTTAGAACCTGTAACTGCCAAAACCACCATAATAGTGAATTATAAAACTAATCTCGAAGCAATAAGTCTTTCGGAAAGCATAAGACTTATATTATGCTGAAACAAAACTGACAAAAAAAAATTCAATGTTTGTGAACAACTATAACTAAAATAACTGTTGAAAGGTTAATGGAATAACAATGAAAAGTGCTTTTTGATGAGAAGACATTTCCATTCCCTGCAATAAATAAGGGTAAAAATAATGTTTAAGCTATGCAAGTTAGCCATTTTGACAGCAAGTGAGGGAATGCTAAATGCTTTCTGTTTTTAGAATCTTTCAATATGGAATTCACAAACCCAAAATCATGGAGCTGGAAATGCTTTTGCAGAATTTTTTACCCCTTTGAATCATTTCAAGATTCAGGAAGCATGATATGGCAACCAGGGATAGACATGTGTAATTAGCAAAGAGTAGTCTAACATCATAATGAATAAAATGGCAAAGAACAGAAATTTTAGAAGTTAATAGAATTTTAGAAGTTACTGCTAAAGTAAGCTCTGTTTAAGAAGATGTGTGTATCGTCATATTATTCATGGGCCCTTGGTATGCTGCCATTTGAAATCATTAAGTATTTTTTCTTTTAACTAAAGAGAAAGAATAAGGCAGAATTTCTGTAACTGATTTCTGACTACAGAGATCACTTTGCAAATTGACTTCTAGCAGAAACACAAATTTATCTATTCCTGAAACAACAGTTTAAGTGAAGACAACTAGCTTTCCTCTTCCGATGGCTACTTCATGTTCATAGAATCAGAGGAACTAGGAAGGTGATTTTTCATCTTGCGGCATTTCAGATTAAACAAGTAATTTGGTAACTTTGAGCTGTTGATTCTCTGATGGACTCAAATGCATCTTGAATCTGTACAACATTGCTTTCTAAAACAGTAAAAATATATTTATCAGGACCATCTGAAGCTTGCACTTAAGGTTTACATACAAGAAAAGAACATCTGTAGGAGGTGGAGAAAAACACTCTCCAGAGAGTAAGTCTGTGACTGACAGCAGAGCACTACCTAAACACAGAAAATATTTAGCTTTTTTGTAAGGCTTTAAGAGAGCTCAGATGTATATGAGTTTGCACTTCTGTGTGTAGAAGTAATGAAGCATGGCTTTATCTTGTTTGGTATTCTTCCTTTAAAAAAAGATTAGTCAGCCAGGAAATAGCAGATGCTGTTTTCTAAATTAATAGTATACTATCAATATTTTATTTGATATTTGAATATCTTCATTTGGCAACCCTAAGTAAAATATCTGGCATATAATAAGCTCTTAGGTTTTCAAAATTCAAGAAAATACATTACTATAAGATTTAATTTTATGGATTTTATATATTTTCAACCCATTTTAAATATGGTCCTCATAAGTGCCAGGTTTTTTAAAGAAAGTCTTAATGGCTTAAATATGGTATAATCACATACTTCCAGTCACTGAAGAGAAGCAAAAAATTAAAATTCTCTAGAATTTTACTTATAATCTGATCTTTTCAGACGATCATAAATCAAGACACTAACATTCTTAAGATTGTGAAGCCTATACATAGTAGCAATCATGCAATAACATGACTAAATAAAGAGCCATATAAAAAGAAATGCATCAGGTGTAATTTATCTGCCACTTAATTTGCCTTTTGGATGCTGGAAGCTTGGATGGAGATTACCGAAGAAAAAAGGCAGTCAGAGGAAAGAAAGTTTGGCAAAATAGGGGACTCAGCCACACTGATTTTCAGATGAAGAAACAGACCTAGTGCTAGAATAAGTCACCAGTACATTGGCCAAAAAACTTCTTCAACAGAAACAAAGCACGATAGTAAAGAAAAATGACAAAGCAGTAACTGTTCAGGAAAGGAGACCAGTTAGACAGCGAGCCCCTCCTCTTGGACTCATGCTAGCTGGCATGGATAGTTTTTTCTTATTATACGTCTATGTATATGACATACATATGGGCCAGCTGAAAGTCTGTGACCAAGATATGGTATGCTAAGTGGAGGCAGCAAGAAGAATTGTTCGGGAAAGGTCCATGAACACATCTAAAAATCAGGTGATATGAAAGTGCTTGGGCCTCTTCAGTATCACTAGGTAACCCTTCTGGGAAGCAGATGGAATTCACAGTCTGCAACTATTTTCCATTGAGCTTAAGCTGCATAACCATGTGTGTCCCTTTCCTCAAAGTAAAATATACACAGTTAAGAGAAAATGAAACCCCTAAAAAAAATCCTTTGATCAGAGTCTCATTGCTGGGAGATTGTAACAACTTGCTTTCTATGTTTCCATGAGATAATAATACCCTGCCACTTAGGCTCCAACTGAGGCAAGAAGATAATGATTTCATGTCACATGAAACCAGACTCATTGAGCTTCATGATGTCACCACAGCTCTACCGATTCAGAAATTCTAAAAAAGTGGTTCTAACATGGTACCCCCAAAAGCATTTGCCTCAAGGCTTTGCAGTGGGCCATAGGAAAACCTTTTATCTACGTATAAAATCAAATGAACCATGCAAGAGCCTTGCAAGGAATTTCACTTTGACAGAGTTGAAAACGTCATGCACAATATCCAAATGGTGCTTAACATTGCTTTGGATTGGGAATACAACAAAATTAGACCTACACTAGAGAACAAAGAAATTCTTAATTTTGGAAGGCTCTAAATCAATAGTTCTCCACTGTGGAAGCCACTGGAAAGAAGTTCAAAGTTCACGCAATGATGATCCCTCTCCCCTTGTTTGCCTTCCTTTTCATGTTCTCTTTCAGAGCCACAATCCAAAAGCATTATGATAAGGGAGGAAGAAAACATCCAGGAAAAAAAAAAAAAGTCATTTTTAAAATCCTGGTCAGCGAGCAAGTACAGATTTACAACATGGATTTCAATTGTGAGGAATACTACTTAGTATATATTCTTTGAGCAGGGATTCAAATTCCCTCCCAACATTTAAAAGCACGTCATGTTTTCAGTTGGTGAGCAGTGCGGGGGGGGGGGGTGTTAATGATTACTGAATAATGGACGCAGACATGTATCCTCCCCATCTGCATCTTCTCTCCAGACCACAGGCTAAAAGGTGGTCTTCCCAGCCCAAGACTCAGCCTTCCTCAGCTGATCTGATATTTTGTTCTTCCTTTTTTCCTTTCCTAATCTTTTCAAGATTGCTACTGGCTTTCTTAATAAATTAGAATTATTTCCAAATCTCTTCATTCCTTAAAAAACAAACAAAAAATCCCTTGTTACTGTGTGTCATTGTAACTCCTTAATTTTTTTCTCTCCTTTCCTTCACTTGTAAGTCTCCTGAAAAATCTACCCTCCATCTGCTCTTTTGTGTCTCTTCTTTATTGTTCAAACTATCATAATTAGGCTTCTATCCCTAAAACCCTGTTTAAGAATACAACAAATATCTTCCTACTGTCAGTACCAACAAACTCATTGACTCACCTTCTTATTCGACCCCTCTGCCACATTTAATACTATCTCCCACTTATTTTTCATAAATTTCTGTTCTAATATTATCTTCTCCTAAAAGCTCCTACCAGTGACTCCTTACAGGTTGAGTTTATAAAATACCTACTACAAAATACAAGAGAGACTAAAAATACAAATTTCATCTCAGTCAGACCCTCAACCTGTAGTCATGCTAAGGAATGGACAGGTCAAAATCTGGCAAAAGACCCATATATGCCAAGCCATTTCATACCTGTGCCTAGAATACTCTTTCTCACTTGTCAGCTGTAGAGGTTTGGATGGTAAATACATGACCTCCCTTATTCCCCTGTCTGAATTGGGAAATCATTTGAGAGACAGATACAATAGCCAGGCAGGTGAACAAATACATTTATTCCTGATGATGTTCATTCTAGACAAGCAGTTTAGGTCAACAGCAATGGCAGGCTTGCTTCCCTTATGTTAGTTGTATTACTGGTACAGTAGAGTCATCTCAGCCCACACTTTCTGAAAAATCATCCGACCTACTACACCTCCATCATAGGAGAGAACTATTTATAGCTCCTGGCACACTGTGTATTCAGTTATTTATTTAATATTTTAATTTTAAATGGTCTACCATTCCCTTTATGATAGAGTACACAGATTAAAGATGCCATTTTCTTCAAAGGCTTGATAAATTTCCTTTATGTCTTCAATAAGTCCTTCAGTTATACCAAATTTGTAGATTCTGATTGCTCTTATGGAAATTAAATTCTGCTAATGGAGCATTTAACAAGAGAATACAACTTTAAAACAAAATTCCAGTGAGATGCGTCTATCATTCAAAGTTGTAATGGCAACAAGATGGCACCGTCAAATTAGTATAACTCAAGGAGAGTTTATTTACAAAAGGACTTTTTACTAAGGGAACTGGGGATAAACCGAGAGCCACCAGCAGCCAAGTTGTTAACCACCTCTGGGCCTAAATGGATGACTAGAAGGGAGAGAGGTTTCCGGGACCAGGTAGGAGAGTCACATAGAACATTTGGACAATGTTCTCCAATTGTTCCAAATTTGGAACACATTTGGAGAAAAGCAGTAACCTCCAGATGCATGACACAGCAAGCATTAAGGGACCTCCAAGAAGAAGTCAAGGGAATAAATACCCCAACCTCACTCTTAGCCCTCACTTTGGTCTCCTGCCACCCCATGAATGAAATCCAGCTAAAAGTCAGAAAGCTAAAAACCTTGTTGATATGTTCCCTTCAGATCAACCTTCTAGAGCAGTGAGTAAGATGAAGGGTGAAAGTACATCTAGCAGAGCAAAAAGACACTCAACATCGCACCATGTAAAAAATTCCCAAGAAAAATTATAAAAACAACAGTTAACTCTGTTCTTCTATAAAAAATATCGTAACAAATAAGTAATTCATAACTCATCCAACTTAATGCCACCCATTTTCAACTATTTCTTGAGCATTTAATGTGTAAAAGAAAAAAAATTCAGTGATAGAAAAACGAATGAGATGGGATCCCTCCTTCCAAGTAACTTACTAACAGAAAACCAATGTGGTACAATATAGCAAATGTTGTAACAAATTAATGGATAAACCATTCCATCCCCAAATTTTTAAAATCCACTTGAATTTATTATGTTATTTGCCTAAACTAATTCATATACTTCCAATTTATAGCACCCACTCCTGTACAACCAGATACTTGGACTTACTTCTGAAAAATTTTGGTCATATTTAAACAATATACAATATTTCATAAGTAACAAAACTAATTACCAGTCAACAACTGGCAAAACTAGAGAAAAAAAGGCCAGGCCAAAAAAAAAAAAAAAATCACTAACTTAATTTACTAGTATGAAGATACAAAGAAACATTAACATCTGTTTTATATTTCCATAAACATCACATATACATAAAATAAAGATAAAATTTACACAAACATTTTAATGTCTGTTAGCTTATAAACATAAAACAGCAACAAAATAAAAATTAATCATTAAAAAATGTTTAGTGTATTCATGTACATATTCCATTATATCTAGTAATAAAATATTTATCAAAAAATGTAAATGAAACAGAACATTAAATAAAGCTCTCCATGAAGACATAAAGCACATTGTTAGAGTACTTTATATGTTAAAATAATATAGTCAATAATCTGTTCCATTTTCTCAAAATGCAATTAATTTAAGGAGGCCACTGTCTGGTTCTCAGAAATAGCTGTAAGTTATATCCAGTCCTGGTAATGTGAAGGAGGATGCCTTAATGTAAGTATTTCTGTTTCAACTTTGCTTTCAGAAAAAAGTATTAAAGCAAATGAAATAGAATTCTGGTGACAAAAATGAGTTATAACAGTAAGTTTAAACTACAGAGGATCAAGAAAAGTTATCTGGACAGAGAAATATGAACAAAATTCTCAATATTGCTATTGATCTCCTGTCTTTCACAAGCCCTTAAGCTAAGTGCTTTAAGGATTCTAAGATCAGAATGATGAAGGGCAGACATTCATAGGACCTTAAGTTCTGTATTAATTTTATAAATTGCTAATTCAGAGTATACTCTCCCTCAAAAAATATGTTAGTATGTGTTACTCTAGTAATATTGTGGTGCTTGACCTTTCTATAACCAACAGCTTTCACCATAGCAACCCACCTCAGATCCTTGCTGTCCTCTTGAATGAAACTAACTCCTGAGAATTAGACGTACTTGAGAGGAAATGTGGGGCAAACATTTTTAGAATAATTTATATATTGTTTATGCTGATATTTGAAATCTCTATGCCTTTGGACATTAAAATTCTTTCAAAAAAGTACGTAACGGCCATAGTTACAATAACCTAATAAATGACTTGTCAAGTAACAATGCTTATTGAAGATTTAGGATGGTGAAGTAGAGAGGGGTCCATTAGTATTCCATCTTGAATAATAGAAATTTTGATTCAGAAATTGAAGATATTATGCATAAAGAGTCATAGAAAATGATTAAAGATTTGTAATGTGTGCATGCATGTTTGTATGTACACATACATACAGGTATAAGGTAATAATAATATGAACAAGAACTCAGTCATTTAATAATCATTTAATGGAACCCCCTTTTCATACTACACATTATGCTAGATAGGTACTAGCAAACTGAACAGTAAATACAACAGACAAGGTTCTTCATTTCTTGGAGCTTTCAGTACAGTAGGGAATACTGACAAATAAAAAATAATTACATCAACATCACCTGCTTGGTGCTATGATGTGATATGTTTAGGTCCCATAGCAGCAGCAGTTGGGAGAGTCACCAAAACTGGACTTGGGATACCCAAGTACAACTTCTTCGGGAAGTGCAGTGGCGGTCATCACTAAAGCTCACATAAGAATTAGGTAAAAAGCAATGAAGGATGGTTTTTGAGGCTGAGGAAACAGAACATGCCAAGATCCTAGGATATAAAAACATGGTATTTGCTTGGATTTCAAAGCATTTTTGCCTGACTAGAGCTTTGGCTTTGGAGATGGTAGTGGTAAAAATGAAAGTGGAAGGAAATGCAGGTAAGCAGGGCCACGTCTGATCGGCCTTAGGTCTCTTTAGGCTTCGTGCATTTTAAGGAAAGGAGAGTGGAGAAAGCTTGCAACAGAGATAGTGGTAAGATATGTGAGAAAGCCATGCACTCTGGAGCTCCATCACCTCACCTGTGAGCAGACAGTGGGAGTTTGAGTCAATGATGTCTAGGAACATTATCCGCTCTGACACTGAATCCATGAACCAGTAAGATCTGGCAATAAAACCAATCTGTGAGGCAAAGAAATATCCCTTTATAAGGACAAGAATCTGATTATTCAATGAGTTCTTCACAGATATGTCAAGTCAAATTTTCAAACATAGCAATCAACATCATTTATTCACATGAGGTCCTCCTTCTAAACAAATCCACCAAGAACAGAAATCCAAGCGGAGGTCTCTTAGCCCCATAAAAATTAAAATACACTTGAACAAACACAAGCTCCAAGCAATCACTTCAGCCTTAGCCATGGCGGTAAGGAAATAAAGAGCTTAGATGACTGCATTTTTATCATTGTTTTCATAGCATTGCCTTTTATTACTTCCAGGGTTAAACTCAATACTAAGACTTTCAACAAATGGTTGAGGGAATGGCTTTAACTTGAGAAAAAAAAAAAAATCAGGTGAGGTGTGAAATTATATTGGCAAATTTAATCCCTTTGCTGTTGCATGGTTTGGGTATTTACTAAGCATACAGAATAAATGGATAAAATGGCTTTTATGGCAAATGCACTCAGATACCATGTGGCAAATATGTTTCTGTTACAATGGTAGAGGCCCCAAAACTCCACGTGGAAAAACTGCTGGTTTGAAAATCAGGAAATATTAGTTCTAGTTGTATTTCTGAAACACGCCAGATGTGTGACATTGGACAAGTCACTTGGTCTGAGGATTAGTTTCTTCAGCTATAAAAGAATGAAAATACATATAGCACTGGTATCAACTTCTTCACAGCTATGTTAATGAGGTTCCCTTAGGAACATAGATGCTAAAGCGGTCTGTAAAGCTGTAAGTACTTTAGAAATCCAAGAGATTATTATAGATGCTCTACGTTTACATCTGAACAAATCATACAGAAGGTGTTTCCATTTCTGGTTGAACCATAGCTTAAGAATAGCATATGTTTTCATAGGGAATATATAAGAAGAAAACACCAAAACTAAGTATAGTCCTCATAGTTCTTAGAATACTCAGAGCAAAAGGGTTTCCCTTAATGCACTTAAGCATGGTCCACACACTCAATTCCAAATAGTAACCCTGAAAGGCAGAACTGACCCTATGGGGATGCTCTGAGCTCTCTTCCCCATTTTCTGCTATGACCAACATCTCTCTTAGCTAATAGCCCTGGGTACACTAACCTACTGAAATCAGCACCCAGCACCCAGAAGCCCTTGAAAATTGTAAATTGTATAATGGGAATTTTTCACCACATGCACTTGGAAAAATATCAAGTCATTTCAAGACTCAGGAATGTCTAAATATGTTAACCCAAAGCTATTTTGGAGATAGCAGCATAGTTTTTTTTAATCTCTGAATAACCCCTGAAAGATATAATAAAAATAGGTAACAAGAAATCAAAACCAAAAACTCATGGATAAATTTATCCTTGGTAATAAAGTATCTCTACCTCCAAAATAGAAGCAAGTAACCAACTACTAAGAACCACAAGACCTACGGGGAGGGGAAAAAAAGTCAAATCAAAGAGCCTGGAAATGACCTGAGAACAGGAAGACACCTTCATGTCCACCAGATTGTATTTGCTGGAAAGCTCAGTGGCTAATGTGAGAACAGCTGACCATGGGGGTGATTAGGTCTAAACCAATAACAGATGAACACAGAGCCAAAGCTCAGTCTAAAAATGACTCAAGCAGTATGAGCACTTCTGAACTCTCACCACTAATCAACCAAGAGTTCTCTTCCAAACAGGATCGTGAAGGAAAACATTTGGGAGTAGATTCAGAAATTAAGTGGATAAGACCACTGGAGACATAAAAGTAGAATAGGCAAACAGCCAGGAAATGTCAGAAAGCAAACCACCATATTTTAAAACATGCCCAAACACAGCAAGTGCTGGAGACTCAGTAAAATTTTAAAAACTATATTGAACTACATATATTTTCTTCTTAAAGTTCATGGAAATCAATTATGCATAAATATGATTGACAGAAAAAGATCATGGTCAAATCCTGTAAAAAGTAATTAAAAGGACAAAGATTAAATAACTGCCTTACGGACAACAAGAGCATTTAAGAAAAGCCCACAAAACAATTAAAACTCTATTTCAAAATAAGCTAAAATTATCAAGTAAATGATCCAAGACAGAAAAAAACCATAAATTACATTTAGAAAGAAACACATTTAGAAAGAAAAGTAAGTTGACAGAATTCAGAATACAGATTCAAAGGAATAATTTAAGGAACAGATTAAATTAGAAAGACAAAAACAAACACACATAATATCTCAAGATAAAGAAAAGCTAAAAAGGAAGAAAATTTTTCAATAAAAGAGGTAAAAGAGTTAAAGGATATGATACATATGTCAAATATTGAAGATAGACAAAAAGTATGCAATATACAAATAAGACTTTCTGAAGAGCAAAACTAAAGTAAAACAAGAAAAAATACTAAAAATTTTAATTCAAGGAAACATTCCTGAAAGTATAAATGATTTAAAATTACATATTGAATAAGTGTATCAAATAACTGACCAACAAAATCAACACCATAATGTTTTCTAGTAAAACTGTTCAACTTTAAACACAAGAAAAACTCTGTAGACAATCTAGACAAAAAGACCAAGTAATTTATAAGGAAAAGAAAAATAATCATCATCTTTCAACATCTATGTTTCTATGCCCTAAGAAAAGAGGGTAACTTATTTAAGAAAAACAAGGAAGGAGAATATAGGTCAGATTTTATAACTAGAAAAATTCAATTTCATTTACAAAGGGCACAGGAAAAAAAAAATCTTACCAACAGGTAAAGACTCACATACTATTATTCCCATGAACTTTTTCTGAGGACTATTACAGAATGAAATTGTCAGCCAAAATAAGTAAATAGCTTTCAAAATAAATTCTCATGGTCAACTGTAGATACTAACAGTAAATGGGGATTAAAAGGAAGGGACTATAATAAGAATGACTGTGTGCTCTAACAATGAAGATATGGTACAACTATTTTTATAAGGAGGGAAGGATATGGGGAGAATAAGTGCAAAAATAAAATTGATAGTAGTTGTATTATTATTATTCTGAATCTGTTTTATGTATAATAGGGGATAAAGCAAATGGGTTATTTAGAGATATTCTATCTTTCTTCTTGTCCTCAAAAACCAGTATTCTCACTGTGGAAAGAAGAAAATACAGAAGCAACAGAAAATTCAAGTACAAACACTATAGTCCTGAATTTAAATTGACAGTATTTGATATTAACCTTCTCAATTATTTTATCTTTAAATAGAAAACTAGATACCTCTCTTCACTAAAAAGGCATTGAACAATGACCAACCCAGCAGTAATGAGCAATCCTAGTGCCCATATTACAGCCTTGAATTAAAAATTTTCCAGGTCGGGAGCAGGAAGAGTCTGAGATAATCGTGGAATATCTTGTTCAATCGTACAGCAAGGAAATGGTCAAAAACACGTTCAAAGAACTCAACAACCAATTTAAACAGACTCCCATCACGCAAAACTTGAGTTTCCGTAATGATAAGAATGAAACTAGTAAGAGTTATTAAAATTCATAGTGACACTCCTAATAAGATAATTATCACTTTCAAAGATGATAGGAAACTAATTTACCACTTTAAAATCACTATCTTAAATACTGGTAAATAGATGGAACCAAAAAAAAAAAAAAAACCCACATTATCCTGCCTTTTTTTAACAAATTATACTATTGGGTAACCAAATAGATGAAGCTGTTTAGCTTCATATTAAGGTGTTCCAAATATTCAGTTTAAAAGAAATGATAAAATTGGACTGTCAGCATTTTTCAACCACAATAAAATACTAGGTCTAGGCATTGAGCATCAATGGCCACTACTATCACAGAAAGACCACCAATCGATTTGTGCCTCTTAATTTAAAACAAAACCAAAACAATACCTCACCACCAGTCATCTTGCCAAAGGGACCCAATTTGTACCTAATCAAACTTGAGGATCCAACTACCATGTAGAAATAGAAGATTGGGAGGGGGGGACAGAAACAAACTGAACTACACCGTAAGTACAAAATCACGAGTATTTATATGAAAGAAACTCTACAAACAGATGAGGATTTTCCAAGAAATGAAAAGAGAATGATGAAGAAGACTCTTTTGATTACCAGAAACTTAAAGGATATACTGGGTTTTTATTGTTGTTATTGTTTTTTTGTCTTTGTTTTTGTTTTCGTTTGGTTGCTTTTTTGATGAGCAAGACTAAGGTAGAGGGCCTAAGGATACACCCATTGGTACTAAAAAAACTAAATAAATGCAAGGGACTGGTAACTATAAAAGTCAGAATATTAGTTTTGATATAAAATGAAAACCTTAAAAACAGTCTATTTCCATTTAATTGCCCTCGTTTGTTTTTTTCTCAAAAATAACTTATAAGAAAAACTTTTTCAGTACAAGGGTCTTGTGTAATTATCCATATAGTTACCATTTCTAGTTTTTCTCATTTTTTCTGTACATTAAATTTGCAATCTAGTATTATTTCTCATTCTGAAAAACTTTCTTCGGCATTTCTTTAATTACAGGTCTGCTGGTGAGGAATGATCTAAAAAATGTTATCTAAGTACTTATCTTTTCATGTAAAAAAGTAACTATTTTACTATCATTTTTGGAGGACATGTTCAGTACATACAGGATTCTAAGGTGACACTCTACTTTCCTCTCAGTACTTAAAAACGTTCATTGTGCTCTGTCCTCCATTGCTCTTGTTCGGATGTCATTCTTTTCATTTGAATTCTGCATGTGAGTCATAGCTCTTTTCCTCTGGGTGCTTTTAAGATTTTTCTCATGTATCAAATCATCACATTTTACAGTTTTAACTTACATAATGTCCTGTATCAATTTTATTTCAATAAAGCTGGGAGGGAGGAGAGTTTTCTCTTTATATTTGGTTTCCAGCAGTTTGCTATCATGTGCTTAGGTATGATTTTACTTGTATTGATTGTGCTTATCTAGTTCCCAACTTGTGGCTTCTTTCTCCGTTGGCAGAATAAAGAATAAGCACTCTAAATCTTCTTCAGAGAGTATAACTTTTAGCCAGCTCCTTAGTGCCAACCAGAAGCCTGTCTGAAATAAATGAGATAACTGACCATACTTAACACCTCTCGGGAAACATGAATTCAGTTGTGTATCATCCGTACATTCTCAGGTTTAAGCAAAGATGGGTTGAGTGAAGTGTCAGGTAATATAAATAAGTTGTATGATTTTACTTTTGAACTTTGCTTGGATCTTTCCATGCCCCAATGGGGGAGGAGGAGACCCCAAATGAAAAATATGTTATAGAATTTACTATGAAGAAACATCTTAGTCTCTCTTGGATAATTGTTTTATTACCCACTAATAGGGCAGCCTGAAAATTAATCCTCAAAGCTAGACTATGTATATTATCACTCCTTCCTTGGTAACAATTTTATTTGCACTTTTATTTTTCTTTAAAGATTTTGTTTATTTGAAAGAGAGAGAGAGAGAGAGAGAGAGAGAGAGAGAGATGACAGACAAGTTTCAGGAAAGAACATCCATCCCAATATGTAGTATTCTTCCTAAGGTAGTGACTGTCAACCGGCAGTAAGTTTGCTCCCTAGGGCATACTTGGCAATGTTTGGAGACATTTTTTATTGTCACAACTGGGAGGGCACTACTGCCATCTACCAGGGATGCTGCTTAATATCCTACAATGCACAAGACAGCTGAACAACACGCAGTTATCCATCCCAAAGTATCGAGTGTCACTGTTGAGAAATGCTGTTTTAGGCTATTTCCATTATCTACTTCTCAAGCTATTTTGTTTTCATAACTGTAGGCATAAATAGAATATCACCAACCAGTACACAAATTGATAGCCAAAAAAATTAAGAGGCTGACTACTCTCCATTTTGGAAGCTAGGCCTATGTTTAAAATAATCAAATGTATATGGTTGCTACTTTTTATTCTCTAAATATAGGACCCAACTTTCTGTCTTTGATTTTTGGGGGTTTTTTGTTTTTGTTTTGTTTCACCAGCCTGGTGAAGGAGTTGCTATCAGTTTATGTGTGTTGAATGATATTACTGGACTGACTTGAATGGTGCTACTCCAAAACACAATGAATAATTCATTGAAAAAATTTACAAGGTATGAATTATGGGTAAAAATATCTAGGTACAACTGACTTCCAGATATATATATTTGCATTCCTCTGATTGATCTTACCAGAATGGAAACATCTCATGCAAGTACAACAGGTATTAATTTCCTTTACTGCTAACTCATTTGTGAGGGTATGAGTACTCTGGTTCAGAACAAAGAAATATAATCCATCTTACGAAAAAAAAAATGAAATCATTTAGGATTATTTTTTATCATTTACATTGTTTGTGGTTATTATTACCTTAAAAAAAAGACTATTGACTTCTAACCTCTTTAATTAGCACATTCTTAAAAGGACATAGAGTCAGGTTTTGAGCACTCAAGTGAGCTCAAGTTTAAGTGAATAACTAAAGAATATATTTGCTCACAGTATGTTTGGTCCTCTAGATAAATATACCTTATGAAAAATGTGTTTAATTTCATCTGTTACCGCCAGAAGACTTGGCTAATGTCCTTATGTAGCTGCAGTGGAAATAGGGTCCTGCTGAGAAATCATTCTCAAAGACAGAATGTGCTACTTCAGAATACTGGCTCGAAAACACCACAGATTTTTCAATTAAGTTCTTAGAACAACATTTTATATAAATGGTTCAGCACATTTTCCCCCCAAATGGTAAAATAAACTGACTCACTAGCGTTCTAATCACATTGTGCTAACAAGTCATAAGTTAAATCGAATAACATCGTCTTAAGGCTGGTCACAGAACCACCATGAAATCTGACTAATTAGTAGTGTTGAACTTGTGAAGTCCATAGATTAACTGAATAAAGATTTAATTAATGCTACACTCAGACATTAGGTTAAAGAGAATTGACAGCTAGAAAATGTTGACATCCTGATGGGCTTCAAATCTGAAAAGGTGCTAATTTTTAACTTTGAAAAGTTTAAAGATTTCTCTTTGAATTTAAATTTATATTGCACACCCAGACATTCATCAATTTTAAGGTTGAACTATGTTCAATGTTCCCAGAAAAATTAGATTGTCCTTCAATATTGTACATGTAGCTCAAGTAAACTTGCTTCAAATTCTGCATCAAAAAGGATTTTTGTTTTTTCTTTTTAAAAGAACAAGCTGCTTGACAATTCTACCATAATGCTTCTTATAGAGCTTCTAGGTTGAAAATGATAGCATGGTTTTAATCTATCAGAATTATACTCACATACAGACCAGAACCATTAACATCTTTTTGGCTTCAATAACTAAAAGAAATGTAAATATGGGTCTTTATTAGTCATTGCTTATATTAACACTGGGTGGGACATAATGATTCTATCTTTGACTATAATATTGTTAATGCTAAAATACCCAAATGTCAGCACGGTAACTTGAACAAAGAAAGGCCATAAAACACCTGCTACAAGAATATGATGAAAACATAAAACACTTGTGGTTCCCTTTTAGCTTGGAATATGTGGAAAGAGAATTGAGTATATATGTATGTGTGTACTTGTAGGATTTTATTCTTACTGAATAAAATAAAACATATGGCTCTTTAAGGAGAATATAACAGCTATCCCCATCACCATAGCCTGAAGTGATCTATTTTCCAAGCACCTATTCTATTTAAAGGTAAATAAGTAATCCTTTATCATCCTATATGGTTGTCTTGGAATTGCTACTAAGACCTAGTTCAATATTGTTAGTTAATTTAATGTGGATTTTTTTCCTACTACCTTGTATGTTCTTTGAAGTTAAGCCTTATTTCTCCCCTATAAATTATGCCACACTCACAGTGTACGTTCAATACATACATGATGACTGGTCAATAAAAGAGAAAACTGGCTAAAAGACAATTTTGAAAGAGAGGCCTACATCTCAAAATGCTTTCATGCCTTTTTTCACTTTCAAATATCTGTTGCACAGCTTTCTGTGAAGAACTAGGTGCTCATACCATCTAAGCTCTGATAACTGTCTGGTTTATTCTACTTTCCGAATCATGTGACTTTGTGCCACCACATCACTCGGGGTAATTGCTCCATTCCAAGGATGGTGCCATTTCATTGGTTATGAGTAAGGATTTCAGTATTCCTAATGGAGTTTAGCAATGGCAGATTGGTTTGAGACTTGGATATACTGCCTTTTAAAATCAATAAAGAGAATTTGATTAATCAGAAATGGCCTTTATTTGGATTTCTATTGCTCATGGATTGGGTATCCTCCAATTGTTTATTTTATGGCAGATATTGTTTTGATAGATATTGGATATTAGTTAAGATAGATTAGCTTGTTTAGTATTGATTATAACCCAGGGCACCCGGGTGGCTCAGTCAGTTAAGCATCTGCCTTTGGCTCAGATCATGATCCCAGGGTCCTGGGATGGAGTTTTGCTCAGCAGAGAGCCTGCTTCTCCCTGTCCCTGCCACTGCCCCTGCCTGTGTTCTCTCTCTCTCTCTCTCTCTAATAAATAAAATCTTTAATATATATATATATATTGATTGTAACCCTATGGGGAAAGCATTATTATTGTAACCGTATCACAAATAAGTTAACTATGGTATGAAGAGGTATTCAGGTCACACAATCAGAAAGGGGTGGAAGCCAGTGGTCTTTGTTTTTTTTTTTAAGATTTTATTTATTTATTCAACAGAGATAGAGACAGCCAGCAAGAGAGGGAACACAACCAGGGGGAGTGGGAGAGGAAGAAGCAGGCTCATAGCGGAGGAGCCTGATGTGGGGCTCGATCCCATAACACCGGGATCATGCCCTGAGCCAAAGGCAGACGCCCAACCTCTGTGCCACCCAGGCGCCCCCAGTGGTCTTTGGTTTTATTTAACTCTGAGATGTGGGTATACCTTCCCCTGAAAGTCAATTATATATATTGCCATCACAGAAGAAAGTAAGTAATGCCTGCCTAATACCCACAAGAAATATCACCTTACCCCAAAAGTTTTGTTTAGTGTTTAATATATTTACAGTATTTTAAATATTCTGCTGACCCCAGTGAATTATTGAAGGAAATCACTAAAACCAAACATATATATTACAAGGTAGGTAACAAGAGAGTTCCGATCAACTCTTCCCATTCTCAGTCACCCACGTGTGCCTTCAGATTTGGCTGTAGGTAGGAAACAACTCTTTCTAGGTCCTCAAAGTGAGCCCTGCAATATTGGTCAGTATTATACAATACATAATATATGCCACACAGTGTTTTACATTCTTTTCACACCAGAGCTACTCAAGGGGTGGTGGCTAGCAGTCTACTATGAATTGCAAAAATTGAGAATGAGCATTTAGAAGGTTTTAGAGAAAATTATAAGTAATTTTTCCTGTTCAATCTGGTGGATTTTTGTTTTTTAGAATCAAGACCAGTATATATCTTTTTCTTTAGTAATTCGTTGTTCTGTTTTACAAAACTATCAATAACAGATTGGCAATTTTTTAAAAAGATCATCTTGTATAAAAAGCATTCCTTTCTGTATATTGATTCATGTAATTCTTATAACAACTCTATAAAATGTCTATTAGCCACATAGTCAGATGAAGATCCTAAGGCACAGAGAAGTCAAAGTTAGGTAGTTAGTAGGTTGACAGAGCAGAAATTCAATCTCAAGCATTGTGGTATCAAGACAGGCCTTTAACCACTATGATAAAATGCCTCTCCTAAGCCCAACTTTGGCAGATGTCGGAAAAACAGTGGTAGAAAATCTAACTAATAGTCTTGGGTAGAGAACAAAAGTGTCAACAGAATGACCCTTTGACTTATTCCTAGCCATTCCCATTCTATCACCAATTTAAAGCAGTGCTAAGGTTTACCCAACCCAGAGTAGAGTACTATCCTTGACATGATTTTTGCTCCACTATTGGAGCTCTTGTGAACCTTCCATTTATTTGTTTCTTCCTATTGACAGGTTCTTCAAAACTTAGCCTCCCTCTGGCTGGAGTCTTTAGAATCTGAGGTTCTAGGATTCAGTTATGTCACAAGCCACTCTTTGCAGTAAAATTTTGTGATGTAAGTCACTTGCAATCATGGAACAAATCAATGTATTCAATGCTCACTCTGTAAAATCACTTGCATTCTTTTTGTGTGTATATTGTACCTAATTTTTACTGTCCTACCTTTTAAATATATTTGATTTAGTTTAAAACTTTAACTGACAAACTTGGATATTGGTTTAGAAATTTAGTTAATTTTTTCCCCTCAATCAACAAAAAGATTGGTTGAGTCTGTTTTTGTTTCTAATGTGGTTACCATTCTCCTCCTTGCCAGGCAACAAAGTGCAGTGAAAACAGTGTGGAATTTGAAGTAAAAGTTTGGGATCTGTTATTTCCATTTCTCCAACAAATAATGAGAATCTATTATGGGTGAAGGCACTGTTAAAATTGCTAAAGACATAGCAGTGATTAAGATGACAATCTTCCTGTTCTCATGGAGCTTACATTTGAGGAATCAGATATTAAATACACTAGGGAATAAGGAAGTAGTAGTAAGTTCTAGGAAGAAAATAAAACAGTATTGAGATAAATTGACTGATAGGGAGGTTTTAGATTGTGTATCAAGGAAAGGCTCTCTAAATAACCAATAGTTGAACTGAGATCTGAATGCCAAGCAAGAAATAGACATTTAACACATTTAGGAAAGAATTCCAGGGGAAAGATCTTTTATCCTATCAGAAAAAGAACAAAATTAAAAAAACAAAACCTAGTTTAAACAAAAGAAGGGTAGATATTGGCTGAGATGAGCAGAGGTCAAAGATGGGTATAGTTCACGGCTGTCTATTTGCTGTAGCTCTGCGATCTTCTCAGCTTGGTCTTCATCTATGGGACTACCTCAAGTCTGAATTTGAGTCAAGAGAGCTATCAAAATCCCAGGCTTTGCATGGAACATCCAACAAAGGGATTGTCTTTTGACGTTGCTCTATTTTAAGAGCAAGAAAACATTTCCAAGAAACCTCTGGCACGCTTTTCCCATGTGTAACTGGCCTGAGTACAGTCACTTGCCCATTTCTGACTCTGTCCCTATGACTGAGGAAATTTTTTGCATGGCCTAGCATGAGTGTGGGCATCTAGTTCAATGCCTAACAACAACAACAACAACAACAAAATGGAGATCATCACCATTGGCTTTGACTATTCAGAATTACCCCTAGAGCAGGAGTGAATCCCAGAAACTATGCAGCTACAATGTAGACACCTGAACAAAAAAACAGGAAGCTATCTTGGATGAAAAGTCTAAAAATGAATGGAAACTACATAAGAGGTCAACAACATGCAGTATGAACAACTCCTGCAAAACCCTGGATCCATTAGAGGACAGAAAGGTGGCTCAACAAATCACCTCTAATAGGGTGCTATTAGAGAAGAAAGTGATAGGAAGTGGGATCCTATGCAGACAAAAGTCAATTCCTGTAGGTACTCATGGATCATGGAGAGGAGTTTAGATTTTATTTAAAGTGTGCTGGACAGTCATCAGGATGTTTTAATCGCAGTAGAAGGATGGGGCTACAATGTGAGATAAATCATGCTGGCTCTGGGAACAGAGCAAAGTGGTACATCACTGGGTCATTTAAGTGCACATTTAGTTCATCTTCCTAAATTCCATTTACCTTGTTTTAAAGCAATGGTTCAACTACCTATTACAAAGCATTGTTTTAAATTGTAAATGAAAAATGTGTACAAGTACTTTTGAATTCTTTGCTAAACAAATAACAAAGACACCACCATTCCTTCAGAGTCCTGATCACATGTCTTCTCAGAGCCTTTCCTGTCCAGACCAGCCCTACACTGACTGCTCTTTCCCCAGGGACTCCTGTGGTGTTTTGTGCTATAAAAAATCATTTTACTTTTAAAGTTTAAAATTTTATCAGACTAGCATATGCATATTTACTATGTTACAATTTAAAAGCATTATCCTAGATCGTCAACCAGATCTTAAGTGCAAGGCATACATGAAAGTTTCTAGCACAGTGTCTGGCACAAAGTAAATATTAAAATAAGTTTTCTTTCTTTGGGGTCCAGGCCTCTGCTTATACTTGCATTGTGCCTCTTCCCTTCCCTAAGAACTTGCCCTAGAAGGGAGAACAAAAAAGAAGTACTTAACCAGTCATTATTCAAAGAGTTGTATGTCTATTTAAATGATAGAAACTGGACAATTAGTAATGTTGAAAGGGGAAAAAGTAAATGACAAAGAAACTAAAAATAAAATTTTCTATTGTGTAATCATCTTGAAATCACTAGATTAATAAATTCTTAACTATCACTTTGATTCTTTCCTGCAAGCTCCTAGTAGAAAAGCTGAAAAAGACGTAGCATATTGTCCAAAGTTTTTAGCATGAAGAAGACAAAATAATCCACCATAAAGAGCCAATATTTTAGCTACTTATTCAGAAACACAATGCAGTTCAAAAAAGAGGGCATAACAAAGCTCATGTGCTAAGGAATGAATCATGCAAACACACTGTACCTACTGTACACGTTCAGGGAGTCTAACATCTGACTTTCTCACACACTCCAGCAGACACATCAGTAACCTAAACATCCTAGATTAAACAATTCACCCCTGAATCACTTTAAGCCATGTAAAGCAATAAACCTTCGAGATAAAAGACAAATAAAATGGCAGAGTTTGCTGACAGCCATGTGCAGACTATGTTTATCTTTGATTTACTGAACAAAGGGTAAATGCTAAAAGCCCCTTTTGGTACACTTCTTTGGAAATATTAACACAGAGTTAGTAAGATAATATACTGCATGGTGTTAAGAAATAAACATTATCAATTTTCCTGACATTGCTGAATGCAGCCTAAACTCAACCTAGGACAAAATTTCAGGAGAAAAGCTAATGATCACTACAGAACAACAACAACAACAAAAAAAACAACAACAAAAAACAAAAAACAAAAAAAAACCCACATCAGAATGTAATACAAATATGGCTTTATTACTTTATAAGTTCAGCCAGAATGAATACTCACAATTATGTAATATTTAATGCTTAATTTTATTTTCTGGGGTACCCTACAAACCATCAGTCATGAAAAATATTAAAGAGCACACATTTCAATACCGCATAATTAAAATAAATGTGGGTTGCTATATTTTGCTTACTTTGCATTTGTGATTTATACATTTTCCTGAATACATAGTTAAGGGAATATATGCTCAGTAGGAGAAGTAATATCACCACTGCATGCTCAACAAATCATCCACAAAAGTGTTGCATGCACTACCATTTACTTAGAGCAAATGGTTGTTTTTCTATAAACATATTATTTATGAGAGCATCAGATGCAATCTGCATACTAATGTATTCTTGTATTTCACAGAATTACCCACATGGTTTAGTGATTTTCTCTCTCTCCACAATAACAACCTCCCTCCACCCCCAATTAGTTCCATCCCCACATAGATCTCTACCATGCAAGTATTTGTCTTAGGTATATCAAAAATAGTTGAAAACAGCCATGGAGAAATAATTCCAATCACAAAAACATTCTACACCCTAAAAATTCCCTTCTTCATTCAATCACTTTCTTTCTACAAATAAACAAATAGATCCATCACCACCCAAACAATCTTGAAGGCTTCCAGTTGATATCTATATAAAGTAAGCAATTAAAACAGTCTATACAAAGTATGCACATAAACTTACACAATCAAGTTCAAAATAGCGAAAAGCTAAGTGCAAGGATCCAGACTTTGTTATCTCAGAAAAATCAAGATTCTGTTATTTATATTTGCCACTATTGATATGAATATTATACAATCATGTTTAGGTTTTATCATCACCCAATGACATTTAACTCCCCTTTTCTTAAAAATATATTATCCTCCTTAGATTTGTCTTTAAGGAGAATGGTTATGCAGTACAGAGGCTGGCATGGTCACAAATCAGCGGCTTCGCGCCATAATTTGTGACACTGCCTAGCAACCTCCCCTTATTACAAAGAGCACAACAATGTAATGGTGGTTTAAGGAGAGCAAGAACTAACAAAAATTTACATAAAATAAATGACTTTATAAAGGGCAAATACTCATTTGCTTAATATACTATACTGAAATCCATTAAAGATTTTCATAAGCCAATGAAAATGCAAATGCAATATAACTTGAATTCTGGTTACTAGAAAGCCTTTCATTGTCTGATAGCTTTGTGGATTTTATGTACAGTCGCCTTTGTGTTTTATTCTGTCAAAACCGATTCCCCAATATGCTTATACATAAACATACTAAAATTTATTTCAGTAAATAATTTTTTAATGATTACTCAGAATTGAGACCCTTAAGCAGTTTATTATCTAAGCCAAATTAACTGCAATAAATCAATTTCTCATGGTTTGTATACTTCCACGAGACCTGCTATGAACCCAGTTGTGTGCTCCCCAAAATTCTTAAGTTAAAGCCTTAACCTTCAAGGTGACAGTATTGGGATACTGGCCTTTGGAAGATGCTCAGGTTTAGTGAAGGTCATGAGGGTGGGGTCCTCATAACATGATTAGGGCCCTTAAGAAGAGATACCGGAGAGCGTGTGGTTTCTCTCCCTCCAATATGTGAGGACACAGTGAGAATACAGTGTGTAAAACCCAGGAGGAGCACTCTCACCAGAAACAAACCATGCTGGCACCCTACCTAAACTTGGACTTCAAGTCTCCAGGACTGTTTAAGCCATGCAGCTTATGTATGGTATTTTTGTTACAGCAAACCAAAAAGACTAATTCAAGAGCTCTATGGAACATAACTTCTCTAGAATATATAGGATTATGATAAAAAATATTAATTATTGGCTTTTCCTCATGTTCCTTTTCACCCTTCTCAACAGTTACCATTTTTAAGATGATCATCATTTATACATTATACTTTCATAAGATTTGATATGTGAGAAACATTTTTTCACAATTCTATGTCTAGACTAATAACATATTTTAAACTATATAAATCAAATATTGAACACTGTTTATCTTTAACATCAAGATTTATTTGAGCTTAAATAAATCTCTCTCCTTTCCTTGGAAAACCTGTGATTACAAATTTGTGATTACAAATTTCTCAAGGAAAGGAGTAATTTTTAAAGTCAATTTTAAAAACTAAAGGAGAAATGTCAATTTGATTATACTTAAGGATATGGACATTTTAAAAGTACTTTAAAGAAACCACCCAACCAGACAGAATGAATAACCATCCTGGTTTACCTAGAACCCTCCTGGTTTTAGCACTTTAAATCCCCCGTCCCAGGACACACTTCAGTCCTAGGCAAATCAGGACAGGTGGTCAACTTAACAGTACATTACCTTGTCATTTTTACCATAGGTCATTAAGTATCTATGATTCTCATTTATTCTAAGGACGCAGAGTAAATAGAAACTTTCATTGTGTATATATATATCTGCATCAGAGTATAATTAACCTTTCTTCTATAAATTTTTACAACCTTACAACTAAAAAGGGACATTAGAAATTATTTCCCCTAGGACTTAAGTTACAAGTAAGCCAACTATAGTTTGCAGAGATCAAAGTTTGTGAATTAGCTATAACAAGAATGCTCTTCTCATTTTAGTCCTCAAGGAACTTTCTAAAGATAGTCTAATTAAAAAAAAAAAAAAAAACCCTTTCGAAATTCCTGACAGCGAAAAGGTGATGAAAAAATTAAAAGGTACCATACTACCATGTAAAAATTCAGTGCTATTCTGACCAGGAATTATCTAACTTAGATAAGACTTTTAATTCATACAGGGTAAACGCCTAACAATTGCTAAGTCAAACATGAAAAAAAAAATAAAGAATGAATTGTAAGGTACACACCAGAGAGTAACAATAGTCAATCCAATAGGTCACAATTGCTTTAGGAACAAATAGTTTAGTAGATTATCAATTTATGAGCTTGGAAAAAATGGAAGGACATACCCAAGATCATTAACATTACTAAAGTGGACATGGCTTGCAGAGGTTGTAGGAAATATGGAGGAGGAATAAAGTGTCTATTGATAAAAACTTGATGTAGGATATGATTCCATTTATAAAAGAGATTCCATTTATGAAACAGAGAAAGAGAGAGGGATGCCTCAAAGAGTATGACCACCAAAATTATAATGGTGTTTACCTCAAGATGAAGAGGTTACATATGATCTTTATTTTCTTTCATACAGTATTTTAAACACACACACACACACACACAGGATGTATTCTGTACCCACTGATTTCTACACTTCAGAAAATTAAGGACTAGTGGATAAATTTTGTCCAGTTTTACATTAACTGAGGAAGAATTTAAGGCATTTAAAAATCCAGATTGGCTTTCATTAAAAATTTCCAGTTTGACAATTGGTTTGTAAATTGCCATATTTGAAATAGAATCAATGTCAGTAATATTTTTAAAACCAATCCTGGACATAGCAAGATACAAATAATATATTTAACAATTCTTTTCTGACTTTGAAAGTAACACAGTATGATATTCTCATAAAATAATTAAAGAGGGGTGCCTAGGTAGCTCAGTCAGTTAAGCATCCAGCTCTTGATTTCAACTCAGAGCATGATCTCAGGGTCCTGGGATCAAGCCCCATGTAGGGGTCTGTGCTCAGCACAGAGTCTGCTTAGGATTCTCTCTTTCCCTTTCCCCTCTGCCCCTCCCCCTGCTCATGCTCTCTGTCCCCCTCTCTGTGAAATAAAAATCTTAAAAACAATAATAATTGAAGAAAATTAAAATAACACTTTAGTTGATACCCTCTAGTACCTATATGTGTAAATACATATGTTTAGGTATCCCCAGTCAAAAATCCATGCATAACTTTGACTCCCCAAAAACTACTAACGATCTGTTGACTGGAAGCCTATCAATAACCAGTATTTAATTAGCACAGATTTTGTAGGCCATATGTATTACATATTTTAAGTATTCTATTACAATAAAGTAAGCTAGAGACAAGCAAATGTTAAGAAAATCCAAAGAGAAAGTACATTTGCAGTACTGTACCATTTTTATCTTAAATCCACATATAGGTGGACCCATGCAGTTCCAAACCTTGTTGTCTGAGGATCAACTGTATTTCCAATATCAAGTTAGCTTAATTAAAATTCATTCTATCTTTCAGGGAAGGATAAAATAAAATTCTTCTACCTAAACTCTCTATACCCAACAAACCAATTTGGTAATTAAAACATTTATGTCATGTTTATAGAGTGATACAATTTTGACTTAGACTTTTAAATGCCATAATTTGCATGGTTGATTACTTCTTTAAAATTTGCTCTATTTCCATAGAGATTTATAGTTATTTAAGCGCTCAACAGGCAGCATGGAGTTAAGCTAACTATCAAATAACCTATGACTGTGTACCTCACAGTAAGTATTAATCTATTTCTAGCTAGATGCCTTTACCACCATGAGAATGGGGCTGAGCCAAGCATTTGGGCTGCAAAAGATCTAATTGGCTTTTTACTGAGCCTGCAAGGAAAATTTCTCCAGAGCGGTGCTGTCTTCAAATTTACCAGGTTAAAGTCAAACATTTAGAATTTGAAATCTCTCTGTCCCCTTACAGCACCACCTTTTAACTAGGAGTCAATGAATCAATCAGTGGAAAGAGTACCAGGGCAACAGAGCAGCATTCTATGCAATGCTTCAATCCTTTAATAGCTCCCTTCTGCAGAAGAAGCTGGAGAAGTTGGAATCCAAAGAGGCCCAATCAGTGCCATGTCTTTCCCCTGAGTTCTGAACCAACTGAAAAATAAGACAAATGTATATGGCAAACTGGAGTTGAAAATACCATCCTTGTCACTGGTAAAGCCGGAGCTGGAAAATACAACTTAACATGAAAATTGACCAGGCCTGAAAACCCCCCTGCCCTCCAGGGACATACTACACAAAGCAAAGTTTGAATCTATAGAGCAAAACATTTTTTTCCTCTCATCCAGCGTGGAGGGAGACAAAAATTTTTTAAATCCCAATTCCTTTAAGACTGATAGGTTAGCTTCTGATAATTGATAAATGTCAATCAATGTTATTGTCTGCCAGCCAGATAATTCAATCAACCCTGATTGGAAAAAGTAAGGAATATCATAAAAGGTCAAGCATGTTTAGGAGAAATTCCTTCTCAGAGAAACCAAGAAGGTAGTACCTCATGTTTCAATTCACAAGAATCAATACACAGTGGAATTGGTCCTTCAAGGAAGATCCCATGATTCTACAGCACCACGCACAAGCTTTACCAGGGAAATTTAGAAGACAAGGGTCAGAAAAAGAAAGTCCCCAGTCCGCAATCCTACCGTCATCTCCCAGAGAACCGAAGGAGGACCAGGGTGCTCTGCTGCAGGTGCAGCGTGCATTCACATCCCGGGGCAAGGAGCCCCACACATTGTGATCCCTCTTCTCACAGAGCAAACACTACAACAATCTTTCCGGAGTGTCAGCTATTTACAGGAGTTGACGGAGGAAAGCAAGCTGCCCACCACCTATAGACCATGTCCTCAAGTACAGCTCTATACTGACAGAGGAAAGGAAGCCACGAGTCCTGTGGGATACCAAGTTTAGGTATAGCCTTTCCTGCTGGGTGCCCACTGTCAAAACTACCCAAAGTGGGTTCACAGGTGATTGCTTAAGAATTCCACTTGTCCTATCACAATTTCCCTTATTAAAATGTAAAAGAGAAAATTATCAAGTTTTCCTGCTATAATTTCCAGATATTCTGAAATAGAATTGAGCTCATATGAACATTTAAAACACACTGATGGAACAGCATTTAATAGGAATCCTTCTCTAACAACTACAGAAAGGAAAGATAATGCCTTCTTTTCCACTGTAATTAGTTTCTGGATTTTTTACAAGGAATTGTTGTACATATGTGAAGATAACTTAATTGCAATAAATTGGTAGATTCGATTCAGCTCTAACTCAATCAGTTGACAAATGGGGGAAATGGGATAGTATAAGAGTACTCAAAGGAAAGGAAACCAACCTTAAAACAGAAACCTTGAGCCTTTATGACAATCTAATCCTGACATGGGAAGAGAAAAAGTTGGCACCTCTTCAAATAAATAAAGTTCTAATATGTACTCTAACAGGTGCTTCAAAAATAATATATCTAATACTAGAAATCTCCCATTATCGAATAGTGGACACTCAATGACTAACAATGAAGTCTCATTATTACTGCTCCATGTAAATACATTTTTATAGTATAATAACCTCTTCAATTAATTCTGTGTTCATTTATCACAGTGTAACGGCTGCCAAAGCAGGGTAACAGTTCAGCAAAATGTAGTCCTCATTTACTTTCACACAACAGTGAACTGTTTAGACTGTTACATAATCATAGTAATGCCATTCATACATCCTGTCAATTCCATCCATTCAATTATGAAAACCAGAAAACCACAGAGCAGGGTGGCCCAGAAAAAACAGTTCCACAGAGAGGAAATTAAAAACGACTTCCGATGTCATTCCACCACCCCTTATTTTCGGTTTTTATTTTCCTCATTTTTTTTCTTTTTCATTTTACTTGCATTGTCAGACATTTCCTTCACTTTTTTTTCTCCCTCTTCCCTGTGCATTTTATCTGTCAAGGACTCCAGAAGCACTGCTTGTGTAACATGGTGAATGAAGAAGAAAATGCGGATAATGTCAACATCCCTTTCACTACAACAAGAAAGAAGGCCTATAGGAGGGATATGCAATATTCACCAAAAGGGAGGATACAGTAAAGTCTCGGAGCAGTAGGAGTCGACCCTGGGTCCATGGGTCAGCCCCTCCATTTCTACCAAGACTCCAATCTACCAGCAGAGCTAAGCAGAGTGAAAAAAGCTGGGAAAAATGGCCAGGCTAAAGTTGCATAAAATGGCCCCAGTCCTCTTACCTATCAAGCAAATATTGTGTAAACATTTTTAGCTGTCTTTCCTTACTTAAAACAAATAAAACCAGGACCCAAAAGTGCTCTGTGGCTCAACCTTCCTCTGCTCTGGGGACAGGGCAGTGCTTCAGAGGGAAGAGGGGCACAGCATATAGGATTTTTGTACATTCTGGGTGGGTAGACAAAAATCCCAAAACATAACCAATATTTACTTTCTTATATCCTTGAAAAATGGGGCCTAAATATCTGAGTTCATTTGATTTAACAACGTGAATATCATACTTCTTAAAGAATCGTTAGTAAAATTTATATTCCTCAATCCAAAGATAATTAGTACTGAAGTTGTTAAATGCCTCCTAGTGTCATAAGAATTACGTACACAATGAAATTCTGTACTGAGATTTAATTCAAGACTATTAAAAACTTTCATATGGTTTCTAACCATAAATTTACTAGTCACACCAAAGGATAAGTAAAACAGCCTACACAACACATATAAGAGCATTTGATGGCATACAAGTGTTAACAAATTACTTGAACAATCTTAATTCAGTGAAACCCAACTATGGAATGATTTTGTCTTTAATAACTGCCCTTTTGAATCTCCCTTTCCCACATCTTAAAATAACCTGAGATAGAATCTATAACGTTCTAATCCTACTCAAATTTAGGACTTTAATTTCATATCCAATACACTGACTCCCCTCTCCTAACTCAGGCTCGTTGTATTTCTTCCCGACTCCCTTTTCTGGTTCTAGCTTTTCCTTTGTTAAAACAGAATGTAGAGCTTAGAGAAAAACGCCAAAAACATCGTTACCTACCTCGTGTAGTTGCACTCCTCCCTCAGCCAACAAACACCTCCCAACAGCGGGTGTTGAAACCCTTCTTTTATTAGAGAGCACAGGCGAATTCTATTGGGTGTCTCTTTGAAGGTACCTCCCCACTGCATAGCCTTCTGATGTGAAACATCTACTCGGGTTCAATGCTTCCAATCCTGCCTTAAATGCCAGGAGCAGTGATCAAGCACACATGTTTCCTTTGCATCAGTAGCTTTGTGTAAAATTCCAGCACCTGGTGCCCTACACAATACAAGCACGAGCTCCTTACCTGCTGCTCCCCCTCTCCTGGTAGTTGTTCTGTTTGCTCCGCCTCTGCTTATGCAATTGTGGAGTAGATCTGCAAGGCTGCCTAGGAAGAGACATCCAATTTAAGATTGAGATACCAATGTCATCCTCTTCCAGGCACCGTTGAGGTAGTCTCTTTGACCCCATTCTTCCTAGTTTGTGAGGAGTTCTCTTAGTTTCTTGGCTATGAGGAGAGAAAAATCATAGCACTCCTTGCTAGGTTGAGAACTCAAAACCACAATGAATATCCTTGAAGCCTATAACTTTTGCAGATATCTACTGGGGATGATGACTGGAGTAGCTGGGCCAATTCAGCTGTCTCTTTTCACATGATTGTTTACATTGAGGTATAATTGACATATAACATATTAGTTTCAGGTGTACAACACAATGATTTGATACTTGTATATATTGTAAAATGATCACTGCAATAAGTCTAGTTAATGTCCATCACCACACAGTTAAAAAATATTTTTTCTTGTAATGGGAATTTTAAAGATCAACTCTCTTAGCAATTTTCAAATATGCAATACAGTATTATTTAACTATAGTCACCATGCTGTATATCACATCTCTATGACTTATTTATTTTAAAACTGGAAGTTTATACCTTTTGAACACCTTCACCCATTTTGTGTGATTTCATGTATAGTTAACCCTTCAACAATGAGGGGGTTAGGGGCACTGACCCCTGCACAAAAATCCACATATAGCTTTTGATTCCTCCAAAACTTAACTACTAATAGCCTACCACTTACCAGAAACCTTACCAATTACACACATAGTTAATTAACACATATTTTGTAAGTTATATTTACTACATATTATATTCTTGCAATAAAGTGATATAGAAAAAAGAAAATCTTAAGGAAAATAACACAGTTTTATACACAGTACAGTATATTTATTGAAAAAAGCGCATCAATAATTGGACCTGCACATTTCAAATCTGTGTTGTTCAAGGGACAACTGCTCATGTTTGCAACTTGTATTTTGTTACTTGGTATTGTATTATAACTTCTCATGCCTTTGATGATTCTTATTCAACATTGTTTGGCAAGGCTGCATAGTACTACATGGGATGACTAATAGGGTAATTTATTTTACTGTTATCCAACTTGGATATATGTAATGTAATTTTTCCCACTTTTTTACTATTATGAATATCATAGTAGTAAATATCCTGGTAGCTATTTGAACACATCTCTGATTATTTTATGTGACCAAATAATTTTTGCGACTTTGATTTTTTCTAAAAGGTATGAATTTGGGGGAGATTTTAAGTATATTATGGCAAATAATGTTTGAGGGTTATATACTCAAAAATACTGGGAATTATCAGTTTTTTAAAATATCTTAGCAACCCATAATTCTGTCAAATTACTCTCATAGGTAAAAATACTTTTATTAAGAATTAACATGTATGGTATGCCTGGGTGACTCAGTTGGTTAAGTGACTGACTCTTGGTGTCAGCTCAGGTCACAATCTCATGGTTGTGAGATGGAGCCCCATGTTGGGCTCCAAGCTCAATGCAGAGTCATCTTGATATTCCCTTTGCCCCTCCCCCACTCATGCAGGAGCACTCTCACTTTCTCTCACTCTCTCTTTGAAACATAAATATGTAAATAAAATCTTTTTTTTTAAATGTGTGTGATATACTACTCATATAAGTTCACCTTTAGTTTATCTTTTCGGTATTTGTGTAGAAAGATATCTGAAAAAGTGTTTATCACATTTTGATGATGATTATTTCTAGGTAGACATTCAAGTGATATTTTACTTTCCTATTTATCCTTTCCTTATTGCCCTTCTAAATTATTTATTAAGAACCTGTAGCAGGTTTCTTTGACAATGACCATTAGTATTTTATGCACTTTTGCATATTATCAGTTTTTTAAATAGTTCACTGAAAATATCCCACCATATGAAACCAGAGATTAAAATATATTAATAATTATAGCAATCATAGTAGTAACAGGAGTAAGTACCCTGGGATTATTAAATAGCATTCACCTAAAAGCATCAACTCATTTTATTGTGAGTTACAATCAAATTGTCAGTTTCTAAGAACAGGTTTCCCTTAAGTACAAAATTTATCCACATATAAAAACCTGGTCCAACTGCATTCAACAAGACAAAATAAAAACAGTTGAACTAATTGAAACAACCATTTAATGAGGAAATGGATGTTCGTATAAGTGAAACAAATCTCTCTTGGCCCTTTTTCCTTTGAATAACCTAGCCAATTTCAACTGGCCTCCTTGCCATTTGGTATTTACTTATATTTAGATTACTGTCAAAACATGGCGTTTTCTGAAATAGTGCTACATATCGGTGCCGTCTGTCAAGTAGCACAGTCTTATCAAATGTTTGATTTCCAACTTCTTGACTCACCCTTCTTTCTCCATAACATATATATCAAAAAGATAACCTCGTGGTTAGATAATACCAACCTAATCAACAGCTCTTCTTTTTAACTAACGAATCGATTAAAGTTCCTGTTTGCCAGCAAGAGAACTTAATTCTAATTAAATTAAGCAAAAAACATGTTTTTACACTAAAGCAAAAACTCTGTTATTATAAGCATTTGGTAGATAGGGCCACTTCACTGATCAATAAGATACACACTGGGGCCCAAGTCTGGAAGGCCAGAACCCAGGGAGCCACAAGCAGCAGAAAAACAGGACACTGGAACAGCCTGGTCCAGGATGATGTGGACATTGCTGTTGAGATCAGTCATTTCTGACCATTTCTCAGTTACTCTCCCAACACTTAACATCCCTAGAGATATAGAGGCCTATGGGCCAAGCTTAAGTCATCTGACTGGCTATCAGGATGAGAGTCTAGCACCTAGAAATAACCGCCCACCATAAACAGCCATAGTGGAAGAAGGACAATCTCCAAAAGAAAATGAGGGCACTATTAAAATAGGAATAGCTGTTGGGCAACCAACAACAGCAAATGTTCACTGCACATGACTGAATTTAGTGCCTATCATGTCTTCTTCCCTTGCCTCATACCATAACTCTGAGACTAGCTTTTCTCGAACTGAAGATTGCAACGTATTAGTGAGTCATGAAATCAGTTTAGTGGATCATATTCATATATTTAAAAGCAAAATTGAATGGAGCAGGAAATATCAGAAGGAATTGCATGTAGGAAGTTTGTGAAACTTCTGTCTCTTTTATGTCTACGGAGTATATGTTTGTTTTTGTGCATGTGTGTGAAGGTAAGCCATGGTCAAAAACATTTGAAAAAACTTTATCCTAGTCCTTACCGGCATTCTGTGGAGCCAACAATTATACGCACCCCCCCAACCTGGACTATTACAGTCTGAGAAGGGCAAATCCAATCACATGTAACTGTTACTATGAAGCCTCCATTATGAATCACTGGACAATAAACAGCTTAATGTTATAAAGCAAAGTCATCATTTATATCATCACATGTGGCTATTAAATTTTATTTAATTAGGACAAACAATCTGTGCAAACATTTATTTGATCACAAGTATTTACCATCTTGTCTGAAATTTTACTAGTGCCGCAAATAAGAAAATTCTCAATGTGGTAATTTTTCATCATGGATATTTTTATATCATTGTAATTTTATAAGCTCATGTTGAGTCAATCAACTCTCGCTTCTTCCATGAAATTTTCTCCAATTACTATAATCCACCCTAATTGCTCACCTTTTACTGAACTCCTTTGTCACTTAACTCCTGATAGTTCACTGCATAACTATAACACCTCACCCAAATGAAACACAGCTCAAAACTAGGTAGGGATAAGAGACATCTGATTAAACCAAAGAGAAATCACAAAGCCCATTCACTAAGATCAGTGCATTGTATTCATAAGAAAATTCTCTAGGATCTTGTCTGAAGCTCATTTTTTCTGCTTTCTATATAATCCTAATAAGAACACTACCTAGCACATGGGAGACAATAAATAATTATCAAATAGCGAATGGATGAAAGAAAGTGAGGGAGGAAAGGAGGAAGAAAGAAAATAAAGAAGGAAAGAGAAAGCAGAAAGAAAAATTTCCAAGTCCAAAGCAAGTCAGAAGCAAAATGCAAGAGTGGGAAATAGGAATGAAGCAAGTAGGGAGATGGCGCCATTGCAAAGTGGATATCAATCACAAGTTCACACACACACACACACACACACACACATGAATTTAAGAACACAAAATTCACAACAGTTTGGAGTTATTTAGGTATAATCAAATAGAAAAAAACATTTCAGTAGAACCTCAGTGTATTATCCAAAGAGCAAATTCTTATCATGAAGACCTTGAATCTTCCGAAAGATGTATTCAGTATATTCTATTGACAAAATATAATTTTAGACTATTTCATATCCAAGAGGTAAAAAGTGAAATATTTTGTTAGATTTGTCTATCTGAAAAATGGTGTTCCAAAACACTCTTNNCTTTCCTCAAACATTCTTTGTAGCTGAATTATACTGCTAACATTTCATCAAATACAACTTCATCTCTTTGGCTTGACTGTAAACAGTTTGAGGGCAATAAACACCTTATACTTGTTACCTGAGATGCTTCAGAAATTATTAGGTTAAAACAATGTCAAGGGGCGCCTGGGTGTTGCAGTTCATTAAGCGTCTGCCTTCAGCTCAGGTCATGATCCCAGGGCCCTGGGATCAAGCTCCACATCAGGCTCTCTGCTCAGCGGGGAGCGCTTCTCCCTCTCCCTCTGCTGCTCCCCCTGCTTGTGTTCTCACGCTCTCACTCTCTCTCTCTCAAATAAATAAAATCTTTAAAAATAATAAAATAAAATAAAACAATGTCAAAAGAGTGTGAGCTTCAGGCATTAGAAATGGATAAATGGATAAACGTTTCATAGGAAGACTGGATAAATTTTAAATACTGTCCTTCATTTGATAAACTTATTTAAATTAAAATACCAAAAGTAAGGACAATTCAGTGAATAACATATAGAGAATTTATGACATTTTACAAGAAAGAACAAGTCATTTTACTGAGCCATGGTCTCTGCTGTAAATATGTACCCATGTAAAGTGTGGACCCCCTCAGAACTAAATTCTGTATATATGTTAACTAACAAAATTTAAACTAAAAAATAAAAAAAAAGAACTAAATTCTTGAACTTTGAGAGATTCAGATGCAAATGTTCATCCTGCTTATCATGAACCCATCTTGCTTATTAACCACATTTTAGCAAAGAACAAAATTCCATTCCACAAATGGTTTAAATGACATGTACAGCTCATTTCCATGAAAAATGTGTGCAAAGTGTTTGACTCATATGACTACTATGCATCCATTCTGGACTAAGATCCTTACAAAGACCACTCAATGTAAGTTTTAATTGACAAATAATAACGAATATATATGTGAACATAAGAGAAGAAAAAAACTTTTCCTCTGGGTTTCTGTGTATATATATATATCTCTCACACAACTCTGTTCTTTAAAAAATATGGTTTTATCAAAGTCTGTTTCATCTTAAAGTGACTATTTCGTTTTATACTAAGATTTATTTAGCTAAAGTTTGAAACATTATCTTCAGAAACATTATCTTCAGAAATATTTATATATACCTAAGAACAGGATTAAAATACTTGGTGTTTGCTTTTTTTATAACAAATTATATACATATTCCTAAAATGAATATGTATCAATACATGCTTTTTAAAACTGTAGCAATCAGGTCAAAGAACACTGAGTCTCTAAAAATCAAAGAAACTTCCCTCATATCACAGTCTTTTTAAATTAACTAACAATGATAATTTCTAGGGCCTTACTGGAAATATGAATTCTGACAGCTCTTTTTGTATACTGTCAATCCATCCTAGAAGTAGTAATTTGTAGATAAATGGATTTAAATCAACAGAATATTGAAAAAATGATACTAAACAGATCAACGTATTTTTTCAATATTCAAGAAGTATACTTTTTTTTATTATGTTCAGTTAGCCAATATATAGTAGTACATCATTAGTTTTTGACGTAGTGTTCAGCGATTCATTAGTTGCATATAACACCCAGTCCTCATCGCAACATGTGCCCTCCTTAGTACTCATCACCTGGTTACCCCATCCCCCCACCCCCTCCCTTCTGTAACCCTCAGTTTGTTTCCAAAATCAGAGATGGAGACAAACCATGAGAAGTATACTTTCTTCTTAGATGCCCTTAAAAAAAAAAAAAAAATTCCTCAGATGTGTGAGTACATGGAACTGATAAAATTGACAAAAATATAAAATATATATTTTATAAAAATATACAAAATTGCTTCTGATATTATTTCATTTATAAAAGCCATGAGCATGTTTTCCACAAGATTCTTTCACTAAGCTTGAAATCATACAAAATATTTTGTCACAAAAATGAGGAAATGCTAATCTAGTGACAGCAACAATCCCCAAGGGAACAAGTAGCCAAAATTACGCCTCTAGGTAACACTGGAAAAGAACCAGAAATGGCACATTTGACAGCAAGAAGACAACCTTTATTAAACCAATTCTGTGCTGCTTTACCGCAATAATAAAATCAGAAGGCAATATTAATTAACAGTTGAATTATCATAAACTGAACACATCAGTGCATTGCTACCCAGTGCTGCTCATCGCAGATGGCACATGTAGAAAACAATGCTATTTGTACAGCACAGGGAGATAACCCAATGAGGTAACTGACTCCACAGCCCCTATCATTGTAGGCTGCCCACGGCTGAGAAAACAAGTACCTTGGTCTATCCATAAAGACCAAGCACAGAGATTAGAAATTTCTGTGCTAACCTAATGAAAATGGAACTGTATTCTTTAACAGTATCCCAAGTTGACACACATGAGCTTCCCCGTGCCAAACAAAATTAGTGAATACTCATTGGATGCCTATTATTTGCAAATCTCTATGTTTAATGATTAAACCAAATTTTATCACAGTAAACCTAAAAAAAAAAAAATTGAATCAGCAGGTAGATTTGAATACCAGGCTAAGTATGAACATTCTCCTATAGGAGCAAAGTGCAGAAACTTCAAAGAAAAATTTGGAAGATGATATTAGGAATGTGGTTCGGTCTGAATTCATTTTTTCTTTGCATGGGGGAAAGGAGCAAGTTGACCTGAAGAATCTATTGAGTGAGTCCCATAATTGTTCGCTAAGGGTAAAAGAAAGAACAGAAAATCAGTTGATTGTGGTGCTTCAAGGAGTTTAATTTGGCAGTGAAATACCCAAAATTTTGGGAAGGAGAGAAAGTGAACCCAAAGGCACAAGGTTGTGGTGGGTGTGAGGAAGTAAGGGCTTCAAACACAGTAATGAAAAGGAATGAAAATCCAAAGATATAACAAGGGACAGAACAATACAACTTTATGACTAATTAGGTATAGATAAGGATAGATACAGGAAGCAAAAAGAAAAATTTAAGATGTGTATAGTTTTCTGATCGAGGGCTTAGAAAATATGTGGCAAAATTATTAAAGTGAATTTGAAAAATAAATGACAGATTGATTTTAGACATTCTGAGTTTAGGTGACAGGATATTCAAGAGTTAGTCAATATGTTGTTCTAAAATTTGAGAGAGAGGTGATATTTGCAATTGTAAATATAAATGAGAGTTCCAAGAAAAACAATGTTTAGACAGTCAAATTATACAAAGTCCTAAAGACAATGTATTAAAATGGAAAAGTACAGGGGTACCTAGGTGTCTCAGTCGGTTAAGCACCTGCCTTCTGCTCAGGTCATGCTTGTTCTCTCTGTCTCTCTTTGTCTCTGTCTCTCTCTCTCAAATAAATAAATGAAATATTTAAAAGATAATATACAATAAATAAAATGGATAACTATATGTAGGTTCAACAACATGCCATATAAAAATGTTTATCCCACATATCTCTTCCAACTGACCACAGATTATGTAATAAAACCACATTTAGCAAATATTTAGATGCCTACTGTGGCAGGATTGGGACTACTGTAGAAAACAAGGTTAGCATGGTTCAGGGCTAATCTTCACGAGACTCGTGAAGATTACAACATACTGGGAAAAACTGGCATAAAGAAAATCACGGACAAATAAATATATAATTGCTAACTGAGAATAAATATTATAAATTCAAATTTAAAATGTTATAAAATACTATTGTCCAGTAAATCATAAACCTGCCTTGTACTAAATTTATGTTCTTAAAATATTCAGGAGCTATATTACATATTTAATATTCAATGTTGACCTTAATTAAAGTTAATTTACATTCAAAATTTTAATTGCACATCTATTTTATTAAACTGAGAAATTTATAATTCACATGAACAGATAAGCAAGGCTGGATTCAGTGTCCCTTTCTAGAGTACCATAACTGTCTTACCTCCCATTCTTAAAGCCTGTCTGTTCCATCATGTACCCCAGTGTCCTCCCAAAATATTCCTTTAAAAAATAAAAACCAATTCCATATATACAATGTAGATCCTCACAAATACATAAAATTCTCATATTACATTTTTATCAAGATGAGACAGGAATAAGTTATCGCCCTTTCAAAATTTATGTGATTTATTGATTAGGGAACAGAAGGAAAAAAAATTCTCTAACCTTACAGATTGATGTAATTCTTTCAGAAACAAATAATAGGTTATAATAGATTAGATACAGTGCATAAGATCTTGGAGTTTAATAAAACCAAATTTCTAAACTCATTGAAATTTTAATATAACAATCTAGGAAATCATATACCTAAAACACATTTTTTTAAATAAATAGGGGCATCCCTCATCAATATTAGCCTCAATTAAAAATGGGTACAGGACACAATAGTGCCATGTTTGACTTTTATATTAGGTTACAATTTCCATAACATGCTAATTAAATGGTGGCATAAAGCAACCATTGTTGCTGAACACAATTCATTGTAGATACTGAGAGGTTAATTCTACCTTCTCAAGTTGCTTTTCTGAAGTCTTAGATATACAACTTTCGACAGAGGTTACTTGTGTTAAAGTCATAAGGGAAGGTGACACAGAGTTGGAAACTTATTGAAGGATAGGCAAGTCTATTAAAATCATTCATTTTTGACTGTTCTAATTAAGATAGCCATGTGTTTTATTTAATTCAGGGGCCTGACAAGTTTCTATTTCAGGGTGAAAATAAATGTTATTCTATTTATTGAGTAATATAAAGATCTCTGCATTATTCAGTAGTTTCTATTTTTCTCATTGATTTTAAGTATTATGTTTTAAGTTTTTTAAATGCGAGTTTTCAGTCTGCTAAAGTTTTCAGGGTTCAGTATTTGAGGGGTGAAATTCTTTTTTCCCCTATAGAATTTTTTTTTTTTTTTTTTTTTTTTTTTTGGTTAGCTAACATCATCAGTGATAGCCTTTCACACTTGTGCCTATGAAGTCTTTCTAAAAGTACACTGACACCACCATTGCTTGGTTAGTTCTGATGGTAGACTTAAAATTCATAACATCTCTTTCTGAAAATAATCCATTGGAGACATAAGCCAAAAAAGTTAAAACATTTGGGCAATTTCACTGCTTAACTTAGAAGATAAAAAAAAATTAGCTACCAATACACTCACATGCTGGATAACAGAGGTATTAGGTTTGCAATAGGGGACATTTTAAATCTCCTCATATTATCACTTTTCTGCTAAATTTAATACTAACCATATAAAGAATTCAGTGCAATATATTTGAATTTACTTTATCTTAAGATAAAAGGGGAATGGGAAAGTTTTATTTGTTGAAAAAATAGACAAAAATGTTTCTATATCTTCACATCTCACAAAAGTAGTGCACAAATGAATGAAAAAATTTTCTCCTGCAACATACCATCCTTAAAATTGAATTATATTTAAAGCACCCTCTAGTTACTCCATAGCTAACTGCATGAAAATGATTCACAAATAAAATATCTATAATTACTATGATAATTTATAGTCTGGAGTGTTAAGCTCATTATGAAAATTAAAACTATCTTAAATAAAATCATTATATATCTCATCTTTTTAATCATCAAAGGAACAGTCTTTTAATCAGAACAGCATAAAAATCCCAATTCATCATCTTACTGCAAACCCAAAGTGTTTTTCTTTATGTCTGAAAATAAAGTCAATTTGCATTCACATCTCATAAATCACTGTTACACAATATATATTGTCATTTATTCATCTTTAACACAAATAACAGTTAAAAGACTAGCTGGACAAACAAACCATTTTTCTGGAAAAAAAAAAGTTCAAATTCAATCCATGGTTGAATTTATATTAATCTTTAATCAGAACTTAGCCTCTCTGGCCCCTTGCAATTTGAATTTAAGAAGTTAAGATAAAAAATATCCATCACTGACTTCAAAAATATAAACCATTGCAATCAGTCATTTTTATCCTCTTGAGCAAATGCACCATCTCAGATCTAATTTTCTGCAAATCTGTGAGAAAGAACTAAAGATGGTATTATCTGTCCTGGGACTATTTATCTATCTATCAGGCTTTTTTCATTAGAGGTAAGGCTGAGGAAGCATTTCACCAATACGATGGTAATTCTATTTATGAGGAATGCCCAGTCTGGTTTGTCAGGGAAAAAATAATATGGGAAACTTAAAAATTTAAACCAACAACTCCTTATTTTCTCTTCCCAATTCATCCTCACAGGTAGAAAGGTGAAGATCATGTATTCTCTTTCTTCTTCTTTACCCTCAAATTCCTGGAAATTGCTCTGGTTTTTCTGAATAAATCTGTGCCTCTGAACGGCAGCCAGACTCTTCTCTGCAGGTTAAAAGGAAGCTTTATTGGAGACAAAGAAAAGTACCTACGGATTCCCCTTCCCTCTGTCCCTAGTTGTACTCTTGAAGACACACACAGGTGCCAGCATGTTCAAACATAAAGGATTCAAAGTTACTATGAACAGGAAAGGAGAAAAATCTAATCTCCTGTCCAGCCCACGCTCTTCTCAGAAATCCTAAAGTTACTCCATCTACACCAGAACGAAGAGGAATCAAAAACCAAAATGGCCTTAATGTTAAGACATGAAGACCAACTGCTTCATATTACTGAAGTATATTTAATCTCAAAAGTATAAAGTGATGTGTCCGAGGTAGCCACAGTTCCTGTCCTGCGTTATCTTCACTCACGGACACGAAGCTCCGACCCTTAGCCAAGTAAATTCTTTCTGAGGCAGTATTCTGCCCATGCCCAGCTGGAAGCTGCAACCTGCCTTGTTCTTTTTCACTTTGGGCCTTAGCACCCGCCATTCCTTTTCCTGCTGTGGGCTCTTCCTAAGGCTCCTTCTTAGTTCTGTTATTTCTCCTCAGGGACACCTTGCCAGACCACCCTCACTAAAACTACCCACCTCTCTCCCTCCTGGCATACAGTTATCACAATAGAAAATTATCTTATTCACTTATTTGCTCAATTATTGTCTCTCTTCTCCACTAGAATGTAAGTTCTATAACCCAGAGACCGTAATTATTTTCTTTACTACACTATATGGTGTAGAGTCCGGCACGGCAAAAACAAAGACAAGTGAGCCAAATCTCTACCCACCATGAACCCATGATCTAGTGGGAGAAACAATTACTTGAATAAATAAGCCTTTTAAAAGGCAGAATTGAATAAAAATGAGTAAAAAATATATATATCATGTGAAAGAAGGGATAAAGTAAATAATTATAAAGCCAAAGGTTTCTTTGAGGAGGTGGAATTTTTTTAGCTGGGGTAGTAGGACTTGGCTTTAACAAAGTTTCCAAAAAAGAAAACTTTCCAGGGAAGGGAATATCTTGACCAAAACTTTGGAAAAGTCAGGTGTTACATTTGGGAAATAGATGGCTGGAGCATGGGAAATGGAGAGAATCAGGGTAAGTGTAGAATAAGATAAGGACATTTCACATCTTTTGACTATGTTCTTTTTTCCAGTTCATTCTACCATTCCCTTCAGTTCCACTTCCTCACCAGCACAGATATCAAGACATCACTTCAAGCCCTCTCTCTCAAAAATCTCACATTGTTCTCTATTTTGCCTGCCCTTTGAAACCAAAATTTTAGTCCAACCATATATTCTACTTTTTATACCTGAGGTGGCAAAAATCAGTCTCCAAGCAGATATGTGCCCCTGCCGAAGTATTCCATGCTTCCTAATATGCCTTCTCATATCCTTTAAGATATTCACCTAGAACATTTCTACATCCATACTAGCCACTGCTTGTGCAATCCAGACATCCTTCAGCTTATTTCTGGTTCTTTGTGTCCCTGTAGATGCCTCTGCTGCACTCTTAGCTCACTCTTGCACAGCACCCATCACGGTATTGTACTCAGTGGGTTACTGAACAATGTGCTCTTTAAGGACTAGAACCATGTCTCCCATTCACTTATTTTTTATCCCTAGCACAATTTATGATATATTCTGGGTGCTTACTATGCATTTTTTATTTAACGAATAAATAAAGAACATAGTATAATCCATAAGGACTGAATAGGATTGAAAGTTGGTATCTTTCAGGAGCACCTGGGTGACTCAGTTAAGCATCCGCCTTCGGCTCAGGTCATGATCCCAGGGTCACGTGGCAGGTAAATCAGTTAGGAGGCCATTACAAGTGTAGATGAGGATGATACCAGCTGAATAAAGACAATAATAGAAGGAAACAGTAAAGAAGTTCATCTAAATGGTGATGATGTAGTTTTTGAATAAAGGTGAGGTTTGGTGGGGTCTGGAGTGGACAACTAAGAAAGAATTCTTGAGACGTCTTTGGTGCAAAATGGTGGTTTTATTAAAGCATGGGGACAGGACCCATGGGCAGAAAGAGCTGATGCCCCCTGCTGTCCCCTGCTGCCCCTGCTCCTAGAGGATTATGAGGGGCAATTGATTATATACCTTGGGCTTGGGGGAAGTAAGAATCAGGGAAGTTCCAAAAGGATTTTCACATGCTAAAGAAGACACAGGATTCTGGAGGCCTTGCTATTGTCAAACTAAGGTTGTTTTTCCCTCTAGCAAGGTATTAACACTAAGATAGTTAGGAGCTTCCTGAAGGAACATTATACTCTGCCTGCCTGAAGTATTTGTCAATGGGCTGCAGGTGATAAGGACATTTAATTTTATCCATGTTTCCTTCTGCCTTTGTTTCCCACATCAGTGAAAGATAGATTCAGTTTAAATATGGGTTATAAAAGCCTCAATAGGCTGTTGAGAATATGCATCTGGATATCAGAAAATAAACAAATTCACAGAATTTTTACAATTAGAAGTGGGCTAGTACCCCTTCCTCACCTCTATTTTAGGTTTGTGAAGCTGATATGAAGGCAAATATTTCAGCCCAACACAACTGCTTCCAATTTTAGTATCATCTGTTTCTGTTGATGTCATGGGAAGGATAACGTTTCTAGGGAAGAAGCTATACAATGAAATTTCACAAGGTGCTCTGGTTTCAATTCCTCCATTTATTTTAATAACCTTTTTATAGCACCTATTCAATGCTAGGGACCATGCTGGACTCAGAGGTGACAAAGACTAATGATAGTACTGTAAATATTCACACATTTACTATTAGCCAGGAATGCATATAAGCATCCTATTCATATTAATCCACATAGTTTTCACAACCACACTTTGAGGCTGAGAGACAGAATGGTTAAGTAATTTGTCTAAGGTCACCAAGCAAGGTAGCAGTAGATGAGTATCGAAACCTAAGCACTCTGCATCTGGACAGGCTCTTGACTACTATGTTATGTTGCCTATTCAAATGTGGTTCCTGTTCTAAGAAAGTCTGGAGTCCAGAATATGGAAGTACCTGCATTAATTTAAAAAAAATTAAGTCAGTAAGGAAATAAAAGCTTGGAGTACAAATGAGGAATGAGAGGGAGTGGGGAGAAATCAAATCCTTGGAAATTCTAGAGTTTTTGTCTCATTATTACGATTTTCCTTATACTGACACTCAGGTTGTGGAAATAGTTAAGGAATTCATTGAGTTTTCTGAATCCACACCTCCCAATGCCTTTCTATAGCAGTCAATCATGGTGCCAAGATTCATCTCATAGTCAGTGAGTAGTCAGTGCAGAGCCCACCACCAGAATCCAGAATGTTTACATACAAAAGCAAAGAGAAAAATTTCCAAGAGAGAGGCAGAAAATGGATCTGAGATAAAGAGATAAAGAAGAAGAGAATGCCACAGACAAAAATTAAATTTCCCTAGCTTTTCATTAGGCAACTTTTAGCACAACATCCGGTTACTTACTTTGCAGTCTCTTCCAAAGGTTATTAGGTAGGAGCGCCTGGGTGGCTCAGTCATTAAGCCTCTGCCTTCGGCTCAGAGGGTGATCCCAGAGTCCTGGGATCCAGCCCCACATCGGGCTCCTCCGCTGGGAGCCTGCTTCTTCCTCTCCCACTCCCCCTGCCTGTGTTCCCTCTCTCGCTGGCTGTGTCTCTCTCCGTCAAATAAGTAAATAAAATCTTTAAAAAAAAAAAAAAAGGTTATTAGGTATCAAGCACTTATATATATTATGTACATTATATATTATATATATACATGTTATATATTAATATATTTTATATACTGTATATATATTGGCTGAACTTTGCTATCACATTACTGAATAAATTGTTTTCAGTCTTTATTCTAAAAAGTAAGGAGTAAGAGATAAGGTGGGAGTTTTCTATAAAAGAAGGTATGACCAAACAATAGGCTATTCAATGGAATTTCCTCCTTCGGGTATGCAAGGAAGGGACTGCAGGGCCTTCACATTGCTCTGTCATCTCTTCTCTGCTCGCCCTATCTAAAGGAAATGTCCTTGCATTATATTCTGAGAGAAAGAAACCAAGTATGATTTAATGCTTTGGGTTTGACAACAATATTCAATGAAGCAATTTGTATGATTTAGAGAGATAGGATTTCCTCTCACAGAAATTGCAAATGCTTAAAAATAATTTTATGATATAGTATAGTTGTTTAAAAACTGGCATAGATATCATGCTTAAACAAATCATCATTGCTTCCAGAAAGGAAAGGAGTAGTTTAGGCATCATAAATATTAAAAGAACAAAATGGTATTTTTTTAAATCAGGGAAAAATTTACTGAGGCTTGAGTATGAATAGAAAACCATCTGCATTTTCAATAAGATTATAAAAATCAATCTATCCAATTTTAGGTTTAAATATTTGAAATAATCACTATGCATATAACACATGCTAACACAATTCAACCCAGTTACTACATTACAAATCCAATATATATTCATAACATTTAAATTATATATATATAAATATTTTGAATAAGAATCAGGTTTATCCAAATAATATCCTTCAAATGCCTAGAATTCTATGAGCAACCCTGGTACAGGCATCATTGCAAATAGTGTGTATCTTGAATATATGCCATCCATGGTTCTTGCTATTTTTTTCTTTACTAAAAGTCAATCTATCCAATTTTAGGTTTAAATATTTGAAATAATCACTAAAATCACTATGTGATTTGTAGGTTAATGTAATTCCATATCAATCGATCTAAAATACTGTGTGATATGGGACCATGGGTGTTACAGGGTTGGCCATCCAACTCTTGGTTTCCACTCAGGTTGAGGAGATCTCAGGGTCCTGGGATTGAGCCCTGTGTTGGGCTCTGCACTCAGCGCAAAGTCCACTTGTGTTTTTTTTTTTCTGTCCCTCTCCCTCTGCCTCTACCCCTTCATGTGCTTATGTCCTCTCTCAAATAAAATAAATCTTTCAAAATAAATAGATAGATAAAATATTGTGTAATACGAAACAGTAAAATAATTTCTAAGATTTACCAGAAAAAGAAAAGAAACTACATGTCATTATTTTTTTTAATTTGGCAGTTCAAAAATTGTTCATTGATTCTTAGAGGGAAGGTGACTTTGAGGCTTAAGCAAGATGTCTCTGTGTCTAAACAGCTATACTTTTCTGAAAATCTTAACTGTTTTAGAAAGTATTTACAAGGAGGAAATGTTAAGAGCCCCATTTACAGTGGTGAAATGAAGCTACAGATCTTCACTCACAGGAAGTAGCAAATAGGAAAATACAAAAACCAATCACTTCACTATCATGTTATTCTACATACTAAATAAAAAATCAAGAGCACAACATCTGTAAACAGTGAGTTACTGAAAATGGCACGTATGTCTGTTAATTTATACACCAGTCAATGAATTATACCAACCATTTCACACACCACCAGAGAAAAGACCTTGCTCTAAAAGGGGGGGGGGTGGCAGGGATGCAAGCTATTTTATCCTCTGCAGTGACCTATAAACAAAAAGGGTGTCTATGACACAGCAAGAACATTTCAGGTACTCCCAGAAATAGCAACTTCCTGAATTGATAATACTTTCCTACTTTTAATACTATATTACTTTAAGAATTATTGTATCTAATGTTCTTAAATGTATTATAAGGTTCCAATCTACCTGGCACATGGCAAAGCACCTCATTTGGTTTGCAGTAAAAAGAGAAAACACCATCTCGTAGCACCACAGTGGTGATTCCTCAACCATCTTCAAGAAAATTCTCCTCTAACACTTCAAACTTTACTCTCTTGGAGGCTGGAGAAATGTGATCACTAAAAACAGGGGGAAAAATTCATTATCTTTAATATATCCAGAATAGGTAGTCTAGCAATTCAATCGAGTTACTTAAGTATTTGACAGCTCTTGTTTTGCTCTTGAAATCTGAAACCTCAGTAAAAAACTGAGACAGGAAGAATTTACTTTAACCTGTATCGTGTTTACATGCTTATTAAGGTTGGGTGTAAATGCACAAAAAGTAAGAAATAAGTTCCAGGATGAAACTCGGGGAAATCAACATTTCAGGCTCAAATGGCAAGAGAAAGTAGTCAAGGTAAAAGGGACAGGAGGGATTGATTCCCTGAAAATCAAGAGTGGAGAGAGATTTGGGGGGAAAGCATTTAGAGTTGTTTTGATTCTAAATGGATTAGGGTGAAGACTGGGAAGATTTGATAAAAGACCATTCCTTGGGGAAGTAGGAGACCAAGCCACCTGTGAGAGTTAAGGTGATGGCGTACACACTAGACAGGGCCAATTGTTGATGCATTTCTAGTAGCATTTCATGGTTCATGTACTCAGCCCTTGGTCTTCCATTCCTTCTGTGCTTTTCTTTCTGATCTAGGTGATTTTCATCTATTGACAAATTTCCATTTCCAACTCATACATCCCATCTGGGAAGCAAACTGAAAAACTAAGCTTTAATCTTCCCTTCAGAACTGCTTCCTTTCCAGCCTTCCCCATGGCAGTTTATTGGTATCTCCATAATTGTACATGCTCCTGCCAGAAACCCAGAATGATCCTCAAAAACTGCCCTTCCATCGCTCCCCCATGTCCAATCAGTTACCAGTTCCTATGCATTCTACCTCCAAGGCACAACTCAAATCCACCCATCTCTCCATCCCACTGCTGTGACTCTATCTCTAACTTACTCTGAACTACTTACACATGATCCACTTCCTGCCTGAGCTCTCTTCATTCTTTTTTCTACACTACAGTCAGATGATATTTTCAAGTATTGAACTTGAAATCATTACTCTGCATCAAACCCTTTAATAACTCCTCACTGCACTTGGAATAAAATCCAAATGGTTTAACAAAGCTTATGAACCCTGCAAGACTTGACTCCTGTCTACCTCTTCAGCCACATTCCCTTTGTTTTTTCCCTTTTTTCTAGCACAACAGGACTTCTCAGTTCCTTTGAAAATACAAGGTCTCTCCTGTCTCAGCACCTTCCCACTTGCCCTTTTCCTTGCCTAGGTGTTCCTCTTCCCTCTTCAACTAACTTTAATTTACCACTCAGGATTAATCACCACTTCTTCAAAAGAGCTGGCTCTGCCTCAACATCTTCAATGTAAATTCCCCCAGTAACAATCTCTACTGATATGTTTTAATTTTCCTTTATGGGACTTATCATGATTCATATTTGTGCATTTATTAGGATGTTCATGTATTTTATAACTAACTTGCATACTAGATTATAAATTCTTTAAGGTCAGGGTGTACATTATTCTATTCAATGCTTTATCCCCACTGCCTGGGACACTACCTGACACATGCATTAAAAGGAAATCACTAATTGTTTTATTGTCTAAGGTTGAATTAAGTAAATAAACTTTGAAAATTAAATGAAAATGTTAAAAGAAATGTTTAACTCAAGTTATGCAGTAGCATTTGTCCTGAGAGCCAACCGGGATGATTACCTAGTGAAGGGCTTCAAAGTCGCACAGCCTTAGAGCATGGAATTAGTTTAAATAGTCTCCATAAGCCTCTCTTACCAGCACCTTCTCCTGAATCTGAAGAGATCAGTTTTCTCTAATTAAGTACCCTGCAATAAATTCTCTCACATTGGGAAGCTGGTTGTTAAGAAGACATCAATTCTCTTAGTAATTATTACAATCTTTAACTATTTGTACCTATAATTAGAGTGGATCCCAGCAAACTTCAAAAAAAGTCTAATCTAAGAGAAAGTTGCATATATTCCAAAAGACTTGCAAGATTTTGCTAGTGTATTTGGGTAGAAAACCAAAGAACTTGTTTAAGTATGGATTCTAAGTGTTTTAGACTAAGGTAAATAGAATATAACATTGTATTAAATTTGAGTTTCTTTATATTTAAACATGCAAAGAACATATAACCTAGCAGTTCCACATCTAAAAGTATTTAGTCAAAAGAAATAAAAACACATGTTTGGGAATACTTATAAATGAATGTTTACATTATTCAGAAAATCCAAAATCTAGAAATAATTCAAATGTCCACCAACTAGTGAATGGCTACACCAGCTCTCATATATTCATGCAGTGGAACATTACTCAGCAATAAGAAGAAACAAATTAAAAACAAAATTATGCTGAGTTAAAGAAGCCTAACCAAAAAACAAAACAAAACAAAACAAAAACAAAAACTATATTATATGATCCCATTTAAATCAAATCTGAGAAAGGAAAAACTAACCTGTAGTGATAGAAATCCTATCAGTAGTTGTCTAGGGCAGGAAGTTGGGGAGATTAACTACAAAGGGCACAAGGGAAATTTCCTGATTGACCTAGTTGCATAGTCATAGACATTCGTCAAAAGTCATTTATCTGTAGATTAAAACAAGGGAATTTTGTTGTTTGTAAATTATAAGTCAAGAAAGTTATTTTTTAAAAATTGGATTGGTTCAATTTATTGATACAGATCCACTTACCAGAGATTCTGGGTTTTAATGTGTTAGCTCAAATAGCTGAGAAATGGCTTTAACAACTTTCGTGGTTGGTTGATGAAAATAATTAAAAATTAATCATGGCCTATAGTCAATTAAGTCAAGATGCCAGATATTCCTAGCATAATATCATTTATTTCTCAGTTTCTGAATATATCATTGAAATATACATACTCATCAACTGGCTGAAATCATCCTTCACATGGAAACCGGAGAAAGAGTTATGATGTTAGAAAAAGCAAAGTGGAAGTTCCTGGAACTTCCTCTCCCCATCAGGTTTGAAAACTAAACACAATACCTCATACCTGAATAAGCTGATTATATTAGTGCCACCATCAAAGACTTGAAAAATGCAAAGTGGTGACTTTTATTACATCCACACTTAACTTGCTATTTTGTCTGTGTACGTGGTGGACAGTTCTTGGAGAAAAAAACTTGATCAGGTGTTGACTCTAGTTGCAGCTCTAAGATACTATTGGAATTTCTTACTAGAGTAAATCAACACAAATCTGGCACCTGGTACACGGCTATTGATTTGGTGATTCTTTTTCCTCTACTAGTGTTAGAGCATGATTAGATACAGTTCATTCTCCCCCAAATGTGCAAAAATATAACTGCACTGAATCAGAGCCACAAATACAGAGAAAAAACTGATGGCTGCTAGAGGGGTAAGAATGGGGACATTGGCAAAATGGATGAAGGGGAATGGGAAGTACAGGCTTCCAGTTACGGAGTGAATTAAGTCACAGGAATTAAAGGGAATATAGTCAATGATATTATAGAAGTGTTGCATGGTAACTAATGGTAGGCACACTTGTGGTGAGCATAGCATAAGCTATGACTTGTTGAATCACTGTGTTGTACACCTGAAAGTAATGTTAACACTGTCTGTCAACTATACTTCAGCTAAAAAAATATTTTAAATACACCTGTATTGTCTCATCTCAAGGCTATCTCAATTCTCATGCTCTCTAAGCTAATTTAGTCTTTAGAGACCTTAATCATATTGGCATCTCACTGAAAATCTGTTACATTACATTGATGACATCATGCTGATTGGAACAGATAAGCAAAAAGTAGCAAGTATTGTTTGTTGCAAGTCACAAACATGCCACAAGATTGGAAATAAGGCCATGAAAACTCAGAGAGTGTCACCATGAAGTTTCTAGGGGTCTACTGGTCTGAAGCAGACCTGGAAGTCAAGTAAAAGACCAGTTGTTGCACCTTGCACTGATTATTGCTATAAAAGAGTTAACCAGGATCTACAGTACTCATTTGATTTTAGAATCATGTAACACATTAGAGTGTGCTGCTCCAATCCATGAGCCAAGTAACCCATAAGGCTGCCAAATTTCAATGAGGCTCAGAGAAAGGAAAGATTCTACAGCAGGTCCAGGGCCCTGTACAAGATGCTCTGCCACTTGGGCCTTATGACTAGGAAGATTTAATGGTACTCGGAGTGGCAAAAAAGATACTGTAGAGAAATTGTGACAAGACTGAAAAGCACAAGATTTTTAGAGCAAAGCCATATTCTTTTCTGTAATGAGTCTTCCCCTTTTGAGATGGATTTTATGACTGTGGTCCTGAGATAGACCCTGTGATCAGTAGGAACCTGTAGCTCCCTTTTGGAAAACACCAAGAGACTCTTAACCTCTCTTACTTCAACTCTGTGACACTTAAGCTATGACTCTGAAAACTATGTTTTCAAGATTTCTTTGTCAGCAGGCTTCCCATTAAGTTATCTCAATAGGCGACTGTAGGGGGAAAATACTGAGTCTGAAGTTCAAACATTTATATGATATCATTTAGGATGGGAAAACATTTAGGAATGCAATTTTAATTCAAAGTTTGGGTTCACAAAAGTTACCCCTTCATCAATGGCTCCAAGAGCATACATTGGGAGACAATTTATAATATTTTATAATGAAAAGTATTAAATTAAAATTTAATATTAAATATTTTAAATCCAGATCCATTGTGCTTTCATGCTGGGCATCAGTGTACGCTCAAGAAATAAACCAGTGTCACTGGCTTTGCATACTCTAAATGTTAACATTATTTGTTTCCCTGACACAAACCTTCAAAAGATTTGTCATAATTCAGGTCAGCCCGCATTCTGTTAAACAGCTACCAGATTCCAGAGACAACGACCACATACACACAGAGTCTCATAACTGAATTTAAAAGCATAAGCTTACATTATTAAGTCACCCAAGGTACTGTTTCTATGAGAGTGTCAAAATTAGCAAATCACTGTAACATTCCTTTTGAGACTGATTACATAGCCTCACATAATCCATCACACTAGCATTTGAGAGACTCTGTGTAGTCGGTTTGTAGGACCTTTGTTCTGGGCCTAGAATGTAGTTTGGTGTTTGCCTTGTGGCATGCAGGTGTCTCTACAACTTACTAGGTTTGGTCCTAAGGGCACTCCTGTAAAAAAAAACAAAGGTTGGGAAAAGATATGGTAAACACTGAGTAATAAAAGGAAGTTAATTACACCAGGTGAAAGGCCACAGAATTCTGTTTTAGCACCTGCAAAAGTATGCCAATATTTATACAACATTCTCCTGGGATTTATGGGAGAGGTCAGTTTTTAAGACTCTACCTTTCCTTTATTTTTTACTTTCAGCCATCTGTGCGCAATATATATAGAAAGGGGATGATCTGGCAAAGTATGAAACACAACAAACTGTAAGACTTTGAGCCTTGTATAACAAAATATAAAAACAAAGATCAAAGCCACGAGGCGCACTGGATGATTGTTTGGTTTTTTAAAAGAACAGCCCAAAGCAAGGAAAAAAATTCCCCAACTTCTAAACAACCAGAGTATCAGCAAAACATAAACAAGAGCATGTTTATCTTATACCTACCACAGAATCTCCTTGCGTCTCTTTCCTGTTTAAGCCTTTAGCCAGCTGGACACACAGTAAACTGGGCAGCCTGCTTTAATTTACTCAGAATGAGAGATTATTTTGAAGATCTGGTGGTACTTTTTATGAAGTCAAATCCAAGAAAACAAACTCACATGTGTAAACGTGTAAATCTAGAAAAATTAGATATACAATATGATGAAAATGAATTCCATGGGACAGCAAAAAAAAATTTTTCCAAGCAATATAGATCCTAATGCTGATAAGTGACTTTTTATCTTTGAAGAGAAAAACTTCACTATTTAAAGATACTTTTATGATGTTGCTGGGCTTTTTCTTCCATGAGTTAAATGTATGCCAGAAATGATATATATCATCACTGAGTAGCAAGGTAGGGTCCTCACTTGTACAAGGCCAGATGTGAAAACACCTAATTTTCAGTTTTTCTGCACTATCTTCTAAAAGTAAAAGAAAGTAATGTTTTTATTCTATATTCTTAGATAAAATTTATAAATCTAGCTTGAAAAAGCCTCTTTCCTTTAATTCTATAATAGGAACTTTGAAATGTTGTTTGGTATCCCCAGAAACCCAAAGTGAAGAACATAGTATCTTTATCATACTAACCATAGTGCTCAATACTGTTTCATACTGATTAATAAAAAGAAAATTTGAACAGAAAACATACAATATGTGATTTAAGGACAGAAAAGTAAACTAAATTTAATATATTGCTTTTAAATTCTATGATCATTGTTTTTTGTTGCTGGCCTTGAATAAAGATACTTTTGAAGCCCAAGGTCATCTTTAAATAAATCTAAGATTGATGGTTAAATGCATCCCCAAAAAAGTGCCTTTTAGAATCTTTTCCTTTTTGTTTTAACTGCTATAATCTAACCTGGGCCTGTATCATTACACACATCTGTTGATTTTATTAGGTTTGCTGCTAACATTTGTGAAGCCTGAACTAGGAATACAAATTCATTAGAAACCCATATACTACCTATGTATTTAATAGTTATACATCATGCTAACAGACTATTAAATAAAATGTGTACTTTCCTGCTACCTTGAAAAATATATTTCATAATGATCAGATAAGCCAAGCTTGAATTTAGAATTTTTGTATTCCTCAAAGTTCTGCACCAGAACTTGATAGCACAGAAAGAGCTTGTGCCTAACCCCTGGGTTCTGGCACACAGCCTCATCCTGCAGCCTCCTGTCAGCAGCTCCAACCTGCACCATAAGGTGCCCTATGTAGACACATTAGCCTGTATGTCCTAGCTCTGTCCCTTCACGCCTATAGCAATTAGCTATCCATTGGTCACCCTTCAGGCATAAGTATGTGAATAAAGCAACATGGTCCACCCTTGGAAGGAAAAAGACATGAGTTAAAGGCCGTTACACACCTTAAAATGTGCTTGGGGCCATCTGAACAGAGAATTTGGGGTCCTAGGCACCCAAAGGCAAGGGATATAGGCGATGGATCCAACCCCTTGCCCAATGGAGGGATCACAGGTGAAGGACAGTCTAAGAAAGACTCCACAAACACAGGACCCAGGGCCAGGGAACCTCTTTGCCTTGATCTATTGGTGATATTGGATTTCGCTACCCACTGTCACCTTTAATTCACTCAACCTGCAAGTGTCATATTCAAAATTACATTCATTACCAGTTCATGATTACATTTTCACTTTCTTCTGAATTCCCTAACATGGCAATAAAAGTATTATAATACACATATTTGTTTAAACTAGAAACATTAGGGTCATCTTAAACTCTTCTTTCAACACTTTGTTCTAATCCTCTATTTTTTAGCTAAAACATCTCTAACATCCATAAGCTCCTTTCCCCTCAAATTGCCATTGTACCAGAGTAAAGCGTCATTATTTTTCTGCATTATAGTGATAGCCTTTTCAATGGTTTTCCTTCCCATGTCATGTCCCAGCCCAGTTCATTCCCTCTACTTTGAAAGCACAACTGTAGTCATCATTATCTTCAAAAACTTTCATGCCTGCCCACTGCCAAAAGAATGAAACTAACGTAAGAGCTGAGTTAGCATTTTTCAGTATGTTTTTTCATTATGACTTTTTTCAGTATGGCCCCAGCCTCATCAGCAGTCATTCTTCCCTGGGGCCATCTTGCCTTTCTCTTTTGTCACACTGGGCTGCTCATCGTTCTCAGAATATCACATGCCTCTTCACTTCTTATTCTTTTCTCATGCTACTTCTTGTTATCTGGGGTGCCCTTCTCCAGTTCTGATGCTTATGAACTCTTTCTCATCCTCCAAACAATTCAAATGTCCCCACAGATATTATAGATCTCTTTGAGCCTCAGGCAAATTTAATAATTAATTTTACCTTCATCTGTGTCCTGATTAAATTTTATGTCTAACTTTCTTACAGCATTTATCAAATTAGCATAATGCATATTGAGCTTAGCTGAATGGCAGAAGTGATTGTTCGATTTACGTTAATTTGCTCTTGGTTTGGATTTCCTGAGAAGCACACCCTGAGACAAGGGTTTGTGTGCAAATAGCTCATTTGAAAAGTGTAGAAATCACTGATACATGGTAGAGAAGTGAAACAAGAAAAGAAAAAGAAAACCGCGAATAAAGTTCACATCAGGGAGCCAGGTAACGCGGAGGAAGTAGAATTTAAGACATGAGTCCTCCCAAACCATGGGGCAGCTACAGTACCCTAGCTCCCATCAGCATTGCCTAAAGCCTCCACCCAAAAATGTTAATTCCCCCAGTGTTTTGGCTAGCTTTAGAGGCATTGCGGCTTTCCCTTTTTGAGAAAAATTCTCAAGCAAAGAAACGCAGACACTAGCAGTTGGAAGTTGTGGTCCTTGTCAAATGCGCAAAAAGCCCAAATCTACAATCCTATTGTCTCTGTGGCATGGTATGCAATAAACAGAGAATGATGGCTTATGGTCCTTCCATTATTACCAATCTGTTAGTAATCTCCAGCTACACTAACATTGCCTGAAGGCCACCAACACATTAATCACTGTAAAAGTTCTACTTTATTTAATTTTCACAGCACGAAGAGGAAGCTGTTTTTAGAACCATTTTACAGGAGAAACTAATGCTCAGAGAATTTAATTTCATAGAATTTAAGTCAGAGAATTTGGACCATAGAGTTAAGGAGATCCAAAAAAGGCATTTGAATCCAGGTATTTTTCAAATAATATTCAAATACTTAATAAAAAGATCTAGAAGAACTAACCTGACTTTTCCAGATTTTATATGTCATCTGTTTAGATTTAATTTTAGAGTCAAAATATTGATTAAAATGGGCATATTTTATTATTTCTATGTCTTATTTTAAAAAAGAAATTTTTCAATAAATCCAAATTTGTGAAATCTAAATAACAGCTTTATTTGTAAATTACTATGAGAATAATTAGCAAAAACAATGCATTGCTTATTGTTTTTAAAAATCAGTGATGGGGCACCTGGGTGGCTCAGTCAGTTAAGTGTCTACCTTTGGCTCAGGTCATGATCCCAGGGTCCTGGGATCAAGCCCCACATTGGGCTCCCTGTTCCATGGGGAGTCTGCTTCTCCCTCTCTCTCTCTGCCTGCTGTTCCCCCTTCTTGTGCTCTCTCAATCTTTCCCTCTTTCTTCCTCTCTCTCTCTCCCTCTCTCTGTCAAATAAATAGATAAAATCTTAAAAATTAAATAAAAATAAATAAAAATCAATGATAAAAGCATTATAGTGCCATACTAAAGCAAAAATACTAAATTTTATTATGAAATACTACAAAAGTTCTAAATGTTTAAATATATGTCATTATTAGAAATATGAATGGATCTTTAACTCTAAAAATTGTAACTTAATGAATTCTTTAAAAAAAAATTAAACATAAATAAATAAATATATGCCTTTGTGGAGTTTATCCATGAAAGCTATCTGAAAGTTTGAAACAATTTTTTTTTCAGTTGTAATAAAAATCCTGGTCACTGTATATTTGAGTGATATTTTTCATTCCTCCAAATTTTACAATTTGCTTCCAACCTTTTTGAAAGCAGGTAGAATATAAAACTTTAAAATACGGATTTCAATCTCTATAGTGCAAGCACAGCTAGATTTCCCATATTACACTACATTCATTAGGTCAGCCCAGCTTATCAATCCCCCCCAAAAAGGAGAGGAATTCTTTAAAGTATTTGGATACAGTATTTTGTCTCATTAAGCAAAATGTTCTATAAATATTATTAAGAGCTGATATGCATTGGAACAAAAGGGAAATCACACTGATGATGTAAAAAAACATCAACTATTTTGTTGAAAAGCTCAGTAGAAAATTAGTGTCAATTCAATTTTGATTTAAAATAATGACGGGGCATAATGACAAGTAAGTTATTGTGGTTCTTAAAGATTCCTGGACAAAAGCTTACATTAAATGATTTTTTTTATTTTTAAAGAAAAATTTGAGATATAACCAGAAATTATCATAGTTCAACATTTACTCATAGGGGTGGGTTTAGAATTTATATTGAGTGACTTTTTCCTTACCAACCTCAGTGGCTATCTTAGCCCTGATTTCTCTAAAACAAAACAAAACAAAATCAAAACCAAAAACAAAAACAAGAACAAAAAAACGCCTGACTTTGTCACCTAGCAAAGATCACCAAACAGAATATTAAACCAAAAGCTCTATATGTTTAGAAATATCTGCAAAAAGTTAATTTGTGTTATCTTCCCATAGAAGAAAAAATGTAATTACTCATGATAGTATTCAAAGCCTAGGATTTATCCATCAGATTTCTGACATGTTTAATAACATATCTTGGGGGCACTTAGGTGGCATGGTTGGCTAAGCTTGACAAATTCTTGGTTTCGGCTCAGGTTGTGATCTCAGGGTCATGAGATCGAGTCCCACATCAGGCTCCATGCTAAACCTGGAGTCTCCTAAGACTTTCTCCCCTTCTCCCTCTGCCCCTTCTCCCATTCTCTCTCTCTCTCTGTCTTTTAAAAAATAAATAAATAAATCTTTTTAAAAATGTTTAAATAATATATCTTGGAAAAAATAATTTTTAAAAAAAAAAGGAAAGGGGGAATGAAAATTAAATCATATGTTTGCAAATAAATTATATTTTAAAGGCTTTCCCATTGTATAGCTATATGAGCTGTGGCACATTCTAAAACAGCCATAAAATGGCTTCTATCTCATTTGTATTCAGCATTTGTAAATTCTGTCTCAAGTAAAATAAGCAATTGGGTGCAACATTTGCAAACTTTTATAAATACTGTTTTAATTACTCTGCACTCCTGAATCCTTCTGTTTGGATTCAAGGCAGTGATGTCAAACATTATGAGAGTGTTTACTGCTTTGGAGTGGGATGGGACACTTATATGGTACATCTGTGTATTTTAGGAGACTGCACAATATAATTCAAACAAACACACAAGATTATAGGTAATTTCGTTTTTAGACTAGGTTAATACGATTAAATTATATTAAATTTAAAAAGATTATTGTTTTCAGTAAGTCTAACATTTCATAGCATTTCAACTTAATTAAAAAATATTTTACAATTCCAAGTGGGCTCTGGACTTACTCTATTCCTACCATGATAACAAACCAAAAAGAAATATTAGCAATATAATCCAATCCTTTACGAGGAAGAATTCTTAGAATATCATGAATTGATATTAATCAGCTTTAGTTCTAGCCTTTTTTTACTAATTTGTTCATTTATTCAACAAATGTTTATTAAGTTTCTTCTATTGGCAACTCTTAGACTAGGCACTCATAACACAAAATATAATAATAAATAAGTACCTCCTCTTTAGGAATGCCAGCTGGTGAATTTATCCCCCTTTCCTTTATATATTTGATTTATTTATTTTAAGTAGGCTTCATGCAGCCCAATGCTGGGCTTCAATTCAGGACCCTGAGATCAAGACCTGAGCTGAGATGAAGAGGTGGACGCTTGACCGACTGAGCCAACCAGGCAGGCGCTCCTATCCTCCTTTCCTTTAAAAGAGGTACCCTATCTAACTTGAAATATGGAGGAGTTAATATATAGCACAAAGTCTTACAAGTAAATCCTCTTTCACTTTCATGGAACTCTTCTATCAAACATTAAAGTTCATGCCAATTTACCAAATTTTGACTTTATTCCATTTCAGTAGACCAAAACAGTCCTATTTCTGGAATCACAAATGTAATTTTTTCTGCTCCAAATAGCACATTATTTAATTTTCTCACTACTTTTCTTTCATTACAAGTGTCGTTTCACATCCTCAAAATCCTCCAGTCCTTTAATCTATTTTTTTTACACTATTACTGGTTTTTTTTAATTTCCTTCCTGCAGCCCATGATCAATCAATTCCCATTACTACTTTCCACCCCACCCTAACCTGAATAAATTCAAGGTCTGCATTTTCTATTCCCTATAGCTAGGGTCCTGGGTACTGCATGACAAAACTCACACTACCCTATTGATTTGTTTCATGAGAAGTCAGGGTCTCCAAAGTCATCAACCAGGGGTAACAAATTTTGAAACTGTCCCTGGTCAGAAACCACTGTCATTTTCCTCAGATTAAGATATTTATAAATGTATTTAAATCCCTTACCACCTTACGATTTAAAAAAAAATTTTTTTTAATCCCTTCAGCAAGTATTCTTTGCTTAGAATTTCTTGCCTTTACTTATATTTCAGCCCATCTTCCTTACTCAAGACTAAGTAAATCTTCAACCTCCTTACACATGGTGCTTCACTAATTTCATACTCTCTCCACCATCCTTTACTTTTCTACTCTTTATCCCATATCAAATCCCATTTTACAAAACTTTTCCATGACTTATAGCTGACTCTTTTCCTCTTACTTTCTGTAGCCAAGATTCTCAGATCATTCTATTAGCAGTTTTCTCTATTGCTTCCATTTCCAATCCATGACCACCTGTTTCAAACCCATTTCCAATGGCACTACTTACTAATGTCTTCTAGTTCCCAAATTAAAAGTGAGATGTTCTGTCAGTACACAATTTGGTATTTCTGTCATACCTGACATTAGTAACCACTGCTTGAAACTCTCCTCTTCCCTGATTTTCATGAAGACAACTATTTTCTGATTTTTTATCCTTTCTTTTAGGCCACTCTTCAAAAAGACTCCTTTTAGGGTCCATCTCCTTCACCCACATCACTATAAGTTTGTGCTCCCTTTGGCTCTTTCCACTCTTCTTATGCTAGATATTCCATGTGGCTGATTTCAATCACATCTTTGGTTTCATCTGGCACATAAATGCTGATGATTCCCAAACCATAGACTAGATCCCCATCTCCCTCTTAAGCAGCAGACTTATATATGTTACTGCCTAATGGCTAACTAAGCTTGAAATAGTGAATAGTATCTATTAAGCACTCATCATACAATTACTGCTTAGTATAGGCACTGTTCTAAACATTTAAATACATGAATTCATTTATTCTTCTCGATAATTCTAAGCAAGTACCATCATTATCTCTGCTTTTCACCCAAGATCATATAGCTTATAAATGAGAAAGCAATCTTAATTACTGTACTAAATTGTCTCTAGAGGTCCTGCAAATACTCAAAGCTAAAAATATTTAAACTTTAGGAAGACTTCCTTACCTATCTCCACCTGTTTGGATGCCCTGCCTCTGTGTTTCCATGTTCCCTGCTTAGTACACTTCTGTAACTGTTTTTTTTTTTTCCTTTTCTATCCATCTTACCAGATTATTAGCTGCTTAAGGCCCAGATCATGCCTTTTATTCCTAAACACATAAAACCTAGCACAGGGTTTCACATATAATATGTTTTAATTTTATTAGTTGAATAAATTAGTTAAAATATTTACCATAATATTTTTACATCATTTGTTTCACCGGCCTCTATAAGAAATTTAAAAAAAAAAAAGATTTTATTTATTTATTTGAGAGAGAGAGAGCATGACCAGGGGGAGGGCAAAGGGAGAGGTAGAAGCAGACTCCCTGCTAGGCAGGGAGCCCAAGGTGGGGCTTAATCCCCAAATCCTGGGATTATGGCCTAAACTGAAGGCAGATGCTTAACTGCCTGAGCTACCCAGATGCTCCAGAAATTTTCTTATTATAATATGAAATAGAACCAAAATAGTTCTCTTTTTCATTTTGTTCCTTAAAACAACCCTTAGAAAATAATACAGGTTTTGTTTGTTTCGGCCATAAATTGAAATGTAGCTTTCAGTTTAATTGATTTAAAACTTTTGATATGCCAAATTTCAAAACAGTATTTCCAACACCACCATATTTTAGTTTAAAAAATTACATGAGTGTAAGGATACATATATTACATATGCAGGAGAGAAAGGTGAATGGCAATTCATCTAATTGGCAATGGTAATGATTGCTGGGGAGTTGAACTGGAAGAAGTTTATTTCCTACATTATAAATATTTATACCATTTATATTTTCCACAAGGCACATATATTCCTATTTTAAATTTATGAATATTTTTATATTAAAAAAGAAATTGTAGGCTGGTGATGGGTAGTAAGGAGGGCACGTATTGCATGGTGCACTGGGTGTTATACGCAACTAATGAATCATCGAACTTTACATCAAAAACCAGGGATGTACTGTATGGTGACTAACATAATATAATAAAAAAATATTATTATTTAAAAAAAGAATCCAAAATAAATAAATAAATAAGAAATTGTAATGAAAAGCGGAATGCCTATTTGTAAGAGCATAAGTATTTCATAGTGGAATCTCACCATAACATTATGCGTATAATTAGATTCTCCTTTTAATAAGCAATTAAACTTGCTTAGAGAGGTCTAAGACGAAGTTACTGTATATCAAATTCTACGAAAATGCCATAGTCTCCAAATGCATTTATTAAATTTCTGAAAAGTTTACTTCTTTTGATCCATTGCTCAAACACACTAACTCTCAAACAATAACTGAAACTAATGTTATAATTCTTTGGGGGGGGTTTAGTCATTTAGAAATTGTTCGTGAAAAGCCTCCTGAGAAAGTTTTCTTCCCAGCAATTTCCAGACAACTTACTTTTAAATCCAAACAGTGGTTTAGGATTTCAAATCAGTAACAATGTGTGTTTAGATAGAAAAATTAAAATATATTTCAAACTAAATATTTCAAAATCATTTTCACATTTACTCATCAATTCTTCAGTTTTGAGCTCTATGTTTTTCCTGAAACAGCTTACAGTTTTGCTTTTGGCATTAAATAACACAGGATTAGTCTGCCTAAGGGACCATCTGTTCTATGCCTTGTCATGACAATTCTGAGGCCTTCAGAACTTCATCCTGTGGTTAAGGGGGAAAGGAAGGCATTCTCTATCAGGAGGCTAAACCTCAAAAATGTTGTCCATTCCATTGAATTAACATATGGCTCTGACATATGCCAAACAAGATAGGATGGTTTTGTTTCACTATCTGTGAATGTTACTTGATGTTTTACCTAATTGGAATGTAAGGTTTTTTCTTTTACTTGTTTTTATTTCATTAAGGCTGTGTTTTACAATACAGATACATTTTAAATGCCTCAAGCGGTTTTCTCCATTTTATTTTATGAGTTATTGCTGATATTCCTGATCAAGCTACAAGTAAAAACAAAGTCCAATTTATTATATGTTAACTAATTTTAAGCAATCAGCAATATTTATATCTTTTTAGAGTCACAAAAGAGAAAAGCTATCTTCCATCTCAACTTCAAAAGTCCTTTAACAGAGTCTCAAAAAGCTCACAATGATATGATAAGTACATGCAATGAGATTGTTACAAATAAGGGTAAACAAATTCATGCTGATTTAGTAAGGGAAGGTTAAAGAAACCTTTCCAAAAGTCAGGAGTATTCTACTAAATTCCAAAATAACTTTGTGACATGTATGGTGGAAAGGAATGTGCTGGAAGCTATTCCTGGGTCTACCCCAGAATTCCTTTTCTTTTAAGAAAAATCATATATAGTTAGTTTAAATAACAGTATATTTTTTGTTTTATGCTTATTTTTATCTATATGTAATTATTTCATTGTTTCAAAATATAAACCAATTAGTAGTATTTTATTGATCAGACTCTTAAGTATCCGTAGTATATAAGACACAATTCATAGGTCATGGGCCAAGGGGGTATGGAAAGAGAACCATGGTCTGAAACTTCACAGAGGGTACAACCAAGAATCAGGGATAACCTTCTGAGATGCAAAGGAAGACCCAATATGAAAGAGATAAATATAGTCATCTCCAAAGTGGCAAACTTTAAAGATTTCTTGTAAACATGTTTACAAATGAGACCATAGTGACCCCAGGCCTCGTGGGAGAAGCCCAGGCTGTCTCTAGGATTCAGTCACCTTAAGAAATACGCCTTTCAACTTCAACTTAAGTCAATTGATTTATGCAAAGAGGGAATTAAGCAGTTACCAACATTACTATAATGTGTCTGCAGGATCACTGTTGTCTTGTTAAAATAGAAAAGCTGCAGAATCTAGGGAAAAAAATGAGCAAAGAAAAAAAAGTTTGTGTCTATCATGGTCCATATATCCAAGAGATAGACTTTGCATTCCCCCAAAAAACTGTTCAGCTACTAAATAGCTACATTCAATACCATAAATCACTTCTTTCAAGCTCTCCCCTAGGGTGAATGAAACATCTCCCTAAACCGTCACAAAACTTTTGCTCCTATTTTTTAGAGCATCCTTCTGATTACTAATTTTATTTTCCAATTTCCTTCACCTCTAGAAGGTGATGTCCCTGTTATAGCATATAAATATATCTCCATAACAAATTAATGTTAGCCCTGCAACTTATAAAACCTTACTCTGATGAGTTCAGGTAGTATGAATTGACTGATTCAATCATGCGCATGGAAAAACGAACAATACTATTTTCCCATTTTCTGAACTTGAAATCTTACATCATGAAAGATAGTCCAAAAGGCCCTGCCTCCACCCCAGGATCTGTGTTTTCATAGTATCTCTTGATGCTCTTGATGCTATTGTCCATCCAAAAGTCCCCAAGGCAGAGGTCACCTCTCAGGGAGCTCAAACCCTATTACAGGACTTAAACATGTATAGTTATTTGTACTGTAACAGAATGATTAGCTTAGCCTGGATACTCAAGCACCATGAAAACATCAACAAGGAAAAGATACATTTTACTGAAGGAATAAGAGATACTTAGTAAAGGAATCAGCTAGCTAGTCAGTCAAAGAATTTTTTTCAGGTACTGTGACATTGAACTGAGATTTGAATTTTGACAAAGTGGAAGGTAAAAAAAAAAGGCCAAGTTAAAATAAAAAGAATATCATGAGTGAACTGTTGCCCATGCTTAAGTAATTCAGCTGATTTTATGATACATAACAGGAGAAGAGGCTATAAAGGTAAGTTGGGTTTGAATCCCAGTCCTGACCTGGCTTTCTTTGTATACCAAGCTGTGGACTTTATTTTGTAAGTACCTGGAAGAGGAATCTGTTTGAGCAGAGATACTACATGTTGGGTCTTCTGTGCAAAGATCACTCTAGCAGTCAGTAGGAAGAACAGATTTTGTACAGACAAGACCGAAAGCAGTACTTTCAGTGGTGAAGCTACTGTAATAAGTGAGATGAAAGTTAATAAGGACCTGGACTAGCAGAATGCCAATACAATAAAAAGAAAACAAGAAATAGGTCATTATTAAATCTAGTTAATAACTCAATTATTTTACTTTGATGTACCTCATGTACTCAAATCTTGATATTAACTGCAACATTGAAGACTGGTCACAAAGAACTAGAAGATAATATCAATCTAAAATAATTTGGTAATGTGTGTATATTTTATAAAATCCATTTATTATGAACCTCAGAAGTAAAAGAAAAACCTGACATTTTGGGTTCAATTATGTAGCAGATCAGTAATATCACCTCGTTTATAGAGATGTAACTTCAATAACAGTGATTTGATTCCATCTCTTAATTGAGAAAGTTAGTGACACAATTAAATTTCTAGTCATCCACAACTGAGGAACAGGAAGAACCAAATGTGGTCAATATAAAGATGGTACTGCTGTTTCATTATCAGGTAACCTTCTCAGGATTGTTGAAGAATCTTTTTTAACAGAGGAGGTGAAATGAGAGCACTACATCTTCCTAGGAAGATCCATTCATTCACTTACTCATTCACTCACTCAGCCAATATTTAGTGAGCATTCACTATATGCCAGATAGAATATTCGGTCTGGGGTAAATAGAGATAAAGGAGATAAAGTTGCTGCCTTCAAGGGAGCTCATATTCTAGTAAGGGCAGTGGCCAAGAGAGGTTAAAGCAACTGGGTAATGTGTTACAACAGAATATAGGGCACATTGAGGCAGTGGACTTGGATGTCAGAAAAGGGAGGAAGGGATGGGGTAGTCAGAAATTTTGCCCAGAGAAAGGAATATTTAAGTCCTAACGAATGAGAAGTGATAATTAAAGAATAATAAAATGTACTCACATTTAAATATTAGGGCTTTATATTTCTTATACTAATAACTTGAGCTGTTTTCTTTAAAAGTTTAATACAGGAATATAGTTAAAGATATTTTAATATTCTTGTAATGTTGTAGTAAGAAATATGTCTAGTTATTATTTCTAAGTTTCTAAATTTACTGTTTAATTAAAATTTGGTAAAAATAAACACTACTGTAAAATTGCATTCTTCAGGGATAAAGATGAAAACACCAGCCTTTTCTAGAATACATTGGTAAATTAAAAGAAAAGACTACCGTACAGAGAGCCACATAGTCCCTAGCCTTCTCCTCTTGGCTCCTAAAATTTATCATACGCTGTTGTTTTCTGGATGGTTATATAGGAGCAAAGATGTATTTAATTGAGACTGTTGATATGGAAATCTTCCATAATCAAAATTCTAGTGTTGAAATACTTCTATAGACCATGCAACCCAACCTCCCATTTTTTGCATCTGAAGGTAAATTGAGGCTCAGAGCATTTAAGTGGCCTACACGTTTATGCATTAAGCTTCCTCAAGAACTAGAAATAAAATCCAAATCTCTTTGAAATACAATGCTCTTCCCACTTTTGTAATTTGCTAATATAATTAGCTGTTATTTTATGGTACAACTGTTGACCAAAATTTGGCATGGTTCAGCTATTGCCTGTTGCTCTTTCTGTAGATCCCATCTTGAAGGAAATTATCACCTACCTTGCCAAATACCTGTCATTCCAGGATCCTCTGTCCTGCAAATCCAATTTGTCATCATGTCCTGTTAGTTCTACTTTTAAATAAGTTTCAGATATGTTCCCTCCTCATTATCCTTCCTGCTGTTGATCTAATTGGAGCAGTTACCATGTCCGACTTTGATTACTTTAATAATTTTCCTACCTTCAGCCTCTCCTCCAATCTAACCTGCTACTTGCACTAGAATAAACTTTTAAGATGGTAGTTCTGATCATTGTCTGCCAGTTTAAAGTCCTCCAATGTCCGACCACTACCATAGGACAAAGTCCAAGAGTACCAGATACTACGTGATCCGGCCCCCAACCATATCTCCCACCATAACCCCACCAGCACCCTGTAAAGAGTTTCCTGAAGGTGAAATGCTGCGTCTTGCCTCTATGCATGTTGTACTTCTCCCTAGAATACCCTCCTCCTCCTTACCATGTAGTTAACTTATTCTCACCTTTCAAGATACCCTCAAGTGCAATTTTCTCTGGGGAGTCTTTACCGGCATTCCTCCAAAACGTGGAGGTGTTAGATACCTCATTTTTAAGTTCTCAGAACATTTTCGGCATGAATCAATCATAGCATTTACCCAACTGCAGTGTAACTGTAAATTTACATGTGTATCTCTTCCACTAAACCTGACTTCTTAAAGGTAAGGACCCACTTTCATCTCTGCACCACTGGAACCTACCACAATTATTAAAACATAATTTATACACAATAAATATTTGTTGAATAAAAGAAGAAATGATTAAAACTGAATAAATCAAAGAATGAACAAGTGAATGAATGCCTATAATGCAAATAAAACAGAAGCCATACTTTAAAATATAGAGACAGGGACCAGAGAAATGATTTTGTTACACAAGACTAATAGATAAAAGAAATATGCAATTTTTGAGTCTATATATTACATACTGCGAGATAGAAATATATTTATGGATTAGAAATTTTTTGTGGGACTATGTTTTGTAGTAAAACTTCACCTGCATTTTAACTGCTTTGATTTTTAAGCTAAAAGGTCTTTTGAGGGTGCTCAAGTCTTCTGCACAAAATTGTTGAGTTTTTAAACTCCTGGTCATGAGATCTTTCCTCTGTCTTCTTGATCAACTAATGAGATACCCAATAGCACTAGACATCTCGTGAATAGACAATGTGGGGGCCTGTCCCCTGCTATTGCTTCTATGGGCCATCATCAGTGCAAGTGCTGCAAAACTTGGGTGCAGTGGTATGAACTAATTCTAAATAATATTAAGAGTACAAATGCAATGGACAAGAGTATGTATCAAAAGAAAAAGGTATGTCCCTCACCATTTCAAGCTCTGGTTAAATGCCACAGCAAGTCTTCCTTTGATCTTTTCTGTGACCTTTTCAAGCACTAATTATTTTTTTAATGATCTATGAATTCAAATACATGTTTGTCATTGCCCTTCCTATGATGCATTACAGGGTATTAGCAAAGCAAAATAAATCTGATATTGAAGGTTTAATTGCACAGCTTTTGCATACACTTTAATAGGCAATGCAAAACCTTCTCAGCAGGTGCACTATGAGATGAAGTGATTTTTCATGAATAATTCATTATTTTTTTAAAAGCACTTCTACTAAGATACAATTTGCAATAATGTTTTTCAAGAGAGATCAGTGAAAATCTGAAGCTGTCATTGCCAATTTGTTTTAGTTCAGATTCAAAAGGTCACCCACTTGACACAATGGAAACTAGAAATGCCCTTTTGTTTTTTTATGTCAACATGGTACACTTCATATTTCCTATCTAAAATATTTTTGAGACCTGAAACATAAGGAATTTTGTACTACCCAACAAAAATTACTTAGAAAAAATAAAATTTTATTAAAATTCCTAATAAATTAATTTCAAAAGAATTCTTTTACAAGGTGGAAATCATCTCAGGATCCCCTGCTGTAAAATATCTGGGAGAATTTATGTAAAAATGCCATTTACTCTACCATGGACCTGAAAGTCTGTGACTCAAATCATGGCCCTATACAGACTGTCATTAAAAATGTCACTTTTTTCCCTCAAAGAGAGGTGAAAGCCTCCGATAACACAATTTTATACCCAAGATTATTGTATATAGTATATGGAAGACAGGGAGGCAATAACCTCATTTTTAAGATGAAAAACTGATACCATGAAAGGTTAAAGGTCCTAAAACTAAGCTAAGAGATAAGACCAAGATTCAGGAATAAAACACCTTTATTAAGTGGTATTATTGCACAGGACAATAAAAATACTATTCCCAAGAGCATTTTTTCTTCATTCAAAGCATGTATGCATTATAGGTAATAGATATTATGCTATATGCTATATGCAGTAAGGAATATAGCCTATTTTAGAGTTAAGGGACAAAATAAAGCAGAACATAAGACATGTTATGAAACATATATTCTGAATTATTTATCCCCCAAAATAAAATTTGGATAGACTATATTCCTTATTACATATAGCATATATCATGGGATCAGTTACCTATAATTCAAATATGATTTGTATGAAGAAAACACCCTAAAAAATAAAATTTGGATAGACTATATTCTTTATAAATATTACACTATATTTCTTATCTAACATAAGAATACGTTTCTTAAAAATACTTTATATCAATACCTTTTATCTCTACCATTACTTAAAAACATTTTAAAAATTATCTAAGCCCTAATGGTTTTTGGCTCAGCATAACATTTGAGTATAGGTCACAGATCTAAAAAGGTGAAGAGCCCTTTTTAGGTTTTCAAGAGAGAAAGAACCAAACTTTCTTTTTGACAGGATTAAAAAAAAATAAAGTCAACTGTTAGAACAGTTTCAGAAATAATGTTCACTGCAACTTTACCTGATTGTCTTGATTAAGGCAAGAAACCCCTATGATGGAAAAGTTCTCAAAAGCTCTGCTGTTCTAGCGGTTGGGAAGTTGAAGTGGTTGCTGACACTGATACTGGTGGAAGCAACAGGATTGAAGTCAGATGTTTTAACCCAAGTTCTGAATTAATTTCCTGTCATCAGCAACCTCGGATCATGGTGGTTATCTATGTCCTCCAGGAAGCATTTCCTCTTCAGCTACCTTTGTCACCAGCTAGACCCCAAGACCTGACCTTTACTGTCCACCTGCTTGTACTCACTAATCTTTGTCTTATGTTTTTCCTTAAGCTCTTCTTTCTCGTTTACTTCTTAATGCAGACAAGTGACACCTGAAACCACACCTTAGGTGAAAGTGAATGCCCTGGCAAGACCTCTCTCTGGCACGGACCACCCAGACCATTTGGGTTAAACCCCCCATCATGTCTGTGCAGATGGACCATGGAGTGACCTCTGGAATGACCAGCAATTACCTTTAACTCATTCTAATACTAATCTCTGCCCAAGGAGGAGCCTCAGCCACATTTACATAGCATGCATTGTACATCAAAGCCTGTTTCCTTAAGGTACATGTGTGACCTTATGCCCACCTCTACATACCATGACAAGGATTCCCTGTCTAAAAATCTTTCTTTACCCTAAACAAAAGGTACTTATTCATCCTCCCTCAGGGAGTCACTGTGTTGGAAGCTATTCCTGGCAATCACCTTAAGAAATACAGTTGACTTTGTGGGACAACTCCACCTGGTGTATCTGACTCACCAAGGAGCAAACTCATGTTGGTTCAGTTACACCTTCAGGATCAGGTTCTCTATTTGATTACTTTGCTTTATCACTCACTTCTCTTACTGCCTCAGAAAGAGAGGGTGCTTTTCCAACACTGACTCCCAACCTCTCTGTCCCACTTTTGGGGCACATGAAAGGTGGTTAAATATAAACTATGATTTGGAAGCAGGATCTAGAGCAGACCCCACTCCTTGTTTTCTAACATCTTCTATTCTGCTCCAGGGTACTTGCTCCTATGTTTCATTCTTAAGATACATACAAGCAAACAACCAACCACTCAAAAAAATATTTGTTAGATCCTCAACTTCCTGTTCACTTACTTCTCTTTTTACCCTTTCTATATTCTGGCTACTTGTTAAGAAATCTTTAAGACTGAGCAAGAGATGTAAGACTCAACAATAAGAAAACAAACAACCCAATAAAAAAAAATAGGCAAAAGATCTAACCAGAGAAAATATACAGATGGCAGATAGGCATATGAAAAGATGCTCAACCATGGTCAATGGTCAATGCTCAAAATCCAGAATCTCATCATTAAAATCAAGTCTATATGTGGATGGACCCCTCAGATGCAGTAACTTTTTTTTTCCCTTTTGAGAATTAAAGGTGCTTAATTTTCAAATCTAAAAGTTGAAAATAAATTATTAACTTCAAGATAAAAAAACTCCTTTCTTTCTGTCATTAGCAAATCTTACATCATATATATATATATACATGTATGTGTATATATATATATATATATATATATATAGGCCAGTCCCCTAAAGGAAAGCAGGTGGTTACCATGTTACAAGAGAAGGAAGGAAAGAGCTTTGGGACAGACTGAGAAAATGGTCTAATTTTCCATCTAAATCAATTAGTTTGTGAGTTATCTGACGATTCCTAAAAGGTACAAAGAAATCAGTATCTGAATTCAGGCCACAATTCCACTCTTGAAAATTAATAATCTTGATAGTCATTCATACTCATTATGGATTTAAACTTTCAATTCCTTGGTATTCAATGATTCAAACATGACTGAAAGAATATATGTATTTGTTTTTTGTCTGAACAGAGTTTTACATTATATTTGTCTGAGTACATTGGTATTGTACATTGATGTTAAAACAGTTTTTAGGTACGATTCAAATTTAAAAGTTCTTCAATATAGCTTTTCCAATAAAAACACAGTATATGCAAACATAACATGTTTAAAAAAGTAATCTTTCTCCAATAAGAAGTTGACACTACTGACATGTTGTTGACATATTTTATTTTGAATTATATTTTTTAAACTTTTTAAAACTTAAATTCAATTAATTAACATATATTATCTTATTAGTTTCAGAGGTAGAGGTCAGTGATTCATCAGTCTTACATAATACCCAGTGCTCATTACATCATGTTCCCTCCTTAATGTCCATCACCCAGTTACGGCATCCCTCCACCCCTCTCCCCTCCAGCAACCCTCAGTTTGTTTCCTATGATTAAGAGTCTCTTGTGGTTTGTCTCCCTCTCTGGTTTCACCTTGTTTTATTTTTTCCTCTCTTCCCCCAGGATCCTGTTTTGTTTCTTAAATTCCACATATCAGTGAGATCATATAATTGTCTTTCTCCGATTGACTTATTTTGCTTAGCATAATACCCTCTAGTTCCATCCACAACATTTTTTGTTTTCAAATTATACACAGATATGAGAAAAGAGAAAAAGTGAATAACATTAAAGATAAACTCACTTATAACTACCACCCAGATCATAAAGTAGAATTTTTCAAGCCACCCAGAAGCTCCTCCATGTAACCCATCACCATAACAAGTCCCTCTTTCCCCTAAATATAACCATTATCCTGACATTTATAACATTATTTCCTTCTGTTTCACCGTATTTTTATCACCTAAGTATTATCAAATTAATTAAACAAGGAGACCATCAGATCAAAATGACTCTAATGCCAAGGCCTATGAAAGTGAACAAACCAAAATGCCCAAGCCTGTAAATGCCTCACAGTTATGAAATTGAAACCTAAGGACAGCCAATCACAAACAACCAACTAGGCTTTAAGCTATAACCATTCAATAATTTTCTTACTTTGCTCCCACCTTTTCTCTGTAAAAGTCTCACCCTAGCACCTATTGATGGATTTCTCCTAACCATTTGCAGTTAGGCACTGTCCAATAGGAAGAGATCTTTGATCAAATAAACTCTTAAAACTTTAATATGCCTTAATTTATCTTTTAACAGTATGTATCCCTAGACACCATAGTTTAATCTTAGACCCCTTTTAAAAATTTGCTGTCTTTTAAATATTTTTTAATCTGTAGGTTCCTCCTTCACCCCCTTCTGCCCTTAACAATTTGTCTGTTAAAAAACCTGGGGCACTTGACCTGTAGAATATCCCAGCAGGTTCCCTTAGCAGTTTACTTCTTTCAAATCTATTCCTACAGCTCCCTCAGTGATCCTGTGAGATCCCTAACAGGCCTGAATAAATCCTTTTCTGTTTAAACTAGTGAGTGTGAGTCCAAGTGCCTGTAGCTAGGATACCTGATTACAATGAGAATAACATTTTTATTACAAAGTTAATTTCACATATGTAATTTTATACATATGTAAAGTCAAACGTAGGATGAAGATAAAAGTTATCTGTGAGAGAATGCTATTGAAATTTTTATTACCCTAGGCAAAAAGCAAACCCACATCATGAGGAATAGTGTTTCAGTTTAGTTTCTTAAAGCCATGTAGACATTAAGATGGCAAATATTTCTTTTTTTTTTTAAGATGGCAAATATTTCTAAAGGGGCTTATCGCTTATTAGAACTTCATAGGAAATCTCTGTCAATGGGATTAAAATAGGTAAAGATGTGTGTTAATGTGAATGAAAACTTCCAAGCAGAGAAACATGTCATGAGAGACTGGTGGCAAAATTTAGGTATATTTCCAACAAAACCCAAATTAGCTATGCCATTCAAAAATAAAATAAGATTTAATCTTTAATAAGCATAAACAATGTACGTGATACTCCCAAAAACTAGAGGTATTTATTTATCTTTATATTCAGGTTGAAATTCTTGTATAATATAAATAAAGCCAAAAACAAAAGATTCAAAACATGGACAACATCCTTAACAAAAAACGAAGTCTGTAAGTATGAAGTGACTTTAAGTATAACTACTATTAGATGTAAGGTAAGAAAGACCAATCAAGCTACAGACTGATGACTTGAAGGGAGCCAGGAAACAGCAAGTAAGATTACTTACAAACATTGACTGTCATCATTATAACCCAATACCTTTACTGAGTATCTTACTTCGTAAATACAAAAGAAAAAACTTGAGGGGAAAAAACCTGGGTAATAAGTTAATAAACTTACCACATATTTTATATGTTTTCCGTTTTACCAGGCAAAGGTCCAGAAGCGTAATTACTGTTTTAGTGAAATGTATCTTTGGCATCACCCAGAGTGGAGAAAAGCTCTGCAGTAACAGCGCCTAATAAAAAGATAAGAAAATAGTGCCAAGATATATAATAAGAATGTATAGGCCATTATATCATGATGACAGAGACATTAGCAGAGATAATGCTAAAAAATCTATACCTTACATACATTATAAATTAATATAAAGAGTGACCTATTCCAAAATACCTAGCTCAGAACAAACCACTGTTTGTATTCCAAGTATTTCCTTATTCAGTTATGTTTTACTTAATACCAAAATTCATTTACACTCCAACATATGTCTATAGAGCACTGAAAGACAACAGCCTACAGCAGGAATGGCAAGTGTGTGGCAGGCACGGTGGTATTTATACCAGTCTTAACCAATCATAGTCCACTCCTACCTGAATCCCTGGGCAAAGATTCAGATTCTTTCTTAACTCAGTGTTCCAGGTAGCTACTATTAATTGAACAAACACAGATAATCCTTGAGATAAAATCTGTTTGCCCTCCCTGGCCTGGAGTAAATAGGCAAGAAAATAAGCTTGTATTATTAGGAAAAGAGGAGTCAAAAAACGGCCAGTAATAAACAATAACAATGTGCATCATTGATAATTTCTAAAAACAATGCTTTATAATGGGAAAAGTTGTTAACTTAGATTTGAAAAGTCATTTCTTCAAGTAGTATGATAGCCAAATGATTTCAATGTTTTTCAAACCACATTGTCTAATCTTCTATACTACAGAGTGTTTACAACCAATCTTATAAAAGTAATATTCCATAAAAAGTAATATACTGTGAAACCCTCTACAAATGCATGTTTCTGAATGAAGCAGATGTGTAAAATAGACTATGTTGCATCAAATTTTCATATGTAAATGTATGCTTCTTTGGAAATAGAAATTCAACCTAAAAAAAAATTATTGAGTTTCTACTATTGGCAACAGAGCTGTAGAGATTACGGTATGTAGTGATTCAAAATAATGTGCTCTGGAATCCTAATGCTTGGAGTGAAATCCTGGTCCTACCACTGACTAGCTGTGTGGTCTTGGAGCAAGTAACTTCTCTAAGTCTGAGCTTCCCCATCTCTAAAATGTGGTAAAAATAATACCTATGTCATTGTAGGTTGTATAGACTAAAGAGATATATTGCAACACAAACTACAGCATCTACCTCTAGTAAACACTCAACAATTTCAGGTATCATTTTATTGTTGTTCTTATTATCATAAAAATTACTATTATTATTATTATTATTATTATTATTATTCAAAGACCAATAGGATTCATTTATTATTTTCAACTCTTGTTTCAAGAGTCTGGAAGCATGCAGTAGGAGAGTAGGTAGAAATTGAGAGATGGGAGGAAGAAATAGAATATGTACCACAGAATAATACTGCTATAATATATAACAGAATAATATCAGGATATTGATACAAAAATTGCTATATCAATTCAACCTGTTGTAAGAATTCAAGAAAATAGGTGAAAGGATTAAGAAAGTCCTCTCCGAGAAGATAAAATTTGAGAAAGGCCTGGAAAGATACACATGATTTCAGCAGACAGGATCAACATGGGCAGAGGGAGAAAGAAAGCAGAGGATATGTGTGAAGAGTAATGAGCCAAGATAATAGTAGCAAGTTGGGAAAAATGTAAAACTATAATTTAAAAGACACACCGAACCATATTTTGAAAAGCCAAGAACGTTGTGCTGGATTGAACTTTTTTATTGAAATATAATTAACATACAATGTTTCTTTAGCTTCAGGCATACAACATATTGATTCAACAATTCTATATATTACTGTAATGTTATTACAATATTACTGACTATATTCCCCATTCTGGACTGTTAATCTCCATGGAAACTGTTAGAGACTCAGTGTGTAATCTGGACCTAGAAGTCGGTTATAATACTAAGCCATAATCAAAAGCCTTTGTGAGGCAATGATGACCCCACACCTAAAACTTAAGAGGCCAGTCAAGTACGCTTTATTATTTCTTTACTTCAAATTATAAAAAATACTATTTTAATTAACATTTTAGAATTACAGACAAAGTCTTGTAAAATCTAATTTATTTCAGAATTTTCACAATGATACTCAAACCTGTTTTATCCCTCTCTAATAATAACCAATAAATACAGGCTATGTAAAAAAGTTTGGCAAAACTGATATTTTAAACATATTAAAAATACCTGAATAACAACACATATTAATAGAAACAAGTTAGATATCAAAAGACAATCTCCAAACATGTACTTATTATAAAAGTAATTATTGAGCTCTAAATCCTAATTCAGCTAAAAAGCAGTGGGTTTGGTTTTATAATGACTACAAAATGGGTGAAAATTTTCTCTTCAAAAAATGTTATCTATATAAGGAAATAAGATACACAGGTTTAAAAAAAATAAAATATTATGTTAAATGGCAAAATAAAGACTAAAGTAGAGGAACTAACTTTTTTTGAGCGCTACATAATATACATCTTGTATCTCATTGAGTCCATGCACCAGCCCTGGTTTTGCAAGAAGTCACCAATAATCCTTGCTCTTGCTAGCACGGAAGGCTAAGGCTGAGCCATGGAGCCAGAAGTTCAAATGCTAGTGCTGCCCATAGAGGCTTTGTGATCTTGGGCAGATGATTAAACCTCTAAGTCTCTGTTTCTTCATCTGTTAAACAGGGGAAGTAATAACATTTAATGTGCAGAGATGTTGAGAATTAAGGAAGTATGTGTGAAATAATAAATGCCCTATGAGAGCATTTATACAAAGTGCTCTTTAAGGAATCCTAATCCTACAAAATTATGACCAGAAAAGTTTCTATAGTCTTATAGGCTGATGCTTGAAAAATCCTATGTATAATTTCTACATAAACTGTTCTATCGTTGATAGATAGATAATCTCCCAAAACTGACAAGTAGAAAAAAATAGAAATAGAAGTACAATATTTAATAAAACTGGGAGATATCTTCAAACACAAAATACAATATAAGAAGAAAATAGACCCGTAATGCATTTAGCAAAATGGTTGCTGTTATACCTCAGAGATTTGGCAAGATAATTGGAAGAAAGTTTGTTCTACAGATCCATGATGATGTTCATAGTTCAACACTCAGAGGTGATAAAATTAAATAAGTTGGGAGGGGTGAATGAAAACAGAAAGATTGGTGGAAAGTCTAAAAAGAAACAATTAAATATTGAGGCCCCTACCATTACCTCCATATCTCTAAGTGAATAACTGTAACCACCACCACTGAGAAACCAGCCTTTTCTGTGCCTATTGAACCAGAGAGGCAAGAAATTCAGAGACACAGGCACCATGGTGGATAGCAGGGCAGGGGAATAGGGTGGCGGAGAGGAAGGAAGAATGAAATATGGGGAATATGGGGTTGCAATATACCACAAATGCCTGAAAGAGAAAAACTGAAATAGCATATCCAAGTTTAAATAAATATCTCAAATTCACAAATTGAGAATAGTATGAGTACATAATTTTAAAATATGGAGGTAAATATTTTTAAATAGCTTAGAGTTGAAAGTGGTACAGACAGGGAAGGCTGTTTTGATAATTAAAAGAGATGCAGCAGGAGACTGCATTTTTAGTTGTAATTCTTTTAACACTATGAGACTTTATTATTCTTCCATGTATTCTTTTTATTTAGAAAGTATTTGAAGATAAGGGGCAGATGACAGGAGTCCCTAACCATTCCTTACTCTCAAGCCTTCAGACATTAAAAATTTGGTAAAGTGCACTTTCATTTTCTTTCTTTTTTTTTAATTGAAGTATATTTGACATACAACATTCTATTACTTTCAGATGTAAAATGTAATGATTTGATATCTGTATATATTGTGAAATGATCACCAAAATAAGTCTAGTTAACATCCATCACCATACATAGTTACAAAAAAAAATTGGGGGGTATGTGACCAGAACTTCTAAGATCTACTCTCTTAGCAATTTTCAAATATACAATACAGTATTATTAACTAGCCACCATGTTATACATTATATCCTCATGACTTACTTATTTTTTAACTGGAATTTTGTACTTTTTGACCCCCTTTACGTATTTTACTCACCACCCCCCACCCTCCTGCCTCTGGCAGCCACCAAATTGTTCTCTGTATCTATAAGCTTGGTTTTTATACTTGTTGGTTTGTTTAAATCCCACATATAGCACTTTAATTTTCTTAAGTGGCCCATGAGCACTTTAAGGGACTTCAAATTTAAAATCAGAAAAATACAAACTATTTTAAATATCACAGAACTCCTTTATAATAGCTGACATTTAAACACCCATATGCTCCACATTTTACGTACCCACTGTCCCAGTGATGGGCATCCAGGTTAATCTATCCCTGCCCAGACAACAGACACCAGGGTGCTTCCAGCTCACCTCCATGAACACTTCTACAAAGAAAATCTCCATGTATGCCCCCTTAATTCCCCTCAAATATATACTCAGAAGTAGAATGGTGGGTTTACACTTACACTTCTTCTAAATAAGTCATGCTACATTGTTCTCCACTAACACCTGGAGTGCAATAGAGTTCTTACACCTTCATGTCTCAGTTGCTAGTATCCATCTTTCTAATGTCTGCTAGTCTAGTGATTTAAAGTCATAGTTCAATGTCATTTTAATTAGCATTTCTTATATTGTACATTATTTTGACCGTCTTGTCACAGGCCTTTTAATTTTCTAAGTTTGCTCTTCTTTAAATTGTGTGTTAATCTATTTTTACCTTTTTCCTGGGGTGTATTTTTCTAGTTGATTTGCAAAAGTCACCTGCATATTTTAAATATTAAGCCTCGGTTATTATTGGATTTTGCAAGTAGCTTTCTACTTCCAGTCAGTGACTGTTGTCCAAGGAGTCCCTAAGAGAACAGAATATTTAATTTCAGGTAATATTATCATTCCTGATTTTTAATCTTAAGAAAACCTTCTGAGTTCTTGACACAGACTATGGAATTGTATGCAGCAGTTAGAAGCTACATTAGATATACAAGTAACAACATGAACAATCTCAAAAAAGAGGACTCAGTTTTAAAAGGAATAAAATGAAAAATATATGATAATACCACTTATTAATTAAGAATATATTTATATAAAACAATATGCTTTTGGAAGAACATATTCAAATTAAAATATGTAGATTAAAATATTTAGTTTTCAAAGAGGGGTAAATGAAAGTGAGGTATGAGAGAAAAAAAAGAGAAAGAAGGAAAGAGAGGAAGCTTTGTATGGACCAATGAGAAAAATAAGCCATGGACTGAAAAATGTGGTCAGTTCAATTAACTGCACCTAAATTTCAAAACAAAGTTGATCCATATAAATGAAATCCAGAAGTCAGATCAAAAGCTAATCAGGGGACGCCTGGGCAGCTCAGTTAGTTAGGCTAGGCATCTGCCTTCAGCTCGGATCATGATCCCGGGGTCCTGGGATGGAGCCCATGGAGCTGCCCACTCAGTGAGGAGTCTGCTTCTTCTTCTGACCCTCCCCCCTCTCACGTACTCTCTCTCTCACTCTCTCTCTCAAATAAATAAACCCTAAAAATTAATTAATTAATTAAAAGCTACATCAGTACAGAGGACCAACTCTACCTTAGGATACTTACAGATAAAAATGAGGATCCATAACAACTAGAATCAGAATTGAACATTTATTTTCAAACAGATTAAGTTTTTATCACTATGTGAACACAGATTTCCTTTAAGTGAGCTTTTTAGAATTTTTTTTTCCTTTGCTTAGGATTTTGAAGAACTATGTAATAATTGAATTAGTAGTTCCTAATTCTCTAAGTTTGAAGGACTGGTGAAATTCCAAAATTAAATATTTATAGGTCTGACCAAGTGTTGCAGACTTTTCATTTTGGTCAAATAAGTATATCTTATAAATCAATGCCAACCACCATCTATTATTACCATAATTTCTAAATAACAGGACTGTGGAAATTCATAACAGTAATAGTATAATCTGAAAATAAAGGATACTTATTAAATCAAATACCTTCAGTTTTATGCAAAATATACATTATCCTTATTTTTCTCACTGTATTATGAACTAGTGAAAATGTATTATGGTAGAATGACATTTAGGAAATACTGAACTAGAAAATATCAATAAAATCAAACACTCCAGGAATGCAACTCTACATTATAGTCACAGAAAGAAGGAAGATGTAGCTTGTTTCTGTATTAAGAATCTTGCAAAATCCAAAGTGTATGCCAAAAATAAATGCTGTATCTAGCACTAATAATTAAGCAAACTAATCATTAACTTGAATATGTTAGAAAGCAATATAAAATAATTTTCAATTAATATCTTAATATTTGATCTTCAAAAAATTCTTCTGAAATGAAACTTGTCTATATTCTGCTATTCTGAATTGTTCTTTAAAAATACCAGTAAAATCTCTAGAGAATGGGGCTCTGGGTGTGGGGCCACAGTGCTGGGAATGTCCAGGGTCCAACCAGCTGAGATGCACACTCTGGTGCACCCGGCTTGGCTGGTTTCTGCCCTGCCTGAGGCTCTCTGCATTCCTAAATGGCTGGGCAGTTGGACCAGACCATCAAGTACTACACCCTGGAAAAGATCCAGAAGCACAACCACAGCAAAAGCACTTGGGTGGTCCTGTACCGCAAGGTGTACGATTTGACCAAGGTTTCAGAGGAGCATCCTGGTGGGGAAGAAGTCTTAAGGGAACAAGCTGGAGCAGATGCTACTGAAAACTTTGAGGATGTTGGGCACTTTACAGACACTGGAGAAATGCAAAACATACGTCACACATCCGGATGACAGATCAAAGATAACCAAGACTTCGGAAACTCTCATTACTACTTGTTTCTAATTCCAGGTGGTGGACCAACTGGGTGATCCCAGCCATCTCAGCACTGGTGGTAGCCTTGATGTATCACCTCTACACAGTCCAAGACCAAACACATTCTCAGGAAGCCAATGAAAGAAAAGACTGCTTTGGACCAGGGAGAAATAAGCCAAAGTTAACTGTTTCAACTGACAGAAACTGTCCCCTGAAAAATTATTTTATTTTTTTTTAATTGCATATTATTTTTTACTATTTAATTCTTTAAAAATTACTTTTGTTGTTCAAGAGAATTGCTGGGAAAATGCAGTTGTACCACTTACAAAAAAGTCCATCAGATGGTACTTAGATTGCAATAAGAATTTATAGTCTTTAACCCATAGTTGTTGACTCATTGGCATAGCCAGAGGCAAGGTTTACCAGGTGTCAGGCCTTTATGAGATGTGTTGATTAATTCCTGTTTAGTTTCCATAATTATATATAGTTAAAAAAAAATAACCCTGATATATAACTGTAGTTTTTTAGGACCCAAACAGGTGTGTGACTATACACATAACAGGTCAAACTTTGGTGTTTATATTTATGTATCTTTGCTAGATGAATGCCACACAAAGTAAATTAAGTTTGTAAAATCATAAAGGGTAGAAACCAACTTAAAGGTATTGCCATAAACAATTATTTCTTATATATAATGGAAAGACATAGAAAATTGACTTTACTAATTTTTTGGATCTCAATTTTTATTTAAATTCTAGTTAGTTAATATGTAATATAATACTGGTCTCAGGAGTAGAATTTAGTGATTCATTACTTTCATATAGCACACAGTGCTCAACACAAGTGCCCTCCTTAATGTTCATCACCCATTTAGCCCATTACCCCACCCACCTCCCCCTCGCAACCCTCAGTTTGTTCTCTATAGTTAAAAGTCTCTTATGGCTTGCTTCCCTCTCTGTTTTTTCCTTCCCCTATGTTCATCTGTTTTGTTTCTTAAATTCCACATACGAGTGAAATCATATGGTATTTGTCTTCCTCTGACTTATGAAAATAATTTTAATACGCCTATTTCCCTTTTCTCCTCTATTAAAACCAAACCAAAAAGAACTCTTCTGTTCTTTCTACTCCTGAGCTCTTAGAATGTGCCTTTTTGTTCATCAACTCTTTTTTTTGATGTTCTATCACTACATAACTTACTTATTGTAGGCATGATCTTTTAAAAATATATTTGGCTTTTAAAATGTACTTTTAAAAATCTCTAGAAAATGGAATGATCATAAGGTTATTCATCTTTTAAAATCTGAGCAATCAATGATAGCTTGACAATATTAAAATCCACTAACTGGCTTATTCTTACACCAAATTGACCATCTACTTTGTGCTTTAATCTATTGAAGATGATAAATCCCACTGAGAAATTAATTTACTTAACTTACTTCCACTTTGTCCCAAATAAAGATGAGCTAGATATTCCCCCATTCAAATCAAAAAGGAGGGGCGCCTGGGTGGCTCAGTCATTAAGCGTCTGCCTTCGGCTCAGGGCGTGATCCCGGTGTTCTGGGATCGAGCCCCACATCAGGCTCCTCCGCTGGGAGCCTGCTTCTTCCTCTCCCACTCCCCCTGCCTGTGTTCCCTCTCTCACTGGCTGGCTCTCTCTCTGTCAAATAAATAAAATCTTAAAAAAAAAATCAAAAAGGAAAAAGGTTATTTAAATGGTACTCATAGGCTTTCTGTTTAAAAAAATAAAACAGTAAAAAATATTGTTAAAGTTACAAAAAATTAAAAACAACCTTTAAAATGTAAATATATTACTGAAATCTTATTTCTTCCCAGCATAATTATTAAACAATCATTAAGGACAAACTTTATGACAATTTTTTAAGATAGATGGCTTATAGATAAATAGATGATGAGAGAGAAAGAAAGTAATAAGTTACAACACCTAAGGTATATGCATGAATAACTGAATTTTGTGCCAATATAAATATTGAATTTTGGCAATTTAAAAAAATAGGTTAATGGTTAAATCACATTCAAAACTTATTTGAAAAAAAAACTTTTTATTCAAGATTTCAGACACCGGCAAACTTTTCATTTCAATTTTAAATGTTCAAAACTTCCATGTAAAAGTGAAGCTGTCAGAAAAATTATGCAATTCAGTGAAATTGTCAACACAGAACGGAATTTTTCTTCTACTTTGTATTTCAGAAGTCTTCTTAGGAAGTTGAATATTATAGGTGACCTACATTCTGCAGTCACCCGTCTGACTTGTCACAATACAGAATAAAAGTATTATTCTCACATTTGAGCACTTTATATTCAACGTTTATAAGACGAAAGAAATAGACTGCCTAGTATATCTGGCTCAAAAGGAGTGTCAACTCAAAGGAAGCATTTTATAAAAACATGGCATTACATCACTTTGAGTTCCATTTTAACAGGAACTATAGTTACTGGGGCACAAGAATTCTGAATATACTCTGATCCACTTCACATCATGTCTCACCTGCAATTACTTCCCATTTAGCCTTTATTCATAAATACTTGCCTTCGGTCTACATTCAACATACATCCACAGTAACCAGAATGAGATTTGTGAAATGCAAACCAGATGTGCTTCCTCAGCTTAGAAGTTTTCAGTGATTTCCCATTACCCTTAGTTAAGATAAATCTAAAATTATCCACATGGCCTGTAAGACCATGTGATCTTGCCCCATCTCTTTCTCAAGCTTCATCCCAAGCTGCACACTTTCTCATTTCCACATTCCATCCGTATTGGCCTTCCTTAACTCCACATCCATGCTCCTTCTCACTCCAGTGTCTTGTACATCTGTCCCTCCTGCCTAGAGTATTCTATCTCCTCCTCTTTCATCTAGCTAACTCCCAGCCATGCTCATCTCAGGGTGCGTTACCTCAGGATGATTTTCCCAATCCATGTAAGTCCCCTGTCGTAAAAGCCCAGATTTTTCTGCAATTCTGCATCATGGTACCTACCATCCTTGCAATTTCCTTTCTGATTTCCACCTGCTCAACAAAATTATGAATGCAAAAGAGCAAAGATTGTGTCTATCTTGTTCACTATTGCTTATGCTAGTACCTTCCATGGAGTAGCCAGATGTCTGATGAATATCTGAAGAACCAATTTAAAAAAATGGAAGGAATTGGTATTTCATAGCATAGCTAAGAATTTATATAGTAAATGAAAGGGTAGGAGAAAAACTAGATTTAGTTAGTTTTAATAGATTTTACTTTAAACATAAACAAAAGGAAGGAATAACAGAGATAAAAACAGAAATAAGTAAAATATAAAAAAAATAGAGAAAATCAAGAACACCAAAGTTGTTTCTTTAATAAATTGATAATGTCCCAGCAAGACCAATTAAGTATATTACCAACATCAAAAATGAAACAAAGACATCATTACAGATAATACAGACTTTAAAAGGATAATAAGAAGATGCCATGAAAAATTTTATGCCAACGAATTTGACAAAAATGAAATGGGCACACCTGGAGAATGGATAAATAAATTTTGCTATATTGACATTATGGATATATCACATGATATGTAGCAATATAAAGAGGAATGTACTATTGATACTTACAACATTATATTGAAGGACAGAAGGCTGTCACAAAAGAAAATGCACTGTATATTTTCATTTATATGAAGTCTATAAACAGGCAAAAATAGTTAATGGAGATAAATAAAAGAATTATGGCTGTCATTAGGGGCTGGTATTGACTAGAAAAGGAAATGGGGAAACTTTTTAGGACAGCTTTAGGGTTTATTTCTCTCCTATAGCCCCAGCTGAGAATTATCTAGGGCCCTACTATCCCATACTGTAGCCACTAGTACATGTGGTCATATGAATTAAATTTAAAATACTTAAAATTAAATTAAATTAAAAATTCAGTTCCTGAGTCAGACTAGCCATATCTCAAATGCTAAAAATCACTTATGAGGAGTGGCTACTACATTGGCAGCACAGATATACGACACTATCACCATCACCGAAAGTTCTATTGGACAGTGCTGGTCTATGGTCGGGTGATGGTTATTTGGGTTCTTACAATTGTCAAAGTTTATTGAACTATAAACTTAATATTCATGCATTTAACTATATGTCTATTTTACCGCCAATTGAACTATTTTAAAACTAGTAAATATAGTTTTAAATCATATAAGGTTTAAAATTTGATGAGATTAATGTGTTATGTCTCATGAAACATGGAAAACAAAAATCCATTTTCTTATTTTCTTTTGTCAGTTTTCATAATATAACAAATCTAATGAACTATAGCATTTCATATGATTACCAATCTTGAGTAATCACTTTCCATGAAAAGGGCAATTTGGAAATGTATATCTGAGCTTGAGTTCATTGTGTAATATAATTAATACCCCAAGGGCTGGTCAGATTTGTACTACATTCATTTCACCCAATTTGTCTGTAAAGAATTACAGGACCAGGGTATATTGCAGCAATACGTGGGCTAAATACTTAATATTCAAGATAGGATTTAACATAGCACAGTTGGGGAAAAGCATCATTACCTCTACATATAATAAAATACCTTCTATTAGGTTAAATATATCAGCATTTTTCATAAAGTCAAGCAACCAGACTTCATATTATAAAACCACAAGACACTATTAATTGGACTCTAAAATGAACTTGCTAAATACATATTTCAATGGGTTAAATTAAAGAGAATATACACATTTCAAGGGCATTGGTTTAGATCAAAATGTCTTAGAAGCAAAAATCAAAGTCACCAATGGTCGTTCTCACTAAGTATCCAACTTAAAGTAAAATGTGATATTTATTCCAAATAAACAAACAAAAAAAGAAAATGAAAGAAAAATGGCTCTTTCTCCTGAATTATCCTACAGTAAATTTCCTCTCAAGACCACACTGATCTTAAAAAAAATCCTGTCATACAAAATGTAATAGCTGAATTATGATCCATGGTCTAAGCAAACATACAGACATACAGTTTAGTGCCCATACATCTAAGTCTGTCTTAAGACTCAGGAGGTCCCCTTAATATTGTAAAGGTTAGTTCTAATTTACATAGCTCAGACAACAATGTGCTCAAGATGGCTCACACTGTCTCACAAGAGCCTACTACCCACATTTCTTCCCATCTCCACTTTCAGTGACATCATATCGGTAACTTCAATTAGGCCATGATGAGACCTGCCTGGATGGCTCTTTTTAAAACGGTGCAACAAATTCTATAATGTGCTGAAAAATGTTTAGAATATGTTAATAAAGTAAGAAATAGAATCACCATAGCAACCGAAGTCCACAAGCTCTGCCCAGTTCATCCATTATAACTCATTTACAAAATAATATGTTAATAAAATGATGACACTACAAAGTAGGTCCTATATCGGAAACATGTTTTGTGATTAATCGTTCTCTTGCCCATGGCTGCTTCTCTTGCCCGCTTCATTACTTTATGTAATGGAATCTCCAAACTTCTGGGTGTTCAGGCAAGAAAACTTTGGAATCATCTCTCTCTTTATCTCATGCCCCTTATCTCATCTATCAAGAAATTTAGTAGATGCTACTTTCAAGATATATCCAGAATTCAACTACTTGGCACACTGTCACTGTTACTGCCCTGGACCAAGCCACTAACAGCTCTCCCTTGCTCTTCCCTATTCTTCATTCCTGACTAGAATGGCATTCCAGCCCCCTGCTGTCTATTCTCAGAACAGCAGCTCCAGGGACACATCATTCATGTCACTCCTTTGCTCAAAACCTTGTCATGGTCCCCAATCTCATTCCCAGGAAAAGCCAAAGTCCCTGCAGTGGCCCATTCATCTGTTTCCACTGTGAACACGATTTAGTAACTTCTCTCACTCTCTCTACTCCAGCCACATTGGCTTCTTGGATATGCCAGAACTCCCACTTCAGTGCCTTTGCATGAACTGGCTTAGTGGTAGAATGCTCTGCCCCTAATACCTGTACAGCCACCTCTTCCACTTCCTTCAAACCTTTGCTCCAATGTCACCTTCTTAATAAGCCCAGTTCTGATCACGCTATTCCAAATTGCAGTGCCCTCTTTATCTATCATCCCTTCCCCCATCTCAGCATTTCCACTCCCCTTTACCCTACTCTACTTTCTCTTTCTTCACAAAGCACTTAACAACTTCCAACATATTTTAATATTTGCCATTTTTATATAAATAAAGGTAAATAATGCCTAAACACTTTATGAGGGAAAGGACTTTTGTCTACTTTGTTCACTCGTGTATCCCAAGCCTCTGGAATAATGCTTGACATGTTATAGATGCTCAAGAAATGTTTGTTAATGGATAAACTAATGGCTATCCCAAACTCTAGAGAATATCAAATGGCTTCATAATTTCTCCCTTGATTTTAAAATATTTGACAATGTGATAACGAGCTCTGAAAGCTACCCAGTGGGTTGTGGGTCTGAAAACGTTAGAAATTGTTTAATCATATCTACGATTCCATTCTGTAAACTAAATCTGTCAGAAATCTAATGCCAGAATTGTTTTGGGAATTTTCTTTCTCACTACATCACTTCCAAAAGCAGTTTGAATCACTTTCTGAGACCCAAAAGGCTGTAAATATACAATTACTTTCTAACTGGTAAAGGGACTCAAGGTTGGTGAAAAGGTTTTAAACAGATTTTAGGGACACAAGGGTTAGCCTTTAGGGCTAAAGCTAACCTCTGGTTTACAGGAGCAAAGAAACAAATAATTTAAGCATCCAGTGAGACTTTATGCTTGACTGCTACATTATTTTATACCTACACATAAACTACTTTCCATTTTCTCTACTGGATACTAACAAACTGTAAATAACAATTCAAAATTTAGAAGTGTAAAATTTTTATACCAAAGAACCAGTAGAATTAGTGTTCTTTGTACTGTTCAATCATGTAGGTGGGAATGAGAAAAGTTATATCATTATATTTGAATATTACATTTCTAAAATTTTATGGAATGGTTAACAATTATATGGAAATGATCATATGTACTTTGAAGCAAATTTCTAAAATGGCCTCCAGACATAATTTCTCCACAGCCATGAAGAGATGTAAAGTAACAAATAGCCTACATCTGTTTAAAAAGAGGTGTTGCAATGGTATGTATATGTAGCATATGCTTTAAAAGCTTATGATTTATTGCTATCAATGCCAACCACTACTCTCAGCTTTAGCACAAGTTAAAGGAATAGAAAAGAATTTTTACACTATCATGAGTGCCTGAATGGGAAGAGGTAAAAGAAGAACAAATACAAGGGGATACTAACTTCTCCATACCTCTGGAGGGTAAGGAGGTTGTTTGTTTATTTGTTTGTTGCCATCATTTAGAAAGAAAAGTGATGATGCTTGAACCACATTTTTACCTGCCAACTTTTGGCAGAAATATCTGAAAATAAGTGGTGCAAAAAGAGTTGTGGTTCCTGCTGTCATGGCTGATAACCATAGCTATCAGCATTGTACGGTGACACAAGAAATAGAAGAACTGTAGCAAAATGTTCATCATCTCCACCCAGTCCATCCATATGTAACTCAACGGGCACTGCTCTCATGGGCAAGATAAGCAGCCTCGGAGTACAGGTGACCACAAGATATAATGGGACCACAGACTTTAAGGTGCATCTTTTCTGGTTTGGAAGTTCAAGCTGGAAGAAAGTTAGCTAAAGAGGAAGTATCATCCAGCAATAATGCATATAAATATCTTTGTTCTGTTGTTAAGTCCTTAGATATTTATTAAATTTTCTCGTTGCTCTATATCCTAGCCTAGGAAAACCTTAGACTTCTCTTGCCTCTAGAATTCTTGTTTCACTGTGAACAAAATATTTAGCTACAACATAAGTAAATTTTCCAGTTTTGCTGTATCTTTCAATATATAAACAGATATTTAGTGACTGCCTACACTTTGCTAGACACATTGTGGGAATACAACAATAAATAAGACAGGTAATGCCTGAGATACATTACAGAGCACACACAGGTGGCCCTTGATCTAGGACCAGAAAGGTCAATGTATACATTTCGTGGCTTTCTAGACCAAAAATATATATATATATATATATATATATTTAAAGCCGGCTACTACTATGAAAGCAGAGCTATGGAAAGTAAACATTCTAAAGTTTTGCCATAAAAGATAGCAGACCAAAATGCCCACTGCTTGTTACACTTAGGGTCGCAGGATATTTATTCCCACGATAAATTCCAATTAAATCTCATTTTCTGTGCTTTGTACTTTCCCACCAAAACATCAAATAATCTAACTTAGGAATTCATTGTTCAATCAAACTTGTACATGTGTGTAATTGTGTAAGTACAAAGATGTTTATTAAAATATTATTCGTGATTTTTAAAGTAACAGAAATAACCTAAATACTAAAAATGTGGGACTTAGTAAATAATTATCTGTATAATGGGATATTAGATAGCTATTAAAAATAATGTGTCTAATTCACATATACAGGCATAGAGCAGTATCTTGAAGTTTTGGAGTTTGGGTTTTTTTTTTTTTAAGATTTTATTTATTTATTTATTTATTTATTTATTTATTTATTTATTTATTTGAAGGAGAGTGAGCAAGAGAGAGCACCCGCACAGAGGGAGAAGCAGACTCCCAGCTGAGCAGAGAGCCTGAAGCAGGCCGGTCCCAGGACCCCGAGATCATGACCCAAGCTGAAGCAGACGCTTGACAACACTGAGCCACCCAGCCGCCCCTTGAAGTTTTGTTAGGTGAAAAAACACAAGAAGCAAATGATATTCATAGTTATACTGCATTTATGTTTTTAAGTATATGCATATAAACACTTACATATAAATAAAGTCTAGAAGGGTAGTATCCAAGCTGTTAACAGTGCAACAGTTTCAAATTTATACACTCAGTGTACTACTTAAAACATTTAAGTGAGCATACATTGCTTTTCTAATAAAAGATAATTTTTCATTAGGCAAGTCTCTCTATTCTTTGCCAACCACCTAATTATGAAGAAATGGCTTGTAATCCTAGTAAAATGAACTTAGAAAAACACCAATTATAGAGTAAAACCAAACAGGAAAGACAGAAAGAATATCTTTCTTGACACAAACCTGCACTCATAGGCCTGCGTCCTACATGTCATACAGATACATATTTGCAAAGCACACACACACACCAGCATGGCATTGCCAGTCTGCATGCACAGGTTGGCCTATCACCGAATAAACGGAGAAACTGGTTCCCAACTTATAAGAACTAATCAGGAAGTGCCTTTAGCAAAAAATTTTTGTCATCTCCCCCTATGAGACTGACAGAATCATGATGGTACCACAAAATCTACGCATTCACTGTAGTCTGAAGTCTAGTCAAGAACTTGACATCCTTTACCTCTTGTAACTCCCTTGCCAATGACTATGAGGGCCAAGGTTGTGGTGGGGGGGAGTCTTTCAGTTCTGTGGAAGTTATTAAAATGATCCTCATAAAAAGACTGGTTGGAATCACCAGTTCAAAAACTAAATCTGTATGTGACCTCACCAACCAAGAATCAGTCTCTCATTTCCCTTCTTTGGGTCAGATACCTAACCCATGATGATAATAGTATAGAGATAAGAGAGAATGACTCAGTAGACCAGTTTACAGGGTTATAACCCGGAGTTTACCTTTGGCCAGTCTGAAGAATATAGGTACGTGGGTCACCTTTTTTGGTGACAAATTATTGAGAGTTTTATTTTTGCTTTCAGCATAACTATAAAAAAAAAAAAAGTCAACCTATATTATCTGGTGAGGGGGAAATAAGTCAAATACCAAGACCAGGACTTAAACCCTAAACAGTCAGTCCGGTGCCAGTAAAGGTCTATGCTTCTCAATATCAGACCTCAAATAGATACCTTATGGACCCAGCTTTCAATTCTGCATGAAAAACATCAAAATTGTTTTCATAAATCTATAACATTCTCATTTATTTGGCTGTTATTTATTTAACAAGTATTTATTGAGCAACTATTCTGTGCCAAGAATATTCTAGCCAGACAAGAAGCCTCTCTCTCATTTCAGTGGGAGTGTGAAGCAAGCAATATATAAACAAACAGCTGTGAACGGGATCCTGTCACCTCCCTACACACACATGGATTTTGTTCTTCTTAAGTTTGGAGTACCCCACAATGCAGTACTTGGATCTATTTTCTTTTCTATTCTCACTCGCTTCCAGGGTTTATTTCTCCAGTCTTGTGACTGCAAAATTTTTACCTCAGTCCTAGAGTTCTTTTTGAGCTCCAGATCAATATGTCTAACTATTAACATTTTCACTTGATATGTTGTAGACATCCCTGACTTGACAAATACAAAACCAAGTACCTTATCTTCCCTCTCAAACCTGAAACTCCATGCATCCATCCAAAAACCTGGGCATCCTTGATGTTCCCTCCCTCTGTAAGTCAGATGCCCAGCCAACATTCCACATCCAATTTGTTAGAACATCCTGTTTTCTCTACCTGTAAGACAAACCCAGAATTAAACTACTTCTTACCACCTCCACTGCTTCCTCCTTATTTCAAGCTATCATCTTTTGACCTATTCTCCTTTCACTGGTCTCTTTGCTTCTACCATTGCTCCCCTCTGCCTTATGGCAGACAAAAGAGACAAGTTAAAACTTAAATTAGATAATACCACTCCTTTGCTCGAAACCCTCCTCCTCTTTCCACATGAGGCAAATCAGTGTTCCTCAAATATGGCAGTTCTGACTTCCTGTTAGATTGTTTGCCCTCTATTCCCTCTACCTGGACTGTTCCTTCCCCAAATAACAACATAACTAATTCTCATCTCTTTCAAATATTTGCTCAAATGACAGCTTCTTCATGAGGTCTATCCTGAATAACCTTTTAAAAATTGCCATATACGTCCTATTTCTTCACTCTTCCCTTTTTTTTTTTATCCTTTTTTCCTATAGCATTTAGCACCTTTTAACTTGCTATATACAATTATGTTGATTGCCTGTCTTGCACCATTAGAAAATAAGCTCCATGCAGGCAGATATTTTTATGTCTTTTGTTTACCCAAGTAGCTACCATAGCGCCTGACACATAATAAACACCCAAAATTTATTTGTTGAATGAATGCATTAAGTAATAAATTATTCTCTCATCTCCTATAAAACCAATTTCTTCATTGGATTATTTTATCTACAAACTAAAATGGCAAGGGGTTTTGAATTTTTGTTCTAAATGTGATGGAAAATCATTGACGTATTTTAAATATGGGCATGCCATGAGCTTATTTAAGTTTTAAATACATTACTCTTGCTTCTTTATAGAAATGAGATTATAAGATGCCTAGAATAGGAACAGGAAAATGAAGTTCAGAAGCCATTATTAAATAAGCAGCAGAAGTACATGCATAAAATCCAAAAATCATTTAGAAAATATATTGACAAAAGATACGGCATAACAAATGTGACTAGTTGCTTTATTGGTATTTAATATCCATACCATGTCTTTAACCATGCTTAGCAATAATGATACCACAACATTAACACTTCCATTTGGCCATTGCTCATTGTAAATGAACATATGACCTCAGATACACTCCTTTGTATATTTCTTACCAGAAAGCAAATGAATTCCAGATAGATACAACTAAAAACAGGGCACATATTATTCTCATAGTTACTGATAACAAAATGTTTTCTCATATTTGTGGTGGTGGCATATTCCATGCTTATAATGCCATATTCCATTTAAGCAGGAAAAAAAATCCCCATTTAATGAAATGATACTCTAAAATTTCTAAGCTTTTTTTTTTTAAGATTTTATTTATCTATTTGAGAGAGCAATAGCTGGGAGTAGGGAGAGGAGCAGAGGGAGAGGGAGAAAGAAGCACACTCCCCACTGAGCAGGGAGCCACATGCAGGGCTCGATCCCAAGACCCTGAGATCAGGACATGAGCCAAAGGCAGATGCTTAACCAACTGAGCCACCTGATGCCCCTAAAATTTCCAAGCTTTCAACATGCTGAAAATATGGGAAATGGACAAAGCACATCACATTTTATTTCATAATAACAATTCATGTATCTACTCCCTCAAAGGGAACGAGTAAATACTTTATACATTTACCTTAGGACTGCTTTACAAGTCAGTCCTAATATTTATTTTATTTAAAAATAAAATTCCAGGGCACCTGGGTGGCTCAGTCAGTTAAGTGTCTGTCTTTGGTTCAGGTCATGATCCCAGGGTCCTGGGATCAAGTCCTGTGATGGGCTCCCTGCTCAGCAGAGAGCCTGCTTCTCCCTCTGCCCCTCCCCTCTGCTCGTGCTCTCTCTCTCACTCTCTCTCTCTCTTGCTCTCTTTCTCAAAATAAATAAAATATTTAAAAAATAATAAAATAAAAGAATAAAAAATAAAAATAAAATTCCAATATGGAGAAGGTATTTTAAAAATTAAATTCTCCTACCTTTTCCAAAACTTATCTTTAAAAAAAAAAAAAAGTCTTTTATGTTGCTATAGCCAATGTTAGAGAAATTACTGCCTGTGCTCTCTTCCAGGATTTTTATGGTTTCAGATCTCACATTTAGGTCTTTAATCTGTTTTGGTTTTATTTTTGTAAGAAAGTGGTCTCATTTCATTTTTTTGCATGTAGCTGTCCAACTTTCCAAATATCATTTGTTGAAGAGACTGTCTTTTTCCCATTGCATATTCTTGCCTGTTTTGTCAAAGATTAATTGACCATATAAACATGGGTTTGTTTCTGGGCTTTCTTTTTTTTTTAAGATTTTATTTATTTATTCATTTGAGAGTGAGCAAGAGAGAAAGAGAGAGCACAGGAGCAGGCATAGAGGGAGAGGGAGAAGCAGACTCCCCACTGAGCAGGAACCCCATGTGGGGCTCAGTCCCAGGACCCTGGAGTCATGACCTGAGGTGAAGGCAGACACTCAACCAACTGAGTCACCCAGGTGGCCCCTGTTTCTGGGCTTTCTATTCTCTTCTATTGATCTTTGTGTCTCCTTTTGTGGCAGTGCCATACTGTTTTGATTACTACAGCTTTGTAGTATAACTTGAAATGTGGTATTGTGATACCTCCAGATTTGTTTTTCTTTTTTAAGATTGTTTTGGCTATTTGGGGTCTTTTGTGGTTCCATACAAATTTTAGGATTATTTGTTCTAATTCTGTGAAAAATGCTGTTGGTATTTTGATAAGAATTGCATTAAATCTGTAGATTGTTTTGGGTAATATGAACATTTCAACAATATTTGTTCTCCCAATTCATGAGCATGGAGTATCTTTCCATTTGTTTGAGTCATCTTCAATTTCTTTTGTCAATGTTTTATAGTTTACTGAGTACAGATCTATAGATCTTTCAACTCTGGTTAGGTTTATTCCTAGGTATCTTATTGTTTTTCATACAATTGTAAATGGGACTGCTTTCTTTATTTCTCTTTCTGTTGTTCCATTATTAGTGTATAGAAATGCAGCAGATTTCTGTATATTGACTTTGTATCCTGCAACCTTAGTGAATTTACTTATCAGTTCTAGTTTGTTGGTGAAGTCTTTAGTGTTTTCTATATAAAGTATCATATCATCTGCAAACAGTGAAAGTTTTATTTTTTCCTCACCAGTTTTGGTGCCTTTTATTCCTTTTTCCTGTCTGATTGCCCTGACTAGGACTTTAAGTACTATGTTGAATAAAAGTGGTAAGAGTGGACATCCACGTCTTGTTCCTGATCATAGGGGGAGAGCTCTCAATTTTTTGCCATTGAGTATGATGTTGGCTGTATGTTTTTCATAAATGGTCTTTATTGTGTTGTGGGATATTTCCTCTAAAACTACTTTGTTTAGGGTTTTTATCATGAATGGATTTGTACTTTGTTGAATGTTTTTTCTGCATCTATTAAAATGATCATACAGTTTTTATCCTCTTATTGATATGATTTATCACGTTGATTGATCTGTAAATATTGAACCACTCCTGCATCCTGGGAATAAATCCCATATCATCATGGTGAATGATTTCTTTGATGTATTGTTGAATTTACTTTGCTAATATTTTGTTGCAGATTTTTGCTTCTATGTTCATCAAAGACATTGGCCTATAGTTCTCTTTTCTTGTAGTATCTTTATCTGGTTTTGGTATCTGGGAAATACAGGCCTCATAAAATGAATTGGAAATTTTTATTCCTCCTCATTTTTTTGGAATAGTTTGAGAAGAATAGGTCTTACTTTTCTTTAAATGTTTGGTAGAGGGGCACCCGGGTGGGTCAGTTAGTTAAGCAAGTGACTTGGGCTCAAGTCATGACCTCAGGGTCCTGGGATCAAGCCCTGCATTGAGCCCCACACTGAGCCTTGTGTTGGGCTCCACACTAAATGGGGAGTCTACTTGTCCCTCCCCCTCTCCCTCTGTCCCCGTTTGTGCACTCTCTCACTCTCTCTTTCTCAAATAAATAAAATCTTTATAAAGAAATAATTTTAAAAAATAAATGTTTGGTAGAATCTACCTGTGAAGTCATCTAGCACTGGAATTTTGCTTGTTAAGAGTTTTTTGATTTCTGACTCAACTTCATATGTCTCCTGAGGCAAGGGAAACAAAAGCAAAAATAAACTATTGAGAGTAGATCAAAATAAAGTTTCTGCACAGCAAAGGAAACAATCAACAAAACTAAAAGACAACCTATGGAATGGGAGAAGATATTTGCAAATCAAATATCCCTGATAAAGGGTTAGTATCCAAAATATGTAAAGAATTTATACAACTCAACACTCAGAAAACTAACAATCCAATTTAAAAGTGGGCAGAAGACATGAACAGACATTTCTCCAAAGAAGACATCCAGATGGCCAACAGACACATGAAAAGATGCTCAGCATCACTGATCATCAGGAAAATGCAAATCAAAACTACAGTGAGATATCACCTCACACCTGTCAGGTTAACTAAAAAAAAAAAAAAAAAGAGAGAGAGAGAGAAGAAAGAAAAAAAAGAAACAACAAAAGTTGGCAAAGATGTGGAGAAAAAGGAGTCTTTGTGCATTGTTGGTGGGAATGCAAACTGGTGCAGAATAGAGGTTCCTCAAAAAATTAAAAATATAACTACCTACGATCCAGTAATTCCACTACTGGGTATCTATCCCAAGGAATAAAAAAACACTAATTCAAAAGGAAATATACACCCCTATGTTTATTGCAGCATTATTTACAACAGCTAAATTATGGAAGCAGCCCAAGTATCTACTGATAGATGAATGGATAAAGAAAAATGGCGTACACACACACACACACAGACACACACACACTGGAATATTATTCAGCCATAAAAAAATAATGAAATCTTGTCATTTGCAACAACATGGATACCAAAGAGTATTATATACACACACACACGCACTGGAATATTATTCGGCCATAAAAATGAATGAACTCTTGCCATTTGCAACAACATGGATAGAGCTAAAGAGTACAATGCTAAGCACTGTCAGAGGAAGACCAAAAACCATGATTTCACTCCTGTGAAATTTAGGAAACAGAACAAAGGGTAAAAAAAGAGAGAGAGAGAGAGAGAGAGAGAGAGAGACAAACCAAGAAACAAACTTTTAATTAGAGAGAAACTGCTGGTTACCAGAAGGGAGGTGGATGGGGGATGGATGAAATAGGTGTTGGGGATTTCACTATATTGTACATCTGAAACTAATATAACACTATACTGGAATTAAAATAAAAAACTTTATCATACATAAATAAATAAAGTACATCTTTTAAAAATTCTTTAAATGCAGAAACAAGTAAAAAATCAATGCATTTTTTTTAGTTTCTTCCTTAGTTTAACTTCTATTCTGATTGCAGAGTTGAATAGGTATTTTAACATTTTTAACGATTCTGGCATAAAATGATCAATATCATTTCTTTCACAACTGCTAATTATAAAATGATGGTAAGGAATAATACGTAACAGAGAATTTGAATTATTTCACTATTTCAGTATCAAAATACACAGAACGGTGGAGGGAGGAAAGGGTTTCACACGTTATTGTGTATTTTTCCTCATTCATTTATTTCATTAACCTGTATTCAAAAACCAATGGCAAGAGGAAATAAAGGCAAAAACAGCCCTAGGGACATAGGCAGTCTTTAAATAAAACCCCTGCATGGTCTTTAGATATGAGAGAAACTTTCAAGCTGCAAACACACGGAGAATAATAAAACACTCCTTTTGTAACTATATTATTTAGCTGGCAGATACACATATGCTTAATTCACCTGAGCAAAGCAGAATACCTGGAAGGAAATGTTGATAGGAGCCTGCTGTAAAGGAAGTATTCCACAGAGGAGAGCCAATTGGGATATACAAAACTTAATGTGAAATCTGAATACTGTTATGTGATTAAGATTATTCCTTTATTAAAAAAATAATAATTATTATATAAATGACACATACTAGAAAAACATTGAAAGTATATACAAGTCACTTTCTGCCATAATTTACATACATGTGGGTGTTAATATCACTTTTTAAATAAAGCTAGTTTAATATGGATAAAAATGCAACCAGTCTGTTTTCATATTTTTTAACCCATGCATATAGAACTTCTTTATACAATAAGAGTTTCCATTGAAACTTACAGAGGTTAGAAGGGGGTTAACCTAAAATCTTATCTACAACAAAGAACTTTGTCATGTGTTTACGTTTGTGACTTTGTTTTCTGTTTTTATAAAAATTCATTATGCAACAATTTTTCTGATAAAGGTAAGATGCACTTTCAAAGAGGAACAACATTAGGAAGCACATTTCCACATCTAGGATTACAACTAACTCTTGTCCATCCTGGAACAAAATGACGTTCTTGCTGTCTCTTGCCCAGATGTGACAAAGCCACCTTATTGATCACCCTGACTTTGATCTTATATTCCTCCAATTCATATTTCATAGTATCCTTCTCTACCAGTTCACTCATAATAATCAAAAAGTATTAAAATTCTGCCACCCCGATGATGCTAAATTTCACTGAGCCTCATCCTGAATGACACTGGAATTTGATTGCTTTGAAAGTGTTGGGGGAAAATGAGTATATCATCACGACCATGAGATTAGTAGCAAATGAACACATGAAAAGAAAACAAGAAGCCCTATAGGATAATTAACAAATTTATATTTAAAAGAAAAATATAAATTAAATTTTCTTTCTAGGTCATCAATTATTATTCATACATATTCCACAAAATACATGAAATGTAGCCATGAAATAAAGCATCAATATCAAGCATTTGCAGAGCTAATCAATCTTTATTAGGTTTGCCTCCAATTAAAGGGAAACTGTTAGAAAAATGTTGCATTATCCAAAATCTATGTTGGTATGTGTTTTTTTCTTAGGGAAATGTTTCATCTTAAAATAGCTTAGTAATCCCTATTATTATCATCAAGATAGCTTAAAAAATTGTTGCTGCATAAATATATAATTCTACCCATTTTTATAATTTATTCCTGAGTAGTCAATTTTCTATTTGATTTTTTGCTTTCCAAATGTAATATGATGTGTATCAGCCAGTGTATACCTACATTTTACCCAGGAATTACCTCAACATTTGTTTTCATTCAGGAAGGAAGACTAAATAAAAAATGCCATCTTAGCTGTGCTTCTAAATGAAATCAAACAATTTAATGTGGATCTTCCTTCTCTCTAGATCATAAAGTCATTACAAAGATAATGTTACAGAAAATTTTTAAAAAGTCCATATGGTTCAACAGAAATTTCAATTTGTTAATCTTGTTAAAATTAATTTCCTTATAGTGATACTAGAATGTTTTTATACATCTTCTAGCCATCAAGCTAAGTAGAAATTATTCCACCCAAAAAGCAGATAATCATTTATAATGAGCTGGTTCTTTCTAAATAATGTCTGATTCCAATCATTTTACTCCAAAATCCACAAAGATAGTGTGATCCATATGTTTCTTCTATTTTATTCATTCACTCCATTTACCCACACCCACATTCAGTACTTCTCATTTGGTAAATATAATAAGCCTTAACTCTCTTTATGAAATATCTTTCCTTTCTGACACACTTCACCTTGGAGCTTAATTAAATGTCAAGAATGTCTTGTATTGAAAAAATCTGCTACTGACTGATATGTCCTCCTCCCCAAATTCTATGTTAAAACCTAATCCCCAATGTGACAGTATTTAGAGCTAGGGCCTCTGGGGATAATTAGATCAGGAGGATGGAGCCCTCATCAATGGGATTGGTGCCCTTATACTGTAGGCCCACACAGCTCCCTGGTCCCTGACACCATTTGAGGACAGAGTGAGAAGATGGCCATATATGAACCAGAAAGGGGGTTCTCACCAGACACCAAATCTACTGGCATCCTGGTCTTGGACTTCCAGCCTCCAAAACTGTGAAAGATAAATTTCTGTTGTTTAAAAGCCACGCAGTCAGTAGCCTCCTGTGCTGGGGAGTGGGCCGGACTCGCAGACCGGTAGCTGGGGGGAAACCAGACCCAAACCGGGAGCTCGGGAGCGTGTGAACTAGACTGAAACCAGGAGCTCCGGAGCACTCACTCGAACCAGACTGAAACCAGGAGCTCTGGAGTGCATGCATGAACCAGACTGAAACCGGGAGCTTGAGAGCATATGTGGGAAGCAGGGCAGCTGGCAGTGTTAGAAGCAAAAAGGGCAGAGACATGCTGGCCCTGGGAGTGAGGACAGGGAGAACGGCTGCGGGGCACACAACCAAGGATGCTGCAGGTTTTTAGCAGCACCGACAGAAATGGAGTTAGAGTGGCCAGGAGAGATGAGTGAAGAGAAGACTGCGATCTCTCTGTTCTGAGACAGAGGTTTGGATACGGTCATTCCTACTCTGACCCTCTGAAGAGTCACAGAAAGCCACCAGGGAAAGCCGCCAGAGAACAAAAGCCTGGAAAAAAACGGTTCTCACTGTGCCCATACCCCCCCCACAGGGGACAGGGCAACTCTACCAAAACAGGGTTGCCTGAGTATCAGCACAGCAGGCCCCTCTCCCAGAAGGCAGGCTGAAAAAAACAAGAAGCCCATATCCCTAAGGTCCCTATAAAACAAGTGCATCTTGCTTGGGACCTGGTCAATAATTTGGGCTGTCTACATCCCTGCAACCACACCTCATCAGAATGACAAAGAGGAGGAACTCCCAACGAAGGAAAGAAACAGAGACTGTGGCTTCTGCCACAGATCTAATGGATATGGATATAGCCAAATTGTCAGGAATGGATTTCAGAGTAACAATTGTCAGGATGATGTGTAGGCTTGAAAAAAATATTAATGAAAATATTAACGAGAATATAGAATCTCTAAGGGCTGAAATGAGAATGAATCTGGAGGAAATTAAGAATGCTATGAATCAAATGCAATCTAAACTGGATGCTCTGACGGCCAGGGTAAACGAGGCAGAAGGCCGAATTAGTGAGTTACAGGATGAGAAGATAGAAAAGAAGGAAAAAGAGGTAACATGGCTTAAGAAACTCCACTTTCAAGAAATAAGACTACGGGAGATTACTGACTCAATAAAACGTTCCAATGTCAGAATCACTGGCATCCCCGAGGGAGTGGAGAAAGAGAGAGGTCTAGAAGAGATACTTGACCAAATTGTAGCTGAGAACTTCTCTAATCTGGCAAAGGAAACAAGCATTCATGTCCAAGAGGCAGAGAGGACTCCTCCAAAGATCAATGAGAACAGACCGACACTATGTCACATAATAGAATTCGCAAATCTAAGATCCAAGGAAACAACCTTGAAAGCAGCCAGAGGGAAGAGATCCCTCACGTACAGAGGGAAGAACATCAGAATAATGTCAGACCTGTCTGCAGAGACCTGTCAAGCCAGAAAAAGCTGGTAAGACATATTCAGAGCACTAAGTGAGAAGAACATGCAGCCAAGGATTCTTTATACAGCAAGGCTGTCATTCAGAATGGATGAAGAGACAAGAGCTTCCAAGACTGGCAGAAACTGAAAGAATATGTGACCACCAAGCCAGCCCTACAATAAATATTAAGGGGGCGGTTCTATAAAAATAAAAAGACCCCAAGAGTGATACAGAACAGAAATTTACAATCTATACAAACAAAGACTTCACAGGCAGCATGACATCACTAAAATCATCTCTCTCAATAATCACTCTCAATGTGAATGGCCTAAATGCTCCCATAAACGCCACAGGGTTGCAGAATGGATAAAAAGACATGACCCATCCATATGCTGTCTACAAGAGACTCATTTTGAACCTAAAGCTATATCCAGACTGAAAGTGAAGGGATGGAGAACCATTTTCATGCCAATGGACCTCAAAAGAAAGCTGGGGTGGCAGTGCTCATATCAGACAGATTAGATTTTAAGCTAAAGATTGTAGTTAGAGATACAGAAGGACACTATATTATTCTTAAAGGGTGTATCCAACAAGAGGATCTAACAATTATAAATATCTATGCCCCCAACAGGGGAGCAGCTAGATACACAAGCCAACTCTTAACCAGAATCAAGAGACATATAGATAATAATACATTAATAGTAGGGGACCTCAACACTACGCTCTCAGCAACAGATAGATCACCTAAGCAGAAAATCAACAAAGAAATAAGAGCTTTAAATGATTAACTGGACCAAATGGACCTCATAGATATATATAGAACGCTACACCCTAGAACAGCAGAATACGCATTCTTTTCGAATGCACATGGAACTTTCTCCAGAATAGACCATACACTGGGTCACAAAACAGGTCTCAACTGATACCAAAAGACTAAGATTATTCCCTGCATATTCTCAGACCACAGTGCTTTGAAACTGGAAATCAATCACAAGGAAAAATTTGGAAGAAACTCAAACACTTGGAGACTAAGAACCATCCTGCTTAAGAATGATTGGGTAAACCAGGAAAATAAAGAAGAATTTAAGCAATTTAGGGAAACCGATGAGAACGAAAACACATTGGTCCAAAACCTATGGGACACTGCAAAGGCGATCCTAAGGGGAAAATACATAGCCATCCAAGCCTCACTCAAAAAAATAGAACAATCTAAAATGCAGTCCTTATACTCTCACCTTAAGAAGCTGGAGTTGGAACAGAAGAACAGGCCTAACCCACATACAAGAAGACAACTGATTAAAATTAGAGCAGAGATCAAAGAATTAGAAACCAGGAGCACAGTAGAGCAGTTCAACAAAACTAGAAGCTGGTTCTCTGAAAGAATTAATAAGATCGATAAGCCACTGGACAGACGTATTCAAAAGAATAGAGAAAGGACTCAAATTAATAAAATTACGAATGAAAGGGGAGAGATCACAACCAACACCAAGGAAATAGAAACAATCATTAGAAACTATCATCAACAACTATATGTCAATAAATTAAACAAACTGGAAGAAATGGATGCCTTCCTGGAAACCTATAAACTACCAAGACTGAAACAGGAAGAAATTGATTATTTAAACAGACCGATTAATCATGAAGAGATTGAAGCAGTGATCAAAAACCTCCCAAAAAACAAGAGTCCAGGGCCTGGGAAATTTTACCAAACATTCAAAGAAGAAATAATACCTATTCTCCCGAAGTTGTTTCAAAAAACAGAAACAGGGACGCCTGGGTGGCACAGCAGTTAAGCGTCTGCCTTCGGCTCAGGGCGTGATCCCGGTATTATGGGATCGAGCCCCACATCAGGCTCCTCCGCTATGAGCCTGCTTCTTCCTCTCCCACTCCCCCTGCTTGTGTTCCCTCTCTTGCTGGCTGTCTCTACCTCTGTCAAATAAATAAACAAAATCTTTAAAAAAAAAAAAAAAAACAGAAACAGAAGGAAAACTACCAAACTCATTCTATAAGGCCAGTATTACCTTGATCCCAAAACCAGGCAAATACCCCATCAAAAAGGAGAATTACAGACCGATATCCCTGATGAATATGGATGCCAAAATTCTCAACAAATTTCTAGCTAATAGGATCCAACAGTACATTAAAAGGATTATCCATTAGGACCAAGTAGGATTCATCCCTGGGATGCAAGGGTGGTTCAACATTTACAAATCCATCAGTGTGATAGATCACATTAATAAGAGAAGAGACATGAACCGTATGATCCTTTCAATTGATGCAGAAAAAGCATTTGATAAAATACAGCATCCTTTCCTGATTAAAACTCTTCAGAGTGTAGGGATAGAGGGTACATTCCTCAAGTTCAGAAAAACCATCTATGAAAAGCCTACAGTGAACATCATTCTCAATGGGGAAAAGCTGAGAGCCTTTCCCTTAAGATCAGGAACAAGACAAGGACGCCCACTCTCACCATTATTGTTCAACATAGTGTAAGAAGTCCTAGCAACAGCAATCAGACAACAAAAAAGAATTAAAGGTATTCAAATTGGCAAAGAAGAAGTCAAACTCTCTCTCTTCGCATTTGACATGATACTTTATATGAAAAACCCAAAAGACTCCACCCCCAAATACTAGAACTCATACAACAATTCAGTAATGTGGCAGGATACAAAATCAATGCTCAGAAATCAGTTTCATTTCTATACACGAACAATGAGACTGAAGAAAGAGAAATTAGGGAATCCATCCCATTTACAATAGCACCAAAAACCATAAGATATCTCGGAATAAACTTAACCAGAGAGGTAAAGGATCTATACTCTAGAAACTACAGAACACTGATGAAAGACATTGAAGAAGACACAAAAAGATGGAAAAACATTCCATGTTCATGGATCTGAAGAACAAACATAGTTAAAATCTCTATGCTACCCAGAGCAATCTATACTTTTAACACCATCCTGATCAAAATACTGATGACATTTCTTGAAGAGCTGGAACAAACATTCCTAAAATTTGTGTGGAACCAGAAAAGACCCTGAATCTCCAAGGAAATGTTGAAAAAGCAAAACAAAGATGGAGGCATCACGTTCCTGATTTCAAGCTATACTACAAAGCTGTGATCACCAAGACAGCATAGTACTGGCAGAAAAACAGACACATAGACCAATGGAACAGAATAGAGACTCCAGAAATGGACTCTCGATTTTATGGTCAACTAATCTTTCACAAAGCAGGAAAAAACATCCAGTGGAAAAAGACAGTCTCTTCAATAAATGGTGCTGGGAAAATTGGACAGCTACATGCAAAAGAATGAAACTTGACCACTCTCTCACACCATACACAAAGATAAACTCCAAATGGATGAAAGACCTCCATGTGAGAAAGGAATCCATCAAAATCATAGAGGAGAACATAGGCTGTAACCTCTTCGACATCAGCCACAGCAACTTCTTTCATGACACATCTCCAAAGGCAAGGGAAACAAATGAAAAAATGAATTTCTGGAACTTCATCAAGATAAAAAGTTTCTGCACAGCAAAGGAAATGGTCATCAAAACAAAGAGGCAACCCACAGAATGGGAGAAGATATTTGCAAATGAAACTACAGATAAAAGGCTGGTATCCAAGATCTATAAAGAACTTCTCAAACTCAATACACGAGAAA
>NW_024426663.1:13197972-13406329 GCF_017311325.1 Ursus maritimus
AAACAGTCAAATCAAAAAATGGGCAGAAAATACGAACACTTTTCTAATGAAGACATACAAATGGCTAACAGACACATGAAAAAATGTTCAACATCATTAGCCATCAGGGAAATTCAAATCAAAACCACTTTGAGATACCACTTTACGCCAGTTAGAATGGCAAAAATTGACAAGGCAAGAAACAACAAATGTTGGACAGGATGTGGAGAAAGTGGAACCCTCTTTACACTGTTGGTGGGAATGCAAGTTGGTACAGCCGCTTTGGAAAACAGTGTGGAGGTCCCTCAAAAAGTTAAAAATAGAGTTACCCTATGACTCAGCAATTGGCCTACTGGGTATTTACCCCAAAGATACAGATGTAGTGAAGAGAAGGGCCATATGCACCCCAATGTTCATAGCAGCATTGTCCACAATAGCTAAATTCTGGAAGGAGCCGAGATGCCCTTCAACAGACCAATGTATAAAGAAGATGTGGTCCATATATACGATGGAATATTACTCAGCCATCAGAAAGAATGATTACCCAACATTTGCAGCAACATGGACGGGATTGGAGGAGATTATGCTAAGTGAAATAAGTCAAGCAGAGAAAGACAATTATCATATGGTTTCACTCATTTGTAGAACATAAGGAATAGCAGGGAGATAGGTAGGAGAAGGAAGGGAAGAATGAAGGGGGGTAAACAGAAGGGGGAATGAACCACAAGAGACTATGGACCTGGGAAACAAACTGAGAGTTTCAGAGGGGAGAGGGGTGGGGATTGGGCTAGGCCGGTGATGGGTACTAAGGAGGGCACGTATAGCATGGAGCACTGGGTGTTATACGCAAACAATGAATCATGGAACACTACATCGAAAACAAATGATGTACTGTATGGTGACTAACATAATAAAAAATTAGAGAAGAGAAGAGAAGAGAAGAGAAGAGAAGAGAAGGGAAGGGAAGGGAAGGAGAAGAAGAAGAAGAAGAAAAAGAAAAAGAAAAAGAAAAAGAAAAAGAAAAAGAAAAAGAAAAAGAAAAAGAAAAAGAAATAGAAAAAGAAAAAGAAATAGAAAAAGAAGAAGAAAAAGAAAAAGAAAAAGAAAAAGAAAAAGAAAAAGAAAAAGAAAAAGAAAAAGAAAAAGAAAAAGAAAAAGAAAAAGAAAAAGCCATGCAGTCTAAGCTATTCGGTTATGCCAACCAAACTGACTTGGACAATATTATACCCATGTTCAAATCTACTTCTATGCTCCTCAGTATCTTTAAAACAAAAGTCTAAATTTTGTATCAAGGCATACAAATCCCATGGAAATTTACTCCTACTTAGTTTCCAGCCATATTCCTCTCACTAAATCTCTGAACTCCAATCAAGCCAGATAGGTCATTTCCCAAACATATCTTTGCCTATTTCTACCTCAGCATTTTTGTAGAGTGCTTTCATTTGTATAGTGTGCCTGGCTATTTTTATCTGTAATGCCACATACTCTAGCACATTTAAACCTTTGGAGAACCTATCCATCTTTCTTGACCAAACTAAAATGCCACCTTTCCTAAGGATAACCCAATCTGTATTAGTCTTTCCTTCTGTGTTACCAAACCATTTTGTTTATCACATTCTGCTTCTCCAAATCCATACCTTATTCAAAGTTTGTTTTGCAATAAAAACAACTACGTGTTTTTCAAAAATAGATTCTCAACACATGTTTATGAATTAATTATGCATACTGGCAATGGTTCATATACTCTTAAAAAAAATAGTGTCCAACCAAAATTTTGGTAAAACAAAGCCTGATGATTGTAATAAAAATACAACCCTCACTTATTTTTTTGACATTCCATAGCAAAACCCTAGTAGAAAGTTAATTTGATTCTATTTCAAATTTAACTTAAAAATTGGATTTAAATAAGCATAAAAATACATACACATGTAATTATATCCATGTATTGAACAAACACAAGTGGTAATAAAAATGCAGTCTTTTTGTTTCCAACCAGTCCTTTACTTTTAAAACTATTTTCTTAAAATTTTCAAACACAGATAAAAGCAGATAGAGAAGTATAATGAACACCTATCAACACATATTCAGTGGTTATCAAGATTTTGCCAGGCCTTGCTTTGGCTATTCCTTTTTCTTCCCTTTCAAAATGTATTCAGTGGAAGTAATATCGCCTGTCACTAGATGAAACTATAGCAGACCCCTGGAGTCTTCAGCTCATTCTTAAGCAATGGACAGTTCTGCAGTTGTAAATCATCTCAGTGAGTCTCGATTCAGAAAATAGAAGGTCAGTTCAAGGTTTTAATCAAATGTGCCTAAGATCTTCCCTTCCTGGCTCTGTTCTGTTTCAGAACCAGAAGGACAGAAGGGGATGGTCCTTTCCTTTTTTTTTTTTTCCCCCAGTCTACATTGCCAGCTGGACAACCATTTTTGCAGTCCCTCTCTGGTAACAAGTGGAAGGAGAAACTAATGGCACCTTAGACTGGCTTTGCACTCCCTGAAGCTGGAGGACATTAACCTTTTTGTGTCATGTGGTGCTTTCAGAAGCTTGCCTCAAGTGTCTTGCAGGACCCCTCTTTCTTACGTAACCTGCAACCAGGCAGATACACCTCTATGCCAGGTGGTCATGTACTACTCCTTCCTCAGTCTCTAGGCAGTCACCTCTCAGCTTTTTCTGGCTGCAGTAGTCCTTCTACCACTCCAGGAGGACCTGGATAAGAACCCAGATGACTGTATACCTGCTCTCCTGCAAGACCCACATCAGCTCTATAGGAATATTCCTGCATGTCTTGACTGGACAAACTCTCAAGGGGCTGATCCCAACAAGCAGCAGTCTCCAGGCTTAACCCTCAAAGCAGTTTATCATCCCAATCTCATCTTTCAGGTTTCCAGGCAGAGTCAAACCCCAGCACACCAGTTATAGGAGTGACATCTCCAGCTCTCCATTTAGGCTTTCGGAAAGACTCTTCTAAAAGTTAGAAGTCAGAATTCATCTCATCTCCAAGGATGGGAACTTAAAACAAGGCATAAGCTACCTATTAAAAAATCTCATTCTTTCTCCTCCACTCACTCACAGGTGACTTTGAGAGAAGTAATTCAAGGGTAATGAGACATTTATTTTCAATATCACAAATTGTTTCATCTTACTTCCTAATTCACATCTATTGTATCTTGATACCTAATTGAAACTTTCATTTCAATTTCCTTCACAAACACACACACATACGCACAAACATAGGATTAATTGTAAATGGAGTCATCCTTAGTTTACATCATCCAGAGAAGACTATAATTCATTTTATTGAAGGAAAACTACTGGAAAATATTGAATTTTTGTACAGCATAGATACTGATAGAAAGTTCCTTGGAGGATATAGAATTCCATGATAAAGTGAAATGAATTCCAGTCATATTCAGTAATTATTAATGTTCCTACATAATCTGTTTTGCCTAGTTAAGAACATTTAATGAATAACATTTATATTGGCTGAGTACCATCAGTATATTAGGTTTTATAGGGAACATACAGAAGACTAAGTCCCATTCTTGTGTCTATTTAATAAATATTGACTTCTTGTTTAGGAATCTGACAAGATTTATTGACATGGCAATTCCATATTTTCTGAGAAAGATTAAAATTTTTATTAGGCCCCAAAATGAGAAGGTAATGTCAATACTGGTCTTGGTTACATGCATTTATCATGACATTCATTCAAACACAGATTGAGGTTTCCATAAAACTGTTAGCCCTGTTTCTTTTTTCACATAATTAGGAGGGACAGAGCCATTCAAACATCCCTTTTCAAACCAGGAATGAACAAAGGACCCCCAAGTCTAGATGCAATGTTGAATCCAATAAGAGTGCCCCTGAAACTAGCCAGGCCTCTCAAGAGAGCAAGAGTGAGAAGAGGAAGGCACATCAGTAGTGCAGTCACTGTATGGCCAAGTGAGAATAGGAACCATCACTGTGTGGCCCACTGTTACATTATTGAGGAGGAAAACACTAAATTGATTTGCATATATAAAGATGGTCTGTGGAACTGCATGTGATTCTCATCTAAGGAATAATAAAGGATACTATTAAGGAATTTTGTTAGTTTGTTTTTAATCTCCCACTTAACATAGAACAAAAGGAAAAAAAATATAAGAAAGCCTTGAAATATAATGTCAAACAATAACCAACAACTGATGGCCAAGAGAAAATAGGGTCCAAAGATGAGTGTACCTAAAAATAAGTGAGTCACCCTAGGCTTTTGCTTATTTGTTTGAGATGATATATGCAGTTTTTATGTGGTGCCCAGCACAAATTAATTATTTAATAAATGACAACATTTATCGTTATCATTTATATTGTTATACCTAATTTCTAGCAAAGGGATATTTGCAAAGCAAATACTCTTGATAAAGGCATTACAAGCAAGAATGCTCAGAGAAGAAATGACTTTTCTTCACTGAAACAGTTTTTATAGTGTTCTCTTATTAAAAGGCAAGGGGTAAATGGGGTCAAATAGTATGACTAGAATAATATATTATGTATATAATATAAATTGGGATTATGCTACAAATAATCTGGCAATTTATTATTTAATAATTATAGGCTTCACCAATGCCAGTACCAGATACTAATATATACATGATTTATATATATAAAATATGATGTATATTATTTGTATCTTGTATCTATATGTATATAAATTTCATACATATATTACATACATAAAATTTTGACTTTATATGTTCCAGACTTCCATATCATTCAACCCAGAAACTAAAAATAGAAATAATTATTATGTAGTCAGCAATTCCATCATGTCCTTATCAGAAAGAAAAAGTCTTAGAGACACCTTGAAAGCAAGTAGTTTGATCCTCCTAAGTTACCAAAGCAATAGGTACTTTTGTGTATTCTAACAAAATAATGACTTACCCAGTACAGAGTAACTGCTCAGTAAATATTTGTTAAAATATTGAATAAGCCACAGGAATGGCATAATTGCATTTTGTCAATGATCAGTAAATATATTCTTTTTTGAAAGGAATAATTCTGTTTAAACATAAAAGCTATAAAGCCAGTCAATGAGAAGATCCTAATATAGTTTCTAGAAGACACAAACCTTGAGAAATCACATGGTATTTAGCTCTGGTTTGTTTTGTGATATGAGCAGAAGAATTAAAACAACTTTACGAAACTGTCCATGAGAACACCATTGGCTCATTTCCTTCCACCAAATCAAGTCTTAATTCATGCTGTCACTAAGATCACTTTTTGTATTGTGGAAACTTTTACATAATGCTTCCAGGAAAGGTGACATGGTTAAATGGTTAATCCTGAAAACTACTCAAATAAGACAACACCCTAGAAAAACACAGCTAGTGAAAAAGATTGTTTTCATTCAGTTTACTATCTATGTGTGAGCCCAAGGAAAATACAGGCAGATTTTAGGTGTCTGGGGGAAAATGCTATTTGCTTAAAATGTATTTTTCAGACAATAAGGCAGATGTTAAAATTTAAAGTTTTATTCCAAACTCAGCCATTTACTCACTTGAAAATTTTATTTGAAATCTGGGTTGCCATTTCCTACAAATAAAATAAGGTTAACGTTTGCCTATGTCAGTGTGACATATCAAAACTTAGTTATCCTCAGCATATGACAATGTAAGTATATATAATTTAACTGCAAGAATACATTAGCAAGTAATTGAGAGCAATTTAAAATCTAAATGGAGGTTTTAGGTTTAGATAAATGAAAAGAAGCAAGCTTATTTTTTCTTCAAAAATATCTCTAATGGCTTTAGTCAGGTCAAATCCATTTCATATAGATAATCTATCATTCAAGTCATAGAGTGATAATTTTGGCCTGAAAAAATAGAAATTTGAATTTGAAGAGCATATCTCTTTTCTGGAACAACTGCTTCTATGTCTATTCCAAGAGAACGACAAATAAACAAAGATCAGATAAAAATCTGAAGGTCATTACAAAACCACACACATCCAAGATTATTTTCTTCTACTAAAAAGAGAGTTAGAAACTACATCATAAGAATAAAATTCCTCGTACTTGAATTTCACCTAGGGGAAAATATACCAGAATCTCCAGAAGAGGAAAAGGGGGGTTATTTTGAAAATATTCTCTAGGTGATGCTGAAAAATTCTCCAACCAATCAGCTGATAAATCCAACCAACTAATCTTATAATCCTATATGGTCACAACACAATAATAATAATAGTCTTTTCATATTTCATTTGGGTACCAGGTATTTCCATCTCAGTGCTTTGTCATGGTCTTAAAATGCACATATTAAACTATTTTCTTTTCCATCGTTAGTCTATTCCTCCTCATATAATCTTTACCAGACAAGCAGTCTTCCTCAAAGACACCTTTCCCCACAGACCTTTCACGAACTGGCATGTCCTTTCAATTCTATCTCTAAAATTCCTCTCAAATCTGACTGACCTTCTGGACTCCATATTTACCTAAAATTACTTCATCTCTCAATGAGACTGATTCAACAGTCTCCTAACTGCTGTTCTTGCCCACACCCGCTTCCACTCTGCTCCCAAATTACCTTTATTAGAAAGAATTTATTATATAATCATGCCTCTTCTTTTAAAACTTCTTCAGATCACTATGGTCTTTAAGAAAAGGCTTCAAAATCTTTAGCATGTCACATATTGTTCTCCAAAATTTGGGCACACACTACAGCATCGACTTTTACTTCCCCAAATCCTCATACTTAGTAACCCTATTGAAGTTCTCACTGATCCACCTACAAATTCCTTAATCCTTGAGAAATTATATATGCCATTTTCTCTGTATGGAAGAGTGTTTTCTGGTAAATTCCTACACCTTCTCCAAATCCAATTCAACTTTTATTTCCTCTGAGAAATCTTCCCCAGTTCCTTCAGCACTTGGGACACTTTGCAGAGTTTCCACTGACATAAGAAAGTTCACTATGAAAAAATATATGGGATTGTAGAAACAGGGGATTTAAAATACAAGAGATGCAAAAGGAATTCCTAGGAAAATGATGAAAGGAATCTCCTGGAAGACATTTATGCAGCAAGTTGGGAGAACAACCAACAACCTACTAAACAGAAAGATGAACACTGTGAGAAGGCAAAGGATAAGGCATGATAAATTTCCAGGTGTTTTGATCTACTGAGGAGAATTTTACATTTTTTTAGAGAATTTGCAAGAGATAGTGATCAGTGAGGCTACTGTTGCCTCTAAGGTAAATTACAACCTGTGTAAGAATGAGAATATGATCAACTTCTATGCGACTGAGTTCTTTCTGAACAATAATTACTAATGAAAGTAATATAATCTCTAAACATTGAATAAGTCAAATTTTGTGATATGTTTAAATAGGGCAAATTTTGTATGAGTTTAGTCCTCATCTTCCATAAGGAGATTAGATAATAATTAAGTCTGAAAAATCAAGAAATAGATGTATAAACTTATTCTTTAGATATATGGAGGCAAAGGCCAGAAGAAATTGCAGAAGGGTCGAAATTGCTTGCTCTTAGGATCAAAGAAGGCCTGTATTCCTCAACTACTGGGGCATTTTTTCACATTGTGTTCCTTGTGAGTGGTGCCCAAGGCCTGACAGAAAAAACAAGCAGGGACTGGACTCCCAGTGTTCAATCCAACTGGAGGTAGTATGACCAAAGTAAATCATATAGATCCAGACATTAGAGATACCATAAAGCAAAAACAATAAATAATATTAGAAGAAACAAAAAGATGGAAACAGCTACTTTCAAAATTTTGTTTGTATGAGTAGTCAGAAAGTAGGCTGAAAATAATCTGATAGCTTTCAAGCAAAGAACAGACATTATAAACCAGATTTGCTACACAAAATGCTTATGATATATAGAGGACAGAGTTAATGTGCCAAAATAAATTTTCCCTGTCTAATGTTCATTCTATTTAGTCATTCTAATACAATAATAAGTTTAAAATCAGAAATTTAATTTTGTTTTAACAAAATATGGCATAATTTAAGGGAATTTTCATAGCACTGAAAGATTTTTTTATGAAATCTACTACAGTATTACCTAATTCTAAAAGTGAATTTATACATGAGTATTTTTAAGTTATAATATATGTATAATATCATAACTATGAGAAAGTCTCTAATAAGTACTAAATACCTAAATTTTAATAAATAATTTTTAAAAACTGGTTTTCTTTACATGTTTTCATTTTCTCCATATAAAGTTAAAGAGATTCAATGGGTAAAGTATTATAGCTATAATGCAAGCTCATCCAAGTTGCCGCAAAAGTCATTATATCATTATTATTATATCATTATTATATTATTATAAAGCACAAATAGTCCATTAGAAAATGTAGTATTAGTTTATGCAACACATTTTGAGATCAACTATGTATCACGTCCTATTCTAGGTACTTGAATATAGCACTGACTAGAAGAGAGAAAACTCTGCCTTCTTAAAGCTTACACTATAGTTGAAAAACAGAAATAACAGTAATAATAAGAAAAAGAATATGTCTAATTCACTATAGCAACAAAAACTATGAAATATCTAGCAATAGACCAAAATAATTTGTAAGAAGTCTATGGAGAAAATTATGAAACATAATTAAAAAATATAACTGCTAAGTAAATGGAGAAATATACCATGTTCATAGATTGAAACAGTACCATAAAGCGGTCAATTGCTCTATAAATAATATAAATCAAATACAACTTCAACTCAAGTTAAATTACAATAATTCTTCGAAAAAAATTTTTAAAATTCATGTGGAAGATTTGAAATGGCCAAAAAAAACCCAAAATTGTTTTAAAAACAAGGGAGGTGGGCCAACAGAAATCAAGCTTTCTAGTCACAAAACCATTAAGTGTTTCATTGGTAAGGATAGAAAAGTAAATCAATAGAGTAGAATAGAAAGCCGAGAGATAAACTCATGCATACTTAATATATGACTCGGGTTATATAAAAATCAGTGGCAGAAAGAGTCATTATTCAATAAATGAATCCAGGTGAAAAAGACTAAATATATGGAAATATATGTATGTGTCAAATTTTTGTGCTCTTGGTATAGGAAAAGATTTCTTGCACAAGATACTAATTAAGTACAGACAACAAAATGCTTGATACTCTTAACTTCATTAAATTTACAAATTTGCGCACAATAGACATTATAAAAAGATAAGAAAAAAAAAGAACAGTCTACCTGCTGAGAAAAATCATTTAAAACGACACAGTCTTTAAATCCTTAGCATGCAGAAAACTTGAAGTACTCCCACTAATCAACATAATAGACAATCCTAAGAGAAAATGAGCAGATGTAAAGAGATCACTCTCAGAAGAAAAAATATGAATGGCCAATAAACAAAAGAAAAAATCTTCATATTCACTAGTCAGAGAAATACAAAAGAAAATAATTCATCAGACTGGTAACAAAAAATTTTAAGTATCTCAATATCAAGTGCTGGTGAGGATATGAAGCAACAGAAACTTTTACAGTCTGCCAGTCCAAGTATAAATTTTTGAAATTACTTTGGAGAGAAATTTGGTATTATCTAGTAATGCTAAAAATGTTCATCACCCACAACTCATAAATTCTAATTCTAGGTTTAGAAACTAGGAAAAATGTACAGAGGATATAAGGAAATACGTATAAGAATAATCTTAGCATTGTTCATTTGAATTGCTTTTACAAACTTAGTTCACTTGAAAAGTTTAAATCTAGATATCCCAATCTGACAAGTGGATGAAATTCACTAAGATGAAAATTTCAAACTTCTAAAATATGTATGCCATCCCATTTGAGGCATAGTAAGAGACTTTGGTTAAAAAATATACAAGGTAAAAAATGAAATCTACATACTTCAAGTTAAGATTAGTGATTTTTAAATTTAGCAGCAGCTACTTTTGTCTTAGACAGTGTTTCAGTCCTCGAATAATAAATTCTTACAAGCTTTATGTAATTAAGCTGCCAATGGAAAAAATTTGAGTAAAGATGTTAAATTCTCCAGCTAATTTTTAGAAAGAAATCTTAACTGTGTGTGTATATATATATATATATATACATATATAAGATATATATATATCTTAAGTTCACTGGAGGCAAGACCTTTGTTTTAATTGTCAATAACATATGAATTCCACACAAATATAAACGTTATTATTGAGAACAATAAATCCTACAACATCATAATAGTCATGTCTGTATTTCCAGAAAAAGAAATCTTTTTAAGCTTAACAATAAAAAAAAATAAACTTTTTTTTTTAGCTTAGAGCAGTATGTGACTGAAAACATGCCATGAAAAATATGCCATGAAAGCAGAAAAATGTGACACATACTGATAATAATACACATAGTGATAATATATAAGAAAAGGTTTAAGATGCAGTGATTAATATTTTAGAGCTAGATTGAAAAAAAGACTTGGGGCACCTGGGTGGCTCAGCCATTAAGCATCTGCCTTTGGCTCAGGTCATAATCCCAGGGTCCTGGGATGGAGCCCCGCATCGGGCTCCCTGCTCGGCAGGAAGCTGTTTCTCTGTTTCCCGCTCCCCTGCTTGTATTCCCTCTCTCACTGTCTCTCTCTGCCAAATAAATAAATAAAATCTTAAAAAAAAGAAAAAAGACTTGACTTTACATCAGATTAACATGATGCTTTTCCTTCAGAGTTTATTCTATAAAAGTACATTTGGCTCCCAGATAAATATGCTCTTATTAAGAGGAAACAAGCAAAAGAGATACTACTGTTCTAGCACACTTAAATAATGTTTTCATACATCTCCCAAGCCAAAATATTAGGTGTAAAATTTTTTGCTTACAAAATTAAAATTGAAAATTCATAAATTATTTAAAACCAAAACTATACATTCGCTACTTTCGCAATTTAATTCAACTCTCAAACTACATGGAAAGAAAATATTCTAATATTTAAAAACCCCAAATTCAAAAAAGTTCCCTAAAATGTGGTTCCAAGAATGTAATATGAGCTACTTGATGTCAATAGTGATAATATGTTCAGAAAAATATAAACAAGAATAAAGGACACCCGGGTGGCTCAGTCAGTTAGCGTCTGCCTTCAGCTCAGGTCATGATCCCAGGGTCCTGGGATGGAGCCTGGAGTCAGGCTCCCTGCTCAGCCAGGAGTTGGCCTCTCCTTCTTCCTCTGCCTGGCCCCCACCTCCCTATTCCTGCTCTCTCTCAAATAAATAAAAAAATCTTTTTTAAAAAAAGAAAAATATAAACAGGAATAAATAATAAAGAATTTTAACACAGTTTTGATAATTAAATCTTAATTTTAAATTAAATAAAGTTCTCAAAATAAAATTGTTCAGAACTTTAATCACTGTAGCCACCAAGTGGAAAAAGCTTCAAATTACATTATAAACTGTCAAAATTATTTACTCCAGTACATAAATATATAAATAGACATGACTAAATGATGTATAAATCCTGAAAAGGAAATAATTAAAAGAAGAGTTAAGAGACAAAAACTCATATCCCAAGTGAGTAACATGCCATTTGCTTCTACTATTCAAAATATGTGTCTATTTCACTTTCTTAATCCACAAACTAGGTCAGGGCTCTCTCTATTTTAGATTAGTGAGGTTAGTCTGCCTATTGAACATAGAATATAGCTGCTAATATCTCCTTATCACCTCTCAGCTATTCCAAGAGACCTGATAAACCATTCAAGATACCATTTTCTTCTTAGCTATCCACCAACCATCTAGAGGGCCTTTTATTCCTCTCTTTGGAATTAACTCTTTTTTGTTAAAGATTAGGCATTTATTTGAGAGAGAGAGAGAGAGAGAGAGAGAGTGCAGGAGCGGAGGGGCAGAGGGAGAGGGAGAGAGAATCTCATGCAGACTCAGGCTGAGCACACAGCCTGACAACGTAAGGCTGATTACCTGACCCTGAGATCACAAGCTGAGCTAAACCAACAGTCCGACGCTTCTGTGCCACCAGGCACTCCTAAGTCTGTTCCAACGTTGTTCCTAACAACTTTAGTGTGGGTCTCTCACTTCGAATGGTCAATAGGCACATACCATCTAATTCTTTTAAGGGCACAAGACACTTAAACTTTCTCTCACTTTAAAATCATCAAGCAAACCAAAATTTCAGTTAAAAAAATTAAAAGGATTTCTTATTTCATCATGTGTGTATTTCTGTTAAGTTAAGCTCTAACCAAAAAGTGAAACGATCTCAATGAGATAAGTCTCAAAGTTTAGATTAGGAGATTGTATAAAAATGCTGTATCTCATCAATTTTACAATGACTTTTTTCACATTTTAACATTCAAAATTAGGATTAGACTTTCAAACTAGGGTATGTCATGGTTCATTTGGTAATGCTTTTTCTACTTGGAGGTACATAAATTAATAGTGAAATTTATAATCCATAGCATCTTAGATTTAATCAAACATAGTAGCTTTAAGCATCTTTATATTTCCCTATTCTCACACCCTAGCCTCACAATCTCAGTAGAGAAAAGAAGTATCTGACAGCTTCTCTGCAGTTTACTTTGTAGGCCCTAGTACATTTCGACACTTTATTACTTCAGATCAAGCAACAGGAATTTCACAACTCGGGTTTTTCTAGCCAATTAAGAATTTCTTTTTGTAAAATAGGTGGAAAGAGATTCCATTAACAGCATAATGTATACTTCAGAGGTTAAGCTAGTAACTACAACAATGTTTTCCAAGCAATTCAATTAGAAAGAGAATAAATTTCAAGATGATAAAGCCTTTGTTTTGCTTTAGATAAAACTTGGCTTTTAAGTTCCTTTCTGAATGTTTCCCAAAACAACAAAACATTGATGACAAATCTATGTTAAATAAAAACTATATATCTGAGGTGGCTTAAATTAAGTGAAGTCACTTGAGTTAAAAATTAAACAAGAACAATTTAACATGTTTTAGAAATAGAAGCTTACAGGACCTTACTAAATAATTTTCTAAGAATGGCTGCATAAAATTTACATCTTTAACAAGCATGTACACATAGCTCTGCTCTGAAAAACTCTTTAAGTAAAAAAGCTTTGGAAACCACATCTCTCTGAAAAGTGGGGTCCATATGGGGCTAGGAAAATGAGGTGGAATTTTATCCCCACTTAGGTACAATTACTGTTATAATTCTGCACTGACAAGTGGAATAATAGAAATAGCTACTTTAAAAGTCAAAATACTTCAGGAGCACCGGAGTGGCTCAGTCGTTGAGCATCCAACTCTTGATTTTGGCTCAGGTAGTGACCTCAGGGTGGTGAGATCAAGTCCAGCATTGGGCCCCCAGCTCGGTAGGGAGTATGCTTGAGATTCTTTCTCCCCCTCCCTCTGTACCTCCCTCCCTCTAAAATAAGTAAATAAATCTTTTTTAAAAAATTTAAAAACAAGGGGCGCCTGGGTAGCACAGTCGTTAAGCGTCTGCCTTCGGCTCAGGGCGTGATCCCGGCGTTCCGGAATCGAGTCCCACATCGGGTTCCTCCACTGGGAGCCTGCTTCTTCCTCTCCCACTCCCCCTGCTTGTGTTCCCTCTCTCGCTGGCTGTCTCTCTGTCACATAAATAAATAAAATCTTTAAAAAAAAATTGAAAAACAAGATAATGTTGAAAAGATTTTGATCCTACGAATAGTAGAAAAGACTGCCCAGATTCTCGCATCTCTTCTCATCTATTTCTTAACATTCTTTTATTAAGAAAGATTCCCCATAAAGGGTCATGAAGTATAGATGCAGTCTTCTTTTTAAAGTATTAATAATACACCCATTTGGTTTCCTGGTTGCATTCCTTTAAAGAGTTTTAGAATCAATGTGAAATAAGTAGGCAGAGGTATTTTTGAACTTACAAAAGGACATCATATTTTCCAAAATTCCTATTTTTTAGTAAGGAAGTCTCAGGCAATTCATAACATAGGCACCTATATTCTTTAAAACTTTTGCATTGTTCCAGTTCAACATAAAATGTAGAGAAATAAATTAGAAAACCAACTTAATATTATTACAGCTAATTCACTCTGCACACATAGCTAACGCCAGATTCTCTACTGATTTGACAAAAACATTTCATTTCCATTAATGTAGAAAGGGCCAGGATCTCTTAAATTATACAGAATTTGGAAGAAACAAAAAGAATAAAAGTTCTCAACCCTCTCCTGAATTTACCATTTTAATGCAGTCCTAGTTAAAGCCAGAGATGATTTAGAGTAGCAGAAACTGTAAATATTTTGGAACAACGGATTTTCAAACATGTAAATACTGTCTTAAGAAGAAAAATTATACACTATAAAATAAACAAATGAATTTTCTCCTGGTCAGTATCAAAGCAAGAATTTGGCTATTGTGGTAATAAAGAATGCAAAAACAAGATGAAGCATTTAGCAGTTAGAAAGAGTGAGTACTCCATGTAAAATAAAGTCATTATTCCAATCAGTCCAGTACTGATTAGAACTCCACTTTTCAGAAGAAAGCAGGTTGGAGAATGCTCTGACACAGGGATAAGAAAGATCAAATGGTTCAAGATCTAAGAAAATAGGATAAATCAGCGATGAATGAATATCAAGAGATTATATTCAACACACACTTTATATGAATGACTTGAACGAGACATTTGCTTGGAAAACATGTCTTTGAACTACATATTCTTTTGCAACAAATACATTTATAAAAAGTAAGTGGGAGGATGCTAAAGTTTAATGATACATTTCCATTTGTTGTAAAGGAAGGAGTAATGGAATTTTCTGTGTGTCAATTTGGAAACTACAACCTGTTTAAAAGTAAGAGCATCTTGGGGCACCTGGATGGCTAAGTCAGTTGAGCATCCAACTCTTGATTTCGGCTCAGGTCATAACCTCAGGGTCATGGGATCAGGCACCACATGGAGCTCCATACTGGTCATGGAGCATCCAACTTATGATTTTGGCTTAGAGTATGATCTCAGGGTTGTGAGATCGAGCCCAGTGTTGGACTCCCTGCTCAGTGGGGAGTCTGCTTGAGATTCTCTCTCTCCCTCCTTCTCTGTCCCTCTCCCCACCCCGCTGTCTCTAACTCATTCTCTAAAATAAATAAATCTTCTTAAATATATATACATATATATATGTTTCTCATATTTCATTAGAGAACTAGACATTTATTGCAAACATGCATCACTGAAATGATAGAATTGTGGACTAGTGTGGTAACTGTGCATATGGTACAGAATGAAAGGAAATATTACAAATGGAAAAACCGAATAGTTTGGTGGATAAGGAGAGGGATAATAAACTCAAGGATCTGAGATTGGGTGACCAGTCTACAACTGGTAGAAAGTTCATAGGAGGAAAACTGATGTGAAAAGAATATTAGAGTATTTAGTTTTAGACATGCTGAGTTTGAAATGGTGGTAGGATATGCAAAAGGAGAGAAAGTACGGAGAATACAAAAGAGAAAGGCACTTAGTATAGTAAGAAGGGTACATGAATAGATTAAGTAAATAATTTCAGTAAAATTATAAAGAGCCGGATTATAAAGGGTTGAGGAATAAACAAAAGCAATGGATTTTATATCACTCTTTTAAGAGGTTGTCTCAAATTAAGAATAAGAAAATTAGGATGAGGGCAAATAGTAAGCTTTGTCAAGGAAAGGATTTCAGTTTTGGTTTTGGTTTCCAAGGGGGAATGGAATCCCCGTGCTTATCTTTTCATTTGGTCTGTCAGTTAATCAGTCTTTCAGAAACCACATGATACAACAGTTCCTATGCGTCAGGCACCTGAGTCTTCAAGCTCTATGATGGAACTTGGAACATGCATAAAGAAAGAAATGGTAATGGAAAAAGAGGGTCAAATAAGTTGAATAAACAAAGGTGCATATATAACCCAGCCTTTTAGGGGAAGTGCAAGCACCTGGGGGTGGCTGAAGCAAGGAGTAAGAGCTCTGGGTGGAGAAGCAGGCAAAGAGACCAGACCAGGGAGTAACAGCCACAAGGAAAATGGTTTCATTTCATTCTCAGGATCAGGATGAGCCATTAAAGAGTTTTAAATAAGGAATGACAGACATGACCAGGCCTGTACTCTTTTAATGGCTTTTCCAAAAGATTGTAGCAAAGACTGGAGAAGACAGAAAGTAGAAATACCAGTTAGGAAACTATCACAGTTCTTCTCATGCAAGTTAATGAAGGCCTTAATTTGCCTTGGGAGGAGTTTCTTCCCAGTCAGAACTTCATCAGCTTGCTCTAGCTAATCGTGGTCACTCCCTTAACTCTCCATAAGTCAAAAGGCTGCAGAAAAGGTTTGAATATTTAAAAAAAAAAAAAAAAAACTGGAGCATGGAGTGACCCCAGCCATACCAAACTAGCTTCTTGAGCCAGATTCTTTAGCTTTAAAGAATGTGATGAAACAGGCAGAGAATGCACAAACACAAGTAGTTTTGGAAAACTGCTTTAGGTAGACCCAGAAGACAATCCTTGCATTTCAATTCAATTCAGTAACTATATAGTAGGTTCTGTATGGCTATAACTTAGAGCGTAGGGTGGGAAAGGGGTGGTTAAAGATAAATGAGAGATTGTACAGATGTTTGTAATGAATTTGGACTTCAGCCTAAGGGAAGTAGGAGCAGCTAAAAGGGTTTTAAGAAAAATGACCTCATTAGATTCTCATTTCACTATATAGCAAACTGATTAGAACCAGGAAACCTACAGACAGAGGATTAATTAGGATATTTTTGGCATAATCCAAGAGGGAGATCAGCTCTCTAGCCTAAACTGGTAGCAATGGAGATAAAAGGAATATTTATATTCTAGAAAATATTGAGAAGGTAGAATTAGCAGGCCTTTGTCCCTGATAGGAAATGAAGGAGTCAAAGGAGTCTAGGAGATGCCCAGATTTCTGACTTGGCCAGAGGAGTTGACACATTCAGCAAGACAGAAAATGCAGGAGTGGAGCCGGTTGGGAGTTATGAAAAGAGGGTGAACTTAGTTATGGTTATTTTAAGATTGTAATGCCTGTGGAACATCAACAGGGAAAAAATCCAGCAGGTAATCTGATATTTGGGTCAAATTTTCTGGAGGGTTCTGGATTGAAGATGATGGTTTTGGAGTAAGCATGGAGATAGTAACTGGTGACATAACAGTAAATGAGGTCATACGGGAAGAGTATAAAGAATTAGAAGGGAAAAATGAACTTAAGAAAGAAGACTAAAGAAAGGAAAAGGCAGAAGGAAGGGAAAGGGAGACAAAGAATAAGCAACCGTACAGGAAGAAAACCAAAAGAACGTGGTACCAAGAAAATGAATTATTTTGAAAAAGGTGGAAAGAGTCAACAGTGTCAAATACTGCTGAAAGGCCAAGTAAATAAGGACTGAAAAGGGTCCACTGGACTCTAATTACAGGTACTTGGGCTGACTGAACTGTCCCACAGCTCGCTGATGTTCTGTTTCTTTTCTTTTTATTCTCTCATTTCTCTGTTTTTGTTTTAATCATTCCAATTGACATGTTTTCAAGTTTACTAATTTTTTTCTGCTGAATGTCTAATCTGTTGTTAATCCCATCTGTGGCAGTTATTTTTATGTGTTAACTTTGCTAGGCTATGGTGCTGAGTTGTTTGGTCAAACACCAGTCTAGATATTGTTGTGAAGATATTTTTTAGACATGATTAACATTTAAGTTTTTAGACTTTGAGGAAAGCAGATTACCCTCCATAATGTAAGCGGATCTCATTCAATTAGTTGAAGACCTGAAGAGAAAAAAACTGAATTCCCCCAAGGAGAAAGTGATTCTGTCTCCAGATTGTCTCTGGAGTCAACAATGCAACCTCAGCTACTGCTGGAATTTCCCAGCCTGCTGGCCAGTCCTGATAATTTCAGGTTTGCTATCCCCCACAATCACATGAGTCAATTCCTTAAAATAAATTATAAATAAAGAATATATAATATTATATGTTAATATTATATATGTTATAAATAAATATTTACACACACACACATACTTCCTATTGATCCTGTTTCTCTAGAGAACCATAAAACACCAACACTTGTATTTTTCATCAGATATTGTTGTTTTCATCTCTAAAAGTTCTATTGGATCTTTACTATAACTTCTATCTACTTAACTTTTTGAACATATGAAATGTAGTTTTATTAATGGTGTCAATGTCCTACTAGTTATAACATTTATATCAGTTCTGAACTGGTTTCAGTTTATTGATTTTACTCCTCACTGTGGGTCCTCTCTTCCTGCTTCTGTGCATGCCTGGTCATCTCTGATTGGATACCACTCTGTGAATTTTGCCTTATTGAGCACTTAATATTTGTGTATGCTTATAAATCTTCTTGAGTTTTGTTCTGGGATGCAGTTAAGTTTCTTGGAAACAACTTGATTCTTTCAGGTCTTACTTTTAAGATGTGTTAGCAGGGATCAACGCAGTACTCAGTTTAGAAGCATATACAATGGAATTTGGTAACTGATTTGTATTTGAGACAAAGGAGGGAAAATGGTCAGATGACTCTGAAGTTCTGGACAAAGACAAATGGGAAATAGAAGAGCCAGAAACAGAGGTTAAGAAGAGCCATCAGTTTGTTTCCCAGAGTGCACAGTCTCTTCATGGTTCATTCCCCCTTCTATTTACCCCCCCTTTCTTCTTCCCTTTCTTCTCCTACCAGACTTCCTACTTCTTATGTTCCATAAATGAGTGAAACCATATGATAATTGTCTTTCTCTGCTTGACTTATTTCGCTTAGCATTATCTCCTTCAGAGGGGAGGGGGGTGGGGGAATGGGATACGCTGGTGATGGGTATTAAGGAGGGCATGTATTGCATGGTGCACTGGGTGTTATATGCAAGAAATGGATCATAGAACTTTACATCAAAAACTAGGGATGTACTGTATGGTGACTAACATAATATAATAAATTATTATTTAAAAAAAGAAGGACCATCATATCTTAAAAAAGCTTAGCTATGATAAAGTACAACATGAAAATAGAAAAAAAATCAAATCCTTATGCTTATCATGAAAAATGTAAATCTCCCATTCTGCCCCTCCTCCTTCCAAGAGTCCATAGGTAAATTTTGCTGTTTCTGTTTGGGTTCTTCTGATAGTTAGTCCCACAATTCTAAATAATATGTGTGTTTCTCTCCTTCTTGATTTACCAGATTGAGGTGCCATCCATTGACTTTGGTATGAAAGATAAGGCTTCGGTTCACTTACACAAAACCTTTCCCCTCCTGTATCCCAAACTTTGATAACTACATTGTTATTCCTAGCTCTTCCACCCATTATCTTGGTAACATTTTTTTTGTAAGATTTTATTTATTTATTTGAGAGAGAGAGAGAACAAGCAGTGGGGAGGGGGAGAGGGACAGAGAGAGAGAAGCAGGCTTCCCGCTGGGCAGGGAGCCCCATGCAGAGCTCAATGTGGGGCTCGATCCCAGGACCTGGAGATCATGACCTGAGCTGAAGGCAGTCGCTTAACTGACTGAGCCACCCAGGCACCCCATGTTGGTAACTTTTCAATACGTCCAATGTAACTGCTTCTGGGTTTCTCAAAAGCAAGTGTTCCTAGCATCATGGTAAAATATATTTTCTTCTCTTCCACTATACTGAGCACTTAAAATCAAGCCGTATTTTAATTAGCTTCATAATTGGACTATGGCTTAATTTTTCAGCCATTTATTTTTTCCTAGAGTTTCTAAATGCCTTTCATTTTTCTTAAAAAAAGGAAATGGGGGCATTACAAGCCTTCATTATATCCTCATATTTATCTTGTCTTCCTTTCAATTCTACTTTTTACATGGAATTCGGTTTTCTGCTGGAGACATCCATTCCAGGACTTTCTGCTTTCCTGCTTCAATACGGTTGAGTTTCTCTCTTAACCTGATAAGTCTTGGGAATTCCCTTATTTTTTGAGTTTTGGGACAATATTTCCTGAATCCTATGTATTCTCTTTCTTAATTTTCCCCAATACTCAAATTTCTCTCTTATACTTTATCCTCCAGCAATATGGGTTTTTTCTTCAGTATCTGAACATGCCATGTTCTCTCCTACCTTCAGTATTCATGCCTCCATCAGAACACTCTCTCATCCACTTTAGCTAAGTCCATTCATATGTGGAGTCTCTAAAAGAACACTTGGTCTCTGATGTTTTATAACCCTCTCTTCTCCTCCCATGCCTATACCATTTAAACTCTGCCCCTCTTCTGTGGAAACTACAAAACGCTACATTTTCTCTGTCATGCCATTTTTCACTGTGTATTACAATTACATATAAACTCAAAGCAGGCAAGAAACTACATTTACCTTATTTACAGAGCTGTTGCCTGATAACCATGAACTTAGTATACAACTAATATTTTTAAATAAATGACTTAATGAATGAGTAAAAAATATTCTACAATCAAAGAATAGTTAAATACCCATGGTTAGACCAAGTTAATGGAATATTCTACCCATTAATATGACTTTAAAAAGATGCATGATCAAAATAGATATGTCAAAGATATAAAAAAGAATATACTTTGAAACAATATAAAATAGCTAGCAAATTTATGAGCATTTTCCACTTTTCACCTCAACCTTTCTTTAAATTAATGCTTTGAAATGCAGTTTCAGGGTGACTGGGTGGCTCAGTCTGTTAAACGACTGCCTTTGGCTCTGGTCACGATCTCAGGGTCCTGGGATCGAGCCCCACAGCGGGCTCTCTGCTTAGCAGAGAGTCTGCTTATCCCTCGCACTCTCCTGCTGTACTCTCCCCACTTTCAAATGAATAAATAAAATCTTTTTTAAAAATGCAGCTTCAATACTTTTAATGTTGACAAGCAATTATAAATTAGATAACATCATACATTATGAATTCTTGAATAGTTAAAAATATTTATAAATATAAAAATGTTATAAAAAATTAAGCAAACTAGGATTTTTCTCTTAAATTTTTAGTTTTTGCCAGACCTCAATTATAAAAGCAGTTTTGAAGTAGCCATTATGAGAGTTCTCACACTTACCCATAATTAGCCTTTTAAAAAAAAATTTATATAAACACTTCTCACCACTATGATAGGTACTCTTCTAGTACAAACTTTCCTGAAATTCCTGGGAGGAAGGAAGGAAGGAAGGAAGGAAGGAAGGAAGGAAGGAAGGAAGGAAGGAAAGGAGGAAGGGAGGGAGGGAGGGAAGGAAGGAAAATAGGAAGAAAAGAGGAAAGGAGGAAATAAAAATAGCAGGTTCAAAATCTTTAAAAATAATAATGTAAGTATTATTCTGTGATTAAGTACGAATTTTTTGAATACTAAATACTATTTTAAAACATTTTCCTTTACAGTGACTTTTAAGCCACCTAGCACTTGACTGTAAGACAAGCACTAAGCTTTGGGTTAAGAGTAGCTCACCACAACAGCAAGAATGCCAGACATGCACGTGTAACGTGTGCAGTTTAACTCATAAAAAGGGGTGAAAGGCAATACCCCAAATCAGAGTGGTGGCAAGGGTGAGAAGTGTAGCAAACACAGTCTAAGCATAGAGCCAAGTTGGCTGAATGGCCTGGAAAAAGAGCCAAATTGGAAACCAAACCCAAAGCTGAGCTCTCAAGTCAGAATGAGAACCAAGTCAAGCGTGAAGAAGGCATAAGCTGAAGACTTGTGTACAACATGGGCAAGCCTCGCCTTCCCTCCTCCCTTTGTGAAAAGAAATGGTCTTTTCCCCTGACCACAGACAAGTCCAAATTGGGCAGCACATGTGAGTAACTTAGATGTTATCAGCCTACAATCTAGTTGCTGGTCCACCTACTTCAGAAAGGAAATTCAAATCTTACACACTTAAGCACAACGTTAGTTTATGTATATCTTCATTTCAAGGAAAAGATATCAAAACTATTAAACCACTGAATTGTTCTCTAAAGTCATAATATGAGTCAAAGTTGAATCACAGTACAAGATCCATTTCCTCACTCCTAGCATCATTACACCTGCCCGTTATGCTATTTCCCAACAAAATGATTTAAAGATATTCTTTTTTCCCCTAATGCTATGCTCCAATGATGCCACATAAATCTCAAGATAATATTGGAGTTATATTTCTTTTCAGAATGTAAAGGCAATCTCTAGTTGATAACAGAGAGAAAAATAATATTAAATGAAGTGTTCACTCATATCAGAAAAATATATATCTTTTTAAACTGTGAGCCAAGTCTTAGCAATATAGTATGGCTCCTTATACACATGGAAACTCATATACAGTGGTCATAGCATATGGGTTAACACTGGACATTAAAGTTAAACACACATATGTTTTAGTCACAATTCTAACAAGCCATGTGATCTTGGACAAGTGACGTAACTTCTTAAATCATAGCTTCTTCATTCATAAAGTGGGATAATAACAGTAACTCCCTGAGAGGGCAGTTGTAAGGATTAAATTTAAAAGTCACTTAAAGGCTTAGCACAATTCCTAGCACTACAGTTAGTGCTTAATTAATGTCTGCTAATAATAGTAGTAATAGTACCCCCTCAGATTTATGTCAGGAAGCTCACAAGATGGAGTTAAGGCTCTCCTTTGAGCTCTTCTGTTACGCTGGCATCCATGACATGAAACTTATGTCATATTTGAGGGCATGTCAGGGAGGATGGCAAGCCTCCCAGTGTTTTCCAGGAGCACTGGTGTTGCACCACACACACAGCTATGAAATTCTAAGCAGATTTCAAAGTTGCTTAAACAGCTTTCTTGGCCAAGAGTCATGTAAGTCGCCAACTGGCAATGAAATGATTTTCCACTCAAACTTGGCAGCAGCAGAATTTAAACAGAAAACTAGGGGTAGGGCAAGGGAAGTAATATGTTTCCTCCTCAGGGCAGCTTTGGACTCTTTGGCACCACAGAAAAAATTGTAAAGAATTTCATGAGTATTACGATATTTTTTTAATGTATCAGAAATAAATTGCTACCTACCATCAGAACCCCCTTTCTACCATTTTTTCATATTCTGCAAACTCTTTTTTCAGAAAACATAAGAATTCCTTCATTTGGATGCTCTCATTCAAGGAAAGTGAATCTGGATATTTTGAGTCAAATAAGAGACATTTTTACTTCAGTGATTCTGCATAAGTTTTTCTCTACTTTTAAAATATAAAATAGAACCCAAAAGGAAAACAATTCATATTTCCATTATTCTTTGGAGGAGATGAAGAGGAATCAAGATAAGTGCAAACAGATGTTTATATCTTGTCTAAGCAGAACTCCAACTCCAAGTATTCTGATAGCATCCTAACCAAATTAAGAAACTTATAAGGATAAAGGTTCGATTTTTTTCCTCAGAAAACACTACTCCAAAGTACAAACAGGAAATATTTTCTTATTTATGTATACATAAATTCTAAAAAATATTTAAAGCAAGCCATAAAGTCATATGCAGTATATTGAGATGGAAAAAAATATAAATGAGGAAACCAGGAAAAAATAAAAGCAATTGCAAAGATAAATAAATAATAAAAATATCAAATGTGGGGTATAAACTTGTTCTAAGCATTCTAGTAGCCAAGTACAAAGAGGTCAGTTATATTATTGGATATCTGTAAGATCAACAATACAATGATCATTTGCTCAAGAAAAATTACTTTTATCTAACATATTCCTCCTGTTAAAGTTAGCAGCAAGTTTCTAATACTTGCTTATGAAAGTAACATTATTATTTGGGCTACAGAAGAGAAAGTTCTTATATTTCAGAGATTTCTGTTACTATACTTAGGGAGAAGATGTTTGATATCAGCAAAAATAAATAAATATATCTAGTTAAGAGAGAGAGATCACCTAGTAAACATATTCTATAATAATATTCCCCTGTATAATTTTTAGCAGTTGATGTTCCTTAAAAAAGACTATAAGAAAGACTGTTTCATTTCCAATGATGAAATTGACTTTCCATAAGAAGCTTTAGATCAGAGATTAGTACGTAGTTCCATACTTCATGGAACTATATGTCTGTAGTAAACAGAATAATGGTCCTCCAAAGATGTCTACCTCCTAAACCTGGAAACCTGTAAGTGTTATCTTACATGCAAAAGTTGACTTTGCAGGGGCCCCTGGGTAGCTCAGTTGGTTAAGTCTCCAGCTCTTGATTTCAGCTCAGGTCATGGGGTTGAGCTCCATACTCAGCAGGGAGTCTGCTCTGGATTCTCTCTCCTGTCCCTCTGCTCTTCCTCCCCGCCCCCCCGCCCGTCCCCACCCCCTTGCTGTCTCTCTCTCTCTAAAATAAATAAATAAAATCATTTTTTTAAGTGACTTTGTAGATGTGATTAAGTTAAGGACCTTGAGATAATCCAGAAAATATTCTAGATTATCCAGATATGTGCAGTATAATCACAAGAGTCCTCATAAGAGAGGAACAGGAGGGTCAGAATCATGGAGAGGAAAGGTGATGACAGATGCAGAGGCTGGAATGATACAGAGAAAGAACCACTGGCCAAGGAATGCAAGTGACCTCTAGAAGATGAAAAAGGCAAGGAAATTGATTCATCTTCAGAATTTCAAAAGGATAACCTTGATTTTAAGACTTCTGATTTGTGGAACTATAGGATATTAACTTCATGTTGTTTTAAGCCACCAAATCTATGGTAATTTGTTAGAGCAACATTAGAAAACTAATTCGATAATTATGAACAAAATATATTACTTATCAATTTCATGAATTTCTATCTATGTGTCAAAAATAAGCAAAAATATATATAATTTTGGGGTGCCTGGGTGGCTCAGTCAGTTAAGTAGCCAACTCTTGATTTCAGCTCAGGTCATGATCTCAGGGTTGTAAGATCGAGCCCTGCCTTGGGCTCCATGCTGGGCATGGAGTCTGCTTAAGATTCTTTCTCCCTCTCCCTCCCTTCTCTCCACCTCTAAAAAAATGTATGTTATTTTAGAAATAATGTTCACTTGAAAACATATCTCCTGTATTTTAGCCAAACCACAAAGTGAGCTGCAGGTATATTTAGGTACTTTAACAATTTTTAAAGAGTGCTTCACAGCACACTAGTTCTATGGGATATTAATAGTTGTTAAGCACAAAAAGAATTCTAAGGTCAAATAAGTTGGCAAAACTGTACTATTTCTTAATAGAATAAATAATGTAATTTTTAAAAAATTACCCCAGGAGCCTAAATTTACTAAGAAACTTTCTAGACTATTCAAAGGATCTACATAAAACCAACTCCACTGTAAGGAGCTGATGGAAGATGAAGGGATAGTAGAATAAATGTACTAATTATAAGATGAAAATGTCATTCCAGGCTCAGAAAGTCTTGCTTATCAACCCTCATCACAATTTCACACTGCTTAGCCCATGCCCATGCAGCCCCCTCTGCCATCCCGGCTCAGCAAGCACAAGGGCTATTCAGCAAATAGACTCTTAGATAACACACCACTGACTTTGATCATGGGAGCTAGCTTGGATTTTTATTTGGAGAAATGACACCAGGATTACTTACCAATCAAAGTGAAAAAAAGTAAGCTATTTATTTCACTTATTTAACCCACCACCTTACAACTCACTCACCCAACATATTCCACCCTCCCTCATCCAATTCTCTCCAGCAATAGAGGGAAAGAAACTGGTCAAGAATACTAGTGGACCACTAACCTCAAGCATGGACATTGCATAAGCTTCACACCTACCCCTAAGTAACAAGATTTCGACAGACTCAAAGTTCCTCAGGCACAGAAAAATGAGTTCAAAAATTGTCAACAAGGGTCAAACTTGCCCTCTCACAAAAATGCTACACTAAAAATTTTAATAGGTTTATTCACTGGAAAACTAATGACTGCCATGAATCTTTGAGAGAAAAGGAAAACTATACAGTGTTTTTCACACATTTATGACCCAGGAACTTTCTTCTCTGAAGCATCTACAGAACATTTAGAAAACAATTTGCTAGTTAAATATGAAATTTCCTACACTTTTGAGGATTAATATCTGGAGGAAAAAAAAAAGAGCAAACATAAAAAAATTCTATGTGGTGGCGCCTGGGTGGCTCAGCTGATGAAGAGTTGACTCTTGGTTTTGGCTCAGGTCATGGTCTCAGCATTGTGAGATTGAGCCCCCTGTCAGGCTCAGTGCGGAGTCTGAGTCTGCTTGTCCCTTTCCTTACCCCTCTGCTCCTCTTCCCCCACACACAGACTCTCTCTCTCTCCCTCAAATAAATAAATAAAATCTTTAAAAAAAAGTTCTATGTGGGCAATTTGAGAACTCATTTTGGCCAAATCACATGGTAAATTAAAGAAGCTGTTTTCTACATATCAGGGAGGAGGTTTGGGCCTTTACTGCTGAACGGCTGTTGCCAGGTTAGTTGGAATTAGAATAGACTAAGAATGCCCTATTGTCAGGCATGTTATTAAATCAGAAATTGAGGTCATGAGGTCAAGTTAGGATCAAAACCAAGGAGGTCAACATGTGGCATGAAATCGACACAGATAATACAAAGACAGGTCACACAAAGTCACCCCTACCTGCTAACTCAAACAAGCACAGATGATAAAATAACATGATTGAAAATTAGTACCTCAGCAATAGCCCAAGTATTAAAAGTTAAAATTTAGGAGAAAATAAAAATATTTCATGCAAAATAAATGATATCTTGAGATACAACTATCACTATTTTTGAAAATCATAGAAAAAAATACATATATATATGACAAGAAATTATTCATCAGCTGGGAATTCCATAGGCTGTAGGCCCAGAATAATTCCCTTACATGTGATCCCCTCGTTTTTCTTAAGAACCAAAAAAAAAACAAAAACAAAACAAAACAAAAAGTTACTTTTGAGACCTTTCAAAAAATAGCATAAGAATCGACCATTAACTGGGATGCCTCAGTAATTAAGCATCTGTCTTCAGGTCGGGTCATGATCCCAGGGTCCTGGTATACAGACCCACATTGGGCTCCTTGCTCAGTGGAGAGCCTGCCTCTCCCTCTGCCCCTCCCCCTGCTTGTGCTCTCTCTTTCTCTCTCTCTGACAAATAAATAAATAAAATCTTTTAAAAAAAAATCAACCATTAACTTTTTTCCATGAAAAAATATCAATTAAACTGTTATTCCAAAATATTTTTAAAGTTATTTATCAAATTTTTATATTCCAGGAAGAAAAGCATACTATAAACACCATTTTTTTAACCTGAAAAACCTATAAACACCTACAACTACACATACTAACATACAAAACCCAAATTAGTGGAACACAGTATAGACTCTTAGAAAGAAACTTCGCAGCACATGGCAGCCATGTGTGAATTTATTATCTTAGGTGAGCTGGTCTTTTGTTCATCATGATGATGTAACTAAGTTTGAAAACAAAAGATGTATATCCAGCTTATGTTACTTACACTTGTACAAAGCAAACTTTAAATTTGATCACAATAATTAATTTATCATTAAAACTCATTCATGCACCCAACAGATATTTATTTAATGCTTTCTCTACACATTGACTTAACAATGGTGAGTGGTAATCTGTGTATCTATCTTATAATTTCATGCATTTAATTACTCTCCCCACAAACATAAAATTACTTGTAACCAAAAATATATATTTTATAATTCTACATCTTCACTTCTTTATGGAAACCCATAAAGGGAAGATAATTTTTCTAAATCCCAAAGTGGAATAATCTTTTTAAACTGTGTATTCTGAGAAGTTTACTATGTTTTTATACAGTGTTGGATGGCATACTTTTTTAAAGTATTAAATTAGTTTACCTTTTTCCTCAGTTTTATAGATTGCACATAATTTCATCATGTACTTTGTGACTAAAGAAAATAAATAATTTCAAAGAGAAAGAACATCTTAATGCATGCTTGCTTAGTAAGAAGCTCTATTTTTGGGGGGCGCCTGGGTGGCGCAGTCATTAAGCATCTGCCTTCAGCTCAGGGCGTGATCCCAGCATTCTAGGATCGAGCCCCACATCAGGCTCCTCCGCTAGGAGCCTGCTTCTTCCCCTCCCACTCCCCCTGCTTGTGTTCACTCTCTCACTGGCTGGCTGTCTCTGTCAAATAAATAAATAAATTCTTTAAAAAAAAAAAAAAAAAAGCTCTATTTTTTAAAATCTAGGCATTTGTTTTTAAAAAATCAAACTAAATTTGCAGAGGTTTTATGCCTATATTCACTTAGTGTTAAAGTTTGATAGCAATTCCACTTGATAAAGTATTTTAGCAGAAACAGTTACCATAAAAGCAGCCATGAAAACTGAAATGATATACTGCAACCTGGAATATTTTAGAAGAAAATTGCCTAAACAAAAGATTTTCCAGTAGCTAGACAAGTAGCTATATTTGTAAAAATAAAATTGTTTCCCAAAGAAGTAATAGGAACAAGCCCTAATTTATTACATCTGCAAAATATTTTTCCAAAAGTGTTAGTGGTCTTGACCCTAATACGATGATTAGACTCAATATTTCTTCAAAAATATTATAACTGTTGAATTAATAGAATCATCTTTTTACAACTGGTTATCTCTTTAATGCAATGTCTTATATTACATAATCTCAGTACACAAAGAAGGAGCAATGTCACTGTTTCTAAGAGCAGTTAAAAAATAATATTATGTAATTTAAGCATCATTTTCAGGCAAATCTATTACTGACCAACACAGCTTTTTTTCACTATGTAATCAACATTACATTACAGATGAAAATATTATCTCTACTCCTGTGAATCCTAAGTACTGAGGAGGTAAAACACAAGTTTTGTTTTCACTTTTTTTTAGTATGTCAGTTTGTAGGAAGTTTTATTTTTTATATTTTGCAAAAGTAAAATTATCTTAATTCTGAAATTACTCACTGCAAAGAACTAGGTGCATTAATAGAGATTTCTTTAAAAATAAAGTTATTTGGGCAAAGAGTGTGTGTGGAGAAATTCGATCATACATACAGTTCATTCAGTCTAGTAATCTGCAAACAACATAACATGCTATGGGGAAAGGACATAATTTTTCTCAACATGATTATTCATATCATGCACATGGTGAAACCGAGATTGAGAGATGTTAAGTAACTAGCCCAAGATCATCCAGTTTATGAATGGCAGCACTGGGCCTCAACCACCACAGATAGCTAAGACCACCACCAACAGATTGGGACCACCAAAATTGCCTGTTTCACTCCACACTGAAGTACCACTTTCAATGGTATTCTGAAAAGAAATGAAAACACAGAATGCATTCTATAAACCAGCTATGCTCAGCTTTGAAAAAATCACTATTGGAAAATTTCTGTTTTTTCATGCTTGGAAAACCTTCCATAACTCACCTAATATTGATTTTAATAAACTATTTTATGCATAAGTTTTCTCTCAGTAAAAATATACACATCCTAATTCAGGCACATAGGAAAGGCAAGTTAAGAGAACTAACCACATATCCCCCCCAAATCTTCTAGGGATAGAATCTCTAGTCCCATTTTTAGGCCTCTCTTCAGACACATCAGCCTCTCATAACCATGATTCCCGTACCTAGCGAATGATGTCCTTCTCAAGTCAAACCTCTTGGCCATATAACATGGTCATGGACGTAAGCTCAAAGACACCACAGTGGGGAAAACCCCCTTTAGTAATATTCTTCACTGATTTTTTTTTTAATTAAAAAGAAAAAGAAGAGCATTCTATAGACAAAGAATAATTTTCCTTTCCTTTTTATTCAGAAGTTTGTCATGCTTGGGGCGCCTGGGTGGTTCAGTCGTTAAGCATCTGCCTTCGGCTCAGGGTGTGATCCCAGAGTCCTGGGATCGAGCCCCACATCAGGCTCTTCCACTGAGAACCTGCTTCTTCCTCTCCCACTCCCCCTGCCTGTGTTCCCTCTCTCGCTGGCTGTCTCTCTCTCTGTCAAATAAATAAATAAAATCTTTAAAAAAAAAAAAGTTTGTCATGCTTACTCCAAGCATAAATTAAGCATTCCCATTATAAAATATTTAGGGCTTCATTTAAAATTCTTTTTTGTGGTTCTAGTAATTCATATTCAGGCGGTCTACAGGCCCTTAAAGCAGCATGAACTCATTTTTAAACCAATTTACTTGTTTTGCAAAAAGTCAGAGAAGGTCCAAACTGCTCATGTAATGAGATTTTTATCATTAATAAAGGCTTTTTAAATAAATAAAATCTACTTGTGTTTTCCTAGTAATCTTAACACTTTTAATATGATGCTTCCTTAAATTTCCAAAGAATCTGACGTAAATGTTAGTGCAGGCTCATCAACCTACACTGGCTTCCTCTTCACCCTTTTAGATTCCTCTATTTCTTAAAGACTAAACCTCTCTGCCTCTGCTATGCGGGATAGGTGTACTTCCAACCTCCCACCACAGCACCCTAGGAAAAAGCTCTGAATTATACTGTACTGTAATAATATCTTTACATGTTTATCCCCACTTCCAGAAGTAAACCTCTAAAAGGCAGTAACTTTATCTTATTTGCCTTTTAACTGCATTTAATAAGTATATTTAGAATAAAAGAAGATACAAAAATCAAATATAGCCCTTTCCCTTCTCCTTTTCTCTTCTTTCTTTTCCAAACAATCCAGACCATTATTATGTGGGGCAGAACAAAACAGGCATCTCGGTGCAAAACTCAAGCAGGGTGAGGGAGGTGTCCAGGTAGGAGGGCTCCTCAGGCTACTCAGTACCTGAGTGAAGTAAGTGGGTGACCCAGGAGAGGAAGTCAGAAGCTAACTGGGGTGACACCAGGGGTCCCTGCAGAAGCGTCAACCTAAGGTTGGATATCAGAGCCAAAGCAGGGTGAGGAAGGAATTCACGGATTATGGCAGCCCAGTGTGAAGAATCGGAGCCCAAAGAGAGTAAAGGAAGCATCCACCAAACTCAGAGACCTAGCTGGGTGAGGAGGGTGCCCTGGCATTGAGTGTCACAGCCCAGGTAGAGTGAGAGGGTATCCCTGTAAAGGGTCTGAGCCCAAGTGCTGTGATGAGGACATCTACACAAGAGTGGTGGCCTGGTGTGGAGATCAGCGTACCTAAGCCAGTAAGCAGGGCAAAAGGGGTGTCAATCAGGCACGGGGGTTCTGAGCCTAAGGAAGGAGAGGTGAGGCTACCAAGCAGGGAGCCTGATGTGAGGTGCTGCCTGAGAATGGGGGTTGAGGGGTGCTGGCCAGGCCCCCTCAGTTCTGGATACTGAGACCTGGCCTGGAGTGTTGGAACATGGATGTGGTGAGCAAGGTATCCACACAGAATGCAGAGGCATGGGTTATGTCCAGAGGGAGTGAACAAACAAATAAACTGAACAAAGATATAGTAATTATGATGGGAACAAGTTTCTCACTGTCAGCGAAAAGTAACAAATACAGAAGAAGCCAAAACTCAAATGAACCCTGAGGAATTTTGTTTTGGAATCTAAATTCATCTGGGAGAACAAATGGGCAGGTATAGCTTAAAATTGTTCTTAATTTTAAAATAATCTGAGGAACTGATTATTAGCATACTTTAAATATAGTAATTACAGTATATTTTAAATAATATAAAATTTAAATATTACATGGTACATTAATCTCAGTATATTTAAAATTTTGACATAAAGATTAAAAAACAGCAGTGGGGAGAAAGGAGATGTGTGTGTGTGTGTGTGTGTGTGTGTGTGTGTGTGTGTATATATATATATATATATACACACTTATCTCATACAAATAGACTTTTTTAAAAAAACAATAAAACCCTAATGGTTAAATGAGTTAGAAACATGCATCAACTATTCACAAAAGAAGGAAAACAAGGTCTAACTAAATTTGAAAATTAATCGCTATCTATTGGTGGCCTCAGAATATGGGATTACTGGTGAGATTTCTCCCCTTCCTTTTTCTTAAAAAATTTCTACAATGAACATCTATCTCTTAAAAATCAGGAGAAAAACAACTTTAAAGAACCACTCTTACCCTATACCCCCCTCCAAAAAGTATACGTGTCTATAAATACCAAATACACATCTTTGGTAAAATAGAATCTCAATTCTAATAAAGTAAGCAGAGAAGTACAGAAACTTAGAACCCAGTACAAAAAAACCCATGAATTACCCTTTTCCCAAAGAGACAAATACTTAAAAACAGCTTTAATCCATCTGATAGATTATAATAGATTTACACTTCAAAAAAAATCACAGAATACTATAGCAATCTATCAAGAAACATTAATATAAAGAAATTTAAACGTGTTGACTTATCCAGTAAGTATGTTGCTTTTTTTTGTAATTTTAGAGCTTTCTACGAACCATTTATTATAGCTTCCTAGCTCTTCCTTCCCATCCCCCAAAAAGTTAACATACTAAAACTCCTTTCTGATGAGAAAGAAAATTGCTCTCCTCTGGCCTTCAATAATTCAAACACTTGATAGAACTCCTTTTTACTTTAAACTGTATCTGTTTTTTCTGCCTTCACTTAATTTTTATATGAGGGAACTGACTACTAAAACAAAAGATATCATAAATTACAAAATTAAAATGTCAATCCATTTATAGAATAAGTATAATGAAATCTCAATACATTCATGACACTTATGAAACATGAATAACCATACATAGTATATTTCCCTAAGAACAAGTGAACTATAATTTTTGAAAAACTTTTATAATGCACTTTCTTTCAAAAAGAAAAATGCACTAAGCTTGTAAAGCTAGTCTTGTATATAAAACTAACCTGTGAATCAACTAGCCAAATACAAGAGTATGGTTTATATCCACGGTAGAAAATTTTCTTCAAGAAGCTAACTCATAACAAAATCAAACACCAAGATACTTGAATCATTCAGACTAGCTCCCTGCTCTAACCAGGGAAAGCTGGAAATGGAATAAACAAGCAATGATCAAACAGAAGGCAAGGGAGCACTCCTATGAATACAAATGGAGAAGCCTGACTTAACACCCAAAAGCATTCTTTGACAATTCAAAAGCATGAGACCTGCCAGTGGATTCAGTCTTCCTATCTATGCAGCTGATAAAAATCCTATCAACTGGAAAAGGAACCATAAATTACATATTACCTGAAACAAAGATAAAAATCAAAGAGGTATTTTTATGATATCATTTTAATAGTTTAAACCAATCTTGGGTTATGCAACTAATTAAATCAAAAAGAACCAAAGTTTTGTTTTGGGGGCGGGGTGTCAACCTAACATGATATATTGACACACTCATTTTTAACAGAGTGGGAAATGTTACCATTTTCCCCACATTTGAAAGTATTTCTTTCATTATTCTAGTGTGGACTCAACTTTACTAAAACTGAAGAAGATAAACAGGGTAGTATTGAGCAAAATCTTCTTGGTGAACTAGTGAATATCTCATCCAATTCTACTTAGAGCCTTTTAAAGAGGACTTAGAATTTTAGCAAGTTAAAAATTTGTCACATAAAAAATAGCAGGCAGTCCTTCCCAGTGCTGGACACTTAGTGAGCAAGCAACGTGCCCCTGATCAGTGTGGGAAGGCTCGCAGACATGACACATTCAGTGCCAAAGCAAGGGCTCTAATTAGTGAAGGGTTCCGGTCTGACAGTAAAGGGCTTAACCTTTCTTGGGAAATAATGAGCCAGACAATGTTTGAAGCCTCCATGTAAGTTTTAGAGAAAAATGGGGGTTGTTGAGAACTGCCTTAAATGTGTTAAACGGGCAGACACAGGTGACCGAACAATGAACTGTACACTTGGCAAAGGAGAAAATACTTGATATATGCTAGCGTCCTCCAGAGCAGCATTCCTCTTTTGTCCCTGAATTAAGATGAAACAATTTGATAGGCCACATTATTTGGTTGAATTACTTTAAAGAAAATAGAAGGCTTGGTGGAGGAGATATATTTTCTGAAAACTTCCTAGATACCAACTTTTATGATAAGGCAACATCTGGAAACTTCTCTGAAGATCAGAGACAAATCTCAGTTTAAAGGCTAAAAGTTCATTAGCAAACATGAACACTCAGTGGTTAGAATGACCAAGTATGAAGTTCTAAGCAAAGGACCAAAACATTAGGTAAATGAGGACACATCCTTTCTCTCTAATCTAAAAAATACTACTGCTCACAAAACTTGCTGCATACATGATTTTTCACTCTTAACTGCACAAACTCTAAGGAGTAAAAGAGTAAATGTACTGACTTTTTATTTAATGTAATTGAATCTGGGAAAAAATACTCATTTTTTATTGTTTACCAAAACAATATGCACTTTTTTAATAAACTAAGTAGAGAGTCATTGGTTTCCCCTACTTTACCCACTCAACTTGTTACATCTAAAATACCTAAGTCTTCCAGGACGTTTATAAACTGAGATATACACACATATATATACATTTTATATATACATATTCCATATATAAAAATACAATGTTTTACACATCCTAGTAATGCTGAGTTGTGTTCCACTATTTGTTTAGAAGGTATAAAAACTCTTGACTCAAGTAATTAAATATTAATTGCATTTGCTAAATTAATAGCACTTGAAGAATTATAAACCCTAAGTAAGTAAGGTTAATAAACCACCACTAATAGTGTTAAAGTCAAGAATTGGGGTTAGAAACTTTAAATGAAGAGCACTGCAAAACAAGTATCTAATATAGGTATTATATCACTTTGTAAATGGTGAAAAATTCTGAATTCTAAAATACATCTGTTCCCAAGGAGTTCAGCTTTATGGAATTGAGGGACTGAGAAATGTACATTCATTTTCCCAATCAGGACACTAGGAATTAGGGTTTTCGTTTTTTCTAATAGCAGTATTTCAAACAGCATGCATACATAGACCCCAGAGAGAAAGAAAGAGAGAAATTTAAAACTTGCATAGAGCTATGTTTGTTTCCTTTTCCTTCTCTTTTTGCACAGGGAACAATTTTCTCTTAGGGCAGAATTGTAAAGGCTCTGCTATACCATGACTCCAGGGGAAAAAAGAAAGGCTCTTTATCTGCCCCATCTCTTGTCAGGTGAAGGGAGAATTCTATCCTGGCGAATATTCACAAGCACCCTGAACCTTCCAGCAGGCCTCCGTGTCCAAAGATCTCATGAAACAGAGGTTCAGGTTAACTAGAAAGTTGGGCAAATGACTTGGTAATTTAAAAAGACAAACTAATAGATGCAAGCTACATTATTTGGAAGAAGGTTACTAAATTTAAAAACTACTTGCTTGTAGGGAGTAAATTATAAATATCGAAGAGTGTCAAGAGGTTTCAATTGCTCATGCTTATAAAATTGGCTGCTTTAACTTTATACCATATATTTTATTTGCTAACATAGTGTTCCAAATCAAGGTTTATTATCTAGACAGATAAAATACACCTTTTTTGTGACCAAAGAAGGTGGTGGCACTTATCACCTTCTAGCAGACTACGTTATTTTACTTATTAACTCTCTCTATAAAAAATTAAATAATTATGTTGATTAATATAATAACATTATAATATTAATTTTATATTATTATATTATTAATTATCATTTCCTTTCCTGTTGTAATGTAGGTTCTAGTCTGGTAGATATTTTCATAGTTGTTCACCAAGTATGTTAAACAGTGCCTGGCACATTCCACAACAATTCTGAAATGAATAACTAAAATATAAAAGCAAAAATTAAAAGGAAAATAATTCCACTGAAAACACTTTGCAGTACAACAGAATCTGATATTAATTTTTTTTAAATAATCTAGAAGAAGAGTTATTCTGTTCTCATGAAAGAAAAGGTGCCATCCAACCAGGCCCTCTGGCTTCACCCTCAGCTAGAGAAAGCCCTCCCCGTGGTGATCAAGTGTTACTACCTGGGTCTCCCCTCTCTTGCAGACCTTGGCCCTAGTTCACCACTCTTGGGGTAGTAATCCCATACCTGGCTCTGATCCTTTCCATCTGAACTGATTCTACCATAAAATTTATACTGCCACTTATTCAAGGAAATAAACATGGATTAAATGTTTAGCCCCAAAGTCCTGGAAACAGATTTGAATAAGGCTTAGAGCCAAAAAATTAGACATGGATTGAGACTATAAGAATCCTATGTTCTCTCTGCTTACCCAAGCACGGAATTTTGAAGTAACCAATGAAAAGCACAACTGCAGTTTTTGGTTTAATCATAATTTGATCTTTAAATATTATTTAAAATACTAGCTATAGCCTAGGGTGAAATATAAAGATAGTTCAAAATGTTTGGTAAGCCATAAAAAACAAATGAGCATGTTAGACATCTTAGAAAAGATCATGATAAATTTTGTGAAGGGTAAAATTGAAACTCTTCTCACTGATTACAACACCTTTCCATCTCAATGTATACTGACTGAAACCCCCACCAACATCCCCATCCTCACCACACAAGAAGTATTGTCTTAAAAACATCAATATCCTCCTACCTGCCAAATCCTCTTAATTGTTTTTGGCCAGCATTTCATGATTTTTACTCTCTTAGTTTAGGTGGCACTCCACAATCCCAGATATTTTCCTGCCTTATAAAAAGATCTTCTGAGACATTTCACACCACTCCTCAGTGAAGTCATCCTATGGAGCTAAATTTTCTTTTTTTTTCTTTTATTTCCATTGACAACTCACATTCTTATACTATTACCTACCAAAGAGTATTCTTCAAATAGGTACCATTTGATACTCGGTGAGTGTTTGCTTAAATGAATGATACCTATTCTGGCCTACTATCAAGCCTATCATGTTTGTTACATGGGATTATGAGATGTTGATTAAAAATATGCCAACAGAAAAATATAACAGGGGCACCCAGGTGGCTTAGTCGGTTAAGTGTCCAACTTGATTTCAGCTCAGGTCATGATCTCAGGGCTGTGGGATCCAGCCCAGCATCAGCTCCATGTCAGGCTTAAAGCCTGCTTAAGCGTCTCCCTCTCAGGGTGCTGGGTGGCTCAGTCGTTAAGCGTCTGTCTTTGGCTCAGGTCACAATCCCAGGGTCCTGGGATCGAGCCCCACAACGGGCTCCCTGCTCAGCGGGAAGCCTGCTTCTCCCTCTCCCACTCTCCCTGCTTGTGTTCCCTCTCTCGCTGTGTCTCTCTCTGTCAAATAAATAAAATCTTAAAAAAAAAAAAAAAAAAAAAAAAAGAGTTTCCCTCTCCCTCTCCCTGTTACCCTCTCTACCCTCCCTCTCTCAATAAATAAATAAATAAATAAATAAATAAACATAAATCTAGCCATCAAAGAGTATGGAAATTTATAGAAATAGTGACACAAAGTGAGAAATAACACAGATAAAGGAATAGGCTCCCCATACCCCCAAGTCCCCACAAAAACAAATAGTACAAGAAAGAGTTCCATGAAGGGTGAGTAGTTTGGCCTTGCCATTCTCATCACTACTTCAAATGATTCTTCTCTGTGCTTACTTGCTATACAAGGTAGTCGCTGGTGTTAAAAACTCTAGCACATTCCTGAATGTTCACTGTGAGGCTAGAAGAAATGAAGGTATAATGTTCCTTAGGAAGCCCTTGGTTTAAATTTGTCCTAGATCCATTTCTCCAGGTCTCCAATACCATTTATCTATGGAACAACCTGAAGTCCTTCATTGCCTCAAAAGTCACAGGTTCAAATATATTTTCCCGTTCAAAATAAGGTTTTTCCTTTTTTTGAAGTTTTAAAAAGATGCATCTATCCTGTATTCTAAATAATTCATCTTAATGATTCTTATTTTTATTGGCTAATCTGTTCCCTTCTATTCCCACAGCCACCATATTAGGCTAAGTTCATAGTCAGCTTGAAGTAAACATGTCTATTATGGGCTGAACTGTATCCCCTCCCACCACAAACTCATATGTTGAAGTCTTCACCCTTACTACCTCAGAATGTGACTGTATTGGGAGTAGGGCCTGTAAAGAGATGATCAAGGTAAAATGAGGTTATATGGGTGGACCCTAATCCAATACGACTGATGTCCTTATATGAAGAAACAGGACAAAGACACACACAGAAGGAAGACCACGTGAAAACACTGGAAGAAGAAAGCTACAGAGAGTGACTTCCAGAAGAAAGCAACCCTGCTGACACCTTGATCTCATAATTCTAGCCTCCAGAACTCTGAGAAACTAAATGTCTGTTGTTTAAGACACCAAATCTGTGGCATTTTGCTATGGCAACTCTAGCAAGCTAATTCAACATCCATCTCATTATTTGATCCATTAATTTGCCAGTGATTCTTATTCTCCGACCACAAATAATATCTAACATGTTTTGTTCTTGGTTATGGATTTTTATCACTTTATGCAATTTCCCTGATCTGAAAGATGCACATTAGGTGTCATCCCTTCTGCCCCTCTGCCCTTTCTTGCCATGTCTTTAATCAATCCATTACCTCAGGGATCTTTTGCAGATGCTCCCCCCTCTGTCATGCCACTCCAAATCATTTCACCCTATATTCCCTCTTTAAATTAAATCTTCCTCTATAAATCCATCTTTGCAATTAAAAAAAAAAAGAAAATTATTTGGCTCCTCCTAATTCCCATATCAATAATAAACCCTTCTCACTTAACTTGTATTCTACTTTATTTTATAAGAATAGTCAAATTTCATTTGAAATTCGTATAATGAAAATATGTATCTCTTATGCTAGAGATTCCCTTCATGGTCTTTCCTTAAGAAATCTAAAAAATAGGCGAAATACCTCATGTACATTTTATTCACCCCAAAATTACTTCTTAGAATTTACAGAAATGGAAATTTTTTTTTTTTTTTTTTTTTTTTTTTTTTTTTGCTGTACTCCATTTGAGTCAACTCTACCTGCTAAGATACTAATGTAAGATACTCTCGGAGAAGGGTTAGTTCGGGTAGGAAAAAAGACCAATAAGGTCAGTTGTCACAACTACATTCTGGCAAAATAATGCCTGCAAGCAAAAGAAAAGATATTACAGCATAAAAAACATGTAAACAAACAAAAACCCACAAAGCTTTCAATACACACACGTATATTTAAAACACACACATTTCAAAGTACTTTAAAAATTATTAAAGAGGAAGTATTATTCTTGCAATGTCACATTTTGTATCATACAATCTATTCACTTCTTCTAATAAGATTGTTATTAGAAGCACTGAATATTAGTTTTAGCAATATAAACCAATTATTTTCATCTTTAAATAAGACAAATATTTTTTTCATGTACAACTATCTCCAACATGTTTCTGTCAACAGAATTATAGGCAATTATAATGGCAATCGATGAGACTTGTATGGTTTACATTTTTACTAGCTTGAAACAAAACCTTTAAACAAAATTGGTTCTACTTTATTGACATCATTTCTGAAAGGACAAATATTAGGCAAAGCCAATAATGAATTAATATTCTCCAAACATGTGTTATGATAGAAATATAATAGAAGCCAAAATAATCTATTTTCCTGAACTGCCAATTGGATAATATAAAAATAATAAATGTATGATATTTTATCATAATTTTTTCACCAATTTCTATCTCTAGACCTAAAAGTCTAGACAAAAACAAAAGAAAATATGTCTAGATGATAAGAGATTACTAGTCTAGAATATATTCTATGAAAAGATGGAGAAAGCTATCATGAAAATTCGTAAGACAATGACTGATCTATCAGTTTGGATTTTTTCAGTTATAAGAAACAAGAAATTCAATGCAAATAAGCTTAAACAAAAAAATTCCTCTTTTTGCTTTTTTTCTTTTTTAAGTAGGCTCCATGCCCAGCATGGAGCCCAACATAGGGCTTGAACCCACAGTCCTGAAATCAAGCCCTGAGCTGAGATCAAGAGTCAGATGCTTAACCGACTGAGCCACCCAGGCGCCCTCAAACAAAAAAATTCTTAAAGGAAGAGAAAGTTTTATTGGCCCATATAACTGAACAGTCAAGGAGTAGATTTATATTCACACACAGCTTGATCCAAGTCTCAAACATAACCAGAATCCTTTTCTTAGCTTTGCTTCTTCTGGTTTAATCTTCAAGCTGTATATGACAGGCTCTGAGAAATTTCAAGATCTCCCTTGGAACATCAGTACCTGTAAACCTCAATACTCACATCACCAAATTCAGAAGAGAAAGGACGGTATGTGCCCTAGGATTCCCACCAAAATCCTCCTTAGTTTTACTCTTAGTGGACCAGTTTGGATCACGTGTGCTATCAAATGACTCGAGCTAACTAAGTCTCACCTCTGGAGATAGGCAGGAGGTCAACCCAACAAGGAATGTTACCAGGAAAAAGGGAGCATGGATATTGGCTACCACCATAACAGGGTATGGCAAATACTCAAATGTTGAACATTACTGTTTCAGCATCAGATCATATGACAGCTTTCACTTTTCAAGTTAACTCTTTAGAACAATGTTAAAGGAATTTACTTATGTTGATTTTTATTAGTTTTATACTGCTGTAAAACAAATTAACACAAACTTAGAGCCTTTAAACAACACTCATTTATTGTCCTACACTTCTGTTGTCAGAAGTGTATGCACAGCTTGACTGGTCCTCTACTCAGGAACTCACAAAATTAAAATCAAGGTGTTGTCTGAGCTTCATTCTCATCTGAGCTCAGGGTCCACTTCCAGAATACAGTTTCTTGGGATTGCAGGACTGAGGTCCTGGTTTTCTTGCTGGCTATCAACCAGAGATCAGTCTCAGAAACCAGAGACCACTCTCAGGTCCTTGCACCACAGCCACCTCCATCTCAAACCACCAATGGAGAACTTCTTGAATTGAACCCCTTAAACATTTCAAATCTGTCTGACTTGTCTCTGATTTCTAAACACATATTTAAAGGACTCATATGATTAGGTCTGACCCACCCAGATAATCTCCCTATTTTAAGTTTTATTAACTGCTTGGAATCTTAATTATATCTGCAGAATCCCTTCACAGCAGTACCTGGATTAGTGTTTGAATAATAGGATGAAGGAATATATGTACATCAGCGGCCAGATATTTTAGGGGCCATCTTAGAGTTCTGCCTACCACACTAATATACGTGGTTTTGCTTTTAAAGAAGAGAAGATAAAAGTAGGCTGTAAGGGATGGAGAAGACTTTTGTTTTCTTATCAAATCCATTCGTTTTGTGAAAATACCACAAAAAAAAGAAGGTTGAGGCAAAACAGAAATAGTCTAAAATTTAAAGTAGCATGAAAAATATAAATAGAAGAGTAGAACAAAGAAGAAAGGTCTTTTGGTTCTTATTTTGGCTTTTTGTTTTTATTTTGTTCTGTATTTTAGCAAGTTAAGTGGTCAATCTGGAACTTCAAATCAAAATGTCTTTTAAGAGGAAAAGAAAGTTTATCTTTCAGAAAAAGAGAACTCAATTATAACTAAATTTAGAGCATAGGTCAAGCTCTTTCTATGTTTTCTAAGAAAATAAAGAAAGCAAGCCAAAGATAGCTTCCCTAAAATTCCAAATCAAATATTAGTTTATGGAAGTTCTAATTATTTTGGATATTTTCTGTTTAAAAGCATGTCTTGTTAAATCTCTCAACTCTACAATATATTTTTAAAGAGAGAGAATGAGCAGAATGAACCATTTCTAGTCTCTTAAGAAAGCTGTTCTTAAATTTCTCCTTAGATTAGTGATGTAAAAGTGAAGCATTGCCCTCTAGAGGAACAAGAGCTCTCTAGAGTAGGCAACTATTTCATGATAATGTAATGCTACTACATACACACTGTCCTACTAATTACAGGTTTATGTTCTTCTTTAGAGCATAGAAAAGAAAAAGAAAATAGCTTTGGTATAGAAAGCTCTAAATTTTTTTTTCACAAATTAAGGATTTTTATAAGAGTTTGGTAAACTCTTCAATTTTTGGTACATTAATTTATAAACCTTCAATTAATGAATTTGCCCTGCAGTTGTGCAATAAAGGTTTGCCTTAGAAAATAAAAAGCTTTTGGTTTTTCTTAAAATGTGTCAATTTAAATCCACCAGACTTTTTCCTCAGTTACTCTACAGCAATAGAACCATGTGCACAATACATATGATCTTACATTGAATTATTTAAAAAGTAATTAAACTGACTCGTGTAACAAAATTGACTCCTATAACTTTGCTACCATATTCAAACTTAAGTTTGAAGAAGTTTAAAACTTCTTCAAGAAGAAAGTTTAAAACTTCAGTGGCTGGGTTTGGCAATCCATATCAAGAACTTCCCCATTACCAGAAGGGTTTTAGGCACACTCACACTGTCTCAGGAGTCAAAACCAGAAACGGAAGCAAATTGTTTAAACATCTGGGTCTTGTTCTTAAATATAATTAAACAGTTTTCAAATTATTTTCTCCAGAATCACAACCAGGAAGAAGATAAAGCACTGCCTCATCAATGCTTCCACCAAAGCAGCCTTTCTCTTGTCTTCCTCTTAGGGTTCCACATATATCTAAATGGTTCTAGACCTTAAAAAGGAAGGAAGGAAGGAAGGAAGGAAGGAAGGAAGGAAGGAAGGAAGGAAGGAAGGGAGGAAGGAAGGTATTCAGGTAGCTTGAAAACTGTTGGTCTCCTTAAATTCCCTTTTTACATTGTATAACTCTATTTCCTTTGCCTTTCTCTCTCAAGGGGTGAAAGCAGCAAGGGTCTGGTTGCCTCAGACTAGTTTCTAAAATGAGAGATCCTAAAGAATACAAGCCCAAGCCTGAAGCAAAGGGATGGAAACAGGGTAGTACATTATATGTTCTTAGCATAGATTCTACACTGTAAAAGACTCTTGCAAAACATACACAACAGAAGAGCATTTTGCAATGGGGGTCTGAGCATACTATATGACACAGATTTCTTTGCGTGATGTGGCATTTTTCTTCCTCAGCGCATACCTATCAGCCATCTCACACTGACTGTCATAATTAGAGATGCACCTACTGCTTCCTGTCTCATTCCAAAATACCATGGTATATTTACAGAACTACAAATGTATCACAAAATAGGAAGATGAGAGGTTTTAATGAACTATTAAGGAAAATTGCAAATAGAAGTTTCTGGTTGGCCTCCTGTTTTTCCACAATCAAAGGATTAAACTACTCTTTAGGATAGGATCTGGAAACCACAATCTTCTTTCATCTTGAGATTCAACCATATTGTAAAATACGCAGTCATTTGTAATGCAAAGATTCTTTAACCTGTGCATTAAGAACTTTAGGACACAAGCCACTTGTACTCATTTAGTCACAGAATCCAAATTGAAAAATTGAGAGGGAGACAGATCATATGAGACCCTGAACTCTAGGAAACAAATTAAGGATTGCTGGAGGGGAGGTGGGTGAGGGGATGGGGTAATTGGGTGATGGACATTAAGGAGGGCACTTGATGTAATGAGCACTCGGTGTTACATGAAAGTGATGAATCACTAAATTCTACCTCTAAAACTAAAAAAAATAAAAATAAAAATAAAATAAAAAGAATCCAAATTGACCAACCAGGTTTACCACACGATCCTGGCTTATCGTCATCCCCTCTCCACAAGGCAGTTACCACGTGGTGGCACCACCACAGAAGAAATGAAACTCTTCTTGAATGAGTCTCAGAACGTCTCTTCCACTTCCTTCAGACACTCACAAAGGCTGCTTACTACCCTGAACTTGAAATCAGCAAGCACTTTAGAAGCCCTTCCCAATCCAGTTGAGCCAAATTTCATCACTGCTCACCCTCTGCCTCTCCTATCCTCTCCTACAAACCTACCTGGTAGGCCCTAAATACTTTCTTCCCCTCAACTCAATGACTGCATCTTTGTCTATTGCCAAATAATTTGTTTTCATATAATAGGGTTTATAAAAACTTTTTTACTTAAAATGTCTGATATAACTAAGCAGAAATACATTTAGAAGAGACATAGAACTAGACAATAAGATTCTACACCAGAAGTTTCCACAAAAAAATATTTCAGAATAGAAATGTTTAAAGTTAATAATCAGTGTTCACAATCTAGTTCACAATCCAAATCCTACCCATGATTTTCTTTCACACAAACTTGGAAGACTTAATGTTATGTTAACGTATCTTTAATAAATCATTTTTATAAGGTAATCATACTTTTTAAAGTTCCCCTAAATATGATCAAATCCTCTATGTCTGCTGACTGTGTGACAGGTAAAATGATGTACACAATGTTCGAAAAATACCTGAAGCTTCCCGGAGAGAAACGAGGCCTGGTACCACCCCTGTTGAGAAACAAAAGTCTCCAAATTATCTATTATTCTTGCACCATTATCATAATAACTCGTCTACTGTGTATTTACTATATGTCACACACTATAAAAGCACTTTTTAATATATTAACCAATCTTAAGGGTATGATTATTATTGGCATTTTACAGACAAAGGAAGAGAAGCACAGACAGGTTAATGATCTGCCTAAATTCACCAGCTAATGAGAGGCAAAGCCAGGATTTAAACCCAGGCAGTCTGGCTGTAAGCCCCAACTACCCTGAAATGCCTCCAAAAAGTCTAGTGAGGAAAAGTGGCATGCTTAGACCTTCAGGATACTGCAGAGATTCCCCCCTCATAGCAAGCTGTCCTAAGAATTTTACACCACCAGGCTAGTGTTCTTGAAATGACAATAAATACTTTGTTTAAAGAAATGAGAAAGAGATACAAGTGAAATGCTATGGTTAGAAATTCTTTGAAGAACAATGTAAAAGAAGAAACATTTGAAAGACATAGATTAAGTGTCTATGAATATTCTTAATATAAGTTTCACAATAGAGAAAAGATTTCTATACTTGGAATTTGATGAAAAACTCTGTCTTTTCAAGGTGATTCCAATTCCTCTGCCCTTGTGACAATGTTTTATGCTCCTAAAGTAAGTTTTATCATTCCTAAAAATTTCTTAAAAATTCAAACAACTGAAAAATTAAGACGGGGGGGAAAAAAAAAGTAAGACAGGGAGCATAAAAAGGTGAAGGAAATTAACCTGGGATAAAAACAGAAAATATCACCCTTAATTAGCAAAACAAAAATCTTACCTTTGGAAATACAAACAGCATATCCATATTAGGAGAAATGGTACACAAATCTGAACCTGCAATATGAAATTCATTTTGCTTATTTGTCTATAAAAAGGTTATGTGTTTCAAGGTGGCATCATACAGTTTGATCAAAAATGGCACATCTGGTACGACACGTGGACAACTAAAATCTACATAAATCAAACTATTTAAATATAAATGTAACTCATCCTTTATGAAAATTTGACTTTGGAAATTCCATTATTCTTAATCTATCAACTATCTGATGGCTTTGGGAGGCTAGAAGTTTAACAATACACGGGCCTCTCTTTAATGAAAAAAAAGTAACAAATACAGAGTTTTATACAAAATTGAACATTTGTTTAGAGTTAGAAAAGAAAGCAAAACAAATCAGAGATTTTAAAAAGCTGAAAAATACAACAAAAACCTCACAGAATTGAGTTAAATAATAGTTTTTATTATCTGACAATTGCCATAAATCATTTTTTTTTCCTTAAAGTTTTTGGGTGATACTCTCTGACCACTTCTTAAAATATCAATTATTTGAAATATCATTTCATATAGACAAAATGCTAATTTACTCTTTCTTCCAGCATGTCAGCTTAGAAAAAAACCCACTCAAGTGAGGGGCCCTAAAGTTTAAGTTTCATTATTCTAGCTGTAAATTCACCTCTGCTTTGCACATACATTGTCAAATGGCTTTGAAATATATATACATTTTATTGAAATAAATAGAAACTGCACATAGCTTATTGGTATGATTTTGATTTGGTATTCCACTTAACTCTTTTTCAAATAAATTTCTTTTTGCCTTAAGAACTCAACTCCAGGGACGCCTGGTTAGCGCAGTGGTTAAGCGTCTGCCTTGGGCTCAGGGCGTGATCTCGGTGTTCAGGGATCGGGGATCGAGTCCCACATCGGGCTCCTCCGCTGGGAGCCTGCTTCTTCCTCTCCCACTCCCCTGCTGTGTTCCCTCTCTCACTAGCTGTCTCTCTGTCACATAAATAAATAAAATCTTTAAAAAAAAAAAAAACTCCAGATTTAAGTTTTTCATACTAAATCATTTCCATTTCCATTCCAATGGAAATTTTTAAAAAGTTTTTCTTTATCCATTTGAGAAAGAGAGAAAGAGCAGGAGCAGTGGGGAGGAGCAGAGGGAGAGGGAGAAGCAGACTCCCCCCTGAGCCTGATGCAGCGCTTGATCCCAGGACCCGGGAGATCAAGACCTGAGCCAAAGGCAGATCCCCAACCAACTGAGTCACCCAGGTACCACTCCATGGGAATTTTTAAAGCATAATATATTCTGGTCATCGACCTCATATCAGGCCAAATTTTCCAATTCTCACCCTGAAAGGAAAAGCAAGGATGATGTTTTTTATCTTACCCTTTCCTAGAAGTTTTATAGACATTTGAAACAAAAAGGACATAAATTTTTTTTAATTTAAAAAGAAGGAAATAAAAAGGACTACTGAACCATAGCTCTTTTCAATTACTGCAGAAAAAGAAAGGTACATACCGTATACTGTGCTATATTCCAGTAATGGCTATCAGTGAAAATAGATGAGGAAATGTGTCTAGTTTTAACATTTTCTCTAAGCATCAAGGTCCTGATAAGTCTTTCAGTTACATGATGAGTCTAAAGGAAAGTTCATCATCTGTGGTTCCTACACAGAGAAAAAATATTACATGCATGTTTGTTTAGAGTTCTTTAATATGTTATCATCAATTTAATTATAGATGTATGTTATTTGTTTACATTATTTTACATTATCTATTTTATTTGTATCAGTAACTATAGCTACCAATATTCCCTCTAAATAACTCATCCCCCTTTTTGATTTTGTTTTTATTTTAGCCTTTGAAAAACTGTGTGGTGGTATCTTTTTGTGGTTTTAAAATGCATTTCCCTAATAGACATGAAGTCAGTGTTGATCATCTTTTCATGTGCTTATTTGCTATTTGTATCTCCTTTCTAGTAAAATGTCTCTATGTCTTTTGCCCATATACTAATTGGATTTTTTCTAATGTAAGTTTTGAGAGCTATCTATTTAAATATAAGTCATTTGTTAAATTTGTAATTTGTGGTATTTTCTCCCAGTTTGTAATTGTATTTTAATGTTCTTAACAGGGTCTTTCACAGGGCAGAAGTTTTAAATTTCGATGAGGTCAAATACACCAAAGTTTCCATTATTGTGCTTTTGGTATCATCTACCTATTTTTAACTTTATGTGAAAACTACACATAAATTTACTTAAGGCAGGAAATATGAGATTTAATTATCAATGAAAATGTCACCTGAAATCCTAATTTTTCAGTTTTAATGGAAGACTAAAAGAACCTACCTATATATTCCCAGATGTTTATCAAAGGCATACTTCTCATTCCTCTCAATAGATACCCACCAAAAAGATGAAAAAAAACATTCAAAAGAGAGAAAACAACAGAAGTAAGTGTCACTTGATTAAAGTTCAGGCAATACATTATTTCTATGTAACAGTTAAAATTATGATGTAGCTATTTACCGTCAAATTTGTAATAATATCTAGAATAATTTTACGTCAAGAGGAAAATGATCTGATGTCACTGATAGACAATTAAAGTTTCTCTCAATATTATTTTTTAAATGTTATCAACAAAGACAAGCACAAGTTTTGACTTAGAAATTAAAAGGATATATGAACAAATACGTGAAGGAAATGAAAGCATGAGTAAAAAATATTTAAAACCATTACATTTTATATAATTAGACAAGAAATAAAATTGGAACAAAAAATCCAGTCAAGAAATGGGCAGAAGAAGACATGAACAGACATTTCTCCAAAGAAGGTATATAAATGCCTAACAGACACATGACAAAATGCTCAACATCACTTGGCATCAGGGAAATACAAGTCAAACCACAATGAGATACCACCTCACACAGTCACAATGGCTAAAATGAGTAACTCAGGAAACAACAGAAGTTGGCAAAGATGTGGAGCAAGGAGAACCCTCTTACACTGCTGGTGGGAATGCAAACTGTTGTACAACAGTACACCAGTACACCAAAAACAGTATGGAGGTTCCTCAAAAAGTTAAAAATGGAACTACTCTACCACCCAGCAATTGTACTACTGGGTATTTATCCAAAGGATACAAACATAGTGATTTGAAGGAGCACATGCCCCCCAATACTTATAGTAGCAATGTCCACAATAACCAAAGTATGGAAAGATCCTAGATATCCATCCATTGACAGATAAATGGGTAAAGAAGATGTGGTATATATATAGGAATATATATATTGGAATATTACTCAGTCATCAAAAAGAATGAAATCCTGCCATTTGCAACAACATGGATGGAACTGGAGGGTATTATGCTAAGCGAAATAAGTCAGTCAGAGAAAGACAAATACCATATGATTTCAATCATATGTGGAATTTAAAAAACAAAATATGAGCATAGGGGAAGGGAAGGAAAAATAAAATTAGGTAAAAACAAAGAGGGAGGCACACCATAAGAGACTCTTAACTATAGGAAACAAACTGAGAGTTGCTGGAGGGGAGGTGGGTGGGGGGCTAGGGTAACTGGGTGATGGGCATTAAGGAGGGCACTTGATGTAATGAGCACTCGGTATTATATGCAACTGATGTAGAATTCAGAATCACTAAATTCTACTCCTGAAACTAATAATACACTATATGTTAACTGAATTGAATTTAAATTTAAAAAGAAGAAATACAATTGGGATTATTCAGTTATATTTCAAGAAAAATGTAAAGGGCAGATACAAGAATGTTAGGTTTTTGTGCATAGGATTCCTCATTACTTTTCCATTTCTACATATTTATTCCACTTAATACTTGATTTTTTAGTTATACTAAGGAAAGTAAATGACTGTAGTATTCATTTATTTACTGTGTGGTTAATGTAATGAATAAAATGTGCCCTGTGTGCACAAAATCAGATTCAAATATTTAATCAGCACTTGCCAAAACTATCTAAAGTTATTTTTCTCTAAAACGGTGCAAGTTGGGTAGGGCTGTTTTTCAAAAATGGAAATTTTGTGTTCATTAGTTTTCATTACTAATGTAATTTTAAATTGCAAGGCTCTAAAGCATCTGGCAACTGGAGCCAAATTTCACAACTCACATTCATCAGTACACAAATATTGACATTATGGTGTCTATCTTATTAGACTTGTGAAATTCTGTTATTCCTGACTTCCAAGGTATCATGATAGGTTTTTTTAAAGTTCTCCTTACATTTTTACTTTTATCATGTAAAAAATCAAATGAGAGTTATACTGTGCTGTCAGAGCAACAAAATAACATAGATTTCTTGGTAAAGATTGTGGATATTATTCCCAGAAAAGCTTCAAATACAAAATAGACTATTCATATTATCCATAACAGCATCTATCTTTTCTCATTTACTATACATTAACATACACAAGATCTGCTCTCTGTGATACCAGTGTTGTTTTCTAATCTAAACACATCCTCATAAAATTTCGCGATCCTCATTTTTCTGTAACATTAAGTTCTCAATTTCTTATAATACATGAATTTATCATTTACTATTTTAGTAAATATTCTTTGCAATTATTCAAAGTACTAGGAATGAATGGGCTTTAGAAAGCACACATAATAAAATAGAAAATATCAAAGTAAATCTTTCTGTTAGAAAATAAATCACAAGAACAAATTATTTGCCAGTAAAGCAGTCTAAGATCACCACTTCCTTCTTCCTTATTTCTACTATCTTCACAGAATGTACACAGGCAACAAAGCAAAGACAATCAACATTTCTATTTCACTAATATAATCTTTATTTATTCTCAATAGGGCATGAGATTATAATTCTATTTTGTAAGTGGCTGATCACAAGGATCTCAAGAATGTGGCCAAAGCCTCAAATTAGTCCCCATTTACTCCTCAATAATATCACATACAGAACAGCTCTGCAGGGCCCAAGGTTGATTCAAGTAGAATTGTTATCTTAAAATAAATCTGTTCTGTACTTTTAGGGGAGAAAATCAGTAACTGGATGCTATTCAGGATAAAATAATAAGACAGTTAGAACCCAATGAGTTTCAGTAATGACAGATGATATTTAATGGCTTGAAATACCACAACTACATCTAATACTTCAAGATATTTCACACATTTGTTCATCATTTGCTCTGCAAGACCAGCCTATGAACTTCAAGGTCAAAATATATTATAATTTACAAGTAAGGAAAGTGAAGATCAGAGAATTTTTTAAAGATTTTATTTATTTATTTATTTATTTATTTATTTATTTGAGAGAGAGAGGTGAGGGGAAGGGCAGAGAGGGATAGAGAGAGACGAGCAGACTCTGTGCCTGAGCAGAGCCTGATGCAGGGCTAGATCTCATGATCCAGAGATCATGCTGAAATCAAAGTCAAATGCTTAACCAACTGAGCCACCTATGTTCCCCAAAAGAATTTAAGTAACTTGCTTAAGACCACAGGTCGATAAGTAATAGAAGAAAGGCAGAAGCCAAACTCATTAATGATGCTTTCAGAACTATTTCTAACACTAGTGAATCCATTTCCTTAGATCTAATTTCACAACTTATTTATTTTAAACACATTCTCAATAAACCACACATTATGTGATTACATCATGCTCAAGACCATGCTCAAATCTTCTTTATTGTTTCCTTATCAAAAGAAAGCATTATCTGATGAATTACCTTAAAATTTTTGAAATTCCACTTTTATTAATTCTAACATATTGATTATTTTAAAAGTTTTTTTTTTTTTAAAGATTTTATTTATTTATTTGACAGAGATAGAGACAGCCAGTGAGAGAGAGAACACAAGCAGGGGGAGTGGGAGAGGAAGAAGCAGGCTCATAGTGGAAGAGCCTGATGTGGGGCTCGATCTCGTAACGCCGGGATCACGCCCTGAGCCGAAGGCAGACGCTTAACCGCTGTGCCACCCAGGCGCCCCCTATTTTAAAAGTTTTTATATCTTTTATTGAAGAAATGTATAAAGGGATGCTTTGGTCTTCTATGACTGTCACCAATTGCTATTTTACCACTAACAGTTAAGGCTGATGCTATATGAAATTATAATGTGTTATATGGAAAAGAACTAAAGCTGCTGTTTCAGACCTGAACTAGGAAACTCTGCACACAGGAATGATGAGAAATTTACTTAGGATTTTCCTTTATATTTTGAAACCTAAAGCTAAAGATATATATATTCTTCCAATCTTTAAAAATATACCCAATTAAATAAAGGTTGGTAGTTACTAATAACCTCCTAAAGTAGAAGTATTACATTCTATGGATAATATCTGAATAATATCTGAATTTTTTTTAAAAGTATATGTTTTAGAAATAAACTATATTTCGTCATAAGGTTGTTAGTCTATTTGTTAAAGGAATGGAGAAAAATAGAAGATAAAAGAGAATCTAAGAGACTGGAAGAAGAAAGAGGAGGAGGAGGAGAGGACATCCCTTCACTTACTGTTCCACCCTTTATAATCTTATTTCTGCTCACAAGATTGCAGAATATTCTCTGCATCAAATAAAAGAGGATGTGACCCATATACTTTCTCTGTCTCTTAAAACTATCCCTTGGCTTCCAAGATAATTCTCTTCTCACAGCTTTCTTCCCTGATATTTCCTTCCTTTCCATTCACCATCTTAAATGTTCATGTCACCCAGAAAAGATGAAACTATTTATAGGAAACTTAACTGAGTCACAGACAAATCTCAAGACTATTTTAGGAACAAAAATATACGATGACCAACATACTAAAATTACAGTGGCTGGCATCTAATAAAAAATTACCAGACCAGCAAAAAAGCAGAAAAGCACAAGCCATAAAGCAGAGAAAAATTAATCATCAAAACCAACCCAGAAATGACACAGATAGATTTAAGAAAAAAGGGACCTTAAAACAGCCACCATCACTATATTCCATATATAAAGAAACTACAGGAAAATTTGAGCATGTTATGTTTAGATGTAAAAGAAATGCCAAGCCCAAATCAAACTTCTCGATGTAAAAACTAAAAATATCTAAAATAAAAAAATATTGGCTAGGACTAATAGCAGATTAGATATCAAAGAAGAAAACATTAGTGAACTTGAAGCCATAACAATAGAAACTAATCAAAGTGAAATCCAAAGAGAAAAAAAAAATGGAAAAAAAAATGAATGGTGTATCAGTAAGCTGTGAGGCAACTTCAAGTAACCCAATACATGTGTAATTAGGGTCTCTAAAGATAAAAGAGAGAGGACAGAAAAAATATTTGAAGAAATAAAGTCTGAAATTTTTCCAAATGTGATGAAAACTATAAACTTCCAGATCGAAGAACTCAACAAACCCCAAGCAAAAGAAACATGAATATACCCAAGCACATCATAATCAAGTTGCTTAGAAACCAATGACAAAGAGAAAATTTTTAAAGTATCCAGAGTATAAATTTTTAAAAATAACAATATATTCTCTTGTGATTTTTTTTTTCATTTAAAAACAATCTAGATCCATGTTTCTATAGCCTTTCCAATCAGAACAAATATTTTATTTTTAAGCTAGAAGCTAAAATTCAGAAACAGTGCTGGTAATATGGAGGCAAGAGAAGCTCCCATGGCATAAAATCTAAGGACGCACTTACCTGACCCTGAAAGGGAGTGCCTCCTTAAACTTTTACCCTGGGAACCTCTCATGCCTCCCCCTAGCTCTGGCATTGCTCTGCAACAACAATCAGAAGAACTCTCAATGAGTTTTAATAACAAATATTACAGCCTCATAAGAAAATATTCCTGGAAATGCACTTGTATCCTAGAATCTATCTTTTCTGATTTATAAGAAACAAGTATAAATTCAGCACTATTTAAGTGTCCACACACTATTGAATCCTCTGAGGAAACAATATAAGATCCTGATTTTAAAAAAGGTCATGCCTAGCAAGGAAAATTACCAAATGAACACTTACCATAAGATATGGTATGTACTAAAGGGAGATATAAACAAGATGCTATAGGGGCACTGGGAAGAGAGGGCCTAAGAAGACTGGGAAGAGCGTTCTGAGAAAAGACTTTCCAGAAAGAACATACCCTCTATGATATGGGATGCAAACTCATCACTACAGATCAAATATAAGAAAAAGTGTCAGTGCATGCACAATGATAATTGGTAACTGACACAACATGTCACTGTGCAAGAACAGGGAGTGGTGGGAAATACGGTAAACTGGAAAATGATCAAAAAGGTGCCCTCACTCAACTCAGCTTATTGTTTCTTTGTGGGAAGCAGGCTTACTGTGCCAGATATTCTAATTTCCCAGAGGTTAGAAATCTGAATTTTTGTATCAAAATACTCAGCTGTTAAACACTTACTTAATTCACACTTTTAAAAAACACTATGCATGTCAAACAAAATATATCTGTAGGCCAGACTCAACATACCAACTGGCTATTTAAATTCTCCACACTATAGTTCTCTCTGATCCCTGCACTAGAAATTTGAGAATTCAGGATCCAAGCATCCAAATTAATACAACTTCTCAAAACCACTGAGATGTTTAATTGTATTTTTTCTTAACCCTTGACTTTCCCAGGTTGGAAAATCCTAATGCAGATGCAAAGAAACCTCATGACCCTTATTTGGGTTTCCCCTTACTATTTCATGTGGTTTTAAGGAACACTAAACTAGAAGTGCTTCCAATCTTAAATTACTCTAAAAGAACAAAGATAAAACACTCTATTAGAATATCTGATCTGAATTGTGTATTGGATGTCAAAGTCCAAATTATCAAAATATTCCAGTTTTAAGATCTACATTCCATTAATAAGAGATTACTTAAAAGTCCTTTTAAAAACCATAGTTTCAAAAGCAAATTAAACTCTGAAAGGATTACACTTAATGCAAACACAAAGAGAAAGAGAAAAGTGGCCGAAGAGATCAGTTATTGAAAAGCGGATTGGCGAATGCCATGGTTTGTCTTCCTGCTATTTATCTTTGATTCATAGGAAAAACAAACAAATATCATAGGGATATTTGTAAAATAAAGAAACACCAAATTATCTTAAAAGTAACTATATCATTTAGTACACTGCAACTTGGGATACTACATTGGATTGAAAAATCAAGAATTTATTAAATTCTTCATTTCATGAGTAATTTTCCCTATTACTCAGAATTCATCTCTATATAAGACTTGGTTAAAATCCAGTACAAATGACAATATTGACCCTGAAAAAGTTTTATGAAGATAAATTAAAAAATTGATGAAAACTAAACATATTCAAAATCAAATTATTAATAAATTACCACAAACAGGTTGAATAGACCATTGTGTGAAAGACCTAAAAATGATCAGCATGTCTGTTCTCAGCTCAACCTGGTGTTTCAGAATTTGATATTTTCAGGGGCGCTTGGGTGGCACAGCAGTTAAGCGTCTGCCTTCGGCTCAGGGCGTGATCCTGGCATTATGGGATCGAGCCCCACATCAGGCTCCTCTGCTATGAGCCTGCTTCTTCCTCTCCCACTCCCCCTGCTTGTGTTCCCTCTCTCGCTGGCTGTCTCTATCTCTGTCAAATAAATAAATAAAATCTTTAAAAAAAAATTTTGATATTTTCAGAAACAGATTATAATACAAAAAAACCTTGCTCTCATCATAATAGAATAAAAGAAAGCATTGAAAACAAACTATTGCTATCGCTATTGTTTGGACTTTTCCTTATAGATTCAGGGTGTGTGAAGACTCAAGCATGTGAGAAGAAAGGATTCAGGGGATCATCAGACCATATAACCCTGATGAGATCCTTGATAAAACAAAAATTTAACCATATGTTCTAGAAAAACAGAATAAAATCTGGATGATATCAGAATATTTTCTACTTTTAATGATAACTTGGAGTGAGAGGTAGGGATGGGATGGAGTTCTGAATCTTTAGTGATAGATCTGTTTTCCCCAGGAGACTACAAGTTCCTTAAAGGCAGGCACCATGTCTGCTTTTTTCATTGTGGCATACCTAGCACCTAGCACATGGTAGGACACAAGTATTTTAATAAATGAGTAAAATAAGTAAGACTATTGTGTGCTATCTAATAATTATACCGTAAACTTTACTAAATATTTTATTCAATATGGTCATAGAGTGGGATTTCTGATTAAAGGATATATATATATATATATATGTATTAAATACTAGTAATAGAGAAGTCTCCTTTCAATTAGTCAACTTTAAAAAAACAAAAACACATGGACTTTGAATTCAAGTTGACTTGAGTTTAATTTCTAATTGAGTTTAATTTCTAAATCTGCCGTTTAGAAGTACTTAACGTCTCTGAGTTTGTTTCATCTGTGAGTAACACTGGGAGTAACACTGTCCACCTCATTAGAGATGGCAAGAGGACAAACAGAAAGTACATGTAAAGTATATGGCATAGGCATTTGGTCCAAAGCAGTAACTACTATCATTTTGAAGAAACAATAATTTTATTAAAATACTAAACCCTAAAATTCATTCCAAACAGAGTTTTTGGTATTTTTTGCTCATTCAGGTCATACTTCAATATCTTTCAGAGTTCTTATTTGAATGGATAATAAAACAACAACAAAACAACAGGAGAAATGGCAGTTAACGGAGACCCAACTGCTAGAATTGCAGATAATTAAAGATCCTCCTATTACACTGAACTGCCATGCAGCAGGCATCTGCATGACAAGCATATAGAACAGACAAAACTCCCTTAAGAGCCTATATTTTGTGGGAGTTGGGGGAATGGGGACAGGAGACAGAGAGACAATTAATAACAAATATTATACATATGGTATTTCGGCAAGAGATTAATGCTATTAAAATAGAGAGTAAATTATGGGAAGATTGGGAGTACAGGGTGGGTGAGGATGAGAATTACCATTGCAAACTGGGTGGTCAGAATAGGTGTCTGGGAAGAGGACATTTAGCTAAAAACTAAAGGAGGCAAGGACCTTGGTTATGTGGGTATTACTCTAAAAATAAATGCATATTCAGTAATTTTCTTAATTTATGTTATTAATTATATAGTTATCCTATTTAATTCTCTAATTATTAATTCTCTTTTTCCTCATGTCAATTTTTTCTTACTCTTTCTTACTTGAAAAATCCATTTCAGGTCATGGGTGTGAAACAATGATCAAAAAGAACACTGTTATTGGGTGAGCACTCAATAACCATTTTTTTAAATAAATACCTTTTAAGAGGAAAATTAAATTAGGATGCTTTAATTTCGGAGATGACCCTTCACTGAATTAAATTATCTTTTAAAAATAATGCATTTAAGGGGGCCTGGGTGGCTCAGTTGGTTAAACATCCGACTCTTGATTTTATATATTTATTTATTTTATTTATTTTTAAGATTTTATTTATTTATTTGACAGAGAGAGACAGTGAGAGAGGGAACACAAGCAAGGGGAGTGTGAGAGGGAGAAGCAGGCTTCCCACAGAGCAGGGAGCCCATGCGGATCACAACCTGAACCAAAGGCAGACACTTAAGGACTGAGCCACCCAGGCGCTCCCCCACCCCCAACTCTTGGTTTTATCTCAGGTCATGATCTCAGGGTCCTGGGACTGAGCCCCACTCAGCATGGAGTCTATTTGTCCCTCACTCTCCCCACCTCCACCCCCACCCCGCTCTTGCTCTAAAATAAATAAATAAATAAATACTCTTTAAAAATAATGCATTTCATAGTGTCATCTCTTTAAAATCACTTCAAAATGTGACCTATATTTTTTTTTTAAGATTTTATTTATTCATTTGACAGAGATAGAGACAGCCAGCGAGAGAGGGAACACAAGCAGGGGGAGTGGGACAGGAAGAAGCAGGCTCCCAGTGGAGGAGCCTGATGTGGGGCTCGATCCCGGGACTCCAGGATCACGCCCTGAGTTGAAGGCAGACGCTTAACGACTGAGCCACCCAGGCACCCCATAAATGTGACCTATATTTTTTAGCATAACAGACAAATATAACTGTCATTCTAAGTGACCAGCAGGTTTGTGGTTCTTGTGGAGCAAGGTAACCATAAACTATCCAAGTTTCCATAGGGAAGCATAATAGAATGAGCTGATGAATAAGATTCCTAAGAATAATTATATGGATTTTTCACAAATCAGATCTCTGTGTGTGCTCCAAAAAAAAGAAGAAACTAAACAACTAGACTAAATAAAATCACTTTAAGAAAAATAGAGAAATGATAAAAATCATACAAGATTAGAACTTAACAGAAAAAAATGAATCATATAATAGAGCTATGAACTTTAACAGTTCTGAAAAATGTTCAAGCTGAATTTTAAAATAAACATTCAAATATATTTTAATATCCTCCCTAGCACATTTCGGTATTTCCCTGAACCAATTTTACGTACATGTAATTTATGTTGTTGTGTCAAACACCTGCATGTTATAAATATATTAGCACAAAAACCTATTTTGAGGATTTTATTAAATCAGAAGTATATACTAGTACGCTTCCATTGAGTTGAAAAAGTTAATACAAGAATTGTTGGCTAGTTATGGTACATAACTGAGCCAGGAAAAACATTCATTTATTTATATACTGTAGCACCTGAAAATGTTTCATTTACACTGTGCCCAGAACCACAAAATTTATCAAATAAATTTCCAGACTCTCCCATCCATGTGAAGGCTACATTTCCAAAGACACTGTAAAATTCACATTAATTTTAAAAATAAAAATTACCCCTACATAATTGTATCTGAAAACCAAAACAAGGAAAAAGAAAAAATAGTATTCTGTAAATGATGAAAAGAATAATATACTAAAGATTTTGTAAAATATGCAGATGTTGGGGAAATCATGATCCTAAGAATATTTTATACAAAAAAAAATTAAGACCGCATATGATAAAGATGAAAAATCAGGGGGCCTGGGCTTAAAACAAGTTATATTATTGTAGCAAACATGTAGGGAAACCTGAAGTCTTCTATTTTTAAATTATTATTTATTTATAATACAATCAACCTTTTAATATAGCATGGAAAAATTATGGCATCTAAATATCCAAATCAAGTCAGCCAGCACCCATAAAGATGGAACCTAACTATAAATTCATATCCCTGTATTTCATTGGTTCACAACAAGGGGCGATTCTGCCTCCCACGGACATCTGGCAATGTCTGGAGACATTTCTGGATATCACTACTGGAAATACGGGAGGAAGTGCTACTGGCATCTAGTGGGTACTCAATGCTGCTAAACATCCTCACTGTAGAGGACAGAACCCACATAAAAATTGTATAGTCTAAAATGCCAATAGTGCCCAAGTTGAGACACTGTGCTATTGAAGACAGATGTTTTGTTTAAGACCCCATCCCTGGGTCAGTCAACGATAACCAGGATAGTGGGGTATACTTGAACAAAGGATAGTGATCTCCATAAAGAATCCCTCAGAAAAGAGCAATATATGAGAAGGCAACATGATTGGCCTATACCATACATTAACAAAACACAGAATACCTCCTTTTCCACCTTAATGCAACTGCTTCCAGTACTTCTGTCCCATGTGTCCAGAATCTCTACTTGTTTGCAAGTTAGTATGTTTGAATCCTCCACGTGTCTTTTTCACTTTTTACTATGGAAAATCCATACATATTCAAAAGGAATAGTATAACATAGCCATCACCCAACTTTAACAAGTATCAACATTCTGTCATTTTTTTTTTTTTTCATTCTGTCATTTTTTAGCATGTCATTTTCCCCTTTGGTTCTACCACTCTTTTGTTGAATGGTTTTACTAGAGTATTTAAATGCAAATCTTACATATCACATTATTTCACCAATTAATATTTCAGTTTCTCTCTTCATGTTTACCCCTGAAGAAAGATATTCAGGATGACCTGGATATGATCAACCTAGAAAGTGGACAGCAATAGAATAAGGTTAATTAGATAAAGTGAAGAGGGAATGGGTGAGACCAGAGCTGACATGAAGTATAAGAAGCCAAAGGCTGCACACCAAAAGATGGAAAAAACAAAGGTATTTATAGCAGCTGTAGTTAGACACAGATCAATTAGTTAGGACCTGCATGCAAAGAATGGCAGCAGTGAGATGTTATCACATGGATGCCAGCAATAAACCACGTGTTTGAATCAGGAATGTTAATAGGTCCCGATGCTCTTGCTAACTCTAACAATCTGCTAGCTACGTGGAGTGCTCTTCTAAGGATTCTGACAATCCAAGGAGGGGGAAAAATCCAAGATGGGTAGGGAATAAACAAGTGATAGCACCTATGTTACCGAGCTGTCATTTCTTCTCTGGGGGCTAAAGTAATAAAACCTGGAGAGGAAACAAAGCTTCCATGTAAAAGGCAGGCATCACCTAAGACTCCAGCGGGGCAGAACAAGGAAATCAAAAATAGCATGCATCATACTGCAGAGCCACATGAAAGGCTGGTCTGCTTTGTTGGCATCCCGCCTATCCGTTACCAAATGATGGCCCTACACTGACAAGTTTGTTCAAAAAATACCAATAACAGGGGCGCCTGGCTGGCTCAGTCGGTGGAGCATGCAATTCTTAATCTTGGGGTTGTGGGTTTGAGCTGTAGGTTGGGTGTAGAGATTACTTAAAACAACAACAACAAAGTTGCTGTATGGCTTGCAAGTGTCCTATGCCTACGTCAAAATAAAAGTTAAGAAGCTAAGATTCCCGGTGTGTACTCATGGAAAGGATTTTAAAGCATTGGTTTATATCAAAGATGTCCAACTCATAAACATACAGTCCACAGAAAAGACCATGTACCCTGGCTCCTCTGTTTTCCAGTCTCCAAATAGCAGCCTGCATATTCTTTTCAAAATACAAATATGATTCTGTCACACCTTGTTTAAAACCCTTGGTGTCTCTTACCTTACCGCAGAACACAGTCCAAAATCCTAACACAGTCTGACTTGGCCCTTGCCTACTTCTCCTCCTCCAATGGCACAGCATTCTGCCTCACTCTCCATCCACATTGACCTCCCTTCAGTTTCTCTCTCTCAGATAAAAATCATTGTATATTTATTATGCCCAGGCACTGTGTTAAACACTTTACATTTACATTTAATTTAATTCCCTTACATTTAATTAAAAACCCTACAGGATAGTGCAGTTATCTCCACAAGAGAAGTGCCTTACCACAGAAAAGCCCTTGAACAATTTGTATCTGTTTTATAAGCCACAGGAAGTGAACAAACCTTGTAATTTAGGTTCATTTATTCAGAACAAAATGTATTTACTTTTTGTCTGCGTTCCAATGTGTCTTTACCTATCCTATTATACATATACATGCATGTTTTTAAGATTTATTATGTTTTTCTGATTACAAAGGTAATGACATACATTGTACATACTTTTAAAAATGCAGAAAGGGAAAAGAAAAATTTTAAATACCACACAACTCAAAAATGATTACTCCTGTTAAAATTTTGGTATATGTTCTTCCAGGTTACACATTTATTCTAACAAAACTATGAAAATATTATAGAACCTGTGTAACTATTTTTAATGTAACAATTACCTTTCCATGTCCTTAAATATTTTTCTCAAACATGGCTTTGAAATAACTATTTGTGTCTTTTTACTGTGACCGAATTCAAGAACCTTTTGGAAACTGGTAGACTACAAAATGTAAATAAATATTAACTCTCATAGCATAACATTAGTTTAATCTGATTTTTATCATTATTGAAAGGCAAAATAATCTACATTATATTTTAAATTAAAATAAATTGAGGGGTGCCTGGGTGGCTCAGTTGGTTAAGCCTTTGGCTTTGCCTTTAGCTCAGGTCATGATTTCAGAGTCCTGGGATCAAGTCCCACATGGGGCTCTCCACTCAGCAGTGAGTCTACATCTCCCTCTCCCTCTGTGATCACTTCCGCTCTCTCTCAATAAATTAATAAAATCTTAAAAAAAGATAAAAAAAATTAAAAATATAAATTGAAATATGACACCTGAATTTAAATATATGTTCGAATTATTTAATAGAACAAGAAGTCTGTAATACTCAAATTTTTCAAAAATGGGGATTCATGGGAACAAAAATACATTGTTACAGATTTTAAAATATAATAATTAGTTTGATGAGGGTTGTAAAGACCATTTCTTTTCCATAGCAATAGTAAATAGCCCACAGAATTCAGGGTTAGTCATGTATTTTTTTTTTTGTTTAGTCACATAATTTTTTTTTAAGATTTTATTTATTTGAGATAGAGAGAGAGAGACAGGGATTGAGAGACAGCAGGAGCAGGGGAGCAGAGGGAGAGGGAGAAACAGGCTCCCTGATGAGCAGAGAGCTGGATGCCATGCGGGGCTCCATGCAGGGCTCCATGTGGGACTGGATCCCAGGACCCCAGGATCATGACCTGAGCCAAAGGCAGGCAGTTAACTGACTGAGCCCCCAGATGCCCCAGTCACATATTATTTCTAAGAGGATTCTTTCTGAGGGATTTACCTGATAAAGAAAAAGAGGAAATTCAGAGAATGCAAATTATAGTAATATTTAAAACTTTATTTGAAAAAAGCTTATATTTACAGAAATATTATAAAGGGACAGCTTCCTTTAACCTCCCAATCTTAACATCTTACATAAACATGATAAACTTATCAAAACTAGGAAGTCAAATGGGGGCAACACTAACTAAAATTCAGATTTCAGTGTTTTTTTTGAGTAATGCTCTTTTTTAGTTCCAGGATCCAAACCAGGATATCAAGATAGTCTTGACGTCTACTTAGTCTCCTCCAATATCTGTGAATTCCTTAGTCTTTCTTTGTTTTTCATGACTTTGACACTTTTGTAAGGTACTAGTACAGTATTTTGTAGAATGTTCCTCAATTTGGGCTTGCTTGCTTTTTTTTCTCATGACGATACCAGGGTTAGGAATTTTTGTGACTACTATAGAGGTTATCATCACATGATATCACAAGGTATATGATATCAACATTACTTATCTGTTGATGGTAAACTTAATCATTTGATTAAAGTAATGGCAGCCAGTTTTTTAATGATAAAATTACTATTTTTCCCTTTCTACTCTATTTATGAGAAGTAAGTCCCTAAAATCCTGATCACCCTGAAGGGGGGAGAATTAAACTCAACCTCAGAGAGAGAAGTATCAAAGCATTTGTACACATATGTTAAGTCATCAGAATAATTAATAAATATTTGGAAAGAGACACTTTCAGGCTATGCAAATATCCTGTTTCTCCTTAGTGTTGCCCCCTAATTTTAGCATTCATCAGTACTGATTCATTCATGAATCATTACTGTGCTGTGCTATGATTTTCTATGTCCCTCATTATTTTTACATTTATAATTTGGGAATTCTTTGGTAAAAAAATATTTGTGTTTTGTCCTTCATTCATTTATTTATTCAATTATTTATTTGAATCAGTATTTACTCACAAATATCTATTTTATTCTTTGGGATATAATTTAATACTATTGCTATTTATTTTATTGCTCAAATTATTCCATCTTTGACCATTGGTTCTTTCAGGTTGGCTCCTGCATCCTCAAAGCAGAGAAATTTTTATTTTTTATTTTTTTGGATGTCAAGGAAGAGGACAGGATGGGTACACAGCAACACTCCCACAGGGTCAGGTGGAAATTATACCGCTGCCTCATCTCACACACAAGAGCTAGATGTATTTGGCTTGGTCACAGAACCCAGGGCCTAGGAACAGCCAGGCTAAATGTCAACTGGTCCTTACAGGTCCTTAGAACAAGAGGGCATGAAGGGATCAGGTGGGTTGGTAAGTGCCCTACACCATGGACTGTGCTGTGAATGACAAAGCTGAGTAATTTTAAGTGTACAGTTCAGTGCCTTTTAGTATATTCTCAAAGTTGTACAATGGTCACCTCTACGTAATTCCAGAACATTTCACCATCCCTAAAAGAAACATGCGGTTCTTTCTTCTGACACTTCTGACACCAACTATGTAGAGTTTTTTTCACACCAACAAATTCTCCAACACCAAGTGGGTGTCCAACAGATCCCACAGGTGATGAGCTCAGTCCCACAAGACTGTGTCTACTTCAGATGCTGGGTGCAAATGGGGTGCTCAGGCTATCCACACTTCTGCCTAGCCAACTACAAATTCAGAAGTTTCCACAACTTACTGTGTTCAATAATTCACTAAAATGGCTCACAGAACTCAATAAACCACTTTACTTATATTTTCTGGTTTATTATAAAGGGTACAACTCAGGAACAGCCAAATGGAACACACAGAACAAGGTATGGGGAAGAGGGCTAGCACAAAGCTTCCATGTACTCTAAGGGATGCCACATTCCCAGTACATCAATGTGTTTACCAACCCAGAAACTCTCAAAACTCTATATTTAGTGATTTTTAATTGAGATTTCATATTGTAGGCGGTGCTGATTAAATCATTGGCCATTGCTGACTGAATTCAATCTCTAGCCCCTCTCCTTTCCCTGGAAATTCAGTGGGTGAGGCTGAAAGTTCTAACCCTCTGGCAACCAACTCCCATCCTAAAGCCATCTAGGATTCCCACAGGAATCATTTCATTACCATACAAAAGGCAGTGTCAAAATAAAATAAAATGGAGACCAGGTTTAAAGATTCCCTCAGGCAGCAGACAAAACCATGCAAGCAAAACTTAATCTAGCTTATTTCATGAATGTAAACAAAATTTAATTTAGATTATTTCTTGTAAATGCCTCAGAAAATCATAAATAAAACTTAAGTCATCTTCCTAAAATAGTATAACATAATCACTTTTAACCAATCCCTGCCATCTGGAAATCTCCATTGTAATAACCAATTATTGTAAAGGTTAAACAACTTCCTCATTTTCACTTTATAAGCCATCCTGTAAAGTCATGCCTCTGAGCTTCAAACCACTTTTGAGTTTGATGTCTCCCTGTTTACAATGAGTTTGTTTCTCACCCAATATTATATTCACATCAAGTAAGGCTCTGAATTTTCTTTTAATAAGAGTAAATTCCAAGACTTTCAAGAGTTCTCTGCTACAAAATGCAGGACAAACACCAAATATTTATATTTTATTATACCACAAAACCCCATATCAATTAGAAGTCATTCCATATTCCCCCTCCTCTGGCAACCACTAATCTACATTTTGTTTACATGGATTTGCATATTTTGGACATTTCTGGCAGAAGGAATAATGCAATATGTACCCTAGTATATCTGCTTCTTTCATTTAGTATAATGTTTTCAAGATTCATCCATTTTATAGCACAATCAGTACTTCATTCCTTTTTCTGGCAAAAAATTCTTCCATAGTATGGATATAACGCATTTTGTTTATTCAGTCGTCAGTTGAGGAACATTTGGATTGTGTCCATGTTTGGCTATTATAAGAAATGCTACTATGAATGTTAGTGTAAAGTTGTGATGAAATCCAATTTATGTATCTTCTTCCTTTACACTTGTGCTTTTAGTGTCAACACTAGGAAACAATTACCTAATCCAAGGTCTCAAAGGTTTATGTCTATGCTTTCCTCTAACAATTTCATAGTTTGAGCTCCTACATCCAGGTTTTCAAAACATTTTGAGTTAAATTTTTGCATATAATGTGAGGTAAGGTTCCAACTTCATGTTTATGCATATAGATATCTAGTTGTCCCAGAACATTTCTGGACTCTCATTGATCTGTATGTCAATCTTCATATAGTCTCACACAGTTTTGAGTACTATTACTTTGAGGTAAATTTTGAAATTAAGAAGTGTCTCTGCTCTAACTTTGTTCTTTTTCAACATTGTTTTACTACTCTGGCTCCCTTTTCTTTCCATATGAATTTAAGGACCATCCTATCAATTCTAGCAAAAAAGGCATTTTTATTTTAAAAGGGATTACATCACTCTCTTGATCAATTTAGAAAGGATTTCCATCTTAACAACATTAAGTCTTCCAATTCCTGTATTTCTATTTATTTAGGTCTTTTTAAAATTTTTTCAATAATGTTTTTTAGTTTTCAGTGTATAAGTCTCACACTTCTTTCATTAAATTTATTTCTAAGCATTTTCTTTTTTATGTTATAATAAATAAAACTGCCTTAATTTCATTTTTAGATTATTTATTGCTAAGTGAACAGATACAGAATAGAGTTTTACATACTGATCAGGTATACTGCAGCCTTGCTGAACTCATTTACTCTGATCATTTGTATGTGTGTGCATTCCTGAGGATTTTCTATATACAACATCATGTCATCTGTGAATACAGGTAGTTTTACTTCTTCCTTTCCAATCTGGATGACTTGTATTTCTTCTTATCTAACTGTCCTAGCTTGTTCCTTCAGTACAGTGGTGAATAGAAATGATTAGAGTGAATATTGCTATCTTGTTCCTAATCTTAGGAGTAAAATTATCAGTCTCTCACAATTAAGTAAAATGTTAACCTTGTATTTTTCATAGATGCCCTTTATAAAGTTGAAGACATTTCCTGTATTTCTTGTATGTTGAGTATTTTTATCATGAAAAGGTGCTCAGTTTTCTTCAAATGCTTTTTCTGTATCTTCTGAGGTGATCACAGGTTTTTATGCTTATTTTATTAATATGGTCTATTATATTGATTGGTTTTTGTATGTTGAATCACCCTTGTATTCCTGGAATAAACCCCCCTTAATCACAGTGTATAATCCTTTTTATATGTTTGCTGAATTCATGTTGAGGAGGAATTTGGGGCTTCACATTCACAAAGATATCAGTCTGTAGTTTTCTTACAATATCTTTATCTTGCAAGATCTTTATGTTGGTGTCAGAGTAATACTGGTTTCATAAAATGATTCAGAAAGTTTTTCCTCCTCTTCTACCTTTTGTAAAAGAAGAGTAAATTAAAAAAAAAAAAGAAAAGCTTTACAAGATTGTACATAAATCTACTGGGCAAAATATATTATTTACAGCCTTTATAAATTAGGCAGCCAGTAGTACAAAAGAGAAACATATCAGGGAAGCTTTGGGGCTCTTTCTGTACCACAGTGCAGTGGGGAAGAGCTCCAGTACAAAGTACTGGCCTCACTGAGCTGACAAGGCAAAGATTAGACGTTGAGGTATTGAAGCAACTGGAATTTATGGGGCAGGATCCATGGAGGACAGAGTTGTGATGAGGGGGTTACACAAAAGTATTAATAGGAGTTTCCTCAGAGCTTTGGCCAACATGCAAATTATGCATTTCAAACTGAGACTCCATGAGGTCAACAGACAGTAGCTGCTAATAGTCGAATGAAAAAAAAGAGAAGTTGCACAAACCCGGAAAATGTTGTATTCAGGCCAAAGGGAATGAAAAGATTTTGCAGAGTTTCCTCCGATACTCAGATGCAACTCTGCCATACAAAGGGTATTCCTTAACAGTAAGAACCACAACCTTAAAGAAGAGAAGAATCTTAGGATGAAGGACAAGACTGAAACAGGCTTACATTAACAAACCAAAATTCTAATTCTAACAAATAAAAGCATCTTCTACTAATTTAACCAGCAAATTTATTTGCCAGAGAAAAGACACTCAACACCCAAAGGAAGACAATATAATACAGAATCCCTGCAACCTGCCATCCACAATGTCCAGTATAAAATTTTTAAAATGTTACATTTAAGAAAATTAAAACCTGACCCATATTAAGATAAAAAGGAGTCAACAGAAAAAGGTCTCAAAATGTCCCAAATGTTGGAAGTAGCAAAAAAGACATTAAAAAGATTGTTATAAATACGTTCAAATACTTTAAAAAAGACTTAAAAATACTTTTAAAAAATGATAAATAAACAGATAGGGAAGTTCTACAGAGAAATAGAAACTATTTCTAAAAGATTTGATTCGAAGTTCTAGAAAGATAGGTAGACGTATACATTTACAATATTTCAGTCAGTAAGATGACTATTAATAAGCATTTTCTATGTTTCTAAATTATTATTATTAAAATTCTTAAAGATAAAATTAAAGTAAAAAATGATGAAAGATTCAGATTAGTAAGCTAATGTGTCTCATTACAAGTTTAATTAGAAAGATCATTATTCAGAAGATATTTTAAAAGCTAATAAAACTATTACCAACCATGCAATACCCAAAAACAAAAAGTACTTCATCAAAATTAAATTTTAAATGCCAGCTATTTAAATCCCAGAAATACATAATCCATCAATAGGAAGAAATTCAATGGATGATAACTGTTACAATGTTAACCATATTTTTGTGATACACATTCTGTATCAGAGGTATGAAAAAGAGAGGTAGAGACCTCAATTTCGTATTATTTGGTATATTTAAATATCAAAAGGAAAGAAAAATGTTGATTTATGCCTCCTTATCTAAGTAAGTTATGGTTTATGACACATTTATCTGCCATCATACATGGCTAGATACAAGGCTACCCTGAATATAAAATAATGTCCTATTTTCTCAATGGCAAATCCAATTTAAAAGGTTTTTTTTTTCAAAATGAATATATAAACTTTTATATAGATATATGGAATCACCATATACCTATTAATAATATTAAATTTAGTTATATACTTAAATCACAAAGAAATTTAGAAATACTGCTTTGTTCCACTTAGAGCTTGAAGAAACAATTTTATTCAAACTCTTCACATGTATCTTCAACATTTGGTTCTTCACTATTAGCAGAGCCATTCATACCATAAGGAAATGTCAAAGTAGGTGGCTAAGAAATGGATAGACAATTCACCTTTACCAAGTCTATAAACCTTGACCTCTAGAGTCTCCTTTGAAACTCCAAGCCGTCAGAAAAATATTTACTTAAAATCCTGTCTGTATTATTAGGTTAAGAACTAATCTTTTGTAACAAAAGACCCCCAAATACAGTAGCTCAAATAAAGTAGAAGTTTATTGCTCTTTCACGTAACATTCAGAGTTAGGCAAGTAGAGTGAAATCAGAAGGCAGACTGCTTCTTGATGTCACCTAGGGACCAGGGCCCTTCCACATTATTTTTCAGATATCCCCTCAGAGTATTGCCTTTATCTGCATGGTTGAAGCTGGCTCAATACCACGACAGTTAAGGTCCAGTCTATAGAAGAATGGAATAAAAGAGGGATCTACATACCCAATTTTTTAAAGGCAAGATTCAGAAGGTACATTTATAATTTCTACTCACACACCATTGGTAAAAATTTAGACATGTAACCACATCTAGTTCTAACAAGGCTGGGAAATATCATTTCTAGCTTAGGCGCCATGTGCCCAGCTGGAAATCAGCAGCTTCTATGGCTAAAAGGAAAAAGGGAAGAATGGGCTTTGAGAATAATTAGCAGACTCCGCTAACAAGTCTTATAAATACTTTCAAAATTAAAAATGAACATTGAAAAAGAAACTACTGAAAAAGTTTTACATGAAATGCTACATTCGGAATATACTTTTAAAAATAAAAATGCTTTTCTTTTAAAAATTTAGTCCTAAAATACCTAAAAACATGCATAAATTATGATCTATCTTGACATTTAAGAAACTAATGTTGAGATCATTGAGATCTACTTTCAGTGATCTGAGAAATAGTAGAAAATAGTGAAAAAAAAAAATCCTTAGATAAGCCAGGACCCTCAATGCAATGCTTTCAAACTCTTAAGAAATATTTTATCTGAGCCAATAAAATAAAAACAACAATAAAAATAGCACAGTTTTTGTTTCACCTCACTTTTATCCACCTACTCTGAGTTAAACAGGTAGGAAAACAGCTAGAGCAGGAACCAAAAGGAAAAACCCAAGAGAAAGGCTCAGTTTATTCACAAACTAAATAATTCCTTCAGTGACTATAAAGAGGCCACATATGAAATACTAGAAGACATCGCTTCTAATATTTATAGAAATAGTGAAAGTTCTAAAAACTACCAGCCAATAGGTTATTTTTGGCTAAATTACACTGTGTGAGCTTTATTCCATATAGGCTTAACATATGTTAGATATGTTCAGAAAAACAAATCAGTTCAACATGAACTAATAATCAGGTGACAACCAGGTCAGTTAAAGCCAAGTTCTGACTTCCTTGATGAGAATTCTCTAGTAGGTTAATAAATGAGTTTGAAGTAGCAAAGTATTGAGGACTATGGAAACCCAGTCACTTTTTAAAAGCTAATTCCAACATTTCCAGATGTCCTCTAACTGTAGATGACAGCTTAACAAAGTTGAGAATTCTAAGAGAACTACACAATCTTATCCTTGGAAGTCCTGTTTGAAAAAGGACACCTGCAGTAATAAAAGTAGAACCATTTGAACATGTCTTAAGAACAGTGATTTCCCAAAATGAGGATGAAAGAACCCGTATGTGAACTGCTCTGTTCAGGGCGGACTTTCAGCTGTTTAGGTATTTATAAATTTACTTATGGAAAAGAATTTGCAGTATTTGGGGGTCTGGCATGAGTACTACCTTTCATTAAGCTTAACTAGAACCCAAAGTTTCAACTGATAAACAGAAGTGACTAAATAACTACATTTTCATACGTTTGTTCATGTCAACAGACATTTTTAGTACTTGTCAGCTAATTAAGCCACGATTCCACTTTTGAACCTCATTTTTAATATTTTCTATTTATTTGATCATTTCCTACTATAAGTTTAATACCACATTTTATATAAAGTCTACTTTCATGAGAACTCCTTGTGAGCAAATGTTTTAACGTTAAAGAGTAACATATTAAACCATGTTAAAAGGGGAATAGTAAGAATGTTTAACTAAGTTTGGAATTCAAGCAGTAGCTTAGCCTAAAAAAAGCTATTCTAACAGAAGACCAGTTAAATGCTCCACAGTCTGAAAAATGTTTTTAAAACCCAGATTTACTATTCAAAGAAAAAATCATAAAACTAAATAAAATTTAGTATGTGGAAACACTTAAAATTTGGAAGAGTAACTTGGAATAATAGGTCAAGTGCTCTAACTTGTAATCAAAACAATTACACTATTTTAGGGGACCCAAGAGCCCTTATCTATTAAAAATATCTAACAGAATAATGGGATTACTTTTAATTCTTGTAAACAACAAAATAACAACATCAAGACTAAAACTGGTACATCCACTAGTTCAAGTAAAGCAATAAAATAGAAGATCAAAAATCTGAAACAAGTTATTTATTCTCTGAATCAAGGTACGTAAAATAAAACACACCAAAAAAAAAGATGAACCACAAAGATTCTTACTTGATAATTACCCTGTGCAGGTCTATAAGGCAGACAAGTAGAGTATTAAATCTCAAAAATCTTTTAGAGATTGTGCCAGCCATTAAGCTATTGTCTCTGCTTCAAAACCCAGACCTCTAACCCCACTTTCTGATGCTAGGGCTGGAACCTTGTAAACCACATTTCTGCTTTGCCAGGTGGCTCCACATTGGAATCTGCTGAAAAGTAATCCTAAAGGAGGAAGAATTAATTTGTTCCTCTCTCTGATTCCTGTTTGCTTCCTCCAGGCTTCCTAGATACACCATTTTTGTTAGCATTGTCCCAACACTTACTCAGCCCCGCAGCATCTTTCCATAGCAACATCTGAATCTAGTTTGCAGTTGTTCCAAACTTGCCAAACCAGTCTTATCAAGTCTTCATGCTCCAGAACTATTATCACCAACCTGGCTGTGCTCCTCCTCAGAGGTCTGCGTCTCAGGTCCATAGTGCCTCTTCCCTAAGCTTCTAAGTCATTTCAATTTTATTTTAGTTGCTTGAGCCTTAGCAGTGGCAGTTGTGGTGTCTTAGTATTCTCCTTTCCCATTTTCAGTTTTCTATTTAGCTTTATGCCCAATTCATCATTCTTAATATTAACTTCTATGTTTAAATAACTAATATGGTTTCTGTCCTGACTGAAATCAAAGTGACTGTCCAGTAGTTCCTCAGGTGCTATCAAAATCACTAAGGCTTGGGAGGTACAGTTTGAAAAGGCATATCTATATTGTCACATTATATAATTTTCTATTTGCAATATGAAAGAATCTTATTTTCATAAAATAAATCTTAACCAATTATTCTTGGTTCCTAGGGATATACAGAAGACAGTGATTCTCAACCTCAGTGGAATGGAGACTATGGATCTTGAGATGGGGACTTAAATTAACAAAAGGTTTAGAAACGCAATTCAAGTTCAGTCCTTTCATAATATAAATAAATCATTAGACCTATAAGAATCATTAGACCTATAAGCTCCTTGAGGAAAGGAACTGAGTTTTGTTTACCAAAATATGTTGTATAATAAACATTCAAAATAAAAACTTGTATGAATAAGAGAAGTTAAAGAGTGTACCCAAGCTCCAAAAGCTAGTTAGTGGCAGAATTAAGCCTCAGTTGGGGGGGGTCTTCTCCTGCCTATTCCATTTTTATAGGAGTGTCCTATTAACACAAGCTGAGGGCCCAGAAGAACAATGTTAAAGGTTAAGTTCTTCAGGAAGGAGACCTGTACTGTATTAGGGGTATTAATAAGAAGTGCTCTTATGATCAACCCCTGGAGAATAGGGAAAGAACAGGAGTAAGCAAAGGAAGAGGTTGAACTATGATGAAGTACCAAGGGAGGCTGCAGTTGACTCTACAAGGAGTTTTAAAGATCACATGATCCTTCAGAGTCATGCTGAGTTATGCTGAGCTGGTGCAAAGAATTTGAGCCTTCAGACGTCTATGTCAATCAGTCATTGGATCCAGGGAAACCCAGAAAGAAGTATGACCTTTGGTGAGGTAGCTCCAACAACCTAGGCAACACAAGTGGAGGCTGACTACTGAGCATTTTCTGCTGGCAGCACTTCGAGGAGCTGGGGGGAGTAAGTCCTTCATTCCTGGAGGGGGACAGATGGGTAGTACATCACAGTATCCACTAAAGTCCAATCCTTGTGATACTAAATGCAATGACATGTATTTTTATAAAACAGAAACAGAAGGAGACATACACAAAAATGGAGAAGGCAATGTGACTACAGAGGCAGAGATGGAGTGATACAACCACAAGCCGAGAAATGGCCAGTAATCACTAGATGCTAACAGAAGCTGAAAGAGGAAAGAAACAGATTGTGCCTTTGAGCCTCTGGAGAGAGCATGGTCCAGAACTGTAAAAGACTAAATTTCTGTGGTTTTAAACCACCAAGTTTGTAGTTATTTGTTACAGCAACCTGAACACAGGATAATAAAGAAAAGCTTTATGGGATGCATAGTGTTTTATGAATGGTAGGTACGACTTACTTCCGTGGTGACTAGAAAGAAGGAAAAGGAGATGGGAAGGTAAGCATTAAAGATGAAGGGAAATGGTAGTATGGCAGGAAATCAGGGGAACTGTACTTGATTGAACTGTAAAAAAAAAAAAAAAAAAGGCAGTTCAATTAGGCAAGAGCGTATGTTACTTGAAAGTAAGCAATGATACAGATTGTTGAAGATCCTGAATGCCAGTCTAAGTTCAATTTAACCTAAGAAAAGAAGCTTGAACTTTCATACATAGACAGTCAAGATCCTCTGCAACTTGTGAGGACAAACTCGTGTGTGTGTGTGTGTGTGTGTGTGTGTGTGTGTGTGTATGATGGGGGCCTGGAAGTAGGTAATAATGATGTGCTAAATCCTTTGCACACCTCTGTCATATTATTCTCTTATTTTTCTATTCATGTCCTTCTACCTCAAAACATAAGAGTTAGGATTCTTTCCCCAGGACCAAGCAAAAAATCTGGCATATATGTTTAATAAATAGTAAATGAGTGAATAAAAAATATTGTGTACTTTTTGTCATTACTAAGCATGGAAGGACAAAGTAAATCAGAATACTGAACAATACCTGAATCACTTTTACTCTTCAAGGGTCTGATTAAGATGATCGTATTAAAATATATATATAAATATTGAAAGTAGAAGAGATTTGGGCTCAGTGTGATTCTGGATTCTGGAATGCTCCAGAAACAGGACAACTGTAGCCAAATCCAATCAATTAGTGGTGGTTGTCTGAAGCAGAGTTTAGAAGTAACATAAGGTTTGTGCCTTAACAGATTAGCAATGTCTGCTAGAATGTTGGATTAGGAATAGACAGCCAAATGACTTGTGTTTCCCATCTCATTCTTGCTCCATAAAAACTTTTCATTTTTATGTCTTATGTGAAGTACAGAAAGAAAAAGTCCATTTCAGTGGAGGTTTCCAATAGTTGAGCATGGTTCATCAAAGGCTTACTGCATTCGAGTGTAAAAAAAAGAAGCCAAAGGTTGTAGTGTAGAGGGGATAGAAGATTATTCTGCTGCCTGTATTCTACGGTTTCAGAGTATTAACTATTCTGACTTGGAAAGAAAGGGCATATTCAATTGCTTGCCTTGGAACTACAGTCAGGTTTTATGAAAAAGCTAACTCTGTTTGGACAAAGCAACACACTCAGTAGGGCCCTGGAGAGTTGGGCACATCAGCCAGTAGAACACCAGCAGGAAAAAAATGGACTCTGTAAATAATGAACTCCAAAGTTTACGCTTAAAGTTTTGAGACTCAACCCAGAGAAAGGCTAAACAGCAGTGGCTGGAAATGAAGGAGGCCACAATCCTCCGTGATCATATGTAGTACCCATACCTAACATGTGAGGGGTGTACCAAAATAGGTTATTGTCTTTTAAAGGTTTAAAACGTAGTTCATGAAACAAGACAGAAATACAAACATTACCACACGAGTTTTGTTACCCTTTTTGCTTTTGTAGGGAAGGTAGAGTAGCCACCCTCTGAGGAGCAAGTTAAGGTCTTGCTCCAGTTACCATTTTTGTTGACGTAGAGAGGAGTTCCAGGTTCACTGCGGGTAGCTCTCCTAAAGCCCTGAAATCACGGCTTGGCCTTTGATAAACAATCCCCATAGATCCGTTCCAACTCGTCAAAATCGCCGACTTCCTCTGGAAATGCGCGGGAGATGCAAACACTACTGCACGCTTTCCACACGGCCAAAACCCCACCCCCACCAAGCGCAGGCGCACTCCCGAGTCTCGAGTACCACCCTAAAGCCAACACTGAGCAAGCGCACGAGATCTCCCGTTAGCCACGCCTTTCTTTTCTAAGCAGGCGCTGTGAGAAAAGGGACTATCTGTATGATTACTATTGTTTTTATTTTTAACCGCCTTGTGTGACTGGACGGTCTTGGGTTCATTTCATCCCGTTCTCTTGTTGGAACTCACTTTGCCTGAAGTAGGAGTTGCTAGTTGGGGATGAAATTTGCTCCTCCCCTTATTGTACCATTCTGCTCCCACAGGCGGAGGGCGGCCTTTAGACAGCCAGTCCTGACAGATGTGAAAAATAAAATGACATATTGTAGACACTCAAAGTTCGTTAACTTACATGAGGAAATCACCTTACAAAAAATATTTTGTATTGTTCCATGCTACATGCATCATAAAACCGAGAAGATGTTTCATTTACCCACGCCAGACAAAATAGTTCTTCTATTTATTAAGGACCTGCAGTGAGGAGCGGCGCATGCGCAAGCCTTGCGGCGACTGTGAGGCGCCCGAGAGGCCAGTGTACAGGCTTACCTTGTGCTCGGCATTTGTTGTGAGGGAGTTTCCTGGCTTGATCTTGGGCCGCTATGGGGAAGGTGAATGTGGCCAAGTTACGTTACATGAGCCGGGATGACTTCAGGGTCCTGACCGCGGTAAGAAGTTCGCCGTTTCTCCCTGCCCCCAGTTCTTTGCCACCGCGCGTTTTCTTGTTCCTGCAACTCGGCCGAGAGCTGAGCGCTTTGTAGGCCCTCTTAGGAGACCCGGGCTGGGAATGAGGAAGACCGACCGTCACATTTTTCAAAAGCCTTTGTTCAGAAGCTTTTGTCTTCCCCCCAAAGTCCCCCTCTTCTACTCATTTCCTTCCTTTCTGCTCCGCTACTTGTGCTCCAGAGCCGCACTTGCATCTCTGTGGCCTGGAACGCTTCTCTGACCCTGGGCTAACGACGACCCCCCCCCCCAGAAGAAGAGTTTATAAAGACTTTTGAGAATTGATAGCACTGAGTTCCTCACTCACAGATTCCCTCACATAGCATTCATTTAGTTTCAGTCAGTCAACACTATTTGTCTGGTTTTTAGTGACAATTCTAGAGAATTCAGAGGGGTACAAGACAAGGGTGACAGATAATCGAGTAAGTGGGTTAATAAATGAGGAAGACTATCAGATAATAAGTGCTGTGACGATGATAAAGAGGATAATAGAATAGAAACTATGTGCACGTTTGGGGTGGGGAGCATGAATGCCATCTTTAAATTGTGTGGTCAGAGAAGACTGCCAGAGTGGAAGAATCGTTTCTGTTTACTGTTGTAACCAAAATGTTAAGGCTTTTTGAAAAAGTTCTGGTCCTTTGTAGGTACTGAATAAGTATTTGCCAAGTAAAAGAAGGACTGGCAGGGGAGAGGGGGAAATAATAGGAGCTGAATGAGAAGGTGATCCAATGAACTTCTTGGAAAGAGTTCGAGACAGAGGAAACAGCTATACTAAGTGAAGATCTTCCGAGCTAGAAACAGTTTTTGAAGAGTGAAGGAAAAGGCCAGTGTGGCTGGAGCATAGTGAGCAAGAGGTTGACTGTTTGCAGATGTAATTGAACAAGGTGAGACAGATCATGTGCTATAGAGCCTTGAAGGCTTGGTAAAGAATTTGGAATATATTCTAAATATAGGGGAGCCACTGAATGTTTTAAGCAGGGGAGTGACAAAAACTAATTTTAATGGTGGTAGTCTTTATGGCGCAAAGATCAACAACACATAGATTAGGCATTTCCGGAATAAAACAATGAATTTTTAGAAGCTATTATCTTTTAGTTAAATAGGCAATACTTAAAGATTAAAGTATCAAATGCAAATTCAGTATGAAATTTGGAAGGTACTTAATTCATCTGCACTTTCTCTAAACACCGGTCACTTCTGAAAGATACCTTCCTTCTCTGCTTCCTCAGCACATTGATTTACTCCTTAATGCCTGACAGAAATAGGGGAGTCAAGAAAGAATGTTAGAGGCTAACAAGGGAAATGAGTTAAGGTGTGAGATTTTGGTTGAGACATCAAAACAGTGCCAATTTTATCTTCCAGAACTTTATCTCTGCAATATTTAAGTTCTTTTTCGAAGCTCACCAACAAATGACCTACTTGTTAAATATAATATTTCAGTCTCTGTTGAGTCTTAACCATCCTTGGTATCAGCAGCCACCTTTCCTTGACTCTTTCTTTCCCTTACTTCTCAGGCACCTCCTACATCAATAATCATACTTTGACTGGCTGCTCTGACCTTTTAATGTGAACTTCCCCAAAAATTCTGTCCCTCAACCCTCCTTTGTCTTCCATTATCTCTTGCCTGAAGATCACATCCACTTCACGGCTTTTCTCTGTTACCTCTATCAAATAACTGACAATTTTATCCTTTAATTATGACTTCATTCCTGAGTATAGATACATCTTTCCAAATTACCTTAAACATCTTCATTTGAAAGACCTTCCAGAACTTTGAGTTGTGATTAATGGCCTTAAAACATCTGTCTTCATGTTCTCCGTTTCATAAATACTTTCAAGGGTTTTCGGTTTTCCTCAACAAAGCTAAAACTCCTTGGTCTACATATCCAGGCCTTCCATATCTTTCTCAAAAGCCAGCCACTTTTTCTTGAATTCTATTTGCCATCACACCTGAGCTACCACTGTACTTGATATTGCTGTGCTCTGTATTTTCTTACCTATGTGCCGTGTCCAAATCTTTTGTCTTTCTCTGATACTCCCTTGTGTGTTTTTTCGGTTTTCCTGCATCTCATAGTCAATCTCAAGTGCCACATCTTTGAAACTGATCCCTCAGCTAGAATTATTTTTGTTCAGCCCTGAGCCACTTCTTTTTTAGTACTTACCATTTCTCATCTTCTAATAAAGTTAGATTGTAGGTTCTTATTTCCATAATGAGAAAATAAATTCTCCAGGAGTAGAGAGTATTTTTATATATTTTTTAATCTTCCACCATGCCTGTATATGATACTTTCATATTAAATACCTTCTTAATAAATACCTGAAATACCTATAGTTTTTAAAGATAATTAGGTGTCAATAAATATCTTCGTATTTGCCACATGTCAGTAACTATTAAGTATTTGCAATTTTTACACTTAGAGTTTAATAGAGGCAGAATATGAATATCTGTGATTATATAATCAAATTATGATTAGAAATATGTCCAGAATTACATCTCAGGATTGGCTAGGAAACTGCAGGATCAGAGAAATTTGAAGAAGTTAATTTTTTAGCATGATTTTGATAGCAGCTCTGTGTTGATTATGATTACATATGATTCCTTTAATTTCAGGTTGAAATGGGCATGAAGAACCACGAAATAGTACCCTGCAGTTTAGTTGCTTCTATAGCCAGCCTTAAACATGGTGGCTGTAATAAAGTTTTAAGAGAATTAGTGAAACATAAACTCATAGCTTGGGAGCGTACCAAAAGTAAGTATTTGTGGCACCATTTGTGATTTTTCATGTAACTGGCTTCCCCCAGAGCAGGCATTTCAAAAGGTGGAAAATGAAAGTTGCCAGACCAGCAAAGTACTCTTTCTAGGCCTGAAAACTGCATACATTTACCATGTTCTATTAGAGCATTCATAGGACCCACCCAGGTCAAAGAGAGTGGAGAAACAGCCTCCATCTCCTGATAGGGGATTAACAAGTTCCAACTGGCAGAAGAGCAAGTAGGATAGAGATAATTATTGCTACTATCTTTGGCAAATACATTCTACTGCACTACTCTAAAGCATTAATTCTTAAACTATCTGCAGTGAGGGATGAGTTTCTTTTTTTCAACCTATCATGATTCCATACTTTGATAAAATAACAATAAAAAAGTTATTACTAGAAAAATGAAATTTAAAAAGTGATAAAATACACAAATTCCTTATTAGAGTTGAACACATAAAATAACTTGGTCAAAGTGATATAAAAATTTCTTAAGGTAACCGTTTCATTTCAGTTTCTGTGTCTTATCACAGACTGGTAACAAATATTTAGAGACTGGTATCAGTCTGTTTGAGTCACACTTTTGAGTAACACTGCCCTAGAGAAAAAAATACAAATTATAGGAAGAAATGCCAAACTCATAAGACTGGGTAAGCTAATCATTCCAACTAAGATTTCTTGTGTTTAAATTCTTCTCATGACTTGAACTAATGTGACTTGATTGTACGATATAAGTAAAATACAGTCTTTCGTTTAATTTTTTCTAGCTGTCCAAGGCTACCGGTTGACAAATGCAGGCTATGATTACCTAGCTTTGAAAACACTTTCTTCTAGACAGGTAGTTGAGTCTGTTGGAAACCAGATGGGTGTTGGCAAAGAATCTGGTAAGTGCTAACAGTATTACTGAACTCATTTTCTTCACTCTAGTTTCTGTTTACTTTTTCCCCCTGAGAAAGCATTATCTTTTATTTTTCCATTTTTTTCCAACTAAGCAGTAAATTGAAAAGTTGGTTGGAAATAATATAGATGATGAAATTACCCTTATTTTAGTAGATTGTTGTTTTTCATAAGTCTGTCACTGAATAATCAGTTATAGCAAGTATTAGTTTTCTTCTAATAACTAACATCTTTGGCAGATATTTTATTTGCTCTTATTTTATATATGGGAAATGGATATTTGTAATAGTTAAAATATGCAATACAAGTATTAGAAGACAGTGAATATCTAAAAGCCACAAATATATTTTTCTATCATAGAAATGTGGCAGTGTTAGGTATGTGTAAAACACAGAAAAAAGCATTCTAAAATAGCATTGAGCAAATTAGTATTGCAGGAGTGGTAAATATAGCACTGTGTGTGTGTGTGAAATGTATAAAATGAGGTAATGAGACACTTCTTTTTAGATACACTGCCTCTTAATTTTATGTATAGTTTTTTTATTAAAAAAAATAATGGCTTTTTTTTTTTTAAGAACTTTACTGCATGGAAATGATAAATAGTACAAAAGAAAGTACAATAAAATGTAAATCTTATTCCTGACCCCAGTCTCAATCTGCTGTTATTACTTCACAAATTTGTTAATCTTGCTTGAGACCTTATATATCCTTCTAGAAATATTCTGTGTTAATACTAGTATATAAGGTACTGAGAATATGTTTATATGCATTCACGTATTTTTTAATCACAAGTGAAAGCAAATATTACTTAACTGTTTTACACCTTGATTTTTTCCACTTGATGCTTTTTCTTTTTTTTTTTTTAATTTTATTTTTAAGTAGTCTCTACATCCAACCTGGGGCTCTAACTTACAACTCCAAGATCAAGAGTCCAATGCTCTACTGACTGAGCCAGCCAGATGCCTCTTGATGCATTTCTGATATCATTTCACGTTAACAGATAGGTCTTTTTCATAGTTTCAGAGTTTTTACATAGTATGAGTACTCAGTAATTGATTTACCAGTCCTAGCTGTTAGGGGCATTTATGTTACTTCATCTTTTCTTTTGTAAGTAATGGCATGGTGGACATCCTTGTGCACAAGTCTCTGTGCAAATGTGCAAATAAATTTGTAAATACAGTCTTAGAAATTGAATTATTAGTACAAAATTATGTACATTTAAAATTTGGTAGTACCAAATTTCCCTTCAAATTTTTACGCTAATTTATAATCCTGCCAGTGTGAAAGACAGATTCTTGATGTGTAATAATTAAAAGTTTTCATGAATAATTAGGACATATTTTAAATGTCACTATTTCAGATAGCAACTTTTTTTTAATAATTGGAATGCTTATGGAAAGATTTCCATTCTGATTACTATAGGATTCTATTCTTTTTTTCTTTTTAAGATTTTATTTATTTGACAGAGAGAGCACAAGCAGGGGGAGCAGCAGAAGGAGAGGGAGAAGCAGGCTCTCCACCAAGGGGAGCCTGATGCAGGGCTCAATCTCAGGACCCTGGGCTCACGACCCGAGCCAAAGGCAGACACCTAACCGACTGATCTACCCAGGCGCCCCTGTAGGATTATATTCTAACAACTGAATATTATTTATTGAAGCAGTTGAAGAATTGAACTTCATATTGTTGAAAAAGAAGATATTAAATCACTTCTCATACATGTAAGACATTAAGGGACGATTAGATTTTTGCCACTAAATTGAACTGAGTATTGAGCACCTTTGGAAGGAATAAACTTTGACACACTACATCCCTGTTTTCTTTTGTGGTAGATATTAATACATGTCATCTTATTTTGCATTGTGATTAAAATAAAGAATTTTGCTGAGTAGTAAGATTCTTGGTTATTAGGAAAGAATTTGATGCAAATAAAATCAAAATTTGGAAATTACAGTTGTTTGGAATGATAGTATAATAATGATCTTTTCTAAATCTTGGCTCTAGATATTTACATTGTTGCAAATGAAGAAGGGCAGCAATTTGCATTAAAGCTTCACAGATTGGGAAGAACCTCCTTTCGAAATCTGAAAAACAAACGTGATTATCATAAACACAGGCATAACATGTCTTGGCTTTATTTATCTCGTCTCTCTGCCATGAAAGAATTTGCCTATATGAAGGTATTTGGTAAATACTTTTATATTTCTTAACCAAATCATACGTGTAGTTGAAAAGATATAGTGACAGTTACCAGTCTGTTGCCCCCACATCTGTACCCCCAGTCCCAATTCTTTCACTTACTTTTAACTGTTGATTATTTCTGTTATTTGCTTTTCTGGTGACTTTTCTTCTATGCGAAGGCATTTTTCATTGTTACTAATGCAAATTAAGGCAACATGTGTTCTGCAGTATTAATAAGATATTATCTTACAATAAGAGATAATATTCTGCAATATTAACAAATAGCCTTAAATAATTAATGCTGTAATTGCCTCACAAATGTGTGTGTGAATGTGTGTCTATTCAGTGTACATAAATATGCATACATTTGTCTCTAGTTGAAAACCCCAGGGAATTACCTATAGTAGTTATCTGTAGAAACCTTAGTGTCTCAGATAAGTTGACTAGTATTTTTCTTTCATGTAATGGAGAAGAAATGTTGGTTTACAAATATGCATGCATATTAGGAATGGTAAAAATCTTTAGCCTTTATCCTTTCACCTTCAAAATTAAGTTCAGGATAGATCTGTTAAATATCTTTAATAACCAAATTAAGAATCTTCAATAATGTTTAATTAAACAGAAAATGGTATTGTATTATTATTATTCTCCAGTAGTGTTTATTTGTGACTACTTATCTTCACTTTTTAAAATTTTGAATTATTAAAAGTCACACTAGCGGCACTCGGCTGGCTCAGTTGAAAGAGCATGCATGCAACTCTTGACCTTGGGATTGTGAGTTTGAGTCCCACATTAGGTATAGAGATTACGAAAGATACACACATATATACATTTAAAAAAAAAAAAAAAAGAAGAAGTCACTCTAGTATATGACCAGTATAGGAAACTCATAGGAGTTTCAGTTTGGTGTTCTTTGAGTAGGTTATTTTAATTCATGTGCTTAAATTTTTAGTAATCATGGGGGAAGAATTCTCAAGACAATATAAGTGATACTGATACCATACATGATAGATGTTTCTTGTCTTATACTAATGGTTTGTAACCTGTTACAGACAATCAGTAAGTAAGCAGTTTGGTAGAGATTTACGCATTTTCCCAAAACTTCATTCAGTGTTATCTCAGATGTTTATATGAAGGTACTAGAATAGAACCTGGTTGTGCATAAATATGCTCCTTAAATTTGTGCTCTTTTTTCCCTAGAGAGTAAAATAAGATTAGGTGATAGCTTAAGGATTAAGCCATAGTGTAAGAGCTAGACCACTATGACAATAATTAAGGTTATTATATGCTATTGAGCTGCCAAGACATGTTCAAAAGTACTTGCATTGGAAAAAAAAAAAAAATCTTTAAAGCCAAACAGACAAAAACCTTTGGGGACTAGGAAGTAGTTCAGTTCCTCTAACAAAGGAGGTAGGAAATAAACAGCTTTATAAAACTAACACTGTTAATAGATATATGTTAAATATCAGTTGTATGCCTATCACTGTATTAAGTACCTGGTGTACAGTGGGGTGAAGGTGTGGATACCAAAAGAATAAGTAATGCAGTCAGTGTCTTAAAGTTGGGAATACAGCACAAATATATACAAAGAATAGTTTAAAAATTATGTTACATTTAGAGAAGCTTCTGTAGACTAGAACAGTTGATGAAGGAGGTTTCATAAAGCGAGTAGGAGTTTAGTAGAGTCATGAAGCATGCATATAATTTGTCTCTAAGGAGAAGATGGTAAGACAGTGTACTTTGCAGAGGAGCCACTATGGGCAAAGACATGAATATGGATATAAGCCCTGTCTGTACGTCAGAGTCCTTATTAAAAAGAGTATTAGAAAAACTAGGACTGGGGGCGCCTGGGTGGTACAGCGGTTAAGCGTCTGCCTTCGGCTCAGGGCGTGATCCCGGCATTGTGGGATCGAGCCCCACATCAGGCTCCTCCACTATGAGCCTGCTTCTTCCTCTCCCACTCCCCCTGCTTGTGTTCCCTCTCTTGCTGGCTGTCTCTATCTCTGTCGAATAAATAAATAAAATCTTTAAAAAAAAAAAAAAAAAGAAAAACTAGGACTGGGTAAGTGGATTAAAGAATTTTGAAAACTAGGAAAAATTTTCCAGACTGAAATCAATACTTAATAAATACTGTAGATTTTTTTTAATGGAGCATTGACATAAGTATTTTAATTTGGTACTGGTACACAGAATAACAGTTAGATATGGTGGCAAGAGCTAGAACCACTGTTGGAGCAAATAGTATAAGTAACAAAGGCCTACTTTGAAATGGTAGCATTCCAGATTGTAGAGGGCATATATCTAAGATATTCGGACTTTGTTAGCAATAGGATAGGAAAAGTAAAGCATATGGGGAAAGAGTGGATTTTTGGTTGATCTGAAGTAACATCTAACTCAGACCGCTACTGTATATATATTTGTCACATAATAGATTTATTTATATTCTATATTGTGGTCAGTGCTCTATAAAGTAAAATTCCTGATCTGTGTATTTCATTTCCTAATCTGCCAGAAGACAAGAGTATTTTCCAAATCACAATTTATTTCCATGTGAATTTTTTTTTTAATTTTTATTTATTTATTTGAGAGAGGACACAAAGGGAGAGTGAAAGGGAGAAGCAGACTTCCCGCCGAGCAGAGTCTCTGATGTGGGACTCGATCCCAGGACCCCGAGATCACAAACTGAGCTGAAGACAGATGCTTAACCAACTGAGCCACGCAGGCGCCCTCCATGTGAATTTTTAAGCACACTCCCAATTTAATGGCAGAAACTTAACAAAATAAGAAGAGGATGTATCCTAAGAGGCTATAGGCTTCTTGGGGACAGACTTTTTAACATTCATTTCTGTAACCCGAGTACCATGTATAATAGTAAATGTTCAGTAAATAAATGGTTGGTGGAAAAGTGAATTAAGTAAACTGGTTTAAAATTTTGCTTTATGTATAGCTCATTTTATGCTGTGCTTATTTGCCATATGTAAATAAGCATGTGTTAACTAATTTTGTAGAGGCTTGTGTGTTTTTTCTTCTGGTTGTGGGCAGGTACATTTACTTTTATTTTTCCCTAAAAATTAATGACCTCTTCGTTAGTTTATACCTGTTTTGCTATGTTTTAGGCATTGTATGAGAGGAAATTCCCAGTCCCAAAACCAATTGATTATAATCGCCATGCAGTGGTCATGGAACTCATAAATGGCTATCCTTTGTAAGTATTTATTATTTTTGAAACTGTGGATCCTAATAAATAAATGTAAGGTGTAGTTTTCAAAAATAAATTTTTTTGATTAAATGGAATATTACTTCTGGGAGATAATAAATTAATGGAAAGTCTCAAATGCAAATTAAAAATTCAGTTTCGTTCTGACAGTATGGATTTTGTAATCTCTGTGATTCATTCAACAAGTATTTATTAACAACCTAGTATATACCAAGCACTATTCTAGGCTCAGCAGTGAACAAAACAAAATCCCTGCCTTCATAGAGCTTATGTTCTGTTGGAAGGAGATATGCAATAAATAGCTAAACAAGGAAATGTATGATTGATTATCAGATGGTAGAAAATGCAGAGGATAAAAATAAAGCAGGTAAGGGGGACAGGAAGTACTGAGGTAGGTGGAGGAAGCTGCTATTTTTATATAAATGGTCAGGAAGAGTCTCATTGATAAGGTGTTTTTTGAGCACAGTCCTAAAAGAAATGAGAGAGAAAACCATGCAGCTATCTAAGACATCCAGATAGAGGGGGCAGCAAGTACTTAAGTCCGGGGATGGGAGCATGCCTGTATTTTCAGGGACCAGTGAGGAGCTTGTATGGCTGGAGTTGAGTGAGTAAAGGCAGAGATTATAAGTGATGAGATCAGAAAGGCAGCAGGCAACTAGATCATTTAGGGTTTATAGGCCACTGCAAGGAATTTTTAATTTCTTTTTTAATACATTTCATATATAAATTTAAAGTATGCAACATGTTGATTTCATACATTTATATATTACAATGTCATTGCCAGTGTAGTAATAGTTAGCACAAGGGCTTTTTTATTTTGATTGGGATAAGAAGCTATGGAAGATTTTGGAGAAGAGACATGATGTGACTGTTCTAAAGGATTACTATGGCTGTTGTTTTGAGAATGGACTGAAAGGAGATAAGGACAGAATTAGGAAGACTAATTAGCCGATTATTGTAATAATCCAGGCAAGAGATGATGGTTGTTTAGATCAGAGTTATAGATTTGAAGGTTATAAAAAATGGTCAGATTCTGGATATATTTTTTAGGTGGAGCCAACATGCTTTGTTTGGGATTGGATATTGATATGAAGGAAGAGGAATGTCAAGGATAACACCAAGGTTTTGGGCCTGAATAACAAATTAATTAGAAGTACAAAGTTGTCATTTACAGAAATGGGAAAGACGATAGAAAGAACAGCTTGGAGTTAGAAGGTGAAATAGAGTCAGAGGCTCAGTGTGGGACACGTTTAAGTTTGAGATGCCTTAGAGTTCAGAGAAGTCTGAATTGAGGTCAGTGTAGATAAAGTGTTTAAAGCCATGAGCCTGAATGAGATCACCAAGAATGATTGCAAATAAAGGCTCCTAGCAATAACCTTTGAGGAGCTCCAAAATTTAAAGGTTAAGGAAAGATGAACTAGTAAAAAAGACTAAAAGAAGGAATGATAAATGTGGAAAGAGGATAGCCTGAAGAGATGGTGTACCAAGAGCCAAGTGAAGGAACTGTTCAGCTAGGGTGAAGAGGTTAACTGACACCAAATAATGACCACTGGATTTAGCAACATGGAAGTCATTGGTAGCTTTGACCAGACCTGTTTCTTTGGAACAAGGTGGATGAAAATGTTTGAAATGGGTTCATTAGAATGGGAGGGAAAAAATGAAGAAAGTGCATGTAGAGGAGTTTGGCTATAATTATCAAAGAAAGTATATAGTGGAAAGAGGATACAGAATTGAGGCAGGGCATGCTTTTTTTTGTTTGTTTGTTTGTTTTTTAATAGTTGAGAGCTGTTATGTCTGTATGCTGGTAGAAATGAAGAGAAAACTGTTAGGGAATTAAGGAATGGAAATAATAATACACACACATGCTTGCTTTCATGAAAATCATAAATGAATACAAATAACCTATTTTCATACTTTCAGATGTCAGATACACCATGTTGAAGATCCTGCATCAGTATATGATGAAGCTATGGAGCTAATTGTCAAACTTGCAAATCATGGGCTGATTCATGGAGATTTTAATGAATTCAATCTCATTTTGGATAAAGATGACCACATCACCATGATTGACTTTCCACAGATGGTTTCAACTTCTCATCACAATGCTGAATGGTATATGCTAAAAGTGATTCTGGATATGGGTGTGTTTATGTGTGATGTAATAATTTTTTTCTTGGTTTTTCAACTTTGTAATACTGTCATTTGGGTCAATAACTGGTTTGAAGTGGCTGATGTTAATGGTCTAAAAATTTGTTGGTTTTTTTTAAGATTTATTTATTTGAGAGAGTGCGTGTGCATGGAGGGAGGGGCAGTGGGAGATGGAGAGAGTACTTGAGCGGTTTCCCCGCTAAGCACAGAGCCTGACATGGGGCTCAATCCCAGGACCCTGAGATCATGACTTGAGCCACAATCAAGAGTTGGATGTTTAACCGACTGAGCCACCCAGGGGCCCCTTTTATTAAAGGATGTCAAACTAGGAAATCCCCCCCTAAGAGAATCTTATTCTTCAGTGTTTTAAAGGGGGGGGGGGGAATGCACTTGGATCCAGGTTTTAAAACCAGTGGTCATTAAGTTTATGCTGTATATTGGAAATCTGAAGAAACTGCCTCTTTTATAAACCATCAAAAGAATTTGAATTACTTGTGTAATCTGACAGACTTTTGAAAGTCACACTTTCTTAGCCAAACAACCCTTTATTCAAACTTGTAGGTGAAAGCCCAGTTTTTAAAGCAAAAGCCTGCTCAGAAGAAACAGGGACATAGAGAAGGAAACTCTAGAACCCCGTCCTTTCTGCCTTTCCCCTTTTCTCTCTGCTCCATGGTTGCCTCCAAGAGTGTTTCACCAAGTGTAATTTGATAATTGTGATGACCTTAATAAAAAGTGTGACTTTGGAGTGGACTCAGTTGCCAGACCAAGAATATCTCTCCTGTCGTTTTTAGCTTTTATTTTATTACTAGAAAAGAATTTATGTAAAACCTCATCCCTGACACAGGGCAGAATCACTTTGTATGCTGTGATAAGCTCATTCTTCACATTACTTAACCATGTAAGCTAGCAAAGCTGTGAAATATGACAGAATATTTTCCCTTGTATTTCATGATGCAACTGATTGTAATCAGATTAAAGTTGAACATTTTTTCTCCTCCTGTTCCAAGTTAGAATATGAGAAACTTCTCTTTTCCTGAAAGTAATAACTGCTATCACTTATATAATAGAGATAATGAATTTTTGGAAAGTGGGAGCTCAAACTAATTTGTGTTCAGTTAAGATTTTCTTCCTCCTGATTTTCATTAGAAAATGTCTATACTTTAGAAAAAGTAATGTCCATTAAATATAAAGAATATTTCCAACCAAACGATTACTAATAGATTATTAGGTGCTTGGGTGATGACTAATCACCATTTTTATTATATGGGGAACAAAGTCACACAACGAAGGAACATCCAGGAACCACCAGAATTAGAGAAGGAAACGATGACAAATCATGACATTTGAAGTGTAGGCTGCATTATTATATAGGAAAACAGTGTGATTTAAGTTGATATTTAATGGGCAAGTACTGTGGTGAAGGAGTTATGCTAAGCCCCAAAAATTAAGATATAAATTAATAAAAAATTAAAATATAAATAAGACTTATCTCTGCTTTTGAAGATTTTGAGATTTTGTCTAGTTAGATGAGACATAGACGTATATAAAAAGATGATTTTAAAATAATTTATTGAGGTTTTTCCCAGGGTGCCCTAAAAGGAAAGAAGAGTGAAATTATCTTTCCAGACTTCATATTTCTCTAAAATATTAATTAATTAATATTCAAGCAGGTAGTCAATTCCACGTCACCCTGTTTCTTAATTCTCCCTTATCTAGAAACGTAGAGAATTTAATCTGTTCTCACTGCTTTATAGTGGCCTAAAAAACAACCTGATATTCACAGGTCCTTCTACCATTGGTCCAGATTAACATGTCTTCAGATCATTATTTATAAGCCATGGCATTATTTATCTCTTTTGGCTGTTCTTGCAAATTAGCTAATGGATAATAATAGTATATAAACATAACATAATTTAATAGTCCCCAAACTTTTTCTTAGGTGTCACTAACCTATTTTAGCTTTAGCTTTAGCAGTTGACTGGGGTTCTAATGCATATAGCTGATGAGAAGTATAACCAGACAGACTGGAAACTAAAGAGGAAGAGTGGAAACCTGCCCCCACACCGCAGATCCAGAGACTTCTTTTCTGAGATTCATATACATCTTATCTTCTCTTAGTATGTCTGTTGCAGTATGGGAAGACCTCGAGTTTTAACTGTAGGGACTGTTCATCTTTGACAGCTTGCGTTTCCGCTTTTAGTTTTAGTTTTCTCTGCTTTTAGTTTTAGTTTTTTCAAACACACTGGCAACTGATTTGTTTCTTTTATTTTTTTCTCATGAGTAACATCCTTTTTCGTGCAATGATTAGGAGTGTCATTAATAAGGATATCGTCATTGACTAATAAGGAAAAATATGAGCAACACAGGCTGTATCAAAAATGATTCTTGGGGCGCCTGGGTGTCTTAGTCGTTAAGCGTCTGCCTTCAGCTCAGGGTGTGATCCCAGGACCTGGAGAGCCTGCGTCTTCCTCTCCCACTCCCCCTCATTGAGTTCCCTCTCTCACTGGCTGTCTCTCTCTCTCTCAAAATAAATAAATAAAATCTTTAAAAAAAAATGATTCTTGCTTTTACAGGTATTTTGACAGAGATGTTAAATGCATTAGAGATTTCTTCATGAAACGTTTCGGCTATGAAAGTGAGCTTTATCCAACTTTTAGTGATATCAGGTTTGTACTCTGGTTTGTTTATATTTAGTTCTAAGAGTTTTAACAGTTAGTTTCATCTAAAAAATTTCCAAATGGTGACCCTTCAGCACATTATGATCGTTGAGTATCATTGCTGTCTAATGTATAAATGAAATTTAAAAACTAGAAAATTCCTGTCTTTGGTCTGTTAAGGCACTGTTACTGAATTTAGGGGAGGAACATACCTAGTTTCTTAGAAATACACAAACTTTTAATGCAAAGTGCGGTTTGATATGTGAATAACCCATTTTTAAGGAAGCAGGTCGAGTGTTCATTGGATTTTATGTTTTCCTTCATTCATAAGAGAAGCTATGTTTAATTGATTCATGGAACATAATTATATTTAAATTCTCAAAGCAAAATTTTCCCATTTTATATACTTAGTTATATTTTCTGATTTGAGATGATTGACATAACTTAAAAGGAAAAATCTTTATCCCCTTTTGAAAGTGAATTTATTAAATCAATATCAACTGAAGTTTAACCTTTCTGTTAGTATTTGTTGCTTTTCATAGTCACTTTATTCTTAAGTGACAACAAGCCTATATCTTTTACCTTTGTATACTTAACTAAGTATTAGATTTTAGGCAAAGAAAAATCTTTAAAATATATAAACTAACTTATTTGAGGATTATAATTTATCAGAATAATAAATATTTACCCATGTCATGTAGATTTTTTTCCTATTGCTTGTCATTCTTTTTTTCTAGGAGGGAGGACTCTCTTGATGTAGAGGTTTCTGCCAGTGGCTACACAAAGGAAATGCAGGCAGATGATGAACTGCTTCATCCATTAGGTCCAGATGATAAAAATATTGAAACAGAAGACGGGTCTGAATTCTCACATTCTGATGAAGACATGTCAGAAAAAGCAAAGGTTTGTAGTTTAGAAAATCAGAGTGATCGAAATTCTACAGATGATACAGCTGACTGCTGTTGCATATCATCTGAAGATCTTGAGCAGATAAAGGAAGATGATTTGTCAGAGGAGAGTGCTGATGCACACAATTTTGAAATACCTGAATTCAGTCAAGCTTTAGAAGAAATAGAAGGGCAGGTTGTTGACAACAGTTCTGTAACTAACTGTTCTGAGGAGAAAAACAAAACTGAAAATGACACCAGGCAAGATGGTAAAGCAGGTCAAGGAGGAATCCCCATGGGCTATGAAGAGTATGAAGATGCATGCCCTCATCTGATTGCCTTGTCATCATTAAACAAAGAAATCAGGCCTTTCAGGTATAGATTTCTGTTGATTGATTTTTTTACTTTAATGTGGAGACCTATACTTTCTTTAAGTTTAGTAAGTGAGTGGGTGTGTGTTCTTGTTTTTTCCCAAATGATGTAACTGAGCTATATTCTGCCCCATTATGTGTAAAAAATGAAGCAAATAACCTTTTGTTGTTAAAATTCACATTACCCTTTACAACCTGTTGTGTCAGTTTTAAGCAGTTTGCCTTAAAAATGCAAACCAATTACTTTTAAAGAATTATTTATAAATGATAAATTGATCTTGACAAAATGATAAAGTTGTAGACAGATGAATGTTCATATATTTTTGTAATTTTACATCTAATATATGTTTGATTTATATGCAGTCCAATAAACATGCAGTAAACGTGCTCCCTTCCTGAAATATCTACTTATAGTGAATTTTCTCTTGTACTTTGAACCCTCTATCCTTATTTGCTCATGTACAGTTAAGATTATACAATGTTACTATGTTATTTTTCTTATAAGAGTTTTTTTCTTGCAAATATTAATATTAGCAAAAGATATAAAAAATTTGATTTTTAGATTTGGGATAGTTTATCCAGAATCAAACAATTATATTTTAATGAAATGGAGTTTTATGCAAAATAGTAATATGACAAAATTAAATCAATAGTACATTTATTAGGCATTTCTCAGTACATGTTCAGGCTTACATCCTAAGGCTGTAACCTTTAGAGTTTTACTGTGAAGCAAAACACAGAAGTTTTGTGCCTTTTTTTGTATAACCATATCCGGAATCACAGGGCCCTTACCACTCAACCACTCAAATAATTAGCTTGTAAAATTAAAATCAAGTGTGGCAGTGGCTAAGGAATTTGAGTAAGTAATAGAAGAAAATCTACATAGGTTAAATAGTTTTAGCACAGAATAATTTGTTCTCTTTGAACACATGTTGGGCAAAATTTTTATTCTTTAGAGTAGAAACAAGATAACATTTTGATGAAAAAATATTGACTGTTAGGGTTAATAGTGTCTGAGTTTTTTATACCTTGTTTGCATTAAAACTTCAATCAATATGTAAAACAGGTTAGTTTCCATCATTTTTTCTGCCTTAGCAAAGCAGACTCCATAGAGTAAGAGTACTCTTTATTCCATCTGTTTGGGAGATGGCAGGGAAGTGTTCCAAGGATTTATATTGTAAGAGGCAGATATGTGTAAAGTTCAGTGAAAGAAAAGGAAAGGATTAGTGGGAAAGATATGAATTGTGGGGATATGATAACAAATTTGGTGGCTGAAACATTCTACCATTTTGTAATTTTGATAGTGACTATTCGAATGCTGACAAATGAAAAGTGTTAATATATTGGGCTGAATTGTAGGTAGTTTTACCTTCAAGAAATTTTAAATATAATGATCTTTCTGGCCTGTATGTTATGTTTTTTAAGTTTTACTATCTTGTAGGAATAATATAAATTAATCACATAATTAACTAAAAAATTAACTGGATAATTTGTGATTTTCTTTTAATTTTAGAGATGAAGAAAATACAGAAGATATTAAACAGTACAGAACAAGAACTCTGAGTGTTACTTCTGCGGGCAGTGTTTTAAGCTGTTCAACAATTCCTCCGGTAACTATTCAACATTTTCCAAATGTTGATTAGGTCATTACCATGGACAGATTGTAGACACTCATATATGGTCTAGTCCCTGCAGTTGAACAATGAGGAAATTGAGGCCCAGATAGGTTATGTGACTTTGCTCAAGGTTACCCAATGACAGCACTGCAGCTGAAGTGTAAAGATGCACCAGTTTCACTTGCTAGTTCTTTAATTTTGAAGGAGAAAAATAGGTGATTTAAAAATTTTTGGTATCTTAAGTTTTTGTTGGTCATTTAGCAGCTGTGTTCAGAAGAATTTCTTAAGGGACATTGTCTGTGCAGGATAGTGAACACAAATCGTCCAGCTCTTGAGGAGCTTTACTGCCTGCCATCCTTCTCTGCAGGGCACCCAATAGGAAGAATCAGTTTATTTCCTTTGTAAATTTTTAAGGAAAGAGATAAAATTACATCATTGGTATATTGGGTGTTTTCCTTCTGCTTAAAGGCATTAAGTTCAAATTCCATTGAAACCAGTTTTTAGTGATAATTTCACTTAAAATGAACAAAAGAAAACCAATTTAGAAGTTAGAAAGGAGGAAATAAAATTATGTGGAATGTGAATTCAAAATAAAAAAAAGAACTTTGTTTTTACTGAACTTCTGATTTCCAAGTTTCATATATATTTTAAGTTAAAATGTATGTCCTATGGATATAATATGGGTTATTTACAAAATTAAATCAGAATTATCGAAGACAAGCTAAAAATAACATACTGTATTTTATAATATAGCATACTTGTTATGGTTCTAGGAACTTTATTTGATAATAGAAACAATTAGAGCTTGTCAGACCAGAATAAAAGTGTGAAATTCTGTAAATGTTGTTTTTTTTTTCACACTCTTTACTGTTGGCCTTGTAATGTACCTGATTTTCTGGATGTAAAATTCAAATCTATGGAATTTTTGAAGCATCTATTAATTATATTAAAAGATAAAAGTCTGCCTTTAAGTATTATCAATCTGTTTTTATTAATAATTTTTTTATAATATTTTTTATTATATTATGTTAGTCACCATACAGTACATCCCTGGTTTTTGATGTAAAGTTCGATGATTCATTAGTTGCGTATAACACCCAGTGCACCATGCAATACGTGCCCTCCTTACTACCCATCACCAGCCTATCCCATTCCCCCCCCCCGAAGCCCTCAGTTTGTTTCTCAGAGTCCATAGTCTCTCATGCTTCATTCCCCAATATATAATTTCTCGTACTTTTTAGGGGTTCCAGGGTGGCGAGTTGGTTGAGTGTCTGACCCTTGTATTCGGCTCAGGTCTTGATCTCAGAGTCCTGAGATAAAGCCCTAGGCCGTGTCAGGCTCTCACTCATACTACTCTTCCACTCCCTCTGCCCCTCCCCCCTCTCTTTTAAATAAATAAATCTTTAAAAAAAAAAAAGACTTTCTCACACTCTTTGATTGCCTGTCCACCCTTGGCTTTGATATTTTCTATACTTAATGAGTTTTTATGTACTCTTTTTTTCTTTAATTTCTTAGATTCAAAACATAAGTGTAATTTATGTAATTACAGTGGTGTAAAATCGGCAATTGCATATAAAGAAAGTATAGATTACTAATTAATGCTGCTTCCTTAAAAATAAAGGTATGCTGTCTTCTGTATATAAAAATGATGACACTGACTGTCTTTAGGTCTTGACTTTATCCCGTTTCCCTTATAGCTAAAAGGAACTTAAAGTTTAAAATGGGGTCAAACCTATAATGAATTGCATTATAAAATACAAATTTACCTTCTAAAGAAAAAAAGATCTCTTAAGCCTAGCTTGATCAAAGAGGTTTCCCTGTAGTCAGTGGAAACAAATTGATCATCTTAGTTCTACATTCTTTTGGAAATTTGGTCACACTCTTTTCCTTGAGGTCACATTATTTTGTTAAAAGGTTAGGGGAAAACAATTTATTTTGTTACCTCTGTTAATTTGATGATTATTGTTTTACTGTCTGGTAAAAGATTTTCTCTGTGTTCTTTGAAACTGTAATTGTAAGATCTGTTTTCTTCATATAAATACTTTTCTAGTTCTCTGTTATGGGCAAAGGTGCCGCTTATCAACCCTGTTCTTCCTAATATGTAACAGATTCTAATTAAACATTAAGGTATATTGCTTTGTAATAAATATATATGTGGCCAACAATAACAAAACAAACAATGGAATCAACAAAATGCATGATTTTTGTTAATTTTTTATGTACTCCCATAATAATACACAAGTATTTTATTTCGTGTTTCATTTTAAAAAATACATACTAAACGAGATTTTCTCCCCTTTTTTTTAACATGAAAAAAGTAACCTTGTAGGATTCATAAATTGTTCTGGATTAGGTTGAGGTGCGTACATAGTAATCTGTTATCTCCTTATTTTCTTCTTGGTATGATTATCCTATGGTCTTATCAAAGTGAAGAACCAAGGGGAAATTCAAGCAGAACACTTAGAAAATAAATTGATTTTTTTTCATGGCATTATTCTAAAGGCCTCTGAACTCCTCTAGTTTAAATGTGGTGTGTGTTCTACTGTTGTCTTCCTGGGACTTTTCGTCATCTTTCCTAGTTCCTTCTCTTTCTCTTACCTAGTTTACTTCTTTACTTGGCAGTACAGATTCCAGTAATTATATGAGCGAATGGGATGGTCGGTTCTTTTTATTACTAAAAATGTCTTATCCTGTTCTCACACTTGATTGGGAGTTTAAGTGTTCGAGTTGTGGTTTGGAAATAACTTTCTTTCAGAATTCTGAAGGTATTGCTCTTTTGTCTTTGTTGTAGTTAAGAAGATGCTTTTCGGGGCTCCTGGGTGGCGCAGTCCTTAAATGTGTGCCTTCGGCTCAGGGCGTGATCCCGGCGTTCTGGGATCGAACCCCACATCAGGCTTCTCCGCTGGTAGCCTGCTTCTTCCTCTCCCACTCCCCCTGCTTGTGTTCCCTCTCTCGCTGGCTGTCTCTTTCTGTGTCAAATAAATAAATAAAATCTTTAAAAAAAAAAAAAGATGCTTTTCTGGGTGGCTCAGTCGTTAAGCGTCTGCCTTCATTTCAGGGTCCTGGGCCGCATCAGGCTCCCTGCCCCGCTGGGAGCCTGCTTCTTCCTCTCCCACTCCCCCTGCTTGTGCTCCCTCTCTCGCTGGCTGTCTCTCTCTCTGTTAAGTAAGTAAATAAAATCTTAAAAAAAAAAAAAAGATGCTTTTCTAATTCAGGATTCTGGTCTCCTGTTGGGTTAAAGAGGCTATCATAGTTTTCTGGTCTTCCTAGGGTAGGGAAGAATCCTGGGGGCCAATCACACTTATTCTAAACTTTCAGCCAATCCTACAGCTTTTAGTTCTGAAAATCCTGGGATACCAGTTTCTTATAAGCCTCTTGCCTTACTGGGTGTGGATGACTACATCTCATGGGGTATCAGCCTCTGCAGGGTCTTGAATTCTGATTCTTCCCTCTGTTCCACCTCTATTCTCGTACCTTTTTTCCCATTGAGAATCATTAAGACTAAAATTAAGAAGGATGACTTGGTAAAGCCTGTCAGTTGAATGTAGTCTCCTTAACTGTGTTAAATAATGTAAAGTCTCCATTTAACTTACCTGGTCCGAAGTTTTATAGTACACATATACAACCCAAGAAACAGTGTGTTAGGCAGACTAATTCTTCTAGCCCCTTTTTACCTCAGATCCGTTATTCTTTAATTTTTTAATGACAGATTTTTAATAAATGCTTCTTTGTGCCTAGCATAGGGTGGGGCATATTAGCAAGAGACCCTTTCTTCAAACTTTGCAGTGTTTATCTCTTTTTTAGGAAATAAGTTGGATGATGCAAGGTTATGTACAATTAAATAACAGGCTGTAGTGCTTCAGACAAAGAAAAGGTTATTGGGAACAGAATATTCAGACTTTTTATTCATCTTGTAAGTGACATTGGCAGCCTGGGTCTTAAAAATTTGCATTTATACTGAGAAAGCATTCTACATCTCCCAGAAATTGTATAAAGTCTTTTCTATGTAACTGCTGCCATCAGGTCATCTCTACACCTGAAGTTATGAAGACACTCTTGGATACATTTTGACCAGTTGTGAATGCTTTCAAACATAATTTTCTACTGCAAGCCATGTCTACTTTTACCTGGAAAGCAGAGGAACAAGCAGTTTTTATCTTGGGTTTTTTGGTTTTTTATTTCTGTTTTCAGTTTTCCTGATGGACACTAGGTGGCACTATGGCGATTTGTTATTCAAAGAATTGTGTACTACTTTTTGCTATAATCTATATTTCTGTTAGGAATTTAATTTCTCATATTTTGTAACCGTTAGTTTGGTGTTTATTTTATTGCTGGTTTATATAGTACTGTCAGTTTGGAATTTAAGAAATTCATGCTCTTAACAAATTTGAAAAAGTATTAGCAATGTAAATCTGTTTTATTGAATATTTACTCTTTATCAAAATGGTCAGTTATGAGTAATACTAACTCATGAAATCTTTCCAGGAAATGGTGAAACAGAAGGTGAAACGTCAGTTGACAAAACAGCAAAAATCAGCTATCAGACGTCGATTGCAGAAAGGAGAAGCAAATATATTTACAAAACAACAGAGAGAAAACATGCAAAATATTAAATCAAGCTTGGAAGCAGCCAACTTTTGGGGAGAGTAATATATTTAAGATCTTATATATTTTCAAAAAGTTATGATCCCCTTTTAAGCCACGCCTAGTCTTTTCTAGACCAAGACACGTAGATAAATAGATAAATAAACTCTCATTCGTCTATTAATTTGACTCATTTGGTATGTGTCTTCCAAAGAATTACAGTAATTCTGCTAAAGCATTCCAATTCTCCCAAGTATTTTAGGTGACTGGTAAATCCACTAAAAATCTGTTTTTCAAAATAATCTTTCTTAGGAATATTTGGGTATTTTAAAAAATATCTATTACTATTTTTGTTGTTTTTTGTTCTACTTTGTAGGGTTGTTTTGAGGACTACATAAGATAGTGCACAGAAAGCATTTAGAACAACACCCAGCACTTTACAAATATTCCTTAAAGAGTAGTTATTAGAATGATAATTGTAATGATGTTTATCTTTCTGATATTCTAATGATTTGGTTGCATTCTGTTTAGCCACTGGAAGAATTTACTGTCATCTGTTTTTTTCGTTTCCAGTATTAAGGATCAGCGACTAATGCATAATTTTATTTTCTGCTTTTTAAATTGGTAATGCAGTCATGGAAACAGAAAGTTGCCATGGTCTCACCACAGTTTCCACACTTGCCAGTTTTTACGGAGGCCTGAGCAGAAGTACAAGAGTTGGGGGTGTGAGGAGATAGAAGGGATGAAGAATGAAAACTTCTAATTTTTTTAGCTGGGTGGGTCCAGAACATGTTTTCACTTCAACAGTAACAAATAATACAGGAAAGAAAGAGAAAGCCTAAGACATGGTTCCTCCCTCAAAGACTTTGTAATCCAATGAGATGTGAAGATGGACGCTAAAGTATATGTACCTGATGATGAATTCAAGTCTCAGTATTGCCCAATGGGCTGAAAGAGGCATCGCCCGTGGTGAAAAATGGCCACTAGATGGCAGTGTCACTCCACAGTCACCAGAGAGAATGTCCTATGATTACTTGCATCTGTGATAATGATCTGCCAAAAAAAATAACAGGTTTATTTCCAAGAATGATAAAGACTGCAGATTCCCTTTCACCTTTGTAAAATTCATTCTACTATTTACAAGACCTATCATCTAATAAATTACCTTTAACAATGGAGATGCAAGAAAATGTCTAATACAATTCCCCTGAAAATTAACTTATACTAATTTGGGAAGTGTTTACCTAGCTTTGAATTTTAGATGTGTCTTTAAAGTATTTACTAAGCAAATCTACTTTAAAGCATTTTAATAGCATAAAATGGTGTTGAAGACAGCTTAGAAGCATAGAATATTTTGTAATACATATTATATTTAGAATGTCAAAGGTAAACTGGGAATAAAACTATATGACTTCATCCTCAATTTTACTGAGTTGATGAAGTCTACTTTTGGGTACCCACTACATAAAAAACATACTGCTACTTAAGGAACTTTGAAGGCAAGTAAACATAGTTCTTACTCTTAATAGCCTGAGATTTCCTGTGGTTTTCAGAGCAAATTAGTCAAATGCACAAATGTAAACAAATTACTCAGTGTCTAATCACAGCAATTTCTAAAAGATGTTTTTGAGGAGCCATCAATTAGAAGTCAGTTTGCCCTATCAGACAGCATGTAACCCTCATGTTTTAAAACCTCCATAGTGAATAATGAACAAAAACAAAATAAAAGTGTACTACTAATGTAGTCAAGGCATGTACTGTGATTGCTAATAAAACACTTTTCAGTCTGGAAGTTCCAAATTTAAGTCCTGGTTCTACCACTTCCCAAACCTCAGGTGCTTTCTGTAGCCTGTCTACCTTTTTTGATTTATGAAATAAGGACATTTAATACTGCCTGTCTTAAGAGTTATTGTAAAAATTAAATAACACCTCTAAGGAGCTTAGCACAGTGCCTGATATGTACTATATGTTAAGAAGTATTGCTCAAATTATTTCAGGTTACCAAAAGGAGGATTCCTGAGCAATCTTTCATATATTCAAGGTCACTGATATTTTGACCACGATCCTTTCAGTGTTGTTTTATGTAGACACATACATGCTTTGCTTGTAGGCTTGCATCCTCTATTTGTTGCTCCTATTAAGTAAGTTTCTCCTGCAAGATAATGCAGTTTATACTTGTGCTAAATAACCGTGATATCGGTATCCATTGGTCTGTTCTTTGGTACATAGCTGGCTATCTTTGAGCTTTCTCCAGAACCCTATCGATCTTTACAGGGTACTAACCAGAAGATAACCACTCTTTTATTCACATACTCAGTAAATTTTAAGAAAAAACAAAGAGTTGCCTAATTAAAGAACTTACCACGTAAACCTGCTGCCCTAGAAGTTTATCAGCCGTTGCCAGAAGGTGGAGGGATGATTTCATTACGTTCTCAGGGAAAGCACTACACTGAGGTGTAGGTTTTTTCAAGTCACATTCAATACTCTGGGTGGCTAAGGCTCACCATCTCCATTGTTCTTCATCTCTCTTTAGAACATCTCCCTAGAGAGCATCAGACCATATCTTAGCTTGACCTTGATTTGCTGTATGAAGGTCTCAACCATCCTATGCAACTGTATGTAGAAGGCTGGGAATGAGGTAAAGTTCAGAATAAGCATGACTACATGTTTGTGTAATAACTGAGAGTGTGGGAATAACTCCAAAGTCTACAACACTTGCAGTGAGTGACTAATACTGTTACATTTTAAATATAATTTTTCTTTTACTTTAATATTGTAAATAAATGGTGACATTAAAATTAGCATTTTATATAACATTTAGAATCAGATTATTGTAGCTTAATGCATAAATAGGAGTATGTCTCATAACACGAAATATATTACTTGGAGTATTTGCCAAAATATTACATGCTTCCATTTAAAAAAAGTAACCACTTGAAATGAATGAATCAAAAAAAAATGCTTACTGTAACTGCTGTTAGAGGTTTGGTTTACATTAGGAAAATACAATGTTCAGAGAAGTTTTGCAAATGCTTGATGTTGTCTAAAGATATTGGGGGAGTATACAGATTTTTGTTGGCTGAAAGCCTCCACTGTGTTTGGAGAGACAAGAATAAGCACGCAACAATTACATGACAGTACAAAGCTGACGGTACTAAAGAGCCTGGTACCATTGATCTCATGCTGAGGAACTTCCAAGGACAGTGGATAAGTGAAAGACCAGAGTAATTTGGTGAGTTGTGGGGAAGAAGGCTTTGGTTGAATAAGTAGACCGAAAAAGACCTTGCAAAGAGGAAATCATGCAGAAATTGAATGTAATATGCTATAGTTAGGAAAGGGGCGTTATGCAACAAAGGACCAAATTAAGGATGATTTTGAAAATTTTTTTGGAATTGATGTATTTCAAAAGGATCAATTGTAGATTTTGAGCACTGTAGTGATTTGATTTTGAAGGTGTTGGGAGGGTGCCTGGCTGGTTCAGTTGGTAGATCATGCAACTTTTATTTTTTTATAGATTTATTTATTTATTGGAGAGAGAGAGAGCACACACACACGCACACATGCGTGAGCAGGCAGGGCAGGGTGGGGGGGCAGAGGGAGAAGCAGGCTCCCCACTGAGCAGGGAACCTTGCAAGGTTCTGGATCTATCCCAGGACCCTAGCATCATGACCTGAGCCGAAGGCAGACATTTAACTGACTGAGCCACCCAGGTGCCCCAATCATGTGACTCTTGATCTTGGGATCATGATCAAGCCCCACGTTGGAGGTAGACATTATTTAAGAAATCAAAAATTAAATTCAAAAATAATAAAGGGTAGGAGGGAAAACAAGGGAACTTTGTCAGTGTTAGACAATTTTTTGGAAGAAATCAAACAAGCTAAAATGTTGCACAGCTTAAGTATTAAGATTAAGACAATTGGGGGTAGAATCCTATTATACTAGAGGTATAGAGATACTTGATCACCTTATTTTTATTTTAGAAATGAGAAAGCATTTTTAGATGTAAAATTACTGGCCCAAAGTCACATGGAGTAAATAGGGTTGGGAGTGAGTGGAAGGAAAAGATGGAATTGATACATACCAGAAAGGCAAAAGGTAGAAAAACCAGAGTGCTCAAGTGGTTTAGAACTTTATATCTAGCCCAGGGGTTTCTTCTGCAAGGTCACCAACGTCCACAAACTTTGACTTGTCTTCCTGGTGTGGGGTATGAGAGGAGACAGTCCTTACACCCAGGTCCAGGTTTTGAGTCCTGTCCCCCACAAAATTTCCTCCCTTTTTAGAAAACAGGGGTTTTTGTTTTTTCCATGATAAACCTTTCATTTTCTCACAGGCCCAAGAAAACCCATCTCAATAGACTGAAGCCCTGAGTGGAACACTTCTGGTTTTTCATGGGGAGGTGGGAGGGGAGTCGGGTGGTAGGGTGGGGAGTAGTACGTTTTGCTTGAGATAAGGCTACTGGGGTACCTGGAGAGGATGAGAAGAATATATTATTCTCTAACTTGGTCTTTCACTAGTTTTCATCTTGTGGAAACATAGGCCCCTTTTCTATACAGTTTTCTATTTCCTTTAAACAAATTTTGAAAAATATTTCTTCTGTGTCAACAGGATGCATGCTAAGTGCAGCACTCTGGTAGTTACTGCATAGGAAGTGAAATGGAAATTATAGTTTACAGTGTGAAATGGATGGGCACAAGGCTTTTATCTTAATGTAAGCATATCCATAAATATACCCTGAATTGAATTAAGAGTATACTAATGATGCAATCTTTACAGGAAACTTCATCTAAAATATATGGAGCTATGAAATTACTGGCTTGCTTGAACCTAACGTATCCATCAACTAATCTCAGGTTTAAGTCATTTATTTACAACCAATAAACATTCTTCCTGGGTTTGTTTTAATCTAATATTAATTTTTTTTCATAGTCTAAGTTTTCATTTTACATTGCTCATTACTGTCGCAAAGATTTAAACATTCTAAATAATTCATACCCCAGAAACATGACTATCAAAAGAAAAAAAAAAAAGGTAGCTTCACTTAGCCTATGTAAACGCATGTCTCATCCCCCAGCATGCCCTGCCTTTATACAAGACCTCAACTCTTATCATTTGAGGAGAGGCTCAGAGACTCAGCTGGAGTTCAGACACCTCTTTTAGGATCAATCTGATGACTTTATAGCCACAACTTGTATAAAGTTTTTTTCTCGAACACCCAGCAAAATAAACTGTCCCAGACAACAGAAGGTGAGGAGGGGGGCAGGGGACGTAGGGGGATGGTTCCTGTGAGAAAATGCAAGGAGAGGGAGAGAAACCAATAATTAGATAACCTTATATGAAATAAAATACTGTTACAAAGGCCACTGAAAAAATTCACTCCCAAAACAAAACATGTTAAACTATTCTTTTCAAAATACATATTATGCTGGATGTCAGCCAGCCACAGTTAAGATAATCAGTTCAGTTTTCACAGAACACATATCTAATGATCCAAGGGCTTGACATCATTATCTCCAATCTTAAACAAACATTCAAATTCTCTCACCTTTAAATATTTCTGAGTTTATCCTGAAAATTTAACCTGTCAACTAGTAAAATCTCTGGTGAGATCTTTGGCCTCTGCAGTATTTCTTAATCAATTTTTACTTCTCTTCCAAAACCAAATACCAAGAGAGGGCTGCATAATTACTTACGTAAAACAGTCAAGGTGGCATGGGCTCATTCAGGCCCCCAAATATATATACGTGTATTTATATTTATATATATATATTTTTATTAACATAATATACTATATAATATAATATATAGTAACAGAAGTTTCAGATAAACAGGTGTACTCTCATTGTGCTTTCTGGTTAAGAGTTGATTCTGAGTGCCCTGACAAGGATAAAGAGCAGTTCACTAGCGGTTTTATCTGGTGGGGAGGATATTATTTTAAGAAAGCATTTTTTGTAATATTGTATGTAAATGAAGAGATGTACATTCTTTTAACCTGTAAATGGGATATTAATCAATTTTCTAATTGTTCTTGTAGTTAAACAGATTAGTACTTATTGATGATTTCCTAAATGCAGTGAAATATCAAGGTAAAAATGTCTGAGATAAAGTTATCTTGTTACTTGTGTCTTTTGAATTTATTTTGTCTGAAGTTGCCTTTCTAACTGACCTTCTTATAAATACCTTGATTCAAACATCTCATTGGTCCTTTCCCAGTTGAGAGTTAACAAAGTTGATGTTAACCAGCCATTCATTCTTCCTACTGGTCTCTTCAGCTTTGTTTAGCTGACACTAAACAGTCATTAGTCATTACCTCTGCAAAGTCAGTTTCTTCCTGGCCTTGTCCTTCTTCACCCTCTGACATACCCCTAGAAACAGCCTTGCTCACAGCCCTGACCCTCTTTGGCAATCTAGCTCTTAGGCCCTTCCAGCTCCCTTCACCCATCTCCCATTGGAATCTGGAAGGAGCTGCTATCAGCTGTTTCCCATTGTGTTTGTAAAGGATATAGTTTCTCTATTTAACTACATGACTTTAATTCTTTTTCATTTTATTTACTTTATCTTAAATTGTAAATTTTTAAAAATCAAAACATTAGCAAGTAAGTGAAATTATTTCAGGGAAGATAATCTTCCTAAATTTCAGTCAGTGTTTTCTCTGTCCCTCAGTCACTTGATTCCTAGAGATGAGTAGTTATGACTTGGCTCAGGCTCAGTTACTGCGGGCCTCTTCTTTGTGGAGTCTGCATGCCTGCACGTCTGGAATTTCACCCTCTTCACTACAGCCTCACCTAAAGGCCCATTCTCACTTACCTGTCGCAGCCTCCTCCAGGACAGAGCAGATCCTGAAGTGGGGAGGCAAGGAAAAGAGTGGAGGTTTTTTTCTGTTTTTAACTAAAGATGATTTTTTGATGAATTTATTATGTGTTTTAACATTCTGGATGTTATTTCAATTGGTGACCTCTACTTCCATACCCTTTTTGTGCCTGTAATGAGCCGCTTAATAACAAGCATTACTGGAATGATAAGAATGAATTTTCTTTTCCTTGCCAGCAAAATTATTGTTTCCATAGACTTTTTTGTTGCATTGTGCATGAAATGGTGCAAAATATACCACCTTGATTCTTACATTCTCAGAGTTCTGTACTCCCTGGGAGCTTCATAGGTGTGCTGTTGCCCTGAGCCTTCCTCTTACATTGGGTAATAAGTTTTGAATACTAAATATGTCGGTTGGATGCCATTTCTCAGACTTCTGAGTAGTACTCTAACAGGATTTGTAAAGACATCATTTTGGTTTTCACTGTAGTCATCTACCCTTGTTTTAATACTTAAGTTTTTCTTTTGGCATATGCCTACATATGGTTGAAGTTGACAGTGAAATCTAGCATGTGAACCATAGAGTCTGTATGAAATAGACATATTGCTTAGGGTTTCTCAAGCTTTTCCATCTCCGTCAAGTACTTTCTCCATCAAAGACAGAGAAAAGAAACCACTGGGTTCGTTTTTTATGTCTTACTTCGGAACTCTAGGGTGAGAAGTCTTTATGGGTGGACAAGGGGAAGAAATGTTTAGCAGAAGATTTGGAAAACTTCTGCTGAAGCTTTGGACCTGATCCGAAAGAAGAAACCATACTATCCAATTGGAATGTTGTACAGTCCCCTTTCTAGAATTCTTTTTTCATTTCTTAAAATATAACTCTGTAAAGATCATGATATTTTTATAAAATTATCTTTGCAAAGCTGTTTTGGGGTTCTCTAAGCAGACTCTTAGAGTTTGCCTTCTTTAGAAAAATCTTGGGGAAGTTGAAGATTAATTTTCTTAAACTCTTAGCATTGGTATCTTTTAATTCACCCTATTGTGTCTCTCATATTGTTGAAAGGATATGAGGTTTACTGTGGAATTAGAAGTTATCTATTTGAAGACCAGTCCAGCTTTTGGGAAATAAGTGTATGACTTTTCAAAAGGCTAGAAAATGTGTGATAATATTCGTGGTCATTTGTAATATAGCCACAGAATCATAGATGTTAGATCTGAAAGAAAGCATCTAACTCAACCCCCTGATTTTCTAGATCAGAACTCTGAGCCCAGAGATGAGTGACTTCTTCAAAGTTATACAGGTAACAAAAATTAGATCTTACTAATATAAAATTCAGTGTTCTTTCCACCACACAACACAGCTAAAATATTTTTATGTACTGCTAGAATTAAATTTATGCCCATAAAAAGTCCATTTATTGATTGAAATCTGAGCATCAACCAATTTTTTTATTATCAGTCTCATTCATTTGAGAATTCCTGTTTTTCTGTAATGGGAACCTTAAATATCCTGGTTTCCAATTTAGTATCACACTGAAAGTACTTGCATTCAGTACTGAAAGTACGTTGTGTCCAATCACTGCATAATAATAGGCTTTTTGTCTTCAAACCATCTAGTTTCTCTTTTAAATTATAAACTCATGAATGGCAAGGATACTGATATTTCTTATTTGGCTCAGCCCATGTAAAGTACACTTTAGGACCCTAAGTAAGTGTCTTAACGAAGTGCTACTTCTTTCAAGTTCTTTTTTTAATAGTATCTTTGCACAATGGGGCAGCCCATGTCTCTGTTGTGTGTAACATGTACTCCCTGTGGGCATTTACTAAGTAATAGTCATTATGATAAGAATGATTATTACAGCCCCATTTCTTCTGTTTTTTTTTTTTATTAAGCCCACCCTTCTACCAACTAGCTGAAGAAGCTTATCACATGCAAACCTTTTACTTTTATATTGTCTTTAAAGAACTGTTTTCAGTTAATCATATAATACAACATAATTATGGAATCTGAAAATTGGAAAGAACATTGAAGAGCACTGTCTTGTGCCCACTCTGGAAAAATATTTAAGTAAAAGTAGAGTAGTCCTCAACAAGTCTTCAATAACTAACATAGGTTACAGCCATTAAAATCAGTTCTTTTATATCTGGTATAAATCGTAATTACTGCAATAGAATCCTATGACTTATATTTATGTCTCCTTTGGGAAACTATTTAAACTTGTTGTAAGTGGTATGGAAAATAGAGACATATTAAAATCTATTAAGATATTTTAGTAACTGTAGTCTTTTGAAAAATATATTTTGCTTCTCCTGAAAATTTTAAGAGAAAGAGTTACCATGAGCTGAAAGGAAGTGAGTATATCAGATTTCACTAAAGTCAATCCTGGGAATGATTGCCTTGAAGGATAAATAGGAAAACAAACATTCCCAGGCAAGTCAAAAGACAGTGCACTTGGTTTTACTTGCCACTACCCATCAGAAGTTACTATAATTGGATGAGGGGAATAAAATTTAAACTTGGTTCCCAAAAAGATGCTCCTGAATTCAAATAGAAAGCATAATCTGGTCCCTGGCGATATCCATAATCTTTCTTCTTTACCAAAGAAGAATTTAGATTGTACTAATTCTTAACTGGAAATCCTGCTCTGGAAATTCCTTTGTTACTAAAGTAATTTCCTTGAGAAATAGCCTTCTTTATTTTATACTGGAGAGAGCATATCTGAAGATGGAGGACCAAAAGAAATACCCAAGTCAGAAAGCTGTACACCATTCAGGCAAAATCTGGTTGGAGAGGAAAGCTGGTCCCATGATTAGCGAGCTTCCCCAGCTAGCCTGTAGGTGGGTGTGTTTAACAGAAGGAAGCAATGGGAACCGGCCTGTCAGCCAGCCTTTAGAGCTAATTAGCTCAGCATACAACAAAGATAAGTGAGCCTGGGAGGAGGGCCCCCTGAGGGGTCTTTAGATTCTGGGAAATGTCTGATTGGCAGATGTTAAAAGGGATTCTTTGGTAATCCTGTGCATCAATGAGCTGCACAAATTCAGTCCAGGACTGCAAGAATTCAGGCATGAGGACACTGTGCAGCAGGCTCACACAGGCAGACCCAAGATGGACAGAACCTTGGAATCCCTGAGACACATCATTGCCCAAGTCTTGCCTCACAGAGACCCGGCTCTAGTCTTCAAAGACTGTAAGTACTGAAGGGGAAAAAGTTTTCTGAAAATAGTCTTAAACGTCTAGTCACATCCTATTTAAGTATGATTTCTCCTAAATCTCTGTAGTCGTGTGCTATGGTCTAAGTGATATTTAACGTGTTCCTGACTTCAGTCAGGAAAATGATTTCATTTCACCTACGGGTATTAGTCGCTGGGTTATTTTGTCACTGATACACTTACTAACTCTTTGGATGTCTTTTCTAAAATACGAGACTGTCCTAGGACTTAATGAACTCTTCCAGATGCTTCTTTAAATAAAGCAAGGCTGATTGCTACTGAGATTAAAACTAAAAATAACTTCAATATGATAATAAATTTCTATATTTGTTAACCTGTTTAATCCTCAATAACATATATTAACTGTGTTAAATCAAATATTGTGTCTGAATATTTTTGTTGTAAACAAACAACAAAAATCACCAGTGAGCTCTTAAATTTTGGTAACAAATTAAAACATTTTAGTTAAAAGGCCAATAAAATTAGAGTCCTCCCACCTCTGCATCATCTCACCCCCCCAAAAAAATCTAAACAGCTATGGCAAAGTTATTTCAAAATCTTTTTTTAATGATTATGAAAAATAATTCAATTTAGTTCTCCAATTCTAGCAATACTATTAAACCATTTGTCATGTAACTTAGTTTCTGGAACCAATTTGATTTCCTGCTGCTGCAAAACAGACTATCTTCGTGTTGTATCTTATCTACAGTGAGTTTCATATTACAAAGGGCTTCTGAAATAGAATTTTGCTATGGAACTGCCCAAAAGGTAAAATGCATATGGAATTTTTTTTTCTTCAATAAGTTACAGCTTTCTTTGTGAATCTTGTTATGTTTGTCTCCATCAAAACATCAATGCTTTGGATTTTTGCTCTCCAATTGCTGAATAATGTTAGTTTCCAGATGTCCTTTTAGTTTATATTTCTCGTATGTGTGGTGAAGAAAAAAATGTTAGGCCATTTTATTTTATAAAATTTTCTTCTTAGAAATTAAATTGTTACCATTGTGCCCTTTAATGGCATATTAAAGTGCTTTATTTCCTTCCTTTCTTCCTTCCTATCTTCCTTCCTTCTTTCTTTCTGTCTTTTTAAATATTGTCTTCAAGCATATGTCAATAGCTATGCTAGACAAATAAAAATCACTCCTCCCCCAATCTATCCTGGAGTCTATTCAGGATTGGTGTGTTTCTTTAAGTGAAAAGGGAAGGAAAGAATGTCTTTCTCCTACAATAGCACTGAATTCACTAGTGAAGGGTAAAAGGGCTCTTGACCTGCTCAAAGCTTTGGATAAATTGTATAGAACCAGGGGTCTTATGCTGAGGGTTTAGAGAGTGGACGCAGTAAAAAGAAATAGAGGAGCAATTTTTCTCTGAGTTTCTTGTAAATTTAAGAAGTTTAATCTGAAATTATATGGTCCACTTTTTAAGCTTAACTAACCCCCAGGAATTGTTTACAGTTTAGCAGAGAGAATAAAATAGAAAAGGGATTAAAATAAAGCATCCATTATGTTTTGTCATCCAGACCTTTGCAGGAACTCTTTTATATGGAAAGATAAAGAAGTGTCCCATTTCATATATTTCATTCATTAACATAGGACCTAAATTTGATCAGATAGCATTGCCTGCTTACCCTGGAATGGGCTGTACTCTACAACTGCTTGCATGGCTTAATAGATGTGAGTATTAAACTGCTGATCCTCTCCACTCAGGTGTTTCTAATCTGAACATTGGCTAAATGAAAGTAAGCCAAATAGCAAATTTCTGTACCAGCACTTTTTATAACATTGAAACATCCAACCACTCACCATCCTCATGGAATAAATGGGAACAGGCTTATTCACTTTCTGGGGCAGGACATCAAAAGTCTGCCTGGGGGTTATGCCATGCCTTGGCAGCCTATCGTGCACGTGCCAGAGTTTAGCACGTGGACTCATTTTCTTTGGCACACCCATAAGCTGCTGCCACCACACTCATTTTTTACACATCTTGTAAAAAGCTGCCATCAGCCCTGAATGGCAGGTTCTGAGCAGCCTCCTCTCTTCCTAGTTACTCGTGGCCCCTTGTCCCCCACCCCAGTCCAGTCTCTTCCTGCCAGAAGGACAGAGCTAAGCATTTGAATACATCACTGCCAAATCCTTAAGAAAAATTGCTACCTTGCTTGCCTGCAAGATGAAAAGCCAATCCAAGAATTTTTAAAACCCAGCACAGTTGAACAAAGGAGCATTAACACTCTCTCTGTCTCTCTCTCTCTCTCTCAAAGTGTTTTTCTTAATTTCTATAAATGCAAGGGCAGGTTTTTTCTCTCTTCATACTTTGGAAGCACAATACAAGGGATGTAAATGATCATTTGATTTTTTTTTTTTTTTTTTTTTTTTTTTTTTTTTTTTGCCTTCAACAGCTTTTGATTTATTTAAAAACAAGCAATTGTAAATTGAATTTTCTCTTCAAGCTGGTCAGGAAAAGCACCCAGAGAGTTTTCTGGTCTGAGACCGATACACATGGGGATAGTTACATTCATTTAAGGACATATTATTTGGATGCTTTTCTCAGCCAAGAAGGCCCTCCAAGTGGCATTTTGCAATGCATTAAATCTCTCATTTGTTTGAGACAAGGTGTTCATCTGGCAATAGTTGCGCTTTTGTTTTTTTCTTTCCTAGGAGGAAGTGAATTCCGTAAAAATTTTTGCTCTTTTCCAGAACTACTTCGCATTTCAAATGAAAAATAATGGAAAGATATTTTAAATAAGGTGGGCTCTCAATTTGAAATTTATTGTCTAAGCTGACACTGGACTGTTCTCCACTGCCTTAAATGTCTCAAATTTGTAACAAATAGTGCTAGGAGTCTCCAAACCACCAAACAGAATCTCTTTGCAGGGAAATTAAGGCATATCTCCGTGTTGCCTTCCATTCCTGGCTTTGTTCAACATCCAGTTTCTTTTCATTTGTCATGTGTCACAACCAAAGATGAGCTATCCTAAAAGCATCCCTTGTCAGCTATTTAGAAAGTGTGGGTACGAGCTTACTATTTCCTTGCCACTGCTTGACAGTTCCTCATGTGCTTTCTCAAAGGAAATCCACATGATTTCAAGATGGCTGCACTTTCAGATTCTACTCTGAGTATTAACTCTTTACCTAACAAGAGTATAATATGCTTCTCTGCCATCTTTGGGCTTGCTCTTTATCCATTCACAGTAATGCTAGGATATCAAGTCCTCATCATGTGATGACAGGCACTATGTTAGGAACATTTATTCACAACAAACCAGTAATGTAGGTTTTGTAGGTAAGGGAACCGAGTCTTCTGGAAGTGGCTTGCCCAAGGTCACACGGTTAATGAGTGATAGAGCCAGAATTCAAATGCTATATTCCAACTCCTCACCTTTAGCCACTATAGGACATTGCGTCTCAGAAGTGTTACATTACCTTGTGATTTGTGCTGTCAAGGGAAAATGGGGGGGAGAGAGGGGCATTGAAATGAGCTCTTCTGGGAAAATGGAGGGAACCCATTAAATAGGCATATCTGAACAAGAATGTGACAGGAGAGTTGGAGGGGAAGGGCATTTTTGAGGAGAAAGAAGAGCTTGTCCAAAGACATATCAGCCAATACAAAAACAGTGCATTTGGGAAGGTGGAGACAAGGCTATAAAGACAGGTGGGATCACACAGAAGTACAGGCAACAGGGAGCCACTGGAGTTAACAGTGATGTTAGATTATTTCTACAAGTTTATGACCTTAATGTTGCATTGGGAAAAATACTGTATTGACATGTGTTGGAGGTACACTTCCTGATACTAAGGAACAATTGCAGCTTTTTCAAAAGCAGAAATCCTCTTGCCCTCTTGCCCCTTCACACAAGATGCAAAATTTGCAAATGTAAACCTGCTTGTAGTGAGAAATCACTTTGACTAACAAAGCCAAGATCAAGGCAAACTTTGTTAAAATGATTATTAAAAAATGATCTTTGTTGTCATTGAAGCCTTGAGAATCTCTTGGTTTCCAGCATTGACTGATAAAGTGATGTTAGATTTCATTAATATGTTTTCCCAAATTTCATAATGAAAAAGTGAGAAGAAACCTTTACTAAATATTGCACAATTAGAAACAAATTTCTCACATATTTGAGGTGCATTAACTTCCATTTAGGAAACATTTTTCTGCATGAAAAGTTTTATTTATATCAGATAGGTGAATACTTCGAAAAGTACATTTTTACCCTTTGGAAAAATTGGACTAGACTATAGAGCTATTAAAAACATCTTAGTAATCATGAATCTGGCTGTATGCAACCCAAGAGAGCAAAAATCCTCAAGAGTGAAGTATTTTCTCCATCCCATGCTTTTTAGTGTAGTTATCTGAAATCTATAAATTTGATGATACATTTATGGTTTTCGCATTTCACAGAAAGGAATGGAGTAGGATGTGAGGGATGAAGGTACTTGTGCAGTAAAATCTCTACACATATTGCATTGCATTCCACCACATAAAATGTGCCTAAAGGAATATGGTTAAGGAAAAAAAAAAAAAAAACCTCCACCACTCACTAGCTTATTTTGGATTAACAACTGCATCTTAATTACAATAATTTGACTTCTGATAATTTTAGCATCTAAACTGTGAACATCCATTGTACTGAAGCCTATTCAAATGCTAGTTTTACTTTATTATAGGATACAACTAGTTTTATTTTAATTATACTGAGACAAATGCAGATTTTGGTTCAGCTATTAGTGGCATAAGCACTGTTCTCTAATCCTTTTTTCAGTATATATACATTTGGTAGATTTAAATACTGAAAGTCTCAGCCCCAGAGGAAAATTTTTCAAAATGGAAAAAAAATAATAATACGTGGCCTCTTGATCACTTAATGGCCATCTGTCCTAATACATTTCTTTTTTAATATATAAGTAAGATTTAACAAATCAAACTATGATCGACATTCAACCTGTGATCAAATCTAGTCCTCCTTCATAGTCTGCTGTCTCATCTCACTGTAGGCTTTTTTTATAACAGTTAAGATTTGTTAGCCTGATCTCAACTTTAACAACTTCTGAAACTCATGTGTTAAGTTACAGCCATAATAGGATACAGCTGCACAAGGGTGAGTTTCTAAGTCATGATTTTTCTGTTTAAATGATACGGTTTTACTGATTATGTGCTACAGATTGATTTAAGAAATGTAAGACAACTTTAGAAGCCTTTCATAAAAGAATCTTCTGTATTTAATACATTTCATATTGAAGTTTTAACCCCAAAGGCTCTTACTTCTTTTTCTCCGTGTTCAAATGCTCATGTAAGTTTAGACTGTCAAGGTAAACAATCTTATTTTAAAAGAAAAAGAAAAAGAAAAGATTCTTATTGAAAGTTTAATATCGACAAAATAGTCAATTATTACACTCCCTGTAGTTCTCTATATTCTTTTTCTGGTGTCCATGAAATGCTATCTGAATTATGGTTTTGCTTTTTTTTCCCCCCTACTGCGATGATAATCAATTGATCCCTATTTTGATCTCATCCCCTTAGGCAGCTGTGGGAACCTTTCATTTAGTCACCACTCTTTTGGCGCTCATGGCCTATACTATGTAGTTTACATTTCTCTTGTGCATTATGAGTTATAGCTTTGCTGGCATGTTTTTGTCCACACCTAAGTTGGAAGTCCCAGGAGGGCAAAGCCATATCTTGCACTTCCATGTGCCCTCCCACAGGGTCAGGCTGCTAGCAGGTGCACAAGACATTTTTTCGTTGCTGATTAGTTGGTTTTCTCCCTCTCAAAAGGGAGAAAGATTTTTCCTATTGTCAGGTGTTCTCCTTTATTATAAAATAAACTGTACCTTCATAAACATGATCCACTGAAACCTTAATCACAGCTTAATTGCATGCAAGGTTAAACTGAAAGCCAGATGAAAGGATGGAGGAAGAAGGGGCTCTGGAAACAAGCACAGCCACCTCAGACAGCTTCCCCAGAGCACTGTCTTGGGTTGATCATGGTAGAGCACCCTAAATCATTCCATACACCACATTGGCACAGTAATTTAGATTGCCAGCTTTTCACGGTCTAACCTCAACTGTGAGTCACCAAAGACCGTGCACCATGCTCTTTAGGGCAAAACTCTATCTATCCTTGAACTTGTACATAAACCCTAGTTAGATAGCTATTGCAGAGTTGTGAAGGGCTTTCTTATAATGACTTATTCCTAGGGAGAATACATTGTATGCCTAAAGCCACATTTGCACAGATTGACCATTTCAACTAAACAGAATTGGTCGGCAAAACAACCAGTGTTTGCTTTTATTTTTTTTTTAATCTTTGATTAGTTATCTAAAATCAACAGTCCTACAAAGTCTCCTAAATACAGTGTAATGTCAGTGCCTGATGGAACATGGGAAAGATACGTACTTCCTGATTGGTTAAATAGATTACATCAGGTTTTTATTTTATGTAGCTTTTGTGATTGGATGACATCATCTGACCATGCTGCATATATAAACCACACATGGGAACTCAGGCATGCTAATGCTGTTCAATTCTGGTATACTTAATGATCTTTTATGTTATTTTAATTTGTCTTTGTGATTCTTTCTTGCTCCTTCATATTCTCTCCCCTTTGCCTTCTTAAAAAAAATAACCCAGTACTTCCAAAGATATAAAAAATAGATGTCACTTAAGTTTCCCCCCAAATGATTTACAGTTCAGCTATTTTAAATTTTGAAGGTGAAAATTAAACCAAAAAGAATGAGATATTTTTTGCACATTTTGGACAATCTCCCAAAAGGTTGACTTTGTAAAACAACCCAAAGGGTCATAATTCCCTCAAGAAAAGTATTCAGGGAAATGCATGGGACTAGGGCAGAAGAAAAGAAAAGGCAAACAAAAGGAGAAACACAACCAGCTTTTCAGCTGCTGAAAGAGCTAGGTGCCGTACTCTGGAACATTTATACTAAAAGAAAGTTCCTCTCCTAGGGACAAAGTAACATTCCAAGCTGTCTCAGTCCTGCAGTGTAGCTGTAGCTATCTTTGAAAGAGTATCTACACATAAGAAAAAGGGGCCCAAGATTCCTATAAGTTGTACCTGACCTGACACACAAGCTGTGTCAGCAAGATTCCATTAGCCTGATCAAAACCTCACAGGGCCTGAAGATGGTTATAAATGATTAGGCAGCTAGGTCTTTTGGTCAGTGTCCTGGAGTTTACCAAGTCAACCACAAGACCCAAAGATACCACATTTTGCAACCCATTTGGCACGAATCATAAAGTGGCATCCCACCTTGAGCTTGCCCCTTGAAGTATTTGAGGGTCTTTTTCTATTTTTCCTCAAAAAAAAAACAAAAACAAAAGCAAAAAAACTAGGAGATCACATTTGGCAAGAATAAGTTGTACATGATCAAATTGCTGGAATAGAAAATACTAATTAAGTTTATTTTAAAATATCACCTACTAAGGCTAATTTAAGGATTATATTAAAATATTGCATAACATAAATCCATCTGTTTGGAGGCAGAGATTCAGTTTGAAAATATGTTAATCATCTTGAAATCCCTTTAATGATTTATCCTTAAATGGTAGCCTTTCCAATTTGTCTTTAACTGTTTTGGCAAGAGGTATTTTACCCAGCTAGAATTTTTTCTCTACAAGGCAAAAAGAAAGTGGTTCTTTTTTTCTGATGAATTTATGACATACTTTTAAGAGCCCTTTTTGCTAACAAATGACTGTCTCTCATGCAGGACTTATCTCACATTAAGTAATTGAACTGGGCAATGAACTATAATGTTTCTATTTTCCTGAAGCATAAGCAGTCGTTAAACATTAATTTTAAATAAAAGTTAGCTCCTCTCATTGTTTCTGCTAAGAGCAGTTCTATTGCCTTTAGCATCCATTAGAAAGTGAATAATTTGGACAAACATCCCTATTTCCAGATTTTGAGATGTAGCATTTAATCCATTTATTTTCTGGCTATTATGAAGCTTTGACTTTTGAATAATATCCAAAGAGCCTTCTCTTTTCCACCTCTGAACTCTTTACATATTTTGGGAGTAAATAGCACAATGTGTACAACTAGAGGATTTTCAGATGTGCAGACTGTTTTAGAATGTTAAATGATAGGTTTCCAATCCAGGAACAGTCAGTTTCAAAGACGCAGTATGCAAGCATATAATCATGCCATTTCCTTTCTTCCTTCACCTTCTTTAACCACAAATAATAGCTAACACTCTCATGCTTACTATGTGTGAAGCTCTATTCTGAGCATTTTCCGTTTAAGCCTTACAGAAACTCTGTGTAGGAAGTAGCGCATTTTACAGGTAGAACTGGAGCAGTTAGGTAGGTATCTTACAATGGTACAGACGGGATTCAAACCCGGGTATTCTGGCTCCAGATTCCTTGCTTTTAACTACTGAGTAAATTGCTTTCTGGTTGATAAAAGGCAGAGAGACAAGATGCAGTGCATGTTACTGTGTTTGAACCAGTAACTGTACTTGAGGACTCTTCTATAACATACTCTATGATCCATGGGACATTTACATTCTATACATCTTAGAATGCCCATATGCAAACCTAAATCATGTGTCCCTATTGGCATCTTTATCGCATCCAATCCATGAAAATGACAAGCTCTGAATTTGTAGGATAAAAGCCCTCTGAGTGTCTAGTTATTGATGATCTTGTCTGAAGGGGCTTTGTGCTCCTTCCAGGCTACAAAATGAATCTTCTCTTGCTTGTCTCATCCCCTACCCACTTCTCATAGATTTTTATGCCCAAACTCCTCCCAGAAACTTTCTCATTGGGGTCACCCAGATCTACAAGAGCGGCCATGCGTTCTCTCCAAGTGCCTGGGTGCTCCCTCCCACCACAGCAGCACAGCACCTTAGGTGAAGACCAAGGGCAAGGGACTTTGTGGTCCTGCCATTCTTACCCACTCAGGTAACACTAGGGCACTAGGACAGTAGGCTTGATTTCCAATTATTAGAAGAAGCTAAGTCCCCTCATCCTTTCCTATGCCCCCTTACACAATTCCTTGGCTGAGGCATTATTATTAGTTTTCTTACTCTCTTTGTCAAGGCAACTTTTCTCTCATCATGGTCTAGATCTCATTCTTCTGAAGTGGCTCAGCTTAGGCCTTCCTCCAGGGTAGATTTTTCCTGAACTTTTCAGCCCATATTCATTTATTTCCCTCCCTGTATTGATTTAATTATTGTGCCTTAAATTTTTAGGTTTTAAATATTACTTTAAAATCATCTCTGTTCTACAATATAACACTCTAATATCTTCTTCACCAATTATATTATGCATATATTATTTCTGCAATCAATACATTTTTATGGGAAGAAGCCTGTTTTGAGCTTCTTTTTTTCCAGGTCAGGGTCATCATATAACCATGCCAGTGCCACAATTCTGCTTAAGTATGGTGTTCTGTTCCACTAATCTCAGAAGCTACTTTCAAATCCTCTTCAACATGCTGTTCCAGGCAGTCAACATAAATGGATTAGGGTTGGCACTCCAAGACAAATTACTCATCATCTCCATTCAGGATTTTCCTAAACCCTAGTTATTATGAAAGTAAAGACCTAGCTAGAAGAGTGACAGAGTGACAATCATGTGTCTACTCTGACCAGGCTTGATCTTTCTGCACCTACTCCACCATCTCCAGCCGAGACATGGCTGCCACCACATCCATGCTGTGTGAGCACCATGGTGGTTCATACGTGAAACTTCCTATTCGAGAAGGAAGTCTCAACCTCTCCAGGAATCATAGTGACTTCACTTACCTTCTACACATTCATTCAGTTGCACTCAGATGGTTCAGAAATGTAGTTTTCTTATATTCCAAGTGAATTCAACAATCGTTTCTAGGTGAATAGCCCTGTATTGGGGACCAAGGAGGCTAGAGAGAAGAAAGAACCAGAGTCCCTGCCCTCCAGATTCTCACAGTCTGCTGTGAGTTAAGTAACAGAAAACTGTATGCTGTAAGATGAATTGTTATCACAAGGCATTTCATTCCTCTGGCCAGAAAGAAGTCCAGCCAAATCTGACTTGATCAATTTAGCCTGAAACACCACATCCATTTCATTAGAGGAGATTAAGTGCTAAGACACAGGATCACTAATGGAATGAGAGCTCAGAAAAGGAGATTCATGTGGGCTGGAACCAGTGAGTAAGGCATGATGGAGTAAGTGGTATTTCCTCTGAAGTTTGGGAGTAAGTTGGATGGATAGAGGGGAGGGGCAGAAACAGCACTCCTGGGAGAACTTGAACCAAGGCACAGGTAAAAAAAAATAATAATAAGCACTTTATGTTCAGGGACAAGTAAAGACACTGCTTTGCTGAAGCTAATTGAGGATTTCTGTAGAGAGGGTCAAAGGTTGGATGGTCAAGTTATTCCACATTGTTGGATGTCTTCACTGGTCAACTGCCTTTTGTGAAAGCCTTAATGTTCACCTTTTTAAAATCAAAAAGAAAGCTTGACGTGGGAAAAACAAAAACTTCATTCAGGAGAGATTTGCTTGGGGATCAAATTACCACTCTCAAAACTGTCACATTCAAATTTCAAAACACAGCGACAAAAAAAGAAACTACACTAATGCCTATAAACTACTTTGCAAATTGTCTTGTTGATACACAAAATATTCAAAACTGCTGAAGAGGTTTGTGTTAGTCAGCTTAGGCTACTGCAACAAAATACAATAGGCTGGGTGGCTTAAACAACAGAAATTTATTTTCTCACAGTTCTGAGGGCAGGGAAGTCCAAGTTCAAGTTGTCAGCACATTTGCTTCCTGGTGATAGACCTCTTCCTGCCTTGCAGATGGCTGCCTTCTTGCTGTATAGTCACATGGCCAAGAGAGGCAGTTCTGGTGTCTCTGTCTATTCTTATAAGGGCACTAATCCCATCAATGGGGGCCCCAGCCACATGACTTCCTCTAAACCTAATTACCTCCCAAAGGCCCCACCTCCTAATACCATCATCCTGGGGGTTAGGGCTTCAACATATGAATGGGGGAGGAGGACAGAGGGGAGAGGTAAGAGGCACAGATATTTAGTCCATATCAGAGCCAATCACTTATGTCTGAGAAAGCAATTCGGAGTAATGCAATGGATTAAGAAGTTTGATGTGCAAAGTAAATTCAGAGGTTAAATTGCTTTCTTTACTCTCAGATGTTGGAAACTGATAGAAGTCATAAAAATGAACTGGATTTCATGTTGTTATTCTTAGGATCTCCCAATAATTCTCTCTCCTACTTCCTCCCATGTCCCTAGTCTCAGCCATTTGATATTCTACTTCTTTATAGTAATTTTACCAGTTTAACATCAGTTACTTTGATAAAGGTAAGACCACCAGATGACCTATGGGTGTTAAACCCTGAACAAGGAGGGCTGTTCAGCTTGTCCTGACTCCAGCATCGGGCAAATTGTTAGCCACCTGCTTTCTCCCAGTTTCCAGCTGTGGATGCATTACCTCTCTCATGTTGTGTCCAGATTCACTATGGATGACCAATTTGTCTTATCCTGGCTGTGGATAAAGCCCTTTTTCGTTTAGTGTCCATTAAGAAAAGTAGACTCTTTTTAAAAAAAGAACCTTACTAAACTTTGAGAGAACTAATGCATAACCAAAAAGGGTATGTTCCAGACTATAGCTTCTTGACATTAAGGTGGAAGGCACAATCAAGCAGAGAGACTTGACCTTGACTTTTGCTCATGGCCCTCTGCCCAGAAAGCCTGTCCAAGCCCCTCCTCAGTCTTTTGTCATTTCCTCTTGTTCCTCTCGTTTCTCTCCTCTAGTCATCTTTATTTGAATGGAGGGACTAGAGTGGGAGGCCCAGTCACAGCTCTCTCCATGGCACATAATCAGTGGGTATTTACACCATTGCTTTAAACCAGAGCAAAGTGTTGCCTGAAGATGGGTTATCAGGATACCTGTTTACATGGACAGAGACCACTCATTCAATGGGACAGTTTCAAGCTGGAAACATGTCATATCACTTGTATGAAAATATACAAATATTGGCCTTTGCTTTATTTAACTTTGTCAAAAAAATGGCCCCTGAGAAAACATAGGTGGAGTAATTCTTGTGGAGAGCCTCATATTGCCAACAGGCTCACAAATGCAGCACATTTCTTACACTTTGATGATACTCAAATACTCCACTAATATTTATTATGCTCCTACCATGTTCCAGGTACTGTGGGAAAAATGATATAATTCTTCCTCTAAAGAGCACCATCTCCAGTGGAGGTAGACACACATGAACACAACTTAAATTCTGTCACGGAGAATGTTTTAGAATGAACAAAGAGCATGGACTATACACTCAGACAGCAGTAGGTCAAAATCCCCAGGTCGAAGACCCTGTAGCTGTGTGATTATACCTTGAGCATCTTTAATTTCTCATCTGTAAATTGTGGATGATAATACCCATTTCTAGGGGATGTTGTAAAGATTAAATGAGAAAATGCACAGTGCCTGGAATAATAATAGATACATAATAAAGGAGATGAGAATAACAACTTCTTCCTACAACAAGGCTTCTCAAACTTCAATGCACATCAGACTGCCTGAGAATCTTGTTAAAAATGCAGATTCTTGTTCAATAGGCCTGGGATAGGGCCTGAAATCCCGCGGTTCTAACAAGTCCCCTGGTGATATCCAGGCTGCTTCTTAGAGGACTGCAGTTTCTGTATCAAGGTTTTAGTGATTAATTTATTTTTGTTTTTATTTTTTAAAGTAGCTGATGCTGGAGGTGAAACTTAAAAGATGAGTAGGCCATCCAGGAAGACAATAGTCAGTGGAGAAAAGGGCATTCTACGTGTAGGAACGGAAGTAAAGGGCTCGCCAGTAGCATAGAAAGCATGGGAGTATGTGAAGCCTGGAAGGTGACTTGAGGAGAGAAGTATGGAATGAGAAAGCGAATCAAGACATAGGGTCTTCTGTGCGTTGCCAAGGAGTTATGTATCTTGTAGGAAATGAAGAACTCGCAGAAGGATTTTAAGTTGTGTGATTTGATGAGCTATGAGATTTAGATTACCTGGGAAACAATTGGAGGATGGGTTGGATAGGAGAATAATGGAAGTCAGGAGGATATTATTGTATATTTAGTGAGCTATGAACCAATGCAGGAATGGCAGTACAAATTGAGAGGAAGTGAGGACTATGGGAGGCATCAGGATATAGAATTGATAAAATGGGCATTTATTAGGAAGGAAAGAGGACATGAAGTTTAAGGTTTCTTCCAGGTTTCTAATTTAGCTGGTGGGTAGGTGATAATATTACTTTCTAAGTAATTCAGGAGGAAAAGAAGAGTTTATGGGGGAAAAAGGAGTTGAGCTTGGGAAATGTTGAATCTGTGTTACATCTAATAAGAAAGTATCTATTAACAAAGTTGGAGTTATGGGAGAAGGGTGTGGAAGCTGTCAGCTTTTATTATGGTGGATGGAGTAATGGAGATAGTTTCTGTCATTTAAGGAGAATGGCAGAGAGCAAGAAAAGACAAGGACAAATTTTTTATTCAAATCAACATGAGGGGTGAGCAGAAGAAGAGAAACCCACAAAAGAATTTGAGAGGAAACAACTAGAAATAGAAAAGCAGGGATGCCTGAGTGGCTCCGTCAGTTAAGCATCTCCCTTCAGCTCAGGTCATGATCCCAGAGTCCTGGGATAGAGTCCTGCATCAGGCTCCTTGCTCAGCAGGGAGCCTGCTTCTCTCTCCTGCTCCCCCTGCTTGTGCTCATGCTCTCTCTCTCTTTCTCTCTCTCTGACAAATAAATAAAATCTTTAAAAAATACATTTTTTAAAGAAATAGAAAAAGCAGAATCAGGACAAATACTGTTAGAGAAACCTAGGGATATGGGAGTTTCTAGAAGAAACCAATCAGCTGTGTAAAAATACAGTTAGAGGTCATATACATAAATATTGAAAATTAGGAATTGGTGATATTTGAGAGCAGTTTCTATGGAATAAAGTGTAGAAGAAAGATTGCAGAGGGTTAAAAATGAATGAAAGATAAGGAAGTGGAGATAGTAATATAAAATATTCTTTCTAGCAGCTTCTCTACAAGAGGAAAATATTAATAACCAGTAGTCAAATATAACCCCAAGTTTGAATGTTTCATTTAATTGATGGATTGATTGACTCATTTATTTGTTATCTTAAGCATACTTTTGGCTACTGAGAAGGTGTGAATTAAGAGGAAACCTTTAAAAATAGGAGGTGACGAGAATTACTCCTAGAACAATGCCACTTGAGAACAAGAAGAAATAACAAGAAGAAATAACAAAGAAATAACAAGAGCTGGGCCCTTGTACAGATGGGTCACTAGATGTGGGGCTGGATATCACATGCTTCATAGCCCAAATCTGTTCTGAAATAGGGAAGGCAGGATCATTGGCTGAGCACTGAAGTGCAACTGCAGCTAGGGGCTAAACTGTGTAATGAGGCCTCTCCTCACACTTGGGCTTTTCTTCAGCAGAACTTAAGCTTCTGCTTGCATTTCCTTTGACATTGTCCATGAACTTTGTTGTTGCTACTTTAAAAAAATAAAGAAGCATGTGTTTCTTAGATAGAGCATCCTCTGATATACTGATCTTTGGAATTCCAAATAGCAAGCTGGCCCTCTTCCCTCTGCACTCCATTCATCTGGTTTTCCAGTCGACAAGAGGAGATAGAGATAGAAAGATGGATTGTGTGTGTGCATGTACATACATTGTACTCTTTAGAGGTGATGACATACACAGCACTATCAAAGAAGTCTTCCAAGGTTGCAGAATGAAACATCTGAAAACTGCTACTTTTATTCATGTAGAATTCTACTTAGTACATACCTTTGAACTCTTTAATCCACATAGCTTTACATGCCAAAATTCTCATGCTCATTTTACCTAGACAATCATGAGTCTTCATCTTCCTACACCAGTTCTCAGATAAAATTTATTCAACAATGAACTAACTTAAAATAGCAGGCTAATATGCCTTGGTGACTATTAGAGCAACAGGCCGGCTTTGGTTTTAAACATCAATCTTTAAGACATCCTACTGAATTCTGGAGGTCACCTGCAAATAGAAATGCAAGTCAACCAGGTCAAAAATCCTTGTTTTCTTGGAGTTGGGAGGCAGGGGGAGATGGGAAGCAGAAATACAGTTTAGGATATAAAAATTCTATTTTGAAATGCATCAACTGACAGAAAATATTATTAAATATTTTTGAATGAATGAAAACTCCGTAATGACCAATTTCACCTTGACCACTTCAACATGTACTTGTAGTTAATTCAATTATCCCCTCTGATAGTCTTACCTTTTCACGGTTTTTTTTTTTCCCAAAACACTTCTTAAATACTGAACACTACAGTTTTAAAATATACACAGGCATCTAATTCCTTAGGTGTCTTGAGAATTTGCCTGAACTACAAACTGTGAAGCTGATCCGTGACCTAGGGATGAGGTAAAGGAGCCAGGTACTCTAGTAAACAGCTTAGAAAGTTGTTGTGCATTGTTTTTGCTTCCAGGTCAAACTGACTTTCCTGACACCATGAAAAATGTAAAAACCCAACATTTTGAAGCACAGGTAGGAATGTATTTAGGAGGATGCCAAAAGGCATAGACACCATGTTATACAAAGACTGGAAGAACAAAAACGATTTAATCTAGAACTTGAGGAAGCCTGGGAGTGGTCTGTTTCAGTATACTTTTTTTATACAAGCGAGAGATACCAGTTCAAAATGATTTAAGGAAAAAGCAGATGTGTTGGCTCAGGGACTCAAAGTATATCATCAGAACTTAGTCAGTCTTTCTGCATCTCTTGGTTCTACCCTACTCTCTGTTGGCTTTCTTCTCAGCCAAGTTTCTCCCTTGCTTCGGCTGTGCCACACTTACCTCCTATTACCCCCAGCAACCCTAGGGAAAAAGGAAAAATCTCTTCTTCCAACATTTCCAACAGAAGTCCTGGACTCATTCATTGGTTCTAAATGACTTGGCTTTGGTCAAATCCCCATCCTTCAACCCCAGAGAAGACATGGTTGAAGGAAAGGTGATTGTTTAAGGAAAACCTCTGTGCTGTTCCCAGGCAGGCAAAACCAACAGATGTCCTATATTACTGTTGTGCATGTAGTGGACTCTCACATGGATAAGGGTATAAACTTCTGTGAGGCCCCAGAAATGAGAAATAGACCACTTGCATGAACCTCACAGGAAAGCAGATTTCAGCTTACTCCCAAGAAGGATCTTTTCACAACAGGTAGGACCATTAGGAGTTGAAATGGGCTACCTCGAGGTGTGCCAAATACGAGGTCCTTCCATTTGTTCAGGCACAAACCAGATAGGCAGCTGTCAACAGTGTTGTGTAAGGAGTTCCTACATTAGGCAGAGCTTTGCCCGCATGACCCGAAAGGTCTCTTTTGACGCTACAATTCTATTACCCTTGTTAATTTCCACAATTCAATTTGCAGTACAGGATAAACAAACCAACCAAATTTGATCTGAAACTTCTGCAGGCTATCACAGGTCATTTAATCTAAACCACATGGCTATAGCCATTACTCTGTTTTCTGAAGTCATCTAACAGACGTGGTCCTTAACAAGTTCTCCATGTTATTAGTTTCACTTATGGCTTTTTCCAGCCTCCTGCTTATTACACAATTGCCCTTCATTCTCCTTTAGATTGGCATTCTTTCTGCCTTTCTCCTCTTAAGTCTTATAATAGGTGGGTCCCAATTAAAATTACGTTGTTTATATCTTTACCTCAAATTTGGCTTTCACTTGGCAGGTTCAAGAATCTATGAGAAATAGGAGCAGGGGCCATGGATAACCATAGCTCTAAACAAAGTTTATTGAGTTAAATTTTCAAAGAAGAAAGAGTGATATTTTAAATTTTTGATATTAAAAATTAATTTATAAAGTAAGTTTAACATATTGCAATATTGTTAGAATTAGGGTACCAAGCCACTTGAACCATACTCATGAAGAAATAAACACATTTGGGTTAAACAGGATTTGCTTCTTTCACAACTGAAAGCATATATCCCTCCCACCCATATACATATATACTCTGTTCTGCTTGAACTGGAAATGACATGTTACACAATCCAGCCTGCAAATAAAACTTTGTTTTCTCCAGAGTACATCCATCCTTAATAATTGATTATGTTTTTCTATGTTTTTCAGTGAATGTTGTGTCAATGTTACAGGAATTTTGGGAAAGCAAGCAGCAGCAGAGAGCTGCATTCCCAAGTGAAGGTGTCGTGGTCTATGAGTCACTGCCATCTCCAGGACCTCCCTTTGTGAGTTATGTGACCCTCCCAGGGGGAAGCTGTTTTGGCAACTTTCAGGTAAGAAACATCCATAAATTGGTCAGTAAAAGTTAATTGGGTTAAAACAGAGTAAGCCCTTTTAGAAAATGGTAACATTATAAGCTTTCTTGGTTTTAGTGAAAAGAAAGTTGTGTTGCATTCCATTATATATCCAGGAAAATTGGTCAGGTGTTCCAATTTTTTTAAATGGAAGTTTGATAGTAGAGTGTCCCCTGATATTTCTTTATGGAAAATTAATTTTATATCATTTTTTTGCCTGATAGCTGCTGCCTTCCCCCAAAATATTTTGAAAAAAACCATAAAGAACAAGGAAACTCTTATGAAGTCCTTCCATCAGGGCCCTTCCATCACTAGGAAGTCTCCACTTCCATGAATTTTGAATCAAATCCTAATCTATACACAAAAGCATGAACCAACAGCAAAGGTTAAGACTCACAGGTTTTGGGTTCAGGCACCTGTGCTAAGCCCAAGTTCTGCCTCTGAATAACTGCATATCCTTGGGACACTTATTTAACTTCTTGATTTCCCTGACTTTGAAATGGGGAATAATATCCATTGTGTTGGTTGAGAGTCATGAGATATACATGCAATGTATTTATCTGGCACATACTAGGTATTCCAATTTTTTCATAATTATTATAAAGACTCTTCTAGTTGGTTAAATCTTTATTATGTCTATGATAAGGGTAAATGATGATGCATTTCTAGTTGTATACCAACTCACACAAAACATTGCCTATATTAACCATCAACATCTGATTATCCAGTGTATATGACAAATATTCATTCAGTGACTAGGAAATATCAAGCTTTGGGCCAAGTAATGAAGATATAGTTCATACCTTGAGGAAATCAGTGTGCAAAAAAATTATAGTAATTAAATAGAGTTATATTTGAGGGTCAATGAAAGCATAAATAAGAAACTTCTCAGTGTATGAATACTCCTTTAGTGCAATAAGCTATCTCTCAATTTCCAATAACTGGCAAAAATACCTTATTTATATTTTATGGACAATATGCTCAACAAGCATTCAAGTGACCCTCATAGCTTTGACAACAGAGGCAAATTTTCAGTGTATCTCTTTGTAATGTAAGTCTACAAAACTTAATGTCATGTAATTTTTCGGACTAATGTAATACTTGATATTATTTATATTTCTACCTTTACTCTCCCTTTGAACCTAGTGTGCCTCACTCATTTATTTTCTCCTGTTACTATGTATCTATTACGTGTTATGTCAAACCTTTATGAAGTGAGGGGAGAATATAGTTTAATAAATAGACCTACAAACCTATGACTGACTAGGATAAGTCAAAGGATTCATGGGGAATGCAAGCACAAGCTGAAATTCGCAGTTGAGGGTGTCTTTGCCAGTCAGTATAGGGGACATGACATTCCTAGCATGGGGGTCAGTATGTGAAAAGGCCTGCCTGGAGCAAGAGAAAACCACAAGCACTTTCAGAATTTGGGAAGCCTACGTGTCTGTGGCAGAGAAGTGTTAAGAGATGATGGGTTAGGTATTCATATCAAACCATAATGGGTCTTTATGCTTTGCAAAGGAGAACAGTTTTTATTCTATATAAAATCAGAACCCCTGAAGGATTCTGAGCAGGAGACTGATTTATTCAAATATGTTTCAGGAAGATTATTCGGGCAGTAACGTGGAGGTAATTTTAAGGCTAATTAAAGAAGTATTTTCAAAACTTCTGGCCCAGCCAGCCACAGAGGTCTTGCTTTCTCCTACTCTGAACATTGATCAACAGTGGACCTCTGTTTGACCTCTGATTAATGACAGTGAATTGCCTGATGAGGGTGATTTGAAAGTGGGTCTAGAAGCCTCAAAACAGAGCTTAATATGGGCTCTTGGGTGGCTCTGTTGGTTAAGTGTGTCCAACTTGGTTTCGGCTCAGGTCATGACCTCAGGGTTGTGAGATCAAGCCCTGCATCCAGCTCTGAGCTCACTGAAGAGTCTGCTTGAGATTCTCTCCCCCTCCCTCTGCCCCTCCCCCTGCTCGTGACTTCTCTCTCTCTCTCAAATAAATAAATAAAATCTTTGAAAAAAAACAAAAGGAAGCCAAAACACAGAGCTTAATATAACCACAGACAGGCAAGGATGAGGGGCAGGAGAGGGGGAAGAAAGGCAGCAACTGAGGAAGAGATTTCCTAATCCCTGTGAGCCTGCAGGTCCATCATCAAGTATTCTAAGGTGAAGCTGGCCTCCACATACAGAGCTTCCATCAGAATTCCCATTCAAGGAAGACCTGCTAGGGAAACAGACCTACTCAGCCACAGAGGAAGGTCTTGCCAGCCAGCTGAATGAATCTCTTTGTCCATGAGTATCAATGGACTAAAGACCACCAAACATTTGAGGAAAACCAAAAACAAAAGAGAAAGGCCAAGTCAAACAAACAAAGAATATAAATAATTCAAGCCATAAATGATATAAGAGAGGATTCCAGTGAGTAGCCTCAGAAAACTGTAGAAGGATATTTATCCCTAAAATAGTTATGAAAAAAGGAGCAAGCAGGGAACAAGAAATTTAAAATATGATTGCCAAATTAGAACAATAAAAATAAGAGTAAATAGATGAGTGAACATAGGTCACAGCCAAAATACTGAAGGATGACAAAATAAAAAATAAATAGTAAAGTAAATCTTCTAGAACATAGACAAAAAGACAAAAAGATGGAAAAAAAATAATAAAGGAGACATGGAGATAAATCCTGGGGGTAAACATTAATAAGAGTTCTAGAAAGAGACAAAGGAAATAGAGGGGAGGAAATAAATAACAGATACAATTTTCTTTTTTTTTTTTTTTCAGATTTTATTTATTTATTTATTTATTTATTTAAGGTGGTGGGGGGAGAGAACATGAGTTGGGAGAGGGCCAGAGAGGGAGGGAGAGAATCTCAAGCAGACTCCCCACTGAGCTCAGAGCCCCAGGTGGGGCTCAGTCTCACAACCCTGAGATCATGCCCTGAGCCAAAACCAAGAGTTGGACGCCTAACTGAAGGAGCCACCCAAGCAGCCCAACAGAAACAATATTCTTTGAGTTAAAGAAAAGCACAAATTTTCCTATTGAAATGGCCCACCGTATTCCAAACAGGGTCATGATGGAAGAATCACAGAGCTCCATGGCTGTATGGAACTTAGGGACAACATTCTGCTTAAAAGATGAATCAAGATCTTTTTTTGATACTGGATTTATAATTGATGTCTGGTTTGGTTTTTAGTTTTTAATTTTATTTTAATGTAGATTGAATGTATATGTAAGATAGCTTTGGAGGACCTAATGCATTAGGGTAAAAACTGGCAAACCCAGTCAACAAAACCAAACAATTTTTTTGAAAAGATGAATAAGAAAGAAAAATCTTTGGCATTTCTGAGTAAGAAAAAATGCAAAGCATATACTACATTAAGCATGATAAAATGAATGCAATCACAGGAATATGATGTAAGAATACTACATAAACACATATTAAACAACAGAGATGATATTGTTTGGGAAGTCTTTATATTATCTATGGAACTCTTCCATATGTCTAAAATTATTTCACAATTAAAAGTTAAAAAAAAATCTTCAATGGCTCCCTATTACCTTCTTATTAAAGTCTAAATAAATAAAAGCTCTACAGCTGCCCCAACGTTCCCTTTCAGCTTTATCTCCCTGAATTCCTCTTCTGACACTCAGTGCTTCATCCTAACTGTTCCTCATTCATGCAGTGACCTCTTTTGGCTCCTACTTACGTGCATGTTCTGTCTCTATAATAAAACATAAATGCCTCAGGGACAGGGTCTGTATCTTTATATCCCTATGACTCCAAGCACTGTGCTTTGCATATAGTAAGTGCCCAATAAGTTTTGTTGAATGAATAGCTAAGTGAATGCATAACAAATCTCAAAAGTCAGTGGAGTTTATATTTGTCAATTATTGTATATAATCACTATTGGTTGATATACAAAATAGTATACACTATTATATATAACACAATACATCAAATAAGATATTTTACCTAACTGTAAGATGGTGGGCTGGCAAAGAAAAGTCAGGAACATTAAAATCAGGTAATATTATTATGTTCATATTTGTGGGTTAAAGTTTTGAAAGTGGATTAACTAAAAAATATTGATGTAAAAAAAAAACATCTAATTCTCTCTGAATTTAATTTATGCATAGTAACTTTCTGTCTACCCAATACCCATGACCAAGAATAAGCAAGATTTGGCCATTCCCTCACCCAGGTGTGCATTATGTTTGTTTATATGTAATAAATGCACTCATTATAATCTCCTACAATATAACATATTTGACAGATCAGTGAATGGATCTAGAGGATATAAACTTAAGAAATTCAAATCTCCTTGTTTTTGTTTTTGCTTTCACTACCTTGAGAATTATGAATTTCCCAATCATCTCATAAATTTCTACTCAAAATGATAGGGCTTCCCCTTGATAGTATATTCAACATCCTCCTTGTGGTCTTTAAAAAATAGAAGACAAAATGGAAAAACTGAACTCTTCAAGAGGGAGGCCTCTTGGTGATTTCTCTAATCATTTCAGGGTCTCCTTTACCTTATGTTTAAATCATTACATTTTAAGGTTCTCAGGAGGATTGTTAACATCCTTGCTTTAAAAGATGCAGAATTTCCTGAATCAGATGTTTTGAAAATGTGTTTGGGTGATTGGCTGACAAATCTGGCCCCTTAACCCCTCTGGCCCTCCAAAATATGATTTGAAAAAGGAAAACCAGGAAGTAAAAAAAAGAAAATTTCTCCTAAAGCAATGTCCTTATACTTTTCTTTGTCCGTTCAGAAACCATCTTAAATGCTATTTTCACCATATAACATTTCATCATGTTTTTACCAGCAGTTGGCCAGTAAGAGCCTACATGCTCATTCCTGCAATGCCTTTCACATAATCAAATGTCACCCTTGTGCATTGCAAATCATTTCACGATGGATTATTAATGCCAAGACCATGTGCTGAGACATGGAGAAACCATTATGCCAGCAGTAGCCTTCTTACTGAGCCATGGACGTCACCTCCAGTGGTGCCAAATAATTGAAAATACTTGAAGTGGAGTATGGGACTGGATTGAAGGATTAATCCTTCTGGTTTCATGAAAGCTGTAAAAGATTATGCCCATTCATTCTTTAGAAAAATGGTATTCAGACTGAGCTTTAGTTTTCTGATTAATCAAAGGAAAGCAGTCAAAGGCTCTGATGGACACAAACCACTGGTTTTATGCAAAGAAACCTCCCACTGAAGTAAATGGGAGGCTTGTGTCCAAGAAGACTAATTAAAGAATTTTCAGTTAATCTTGACACCACAACCCACAAAAAAGAGAGAGCCAGAGGGAAAGAAAGCAGTCAAAATCTTTTTTAAACTATGCCTTCATAAGCTACTATAATATTAGAAAAAGAGAAGTGAAAATATGATTCATTTTTTAATTTCAAAACAATTAATAAAATGATCTATTGATATTAAATTATTTTTCTTTTGGACAGTTATATTGAAACATATTAGTTCTTATTGTGTCTTTTTTAAAAGAAACCATCCTCTAATATTACAAGCATTCAGTAGGAATTCATGCATTTTGGACATATTTTCTTCATGCCATTCTCATCTAGGCAGTTAATCCTTCCCTCGCCACATATCATGACCATGAAAACTTGCAGTAATTTCCATTTCTTACAATAAAAGCAACACAAGGGCCATCAGATCAACGTCTGGCTCCCCTCTTGATGAACTCAGAAGGAAAGCCACTCACTGCTTCAGCAGCTGTTTTTGTTTTCAAGTGCAAAAAGAGAACTTATTTGAGTATTTTATCTTATTTTATATTTTGATAAAAAGGTTTGTGATTCAAGTTTTGTTTTCCAGCCAGTGACATGGCCTTCCATGTCATCTGCTAGAGTGACTTGGATTAATGAATTTCATTCTTATTTGGAATAAAAACCAAAAATTCCTTTGAGTGTAGTACTAGATCATGCGATTATTTATGTGCATAAGTTAGGATTGAATACAAAAATGTATCCTCTGGCTAAAATATTGATGCGATAGCTCAATTTATTTGAAGTGTAGGACACCAGTTCATTTGGGTATCATATTTTTCTCACATAAATATTTTTTGTTAAAATTTCTTCATGGAAAATAAATATAGGTGTTAAACATGGTTTGGGTATTTAGGCTGTTTGTATATTGCCAAGCAACCCATGGAACTCAGACATTTAATATTACCATAGCAAGCTGTTACTGATTTTTTTTTTCATTTTCAACCAATGTTCGGTGTTACATAACAGGGCTGCACAGTTGGGAGACGTGAGAGGAACACTCAGAGCAGAGAGATCCTAGTAAAGCTCTATCTCTAAAAGGCTTTTCATTTTTATGCCTCTTAGTTTTAAACCAAAACCTTTGCCTATGAAGATACCTAGAAAAATTACTTTTCCAAGATGCGTGCTGTCTAAAAGAGGATAGGACTGTTTGATTTTGTTGTGTTTAGTGACTTGAGGCAGTTAAGCACACTTCACCTGTATTATCAGATATGAAACATGTATTTTACACTCCCATGCATTGAATGATTCTTCTCAAAGTCCAGGGAATTAAAAGTATATTTAAATCACAATAAACTAAGTTTATAAAATTAAGTTTTTACCAGGAGAGAAGGACTAAGAGAAATTTTTATTAATTCATAGACTTGGCTAATTAGAATCATAAGGCTCTTTTCACTGCTTATTAAATGACGCCTAGCCTTAACATTCTATGTCTCAAATAGAGATTTAGTTCCTGCCATAAAATTGAGACTATTGCCCTGAACTAAAGCTGTTTTAATGCCAAGTATTTCTATTTGAAATCATCCATGACCTCTTCTCTGTCTCTAGACTTGTATACTTTGACTCAAATGCACAACACACTATGCAGTGTAACTTAACTTGTAAAGGAGGCATTTCCTGGTAGAAATCTCCACAGGAAAACATCCTGTTTTGCAACTAATGAGACCCAAAGATAGGAAGGTTAGCTATAACCCCTTCTCATTTGAAAGTCATATGTCAAGACTTTAATGACTTGCCCATGAAACTGGGAGTGCATATTGTTTTAATGAGACGTTGTATTTATTCCCCAGTCCCATTCCCTAACTTTAACGTGTGTCTTTTCTTAGCAAGTAAAATGAGTAGAGATGCTTGGCCTCCAAAGAGAATGGGAGAGTGCAGTGAAAGGAATGCTTAGGAAGAAAATCCACATGGTAAATAAAAGACTTGGGACTATCTTCACAGGAGTCTACAAGCCCCTAGTTGATGAGGTTTAGGAAGATGCTAACTGTCTCAGGAGTTGCTGAGTGAGGAAGAAAAACTGACTCCATCTTTCCCCATCCCCCCTCCATCCCTCTCAGTGCAATCAGAGCCAAGTCCTTTTACATCAAAGCAACTATAAAAATAAACCAAAACTTTGAGCCCTGATCAATTCATCTTGTCTTCACCTTAACTTGAAAAAAGAAAAAGAAGAAAAGAAAAAAGGGAAAAGAAAAAACCTCAAGGAGCAAAACACAACATGGTTTTGTAATAGTTACCAGGGACCTTGGTCTAGGTATGTGTGTAGAATAGCATTTGTGGCAGAGGTAAACGAGGAGGAGGCCAGGTGGTTTATATTATAAAAATAACATTCTGACCTACCATGTGCATGAAACGTTTCTTTCAGTTGACAGGAACTGGTGAGTTTTCTCTGAAAATTGGACTCCCAGACCACTCCCCTCCCCCATACCTAGCAAAGACCCCCATTCCCAGCACACACAGAGCTCCAAATTGTTCCCAACATATTTGCAGACAGCCTGACCTATGGAGAAAGAGACACAATATTAACTTGAGTGACTGAGTTTCAACGGTTGCCCTTTCTCACATCACCATCTGGAAGGGGAGAAAATGCTAATATATCCACAATTAGATAAATTGGAACACATGCAAATGTTCATGCTTAGACCAGGGCAGTCTAGGTCTTAAGGAACTGTAAAGGGGACAATTAACAGCAAGGCCTGGCTTTTGGCATTCTTTGTGCTGATGCCTTGCTGTCAGGATGAAACAAGGTGTTGGTGACACTGACCAGAGTTGGCAGACCATACACACAAACTCTGCAAGACACTTGCTGAGACTTGAACTCTGATTCACAAGAGCAAAATATTCCCAACCACCTGAATGACAGACATGACAGCCTAAAAGATTTGGGCAAGAATTCTCACCTCTCACAGAGTCAGTTTATTTGGTTTTGCCGCCTGCAAAGTCCCAGCTCAGGAGATCCCTTGGGTAAATGTGCTATTGAGCAAGTGCCACCTAAATAACACTGACCTGCCCTTGACCCCCAGGGGTGGGGGGAGTGGGGACAACGTCTTCAGCTTTGAGTTCATATGTGCATTCAATCTGTAACATTTGCTACTACACTATTCTTATTCAAAAACCTCATTCCTTATAGACTATTTTTCAACTCCTTGGCTACCATTGGTAGTGACTGAGTAAAGTGTGCCTAACTTGGTTTAGTACATTTTGGTCTACAAACCTTTTTTTTTCTTGATGTCTTTAAAATACAAATATGAAAATTCTTTAGAAGTCTTTTAAGATGAAGAAAATTTACTTAAATTGATGTCTTTCCACGTGCTTTCCCCTAAGAAACACTGTAGTTGAGATGTATGTACAGTAAAATCTTGGCATCCAGAAGCAGCTTTCAACACATGTATCCTCCCTATTTTCTAATACTAAACATGGGGGAAATTATTAATCAAATGAAGGCTACCAGGAAAGTAACGTTCAGTGTATAAATTTTGTCAGCCTAGCTAGAAACTGTTTCTATGAACAAGTAACACACTTGTCAATAATTTTAAAATATTTAATAAATAATTAACAATAAAACTCGTTTCTTAGTAGGGATTTCTATTTTTATAACACAGAGATGACTACCACAATTTTATTTCACTTAATTTAAGAACTTCTGTACATCCTAAAAAGTTGATTAGTCACTATTTTATCTCAGGACAATCTACTTAGCCCACAAATTAATCTTGGTTGATTAATTTGCCATTGTACAGTGTCACACTTTGGAAAATTATCATGGAAGAAATAAAAACTGCTGAGCAGAAAAGGAAAATTGAGACCTCACTTACTTAAGTCAGCAGTGCTTATATACTTCCTAAGGGCCTAATTTCAGAACTGTCATAAAGAACTTTTTTTTTTCAACTTGAACACGGCTTTCCTTGATTCTTGGGTAGAGGCAATTTCACTAGTGAGAAATTAGCATTTTGATGTTAGCAAAGGTGGATTTACCATTGTGATATTGTGATTTATAATAAGAAATATATATTTGGTTTTTATTCTGGTCCCTGGCGTAGACCTCCTAAAACCCTTAGAATTTCCTAAGTGGTAAGAATGAAAAAGGTATCTTTTATTATCCATAACAAAACCCTTTCTACCACACTTAAGTTCATGTTAATGAGGTGGTTTCTGAAAAGCCCCTAATGAGGGTGGCTGGTTGCCAAGGGAACCAATCACATGATTAGAAGGTTGAAAGTTTTAGCCCTAGCATCTGACCTCCTAGGCAAGGAGAGGGGCTAAAGATTGACTTAATCATTGATGGCCAAAGATTTAATCAATCATGTTTCATGTTATGAAACCTCCATAAAAATCCTAAGTGTTGGAACTCGGAAAGCTTCTGGATTGGTGTACATATGGAAGTTCTGGGAGGGTGGTTCACATGGGAAGGGCATGGTGCTCTGAGCCCCTTCCCACACTTGTGCCCTATGCATATTTTCCTCTGGCTGTTTCTGAGTCCTATCCCTTTATAATAAACCAGTTAGCTTGTAAGTGACCATTTTCCTGAGTTCTGTAAGTTGTTCTAGCAAATGATAGAACCAGAGGAAGGGGTCATGGGAATTACTCATTTTTAGCTGGTTGATCAGAAACCCAGGTGACCATCTGGAATTGCTATTGATGTCTGAAGCGGGGGCAGTCTTGTAGGACAGAGCCATTAATCTGTGGGATGTGATGCTATCTCCAGGTAGCTAGTTTAAGAATTATGTTAAATTTTAGGATACCCAGCTGGTGTCGTAGAATTCGTTTGCGTGAGGCAATTAGTTGTGTTGGTGAACAGAGTATAGAAGTGTAGAATGTTATAGTATAATAGAGGAGAGACTTACCCTTTTCAACCACGAAGCCAGTGAAGGTTCTGCTCAGATTCCTTCCAAATCACAATGTCAGTTTTTAAAATTTCGTATTGTTCTTCTTAAACAAAGTCCCCCAAATTATGTAAACTTCAGGCCCCACAAAACCTGATTCTGCCACTGACATTTAGGAATGGGACACAGAAGGGACAGAAGCTAGAGCAGTATTCCTCTAAAAATTGTCCTGGGTTCACCTGCCTCAGAATCACCTGGAAAGCTTCATAAAATGCAGAACCCCCCCCCCACTCCCAGTGCAATCCATCTAAAGAAACTGATTAAGTGGGTCAGATTGGGGCCCGGGAATGTGCATGGTTAACAATTTCCCCAGGTGATCTTACTATGAACACTAAAGTTTTTGAACTCTTGGTTCAGATTCCTGGCCTAGGCTTATCAATCATCTTCATAGTGTACCCTGTGGGCTCCTATGTCTTGTTGGTGATCTAACTTGCAAAATAAAATATAAGGCAAGAATGAGATGGTCTTGGGATAATTTCTTATCCAGTAGAGCTGGGAATGTTTAATTTAAATGATTTTTGCTCTTGAAGAGTTAGCAAACACTTCTTAAAATTATTGAGCTATCTTATGTGGTAAAATTCCAAATTCTCTTGGCCCCATACTTAATCAAGGGATCACTTTCAGGAGAACCCTCCTATACTGTTGGTGGGAATGCAAACTAGTGCAGCTACTCTGGAAAACAGTATGGAATTTCCTCAAAAAGTTGAAAATAGAGCTACCCTATGACCCAGCAATTGCACTACTGGGTATTTACCCCAAAGATACAACTGTAGTGATCCGAAGGGGCACATATATACACACACACACACACACACACACACACACACACACAATGGAATACTACTCCAACCATCAAAAAATGAAATCTTGCCATTTGCAACAACGTGGATGGAACTAGAGGGTATTATGCTAAGCAAAATAGGTCAATCACAGAAAGACAATTATATAATCTCACTCATATGTGGAATTTAAGAAACAAAACAGAGAATCATAAGGAAAGAGAGGAAAAAATAAAACAAGATGAAACCAGAGAGGGAGACAAACCATAGGAGACTCTTTATCATAGGAAACAAACTGAGGGTTGCTGGAGGGGAGGGGGTGGGGGGATAGGGAAACTGCGTGATGGACATTAAGGAGGGCCTGTGATGTAATGAGCACTGAATATTATATAAGACTGATAAATCACAGACCTGTACCTCTGAAATGAATAATACATTATATGTTAATTAATTGAATTTAATTTTTTTTAAAAAAGGGGGATCACTTTGAGCCAGCATGAGAAACTTTCTACAGGGCATTTGATCTTCTTATCTAATCATAGCTGACACCTCTCTCCATTTCCCTCCTCCCTATAGTCCAGATAGAGGAAAGCACTGAAAGGACAGTAGAAGGGAAGCAGATATTAAAATAATTGTCACACATTGCCCTCCTCATTGAGCACAGTTGCTTGTCACAGGGTGCTGCTTCTGCTTTGGCCTTTTGTTCTAATGAAGTTGAGTTTGTCATGCAGGGATGGGTGGAGATAATCTTGAAGTCTTTTGTCAAAATGACCCACAGAATATCAAAGTAGGAGCTTTGGCTAAAAAACTATATTGATTTGGGGAGTACTATGAGATTTTAGCCAAATTATATATTTTCTCTATTTCAAGGTGAGTGATCATTTCTGTGATAAACAGAATAGTGTAGTAATTAAAAATCTGGGCTCTCAAGTCAGGCAGACTTGGGGATGAATCTTTTTATCGTCACCTTTTCTTTGTGGGGGGGGCAGAGGAAGAGAGAGAGAGAGAATCTTAAACAGGCTCCATGCTCAGCACGGAGCCCAACGTGGGGCTCGATCTCACAACCCTGAGATCATGACCTGATCTGAAATCAAGAGTCAGAGGCTTAACTAACTGAGCCACCCAGGCACCTCTTTTTCATCACTTTTTAAGTTGTGTGACCTTGGGATATGACTTGTTTCCTCATCTGCAAAATAAGGATAACAACAAAGAGAAATGCCTTTATATTACTGATCTATGGCTGGGTAACAAATTACCTCAAAACTTACATTCTTTGTCTCATATTGTTTCTGGGGATCAGGAATCTGGAAGCAGCTTAGTTGGGTAGTTCTGGCACAGGGTCTCCTCGAGGTTGTAGTCGAGCTGCCAGTTGAAGCTGAAGTCGTCTGAAGTCTTGATCGGTTCCGGAGGATCAGCTCCAATCTCACTCAGATGTCTGTTGGCAGAAGGCATCAGTCGCCTACCAGGTGTGTCTTTCTGTAGGACTGCTTACAACCTGGCAGCAGACTTTTCCCAGAGCAAGCTATCTAAGAGAGAAAGCAAGTGTTACCAAAACAGATGCCACGGTGTCTTTTATAACCTAATATTGAAAGTGACATACCATAACTTCTGTCATATTCTATTGTTTACATAGACCAGCCATGGTATAGTGTAGGAGGAGACTGCATACGGGCATGAATGCCAGAAACAGAGATCACAGGGAGCTGTCTCAGGGCTGCTTACCTCTGTCTTGGAATAGTTTTCCTCAGCAATGCTACAGACACTCTTTTATTTATTTATTTATTTTTATTTTTTCCTTTAATTTTAGATGAGAGCCAGGAGGCTTTGAAATGATCGTAGTGGTTTATAATGTACCAGCAAATGAAAGGCATCTGAGCATCAAGATAAATGCCTGAGTGGGGTCTACTAGCCACTTGAAAAGCATGTGGCTCCACATGCCTAAGAAATCCACAGCTGACTTTAGTAAAATCTCAAGTATTAAATATTGCAGCTCTGCACTTTAACAAAGTGCAAAGGACAGAAGTTGTCTCTCTATATTAACAAGTAAGAATGGTTAGCGGATAAGGCACAATTTACAAATCTGTATTTATGATTGGGGTCTGGCTGAAAAACAGCAAGAATAAACCATACAACCTGGGAAGTCTAATTCTAGCAGGAAGTTGCTTTGAAATAACATCATACTTCATTCACTCCCCAACTGATGTCTTTGATGACCAGTTTGGACACATCAATAAAATATCCTGTCACTTACCATATTTTATTTTCTTGCAGCATTTCCTACTGATGGTAATTCTAACAGTGCCTGTTCTTACAGCAGAATCCACACTCTGATTTACATTTGCCAAGCGGACTGCTTTTGGCTAAATTTCTTGCCCAAGTGCAGGCCCTTATGGTTTGAGAGATCTCATTTAAGGATCCCTTAAGAAAAATATGCAGCCTTTACTGGCTTGGATTTGTAGCTCCAACTTTTAGAAGAAAGCGGCTGGTTAACATTATAGACATTTTGAAGTACTAGTCTTTCAGAAATGCAAAGAACAATAGCAAGAAAAGCCTTTTGATGGTTCAGAATTTATTTTATTTTATGTACTTATTAATTGGTACACTTTCTCCCCCATTTTAACCGAAGATTCTGTACACTGAAACAATAAGTAAAGACATGTGTCTGCTTTAAAATCTTGATACTGGTTAAGTCTCCATAGACCTTTTTCATGCTTTCTGGGAAAAGGCTCTTCTGTTCTCTCAGCCCAGCAGTACTTTGATCTCAGAAGCAGTGCCATTTGGTTGTAAATGTATGTGGCGCCTTTGATCTACTACTTAGCTGGTCTTATTTAAAATAGATAGCTTCTTTTATCTAAGTAGTGTTTACTAGGTCTCTCTCTATGAAAGATGGTTTAAATTGCTATTATTTAGATAGAAAGTTACATAAAGTTTCTTAGGATTGCCCAGATCTGAATCTAGTTCTCCAAACTCTAAAACCCCAATGGCTCTATTATAGATTTTGTAAAGCAAATTCCTATTAAAATGAGCTACTCCTACAGATGTCAGGTAATATTTGTAAAAACTTTGTTTGCTTTTTGATAGGAAACTGATTTTCCAAAGAACAATAAGCATATCCTACACTCAGGCAAAAATGGTCATTTTAGAGTATCTGAACTTAATGACCAATTATCGCTCTGAAATTCACATATTAATATATTTTTATATTACTGCATTATACATACCACATAGGGTATATTGAAATAGGATTTTTTCTAAATAATGAGTATATATATTTAATTCTCTTCTTTACGAGGATTTCTTGAATATTTTGTCAGGTGCCTTAATGACTTTTGTTTGAATTTTCTAGGCCTCATTCAGTTATTCATTCAACAAACTATATTTCAAGTACAGAGACACAAAGATGACTTAGTCACAGATTCTGCTTTTAGGTTGCTCACAGCCTAGGGTTGTGGGGCAGAGCATTAGCAGATAATTTCATGGCAGTGTGGTGAATGCCTGTCATTGACAGTGATACTCCCACCCTGGCCTTGGGAGTGGAAATGGAAAACTTTCTGGAAGACGTGGCACCCGAGCTTCATTGCAAACCTGCCAACTCAGAACTCAATGTCCTATAAATTCCCAGCCAAGTCCATAAGTCAAAGTCAACCTACCTGTCCAGCCATCCCTAATTTAATACAAGACCCCTTGGGAGGAGTCTAAAGCTTCAATGGCTTTTGCTACCTGAAGCTACCCCAAAGCCTTCTTACTTGTCATTCAACTCTAAGGAGGAAAACCCCAAACCACTTTCACATACATTTTAGAACTTTTGCACCATTCTTTATTTAAAAGGAGATACTGGAACTCTCTTTGTGTTGTAAACTAAAATAGCCGTGTATATTGCTATTTTGTTAGGCTACCAACACGTGTTTTTTTCTATCCTTTTTGGTGTCATGTTCCTATTTCAGAAGTCTTATCATTACTTCATCTGAATACTAACCACGTGTGAGCATTTCCAAGTGCTGACCCTGGGAGTAGGCAGGAGGAGCGTGGAGGATGCTCAAGAAATATATAAGTGGGCCTTCCCAGGCCTGAAGGTTGGGAGGGGGGCAGGAAGAAGTAATCTGTAGTCAAGGATGGGATCATTACAGTAGCAGTCACAACTGTCCAAAGAGGGAGGTCGAAGAGGGAAAATCAGAGGGGCCTGGGGCCTGACCTCAGGGCACTCATACAGGGTTTGTGGAGATGGAGAGGAGAGGCCAGCCTCTTGAGGATACAAGAACATGAGTTTGGAGCATTCCTCGGTCAGTGCAGGGATGGTCAGTGTGGGGCAGATGAGGTAGAGGCAGGGATGTGTGGAAAGCAAACTGAAGGGGTTTGGCTTTTTCCCAGTGGAGTTACTGAGTCCTTGAGGCTGCAAAATGGGAAAATAAAGTGGGATCTTTGGTACTTGCCCTGTTCTTTCATATCAGTCACCAAACACTACTGATTCTGAGAATCATGCATTTTAGGTGGTAGGAGTCCTAGAGATCAGAGAGCCTGGCCTTCGCATTTGACCAGTGAGGAAATAAGTCCCAAAGGTCAGGAGGCCTGGGTCTCACAATCACTAAGTAGCAGAGCCAGGGGTGCCGGTTGACCTTTTTGGTCAGGACCTGAGCCTGAGCTTCTCTTCCTGGGGCTTGTTTCCCACCAGGAGTTTTGGAGGAGGGTCTAGGACCCTTGACAGTTCACAGGAACCTGTAAGAGAAAGAGCATCCCACCCTCCAGTAGGAGTGGGCTCCAAGGACAGTACACTTCTCATAGGGCTTCATCCTTCTATCTGGACCCCCAGGGTCTACACCAAGCCAGAATTTGAATAAAAGGAGCTGTAGTTGGTAACAAAAGAGACAGAAAGGATAGAAAAGAATCAGGATACATTGAGCGGATACATTGAGCAGATCCGTATGAGTCACAGGAAAGCCAGGTTAGGAGAATAGAGAGCAATATTACTTTTAGGACAATTTTTTTTTAATGAGTTGCTAATCATTTAAATGAATTGCTAATCATTTAATGAGTTGCTAATCATTTTTTAAATGAAGTGATAGTCCGCCTATGTTTCCTAACTTCAGAAAGGCCAAATGGAGCATGTCCCACCCAAACTGTGTGGACTGAGAGCAAAGTGGACTTTAGAAGGAAAGTGGGGTATAAATGCTGGAAAAGCCAAAACAATAGATTTTGACAGCAGCTCCCTTGTCCTGACCTGGACGCGTGAGTACATGTAAGACTGGGATAGTCCCATAGAGTATTACCATGTGCCAGGTATTCTCAGTGCTTCATGGATATTAAATAATTGTGTCTATCCTTAGCTCGATGACATATGTGTTACTATTATTCCCATTTACAGAGGAGGAATTTGAGGCACAGAAAGGCTAACTTGCCCACAGTCTTTCAGCTAGTAAGTACCATAGCTGGGATCTGAATCTAAGCAGTCTGACTCCAGAACCAGTGTTCTTAGTTATTGTGTTAAAAATATGTCCCATTTTCCTTCTTTCCTTACATTTTTTCCCTCTGAAATAAGAATTTGAGGAAGGCCCTGAAAATGAATGTAATCACCAAGTACACAAGAGTAGCTATTATTACTTTTATTATTATTTATTAACAGTATGCAAAGTCTCTGGTGCAGAGTAGACATTCAAAGACTGTAAAATAAGACAAAAATCATTTGAAGACCAACCAAGACATTTGCATGGACTCTAGGGCAGAAGGAAAATCTGCATGATCTTCAGGGGATTAGCAATGGGTAAGAAAAAAATACGTGCAGAGAGTAAGTGTATGAATGAAAATATCCAGCAATCCATTGAGGCAGTGGCATAAATGGTGAGATGCTGACTCCTGTAATGACTCCCTTTCTTCTTCCCTTCTCAAGTGCTGCTTAAGTAGAGCTGAGGCCAGACGGGATGCAGCTAAAGTGGCCCTAATCAACTCCCTCTTCAATGAGCTGCCCTCTCGAAGGATCACTAAGGAATTCATCATGGAGAGTGTGCAGGAAGCAGTTGCCTCCACCAGTGTGAGTACCCACTAGCGCAGAGAGCTGGATTCACTGAAACACCAAGGCATTTGAATCTGGGGCAATACTAAAGTGAGCAAATTCTTTGAGAATTGTGCAAGTTTGGGAAGACTGGCTGGCTTGGTTGTGAGTTTGAACCTCACATTGGGCACAGTTAAAAAAAAAAAAAAGACTTGTGCGGGTTTAATTTTTACCCATGAAATCACTGATTTTCAGCAAAATGAACACTTGGATTGGAAATCAAGAAATTGGAGCTGGTTCCCTATGCCGCATCTCAGAAATATTTTTTAGCTGCCCTGGATGACCATTAATCAAATTTTAAGTCAAAGTAGATAATTTGATCCATCCTGATTTGTTTATTTGAATGTTTGTTGTTTGAAAAGTATTGATTCTTTTAGGGCCTGGGAATGCATGCAATTGAATACTGCTTTAATCTAGAGATAAACTAGCTCATTTTTTCCCCAAACTTGACTAATCATAAAAGTTATCTGAAGTGCTTATTAAAAGTGCCAATTCCCCCACCAGTGTGGGGGTCCAGCAATTTGTATTTTTAAGGAAAGGCTGACTACTTAGACATGAAAAATCCATATGCCCAATATTTGTTAGCTCTTAGAATTATCATACTTAATATTAATTCTTTCAGAGAGTTGAAAATTTTTTTTCAGAGAAAATTTCTGTTAATGGACATAATTAATGCAAAAACGCTTTAAGAGCAAAAACTCTTGTCTTAGAAATTTAAGTAGAATACTTTCTCAGCAATCCAGGAGTAGATGATTTGCCCCATGAATTATTTAGAATTTCTGATACTTGATACCTCCCAACTACAAACAATGGAGGAAGGCTTGGTTTCCCACTGCGGCAGGTGTCTCCCTGTGTAGTCCTCCAAAGGCATTACTGAGGGAATTAGCCACCTCCTGGCTTTGCTTTTAGCATGGATAAACCCCATCCGAGATTCACATTCTCTGATTACCTTAATCTGATTATAAAGGTTCTGTCATTTTGGAGAAGCTGCTGAAAATGAAGGACACATTGTCACACTAGCAGTGACCCTTCGGTTCCTTTTTCCATCATAAATACTCTTGTCACTCACAAAAGAGATAAGAGAAGGGGCAGAGGACGAGAGTGTCTGACCTGGCAGGGAGACATCAGGGAGCTCTGTTCTATATCTGCTGTCAGGATGAAAGGAAGCTTTTATTTTCTTGACTTGTAAATTTCAAGGGCCTTTGAGGAAGAGAAGTTAGGAAAATGATGCCTGATTTATATGTGTGGAATTTACTCAGAAGCAGGGAGGGGCCCTCAGTGTAAATGTAATTTATCATTTTTTCATGGAAATTTCTAAAGAAGGAGAATATATAAGGTTTGCAGGCTTCTGGATGGATTTCCTCTGGGATATTTAAAAAGCCAACATAAATATTTCAGCAGCAGCATGTTAATGTTATTGCATTCAGAAGCTATAAATTTAGGGCTATCTGATGCTGGCGGTTGTTTGTTCAGCCTCACAAAGGCATTGCCCACCTTCCCAGAAATCCGAGGTCCTGGGATCCTGCAGGGTAGGCCCCAGTGCCAACCCAGCACTTGTGCTGGCTTTTTTTACTGCCACTACCCTTAACCAAATTGAAGGGCAATTTCATTTCTACTCATCACCCCACCCACCTTGTTTCTTAAAGATTAAGGAGTCCAGAAGTGAAAAAAATATACACCAAGATCCATGTCTCCAGGTCAAACACCAGCGTATTATAAAAACCTCTCATTAAGAATCGTGGCAGTAAAATATGAATGGTCCAAACAACCAGAGAATTCTTTCCCTGTCAGTTATATAATCTTGCCTGGTTACCATCAAATCAGAACAGGTTAAGCATTTCAAGATTTCAAATCACAGATGAAGGCAGTCTCAGAGGGCAACCACACAAACATTACCACCACAACAGCAAAAACTTTGTGCAAAGATACAGGAATTTCTACTTCGGGAAAATATTCTTTTAGCAAATATATAATCAGTTAACATTCAAATGCATGTTCAAATTGATTAAAAAATCCTCTTTATTCTGAGCCATGGTGTAAAAAGCTCAATATACTAGAAGTTTCACTGTAGGGCCACAGCATTCGCTTGTGACCATAAAAGAAGAGGGGAAAATCCATACTATTGTCCTTTTCCGCTTTCTTCCCAAGGGCACATTGGATGATGCAGATGACCCCAGCACCAGCATTGGAGCCTACCACTACATGCTGGAGTCAAACATGGGGAAGACCATGCTGGAGTTTCAGGTACCTGACTTCCTGCTACGTGGTTATTTTGCTACACAATCCAGACACCGGGGAGATTGCCACTCTTATCATTAACATCTCCTGTCCCAATAATCTTGTCTTTTTTTGTTTTGGTCATTTTAATTTAACTCTCTTCGAATCCAGCATAGTAGCTCTGTCTTTGCCTCACCTCAGGAGGCTAAAACAAACAAGCAAATAAGGCACAGGCTTTGCTTTCTTAAAGCAGAGTAAAGCACTTAGGTCTAAGAAACAGCTGGGGAACACCACCATCTGAAGACTTGTAACATTTCACCAGCTTTTCAGTACAAAGTTCCCTTTTAAGCCAAATGAAACAGTTTGAAGTGTTGGTTGTAACCATTTGGTTCTTAATTTTCCGAAGTCATAGAGGAAGTTGTCTGTAATGTACATTAAACAATGCCCCCCTCAGTTCTGGTATTTCCATTACACAAGATCTGCCACCACCCATTGTTAACTAGATCAAAATCTTCAGCAAACTGTAACCCTGTTTCATCCACTGCTGACAAGTGGTAATAGAGCTGAGGAACCACACTACCTATTATTTGCAAATTAAATAACTACCTTAATAACATTAACAATAAGAATAATAATAGCCGACACTGATTGGCTGCTTACTTTCTCTAACGCTGTGCTCACTGTGCTAAGCATTTAACAAATATCCTAGTTGAACACTCACGATAAACATGAGTATTTACTATCCCCATGTCATCATTGTAGGAAGTGTGCCATAGAGCTTAGTCAATTGCAGAACAAGGACCCACACAGTCTGATTTCTGAGCTCACACCCCTAACTGTTATCAGGGCAGATGAAAATTCAGTAGTGATTGGGCATGAAATGTGTGCCCTCTAAAAAAATTAACCTTGAATGTTAAATATCCATATATACACAATGCTAGTAGGAATCAATACGCAGTGTTATAATAAAGAGACTCTACCCCCAGTATTTCTATTGCTTTAGGTTAGATTCCCAGAAGCCATCAGAGATATAGTTTTATGGACCAAAATGTTCATCACAGTGTAATTTACAACAGTGTTTCATCTGAGCCCTGAAGCCACCAGCTTTCAAATACCTTTCAAAGTGTTTTCTGGACTGCAATGGCATAGCCACTTTTCAGGTAGATACGTCCCTCCTGCCCATTTTTTTTAAAAACCAGTATTTTCTGTCATTAGTCCCCTCCTTTGACTGAAGCAAAAATACTCCCTCTTCATTTGATCTTCCTTTTCTTTTTAAGTGGCGGTGGTCTCACTGATTTTTGGTGTTGATTGCCTTGGGTTTGAAGAGAGCCTACCCTCTGGAATAGACAGGGGCATGCATGAGTTCAGTGATTCTGGGCCCAGACTCTGAAGTGGGCTGGTTCGGTTTAGCTTGGCTCTACTTTTCACCTCTAAATCCGTTACCTCATTATATGTAAATTAGGGAGACTAATAGTACTGGTGCTACCTCCCGGTGCCAGTGTGACCATTCAATGGGACAATAATTGAAAGAGTCCAAAATAGTTCCTGGCATATCGTAAATGCTCAATGAAGATTGACAACTGTTATTAGACATACTTCTGAAGAAGGACTGCTGCACTTGAAATGCCAAAGGCTACTGCATGGATTCCCTTGACAACTTTATCTAACTTCAAGATTTCAAATGAGGACAAGGCAATACCCTGCAAACATTTCAGAGTTCTTACTATAGAATAAAAGGGTGGAACTATAAAGGGTCCATGCTTTTCCTCCATAATGATCTAAAGTTAAACAGAGAAGAAAAAAAAAAAAAAAAAGGAGGAGCATAATACAAGCAAAAGAACGCCAATTTTAAAAACTGAACAGAACTATGTCTGAAACCTGCTCTACCACTTCCTGCCTGGGCACATAACTATCTAAGACTCAGTTTTCTCATCTCTGAAATAAGAATCGTAATGCCCATTGTGTAGGATTTTTGTGGAATTTACATGACATTTAAAAAGCATCTAGTATACCAATTTTCCCAAGGAAGAACCCCATTTATTTTAATTCCTCCCCTCTCAACCCCAACAAAAGAATATTGTACTTCTCTTATGATAAAATGAATGTTGCCTGCCTTGGTACATAGTAACTTGTATGTGATTTAGTAGCTCTTTTCAGAAAATTAAGAATGATTTTTGAATGCAGTTGAGTTAGTCTGCCAAAGATGGAGAAGGCAAGATTAAAAAAAATTTCTTAAAATTTTGTCCAAGTACCATGAATGGCTGTACTCAACCACCTTTTAGTAATTCTTAATTACCTTGTGATGGGCTGTATGTTTTCTGTGTGGTCTATGTAGTAAGGAACTTAAATATGTAAAATAATAACTTGAATCAAACTGTGGAAATGCTTCATAAATTCTCATAAAAGAGGCTGGGAGCAGGATGGGGGACACAGGAAGAGGAAGATGTGGGGCAGGAAAAATCCAAACTCACTCCCCCGGTAGGGATGCTGACAACCCAGGAGGAGAGCCATGGAGCACATCCCTTTTCCTTCCGCCAGTTCCAGGTTGCCTGCTGGGTCCTAGCACATTCCTTGGTGGCCCTGGGTTAAATGCATCAGCTTGTTTCTGCACATAATGGGAATTGACCACAGACCCAGGCTTTGTTTGCAGCCGACATAGCAATTCAGTACCCCTGGTGGGTAATAGATGTGTGTCTGTATCTAGCTACGGATGACTATACGGTATAAAAACAAGGCTGGTGTCTGCAGGCTTTCCAGGGGGGCTGTCAAGGAGGCAGCACTCAGAGGAAACATGATAGGCTTCTGCTTACGTTTACTTCGTGGGAGGGAAGCTGAGTAGCCTTGCCATACAGAAAACTGCCTGATGTTTGGGGGGAGGGATGGCGACAGTGCTAGCCACTGGGTCTTGTCAAGGTCAGATTTGAGACGGACTTTGACTGAGGCTGGTTAATATATTTATTCTGAAGCCTAATGCAGCCAAGGACGAGTTGTTTATTTACATCTTTGCTAAATTCTCCAGGTCGCCTTTTAAAACTTCATCCCATAAACAAATTTCCTCTTAAATCCATTCTCTTGGGTGGGGAGATGGTGCCCACCTGTTTTTCAAGTTCTCCATTTACAGTGTTTGTTTTTCTTATTTCTGATGAATCACAGAACCAAGCGAGTCTCCCAGACAAAGTTCCAGAGAGAAGCAGAGTGCATTTTCTCCCCAAGAAGTAGCTGAAAGGGCAAACATTGTTCCTAATAGGAGGCAACACCAGGAAGCACTGTGAGGACAGAGCCCAGCTGTTGGTGGTTTAAACTGGATGAATGACAAATCAAACCAGGAAAGCTGTAGAATGAAAACTGCAACTTGGCAGGAATCACAGGGCTTGCTTCTCCATTCGATTTCAAATTTATTTTACTGATCAGGACTGGCCACATAATTCTTGGGGCCCATATAAAATGAAAATGCAGGGCCTTTTTAAATAATTACTAAGAATTTTAAGTCAGTGGAGCATTAAATCAAGCTTGGGGTCCTGTGTGACTGCACAGATCACAAGCTCATGCAGCTGGCATTGTCCCTGAGACACACTCACCAGAAGGGACCAGACTAGGGTAAGGAGACTTAGGCCTTCACCTCAGGCACAAAATTTAAAGGAGTGTCAAAAAACTCAGTGATCAAGACAATATTATAATGTAGTATTTTAAAAACTCAAAATGAATATGTAAAAATTCTTAACAAAAAATATCAAAATTTTAAATAAAGAGAATTTTTTAAAAAGATTTTATTTATTAGAGAGAGAGAGAGAGAGAGAGAGTGAAGTGTAGGGGCAGAGGGAGAGGAAGAAGCAGGCTCCTTACTGAGTAGGGAACCTGACACAGGGCTCGATCCAGGACCCTGGGATCATGACCTGAACTAAAGGTAGATGCCTCACCGACTGAACCATCCAGGTGCTCCTAAAGACAGAATTATAAGTAAAGGAACCTGAACTTTCATGGCTCACCTTAAATCTTGCTTCACTCACCTCACCCTAGTCCCAACCCAATCTATAGGCCAGCTTCTTGTTTATCTGTCAGCCTACCCAAATTCTCCAGGGTTCTAGATCAGCCACATAACAAATAGCACAGCACAAAGACTTAAATGAGGAGCAGGACAGATCGCTCACCAAACAGATTTCCTTTAAAGTGATAAGGCTTTGACAGATAGAACACAGAACTGTGAAAACCAGGCAGCAAGGAATCCTGGTAAAACCAGGAAATGAATCCTTACTAAAGTCCACAGCCCTCTCCTTGCCAGTCTACAATAATGCAAGGATTTCCGATGGAACCAATAAAAGCCATACAAGGATTTCCTGGGCTCCTACAGCTTTGGGAAGATCTGAGGATAGTGAATTTGGTCTTATGAGGGGAAATAAAGTGTGACAGGAAGAATGTGTAAATGTTACATAGTGATGGTAAGATTAGTATCTCTACAGAGGAGGGCAAGAACTAGATTGGGACATAATGTATGAAGGCAGAAAGAAGGTCATCTTCCTTGTGGGATTTTAGGAACAAGAACAGCACTGAGGAAGAGGCAGTTGTGCTACAGCAAAAACTCCTTGGGGATGGAATAGAAATTTAGACAAACCAGAAGGGGTGTGAGGGGGGTGACTCTCCTGCAGTCAAAAACAGCTCAAGTCTCTGCGGGGAAGTTTTTGGGACATGTAGGTTGCCAAGGGACATGAGAACGATTTCTGACTCTGTTCACAGCAGAATTGTGGGTTCTAAAGTCTTAGGAGGATTGCTGGGTGAAATTATGGAAGTTTATCTGGAAGGGGAACGACGGTTAGTATATAGATAAGAACGAGAGCTTAGAACACATTGGAGGAAGAATATGTTCCTAAGGCAATAATTGTCGGAGGATGGAATTAAGAGCCCTATAGGGTGTTTCTCAAACTGGGCCCCAAGGATACAAGGACAATACCAAGAAGGCTATTGAAAGTCACACAAAAATTCAGAATATCTTTCTGGGTTAACCAACCATTTATAAACTTGGGTTCGGGGGAAAGTGGAAGACTGGAGGTGGTATCTATTATTTTTAAAAATGAACATATATAATAGAATGCAAAATTCAAGTGGAGTCTTAAAACATTAAATGAAAAGAAATGTCTTATTTGGAAATAGTGGCCATTCTGTAACACCACAGAAACTGTTTCCTATCAGGACGTAAAAAGTGTTCCTTTTCATTTTTATGGCTACAAAGTCTTTAGTGAGTAGGTTAAAGGTACAGTGAGAAAGGCGGCACAGAAATACTCTCCTCAGTCACTGGGGTTACTTTGATGAGAAGCACAGGGGTGAGAAGCAGATTACATAAGATTTGGCCACAGAACTAACCACTCTCACTTTTCCAGATTTTCATAGTGATGTGACAGAGTACAAATCTGGATGGGGCAGGGAGAAATGGAGGAGGGAGGCATGAGAGGGGCAGCATCCTAGGCACATGGTGGCATCTCTATTTGGGGCAGGAGGAGTAATTCCACTGGTATCCATGTTGTATTTTAATTAATGGAAACACATGGTTTTGCTTTTACTGAGGTCTCCAAGGGCTCTTCAAGTGCTTACTGTACAGTAGAAGATAGACAAAATCCCCAACTGAAAAGAAGAAAAAAAAATTACATTCTACTGGCAACTTCAGACATTAAGAATGTTGATATTTGCTCTTCTGATCATCTTACAGCTTTAAAATTTACCTAGTAAGATGTCTGAAATCTCAGAATGCCTTCAGTCTCCTCATTTTCATAATTTAAACTTCTCCTGAGCAAGCAGAGGTAAAGACAATAAAAATCAGCTTTTTTGAATGGTCAGTGGGACAACTGTCTAAATGTTTATTGTTCATAACTAGTGTCATGACCAAAAATTTCCTTAATTTCCTTAATTGTATTGTGTGTATGTGGTTTGTGCTGTTAATCCACAATAGATGTCTCTCCGACAAAAAAAAAAAAAAAAAAAAAAAAAAAAAAAAAGCAGATAGCTTCAGTGGAAGACTGCCACTTCTAATCACATTAGGAAAATAAAATCTTCAGTGTTTATACAGTTTAGCTTGCCCTTGATATCATGAAGGTAAAGGATGCTGATAGGAGCTTAATGCCATGCTCAGCCCTGGCCATTGAATGTGGAAACTAGGGATTGGTTTTAATGTCAATTCAACCTGATTATCCATATTTTCAGGCATTTTCTTGACTGAATTTATAAACATAGGAGTATTTTACAGTTTCTGTAGTTTGTACATTATATCTTATCTATATTTACTCTTTGGCCGAAATTTTTAAAAATTTAAATGGTTTTCTTTAATATATTATATTGTCACATGATTCAAAACTCAAAAGGTGCAAAAGAATGTGAGTGGGTGGTCTCCCTCGCACTCCTCCCCCACAGGCATTCCTGTTCCCACCCCAAAGACAACTATGTTACCCAGTTCTTTTGGTCTTGCCAGAACTCTCATAGGCATTTACAAGCAAATATTTATAGGGATTTTCTATTCTTTTTTAATCAAATACTAGCACACAATATGTGAGTTGTGCACCTTGCTTTTCTTTTAACACCCACATCATAGAGATTCTTTATATTAGAACCTAGAGGGGGATGCCTGGATGGCTCAGTTGGCTAAGCATCTGCCTTCAGCTCAGGTCATGATCCCAGGGTCCTCCTTGCTCAGTGGAGAGCCTGCTTCTCCCACTGCCTGCCACTCCCCTGCTTGTGCTCTCTCTCTGACAAATAAATAAATAAAATCTTAAAAAAAAAAAAAAAAAAAAAACCTAGAGGGACTTCTCATCCTTTCTCTGTGAATGAAAGTATTCAGTGGTATGAATGTATTTTTAGGGGAGAAAAAATAATTTTCCCTCTACCCTTCTGCGTTCTTAGCTGAAACCTCTGTAATAAAAGACAGATTAATAAGAGAAAAACAGAAGTTTTTTAACACATATACCTCATGTATACATGAGAGATACTCATGGAAAAATAGTATCTTCCTAAGGTGGCTTGGAATTTAAGATCAAATACCATCTTAATAAGGAAAGATGAAGGGGGATGTAGGCCTCTTAGGAGATACTAAATGATCCTTTAAAAAGATGAATGGGCCCTTAGTAAAATAGAAGGGAGGTATGTTAGTCTGTGTCTTCTTCTGTGATAAGAGTCAATCTTCCCTGGTTGATGAAATTCCTCAGGAGGGGATTTATCATAATTGGGTTCCTTTTGGAGGATGTGTCTTTAGGAAGATAAGGTGAGTTCAGAGAAAGCCTTTCCTTCCATCTGCTGTTTTTCAAGTGCTTACAGCTTAAAATAATTAACATACCAAAGTGGCATGTTTTGGGGTGGCATGTCCTGAACTCATATTTTGGGGACAGCAAATTCTGCTGCTCTTCAGTATCATCCTTTTTTAAACTATTCCTTTGAAAATGAGCATTTAAGGAGTGCCTGGGTGACTCAGTCAGCTAAGCATCTGACTCATTTTTTGGCTCAGTTCATGATCTCACGGGTGGTGAGATGGAGACCTACGTGGGGCTCCATGCTCACCAGGGAGTCAGCTTGAAGTTTCTCTCCCTGTGCCCCTCCCCCCACTCACACACACACTCTCTCTCTCTAATGAATAAATCTTTTTAAAAAAATTTTTAAGGTTTTATTTATTTATTTATTTATTTATTTGAGAGAGAGAGAGCACGAGGAGGGGGGAGAAGCAGAGTCCCTGCTGAGCAGGGAGCCCGATGTGGGGCTCAATGCCAGGACCCTGGGATAAAGACTTGAGCTGAAGGCAGAAGCTTAACTGAATGAGCCACCTAGGTGCCCTTAAAATTTTTTTTTAAGAATGTCAACCTCAAGCTGACACCGTCTAATTAGATGCAGGAAGTAGAATCAGCTGGGAAAATAGTAAATTTATTCTCTGCCCTACAATCAGAAAGCTGTACCCGTTCTGTAAACTAAAAGCAGAGGTTCTCCCTTGGCCAATGGCAGTTTTCGCCAACTGGTCAAAACTGCCCGCTCTGGGGCGCCTGCTCATGTATAGCAAATCAATGTCAGCTAAAACATAAGGTGTTATCAGTCAGTACCTGTCAGTACATCACTCAAACATTTGTAATTCCAGACCCAAGAAGAGCCAGGTTGAAAAGCAAAGTAGATTATTACTACTTTTCCTTTTCTGTATCTTGTTCTCAGTGATACACTGTATTGAAGAGGATTGGAGTAGAGGATTCTCTAGTTAAATAAATAAATAAATCTTTAAAAAATAAAAATAAACATTTAAAATATTCCCAGCCTCAGGCAATTTAAGAAAACAATACAATGAATAACTTTGCCTACACATTATTCTGAGATGTGCTGATATATTTAGATAACTTCTTAGGTGTAGAATTGTTAGAGCATATGTTTTATTTATTTATTTATTTATTTATTTATTTATTTATTTATTTAGGAGGGGGGTGGAGAGGCAGAGGAAGAGGAGGGAGAGAGAGAATCTTAAGCAGACTCCATGCCCAGTGCAAGCCCGATACAGGGCTCCATCTCACAACCCTGAGATTATGACCTGAGCCAAAATCAAGAGTCCAAGGCTTAACCAACTGAGCCACCCAGAGACCCCAAACATATGTACTTTTAATGTTGAAAGATATTTGTCAACTACTTAGTCATTTTATTGTGTAAATATGGATATAACAGAGGAGGGAAGGAAGAATGCTCCAGAAGCTTGAGGACTCTATTGTTTGAAAAGTCTCAAAGTGTTCCAGTGATATTGTATATTCTATTTCCCTGAGATAGTTGAGGATCAAAGTTATGCCCTGCCCAACTTTCACACTTTCTTTCACATTTCTGCTTTGAGAGTAATGACGGGTGTTTGGGTTTTGTAGGAGCTGATGACCATTTTCCAACTATTGCACTGGAATGGAAGCCTAAAAGCCCTACGTGAAACAAAGTGTTCCCGACAGGTGAGATTTTCCAGTCAAGAATGGGTTTGTGTCGTATGGACTGAGCAGATGGCTCATCATCTTCCTAGATTTCCTTTATTTGGATTTTTCTCTGTTTAAATCTGGCATCTTATCTATTCAGAGCAGAGGATACATGAAAAAATATATATAACAGTCCATTTGAGTCAGGGACTGATCAAATATACACGGTAAGGAGAATGTTGCCTGCATATAGGACTGACTTAGATACCTGTACTAAATGCCAAAATGGAGGGATCGTTAAGACAGACTTGGTTTCTAAGTCAAATGCTGAATCTCTCTATGCACCTGCCCTGCCTTAGAATTTGTGCCCTCTTCTACTCCAATGCAGAAATTTGAGAATGCACTGCTTCTGAACTTCCTCACTGAAGAGTGGTAAAGTTGATTGTAGCAGGAGGACTTTTCTCACCCCCACCAAAAGTCCCCAGAGGACAACAGAAATGATTATAAAGTTGGGCAAGCTGGCATTCAATCACCTTAATTTTTTGGTTTGGAAGTTTCTTCTTTATTTTTCAGAAATGAGGTCTCACTATTTCTTTGTTACCTATGAGAAGCACTCCCCCCCTTTTTTTAATGGCAAAGGCATATCCCCTCCTGTGTCTTTAACAGTTTTCACCTACTACCCTCCAAGATTCATCCTTCCTTTAGGCACCAGTAGACTTTGAAAGATGGCCGTTCATTTTTGAGAATTTTCTAACAGGAATTTGTATGAAGGATAAAGTCTCTACCAGTCAGCTAGATGTGGGTGGATATAAGTTTTCCATGCACTGCAGCCCCAGGAGTTTTTAGTTGTTCTTTGGTTAGAAAGTCTGGCTTTCAAAATGTCAAAGATGGAAAAGAAATGAGTAGTTGACAATGGCTAGGGCTATTTTTTTCTTTTCCTTTGATTTTATAAAAGGCCTTTGAAATTCGCTGGGTTGGTTATAAACACTTTTCCATGGTTGTTTTTAATTTGTTAAGGTCATAAATAAATACCATATGTTCTTGAAAATAAAAATAAGCAATGCATCCACTCTACAAGATCTTCTTAAAGTATATCCATCAAACCTATACATGATGTTACAATGTATTGGCAAATTTTTCACATGAGAATTGACAGGTAGTGATTAATTTCAAATTATTTACAGAAGAGACAATGTACACGAAGGTACCATTATGATATCAATAATGATAATGTCTACGTTCCGCATTCTTAAAGTTATTTCTGTAGTTCCTGTGAGCCATTTGGACTGCCATCTATCTTCCTTATGCTAAGAACACAGCAATTAGGAAGTTGACTCTCCTGGTTTCTAAGCCTTGTCCTGACTCAAAGCCTCCTGCTCTCTACAGAAAGGTGTAACCAAACACAATTCTGCCCTAATCCTTCCATATAATTGTTTCTGTCTCTCTACCTTGCTGAAGGAGATAATGCTGGGCAGAAGAGTTCAAGGAATCAATGAGGTAGTAATATTCATGCATAAAGGAATACATTTTCAAAGGAAGACATTTTCTAGCAAGGTCAGAGTTTTGTTTGTGAACATTATTGAGTCGTTCTTGGTGGTAGTGTTTTGACTCAACTTGAAGTGACCTTGCTTTGCCTGATCAGCTTAGCCATTCATTTGCTTTAAGAAGTCTATTTGAGGTTTGGCTTCCATTTGTGAACATTAGAGAGGTTCAGTTGTTGGCAAAACCCCTATGGATGTGGATGTGGGGGGTGGCAGAGACAAAGGAAATGAGGTGTTGGGAGGCCATGAACACAGGTGCCTTTGTTGCTCTTCATTGACACTCTGGACTTTGTCTCTTGACTCCCAGGAAGTCATCTCCTACTATTCCCAGTATTCCCTAGATGAAAAGATGCGCAGTCACATGGCCCTGGACTGGATTATGAAGGAGAAGGAGTCACCAGGAATCCTCTCTCAAGAGCTACGGATGGCCCTGAGGGAGTTGGAGGAAGCAAGGAAAGCGGGACAAGAACTGCGGTTTTACAAAGAAAAGAAAGAAATCCTGAGTTTAGCCCTGACTCAGATCTACAGTGATCCTGACACCTCCTCACCCAGTGACGATCAGCTGAGCCTAACAGCTCTTTGTGGCTACCACTAGCAAGGCCAGGTCCCAGCTGCCCTGAGGTTGGCAGAGGCCAGACTCTAAAATTAGGAAGCTCAGTGAAGGAGGTCATCAGAGGCTTTAGCACCTATAGCTACTACCTGAAGGCTGTACTAATTCTTCCCATCCATTCCATTCACAGAATCTAAGAGTAGTAGGACCCTTACAGGACCCAACATCCCACTTGATGCATTTTCCCATCATGCTTTCAAGAGTTCCGCCTCTTACTGAAAGGATGGAGACAAGATTATTGGAAAAATATTTTCCAGGTTTGGCTTTAACCTAAAGCCCTGTTGACATGTGCCTTGCTAGATTATATGTGTTGTTTTAAACAATGGGCCAGTGTAGCATCCCCCAAAAGAACATCAGCCAAGACTGGGGAAAGTAGCATGATAGCAATTTTTTAAAATACTTGGCATTAAATAAACAATATAGAAAATATGCATGGGTCAGAGTTTCTTCCTAAGCTTTATAAGCTAAGAGATACTTTACTAGGTGTAGTCTATAAAATTACAGTGGGGATTTTATCTGGACATCCCACTATCAAAGATCTTAAAGTGATAATAGTATGAAAACACTTGATAAATTTAATTTGGCTTAAAATGCCAGTAATAATCATTTTTAAAAGTCTACACTCTTCCATATGGGGATATCACCTAGCGTAGTACCTTCATGGGTATTCCTCAAGAAGAATTAATATCTAATTTTTACGAGTCCTGCAGTCAGTCATGTTCATTTTTAATTTGCAAATAGATTACTTGAATTGATTTGTTTTTATTTTTGCCACCACAGTCATATATCTATAATGAAGAAAATTACTGGCATTTTAAAGGTTAAAGCATTTTGAAAAATCACTAGCTTTTAACAGTGCCTGCATTTGATTGTTTTCTCATGCATTAGAGAGGAGTCTTTAGCTGTCTTTTTGTCGTTGTTCAAGAACATGAGCCATGAGTAGCTCAAGTGTAGTGTCATTTTTAGGTTTTAATTAGACATCTCTTTTTGAAAATGGCTTGGGTCAATTAATTGATTAGAAAACCGAAAACAAATACAGACCAATTTTTGGATAGTTTCTAGTAGCTCAAGTTTAAGAATGGCACCGGTACCAATTTTAAACATTTATAGGAATTTCCATATTTATGGAAATGGATTATCTTGCATTTAGTCCAAAATTTCAAAATAAAGAACACAGTTTTTTCAATGTTAAACAAGGCTTCTTTTTCTTCATGTTTAGGCAAATGCGAATTAACTTTTCTGAAGGCTAAAACCACTACATTTACATTAAAAACAGAAGCATGATAGTTTAACTTCAAATCTAAATATGTGCAGATGTAATTATCACTCCTTAAGTCCCCATGAAAACTATGTATACTGATCATGTATTTTTGAAGTAAACTTGATAATAAAAAATTAATTTCATATATCATATTTCTTACACCAGGGGAGAATTTAGCTTCAGATGTGCCCTACTCTAATGTGAAAAGGTAATACTATATAAATATTAGATAAATTTAATTTAAAAATATTGTCTTAACAAACGTCACATTCCTCTCCATTATGAGGCTAAATATCACCTAAAATAAAACTGTATTCCCTTAAAATCTCAAAAAGGAATTAGGATTAATATTTGTAAATTGGATTAATTTTAAAATTAAGGAAACTTCCTATTTAAAGTAATTTTTTCATAAAGTTATTACTCTTTATCATTTCAGAAAGCCACAATTTCCCATGTTGGGTGTGTTTAAAGGTAGGTACATCTTTGCTGCATTTGCAGACTTTGACAATGACTACCTCAAGTTGACACCACCTAATTAGATGCAGGAAGTAGAATCAGCTGGGAAAATAGTAAATTTATTCTCTGCCCAACAATCAGAAAGCTGTACCCGTTCTGTAAACTAAAAGCAGAGGTTCTCCCTTGGCCAATGGCAGTTTGGAATGGCATGGAACCTACAGCAAAAGAAGCAAAAGTCAGAATCTTTGCAGTTGCTGGGCCCTTTGATGTTCATTTATAGCAAATCAATGTCAGCTAAAACATAAGGTGCATCAGTCAGTATCTGTCAGTACATCACTCAAACATTTGTAATTCAGACCCAAGAAGAGCCAGGTTGAAAAGCAAAGTAGATTATTACTATTTTTCCTTTTCTGTATCTTGTTCTCGGTGATACACTGTGTTGAATAGGATTGGAGTGGAGGATTCTCTAGTTAAATATATGGAGCTCTGAGTCCTAAACTTTTGTGGTTATGACCCCTTTGAGAATCCAGTGAAAGTCATGGACCTTTTCCTAGGAAAATAGAATGAAGTATATACGTTCAAATTTGCACAAACAGTTTCAGTGAGCTTGCGGACTTTTCCAAAGCCCATGGATTGCTCTGTCCAACAACCTCCAGTTTAGAACTCTTAATTTTGAGCACAGACTTACCGTCTCTTGAACTTTTCAGCAGGGATCCAAGCTAGTTCAGACATAGCCCTGTGTAGCCTAATTCTAAGATAAATGTCATTATCCTTACATACAGAATTGTTCTGTATCTTGACAAGAAATAGTTTAATTTTTACAAAATCCAAATACACCAAATTGTTATGAAAAAGCAGCTGAAAGCAAACTAGTCACTAAATGTGTGTGAACCTATCAGAATATTACTGATTTAATGAAGTCATTGTTCCTCTAATGATCAGAATTTGGTTGTCCATTTGTTCAAAAGCTATAGTCCACTGATATGTTTTCTGTTAAATTCATTCACTTACCTCTAGAAAAGGAGAAGAATAAAATTACAGATATTCTTGAAATGCTGTATCCACATCAACTTTGAATCTAATCCTTTATGTCTCAGGGAAAAGAGGAAAAAAAAACATATAAAGATTTAACACTCTCTTGTTTCTTGGGGGGAAAATTTTGAAGGTAGCAGTATTGGTATAGTTGACTTTATCTCTGAAATGCTTTAGAGAATTCTGAGATATATCATGCCGTGCCTTTCTTTCTTGCCTAAGGACAGAAGAAGCCAGACGAAGAAAATTTTATTATCCTTGACTATGTTTACAAGTAAGCACTCTTCAGGATATTATCACTTATATATTGTTGATACTTTTTTGTTTTGCCTTGCAGAAATGCAAATATTAAGTTTTCTTCTATGGTGTCTATGGTGTTAAATAGTGAATATTATTTTTAGCTAGAGCTTTTAGGAACATGGAAATAATTTTCTCCAGCACAGTGGTTCTCAACTTTGGCTGCACATTAGAAATAATTAAGGAGCTTTAAAAAATCCTAAATGTCTAGACTATACCTCGACCAATGAAATCAAACTCTCTGGAAGCGGGGCCCAGGCATCAGTATTTTTTAAAACTCCCCAGGTTGTTTCAATGTGCAGCAAGGTTTGGGAATGACTGCTCTACCCAGGAAGGTCTGGCCCAAAGGTCCTTGGCCTAGCTAGTGGAAGCTATTACTCCACTTGGCCTTGGCCCCAATTCCAATGTTGAGCTCCTCTGAGCTAGGTAGGACCTGTTTGAGCAACAGGCTTTCCTGGAGCCCAGAACTAAAGCAGGGCAAGCACACACACATGTGCAAACACACAGACACACACAGTATCTTACAGTACAGCTAAATTCTGCCCCAGGGTCCAGGCTTGCTTTCTCAAATATGATACATAAAATATCCATACCAAAATCATCTGGGGTACTCATTTAAAAATTAAAGTTCCTGGGCCACACCCCAGACCTGCTGACCAAATTACTGGAGAAGGTCTGGATAATGTACCACTTTACCAGGTGTTTCTGATCAGACTTAAATTTGAATTCTTTTGGCCTAAAGCTACCTAACACATTCTTTAGTGGGTGGCATAGCTTTGCCCCCTTTGGATGTAAGCAGCCTCCTGGGGTAGAGTGCAGAAAGGAATAAAGGAGAGAAGGGAATGTTGCCCCTCTACCCTTTCTGGAAGCTGGAGAAAAATAGAAGGGGCAAAGAGATACGGCTGCCTTTTTTCTACCAAAAGAGCAGCTCCCATTCTTTTATCACTTTGGCCTTAACATTTGGAAATACTTTTAATCCCTTTACCAGACACCATGGAAATCTCTTTTTGCTCATATAAAGTTGCTTCCTTAAACCTGACTAAACCCTGGTAGCACTTTGTACCTTGGAACAAAGTAGATTGTGGGAAAGGCAAGCAGAAGCTTCTTCTTGAGAACTGTTGATCCTCTAGTGGTTTGCAAGTGAAAATCCCAGATTGCTATCCATTTATAGCAGTTCCCAATTGTAGCAGCAATTATGTACCACAAATACATTTTAAGTCAGTTGTTCAACCCCAAGGGTGCATTTTTCTCTAAAAGCAAGGTCATAAATGGTGGCAAGTTTCCCAAACTAGCCTAAATAAGCAGTAGGGCACCCGAAAAACTAATTTATAGGACCTAATACATCCCTAGGTTGTGAGTGGGCAAGGGAAGGTAGAACAAGGGCAGCTGTGGGTCTAAGGCATAGTATTGAAAACCTCCTGAGGTGTATTTCTCGGCCCCAAACTGGTTCTCCAGCCTCTTTATATTTTCTTTGTCCCTCCATAGATAACCTTGCCAACACCCCACCCACTGTTGCCTCTTCTGAGCATGGTTTCTTCCACTTGACTTACTGAAGAAAAGTTAATTTTTTCCTGCCTTCTTACAAACTCTTTGAAAATTTCTAAAAGAAACAGGAATATTTGTGTGACCTAAAAGTGGCAGCTACTAAGCTTCTCTGCAGACTGTTTTCACCAGGGCTGCTGCAGAAAGACACAGACACACAAAGCAGGACTACACTGAACAGGGTAACCATGAAACCTGTCCCATGCACCCATAGTCCTAAGGTTTCCTGCTTCTTTGGTGTTCTCATTAGGCTCCAAGTGACACTGTCCCATCCTGATCACAACTGCCCCATAACTAGCCAGTGATTCTGGATAACCTGGCTCAAACTCCAAAGTGGACTGATGAGTTTGTCTCCTCAGGAATGTGAACTAAGAAACATGAAAGGAATTTGCCAGGTTGAGTTGGGAGGGGAAGTTGGAGGAGTCACCTTCCTGAGAGCTGTGGTCTCTGCAAGCACAAGTGAGGAGGAGGAAGGAATCATGAGTCAGGAGAAGAAGGTGTTCAGTAGAAAGAGGAGACACTGATTGGTGCAGAGAGCAGATGCAGAGACGGGCAGAGATGCAAGAAGGTGAAAGCATGAAGCCCATGAGGGGATGACAAGAGCTGCTGGCCCAAGTGCCCTGCAATAAATTTTCTTATTATTTATCCAAGTGGATCACACCTTGCAACCAAAGAAATCAGACCTTACTTATTCAGAGCAAAATCACACTGTATTATTCTGGATTTTTTATCCTCCGAGTAGACCGAAAAAAACTGACGTGAGGAAGAGCCTCTTCAACGCTGCTGAGAAAAGTAGATCAAAAGCTGGTGACAGAGTTGACTTTTTCCCCACTCATACCCCCTCCCACGCCAATGTCAGGTCTCACAGTGTTCAGGAGTTCTTCCAACTCTGAAATAAATTTACGTATCGCGTGCTAATCATCCTGCCCTTGCTTCCCTGCATAGAAATTCCTGTGTTCTCATGTTCTACAGGAGGTATAACCACAGAAAGCAAACAGGACTCTATTTTTAAAAAGACAGAATTCATAACCTCAGATAACTGTTGTCTTCTTAAAAAATTAGTTACCTCAGGAAACTAATAACATGCTCTGACAATGCTCAAGAATGCGATCTTTGCCAAAGACAAAAAAAAACAGTCATGCACTCGTCTTTGGAAATGGTCCTCTGAATTCATGTGAGCAAAGAAGAAAAGCAGTGTCTATTGTTGGCTGAGAGCTCCTTGCCATCCTGAACTGACTAGTTTATCTTAGCATCAGGACTATTAGATCAAATACTTAGCAGGTGCTCAATGAATGCTTCTTGAGTAGGAATTTGTTATCATTGTGTTGGTACCTTCCTTACTCCTTGATGATGAGTTAATTCATTCACCAGACCTGGCTTTGTTCTACTTGACTAGTCAGGACTCACTTGGTTGTAAGGTAGAAACCCAAATCCAGCCTACTAAGCAAAGGGGGAGTTTATTGGCTTGTGACACAAGAGTGTTTCTTCCAAGTACATCTGTATCCAGGAGCACAAACCAGGACTTGATCTTGCTCATGATATTGATGTGTACATATGTGCATACATGTGTATCATTGCTCATTTCCCAAATCAGCTCTCTTTTGTGTTGGCTCCATTTTTAGGCAGGCTGTCCCCTTGGAGTAGCAAGACGGTGACTGGCAGTTTCATGCTTCCCTCATAGCAGCAGGAGAAATTCTCTTCCCAGCAGTTCAAGTCCAAATTCCAGAACTGGGTGCTATAGTGGTGTTTTAGTTCAATCAATCACTGTGCCATTCCTGAGGCACATGCCTGTCCTCCTAGAACTAGTAGTCAATTCATCCCATCTAAACAACGCAGACCCAGTGGAGAAGGAGGAGTCACCTGAGGGAAATATGGGTTCGGTTACCAAAGTGAGGAAATGTGGCCACTTCCCAAGACATTTTAAAAATATTTGTCCTTAAGAGCCTTCAGAGACAGAATAAACAATAGAAGAACTGCAGTCTCTCCAACCATTAATTGGGGAAAAGGATTCTGGGTAGACAAAAAATAACAGATGTCCACTATGAATACATTGTACCATTTCCAAAAATCAAATCCACTCTCAAAGGACAAATTTTGTCACCATTAAGGATGTTCAAAAGAACATTCTCCCCTGAGGGGAAGTCTAAAAGTGTTTCCAGACCAATCACATCACTGGAATAAGCATAGAAGTTCTCTGAGGACTTGCCTGAAGGGGCCAGTGCTCATTTATATGAAAGAGTTCTGTCATGTGGAGAAGCCTAATCACTCACATTAATCTGCAGTCACACTTCATATATCTTCCGTGATGATGAATCGTTGCTATGCAAGTGAGTCAGGAAATTTCCTCTGGTCTATTTCTGGTGGGCTCTGGCTTTCATTATCAGTGGCTGCTAATTCTACTTAATAGAAAAGAAAACAACTGATGCCACCAATTGAAAACAACTGTGGCAAAACTGGACCGCTCATAGCCTGGGTACTTAATCTGCCCTTCCTTATGGCTGAGCACCTTGCAACCTTAAGAAGGGCTCCACTCTGACCCATGAGTTGTGACATAAAATGATTTTAGAAACAGTTTATTTTGAGGCAATTCAAGGAGTCTCTTCCAGATATTTCCATGTAGTGATTTGTTAGTTTATGTCTGGAAGTGAATGGGCTGTACTTAGTGCAAGCAGGTTTTTGTAGGGAAATTTTGAAAACACAGGTGACCCAATGAAATACCAGACCACCCGGAGAGTTGAAAAGTCAACCTGAAGCCATAATGAACCAAAACTAAAAAATTGGAATGATTTTACCCTTTCAGTTAATCTTCTCTCAAATGACCTGGGAATTTTGTTTTATTTATTTACTCACTGTGGCTACTTAGATCTTTAAAAATGTTTTTTTTTTTTTTTGGCCACAAGGTCACCAAAACAAATAAATCCAAAAAATGGGAGAGGAGGGTTCAATTCTCCTAAAGGCTGAAATGGATTCTTTTATCTCAAACAATGACTCACATCAATATGTTTGTTAAAGATTGGGTCACTAACGTCGTGAATTAGAGTAAGACTAATCATACTGCCCTTCATCCAGAGCACTCTAACTGGGAATATGTTCTGCGTCCTTTTTATTTTCTTCGTGGAAATCCAAGGACAGTAGCTCCTTGCCCAATTCACCAGTCGTTTGTGAAAAGCCAAGGGGGCTCAGCTCTCACTCTGCTGAAAAGAGGTTTCAGTAGGCTATGTCTCGCCACAAGGGCAACTTCGTCCCAGGCATTGCAGGTGTCACACACGTTGATAGTAGGATTGGCAGGGTCTAAAATGAATGGCCTAAAACAAAACAAAACAAAACAAAACAAAACGAAACACAAAACTATCCATGTCTGAACTCGGTTTGATTTGTTGTGTAGTGAGAAAAGGGGATGTCAGAGTTATAGAAGGAACATGGTTAAGAAGAGGACTCTTGGAAGGGTGGAAGCAAGAGACCTAATACCCATCAGGAAGCAGCATCTTGCTTCTGCTCCCCGCAACTCTGACGCCCTCTCATTTTTTTCCTCTTCACCTCTGGAGGCATTTCCTCCCTGGTTTCCTGTCTTTAATTTCCTCCCCATTTGCTGTGTGTATCCACATTTGATTCATTCTATTCAAATTACTTGTAATTCACACTTGAGAATTAAAGTTCTGTGAGAAGTAATCAAAGGGAATTGACCTTGTGCTAATTAAGGCCTTCTCATTTACAGTGAATCACAATCAAGCTGTCTTTGCTCCAGACTTTCTTTCTGGATGGCAAACATGCTTCTTCTATCCTAAGGGCATAGAAAAAGATAAATAGTTACCTTGTGTGTTTCTGGTTCACCTTTACAAAAATGGGGAACTTGGGATGGTAGTGTCTGTGCCAAACAACATCGATTTCTGCATATCGAACCAGAAGCTTGAGGACTGCCCTCATTCCCTGCACCAGGCTGAAGAGCAGCGGCTTTCCCGCCAGTTCCCAGACATGAATGGTGAGGAGCTCCACTGTGTAAGAGGAAGGAAGTCTCCGGAACCTAGAAACACAGAATGAAGGGTTGTCTACTTCCCTTAACCCAGAAAATGAAGACCGATTTATTCAGTTATGAGAAAAATTTAAGCGCAACAGGCAATACAGAAGAAGAAATTCTATTTTCAATCTCACTATTTATCAAACAATAATTTTCCACCCATCCGATTGGCAAAATAAAAAGAATGATAATATCCAGCATGGGTGAGTTTGTGAGAAGATAGACACTCACACTCTATTGGTGAAAATGTAAATTAATACAGTCTTTTTTGTAAATTAATACAACTCTATACAAATTTGATATGTTCCCTCCCTTTCATCAGCATTTCTACTTCTATGACCTTCTGTAGAGGATGTGGCTAGTCTGACTTGAGTACACAATGGATTTTGAAGACTTACATTTTAAAAAAAGGAAAATACTCATTAATAATTTTTATATTGATTGCATGTTGAAATAATATTTTTGACATAGTGGGCTAAATATATTATTAAAATTAAGTTCTTCCATTACTTTTTACCTTTCTAATGTTGCTACCAGAATATCTAATATCGCATGTGTGGTTTGTATTTGAACCTCACATTACATTTGTCTCACCAGTGATCTGTGCCATGCAGTCGTTAAAAGAATGTAGATCTCTAAGATCTCTAGGTACAGATATAAAAAGATATAATATAGATTAAACGAAAAACAATTTTCATAGTGATACATAAACTGCAAACCCATTTGTTCTTTGTTTTTGAAAAACTAAGCATACATAAAAAAAAATTTGTCAAAATATGTCCTAAACATTGTTAGGGAGGTGGGAATTTGGGGTAGAGAAGGAAAATTTTTTTACATTAATCTTTTAAATTGCAGTTTATGTATGAGGGAAAAGTAAAATAAAAATTAAAGCTGAGGGTTAAAAACAAACTCATAGGAGAAAAAAACAAAAAACAAAACCAGGTAGTTTCAGGATTTCATGGTGGTTGAGATCCAAATATGTATTTTTGTTGCCTTGGCATTCATTAGCTCTAACAATCTCTTTTGAGGATATGTTGCAAAATCAAGCAGTTCTTTCCCTAATAGAATGGAAATATTTTCATACTGTCACTATTGGTCATTTATTTTTACTTCAGTAAAGGAAATAGGAAAAACTAAAAGTAGACAAAAATTTTTGTCCTGGTAATGAAATAACAAACCAGATTTCAGCTGATCGATAATTCAGTCCTTACAATACTCCCTTAGGGGCTGACAACAAACACCACACTTCAAATCCAGCTCCACTGAACCCCAGCTAATACTCCCATGGCCAAAAGGAAGCTCTGGTTGAAAACCAGTCAAGTAGGAGATGCTCTTCATATTCCATGAGAGTAAATGTAGGGGGAAGAAAGACATTCACGGCACGTTTACATGGGTAGTTGCATACCTCTGACACATGTTCACTATCCTGTGTTTTATTTGAGCCATTTAACATTGTTGCATTTAACCCTTTCCATGTATTACATGCTCCCAAATTTGTTGTGAATAGTGTTTTATCATATTTGTGTGCAAGTTTATGTGCTCTTCAGGAGCCTTTCTGTAGTTTCCCGTTTTCCTTATCTTTGGCAGCACAATTCTGAACATATTTACACGAATTCCTTTTTTAAATGTGATTTATTTTCTCCAAGGTTCGTTCTCTAGGTATTTCTCAACTCTTTTTTTAAACCTTTATTTTTAGTACTCTTTTTTATGACATATTTTTAATATAAATGGCCTCAACTCTTTTTTTTTGAAACCAGGTAATAAATAAACTTTTTTTTTTTTTACTTTTTACTATCCCTTTTTTTTTCATATAAGGGAATTACCTTGACAAATGGTTTGAATATTTTAAAATCCTTAACACATAATAAATATTTAATACAACGTTAACAGATTACTTTCCCAAAATAGAAAAACAATTACCATATTATAACATATGTGGTCCAATTTCCCCACAATACCACCTTTTTTAAGTCTTAGAACTACTGTTCTGCTATATTAATAGATAAGTTTCTTTTTCCAGACTTATAATTGCTCTCCATTAAAAAAAAAAGTGTTAGATTTCAAAACCGGGGCTGTCATCTGACCAATGATCTATTTAGGCAAGAAGCTTTATTTCTTTGTTCTTCTGTTCTTCTATCTTTATTTTTTTTAAAGATTTTATTTATTTATGTATTTGACAGAGAGAGACACGGCCAGCGAGGGAGGGAACACAAGCAGGGGGAGTGGGAGAGGAAGAAGCAGGCTTCCAGTAGAGCAGGGAGCCCGACGCGGGGCTCGATCCCAGGACTCTGGGATCATGCCCTGAGCCGAAAACAGACGCTTAACAACTGAGCCACCCAGGCGCCCCCGTTCTTCTATCTTTAATAATAAATTGTTACTCAACCAAATGAGAAAAAAACATATAGAATGTTTAGAGATGTTTAGATACAGGAGGTAATTATATAGAAGTAATACATGTTTTTGCAAAGTGACTAATATTTTCAATGGTAAACAGAAAAATATACAAAGAATAGAGTGTGTGATTTAGATGAACAAATCAAGATTATTAGCAACTTTATGCAAAGACAAAGAAGACATATTCGTTGTAGAAAGTGCCATATATAAACATGTTATAGTAAATCCTCTGTCTCTGCTATTTCTGCCAAGTGGAGAATTCATTTCTACTTCTTTATCAAAAGTTTATCTTAAAATACTCAGGTGAGTCACTGAGTCTCCCTCACATCCCTTCATCATAAGTTAGAGCACATTCCTACCAAAGGCAAGGAAAGATACAAGGACATGCACATGTCAACTTTTGAAGATCCACCTTCTCTGAAAGACAACTCTGCCTCTGATAGCACCGGCTACAGCAGAAGGAACAACCGAGGCTTCAAAGAGTAAACATCCCATTCAAACTGTGCTGATAGTTTCCCTTTCCTTTTTCCTGCACCTTCCTTCTTTGCACCAATCCATCTGGTTATGCCACTGAATATTTTTGTTTCTGTTATTTGGTTCCTACCAAACCATTATGTTGTTTTAGAATAATGTAATACAGATGTTCCATATTCTAGACAGCCCTTTCTCTGTCTCTCTCTCTCCCTCTCTCTCCATATATTCCCTCTCCTCTACCTACCAAGGAAAGAGGTGGGGCCTGGAAATATAAAGGAAAGGGTTATGAGAAGAGGAAGGCTCGCATGGTGCCTATGGCTGGTACATACTTATTTTCCTCCGTGGAGTTGGCAAATGATGTCTTGAGCCAGTGTATCATTAAACGAATGAGCTCCTTCACCCTCGCCACGGATGCCTTGACAAAATCCACCTGGTATGGCAAGAGGGCCAAGGCACACAGCTGGGCCATGTCACTGTCGTTACAGAGGTACAGTTTGCGGTAAAGGTGAAGTTTTAAATCTGTTAACACCAAGGAACAAAGACCATTGTGAGTATTTGCTCCCTCCTCTCCTTTCTTGGTTTCCCCTGATACAAATGAGCTATGTTACTCTGATTCATCATACCTTGGTCATTCAAAATAAAACAGTTTTCTTCTTTTTAGGAAAGTTGTTCCAGTTTACCCAAGTCATTAAAAGAGAAAATTTCAACATCATGACGCTGGAGCAGTTCAAACTGAGCAAACTCTGGTATGAGCAAATCTGAAGAGGCAGATTTTCTGTCTATTCGCAGAGGAAGTTTATTTCCCAGAAGCAGATTTCATTACCTTATGCAAATACCATCTACATATAAGCTTAATGTCATCAGGCTCTCTCAACAGTAACCTATATAATCCCCCTTGTTTCACATCTAAATTGTTCCTTTGTATACGGACTTGCAGAAGAGATTCTACTACCTGGACTCTTGGGGGAATTTATTATATTTATAAAGGTAGAGATGATTTTAAAGATGTATTTAGGCCAAATTTAAAACAAATAATCCACTTCAGTTAGTGATAGACTAAAGAGGGAGGAAAACTAAATTAACTGGCAAGAGTGATCAAATAATCATCTGTAGCTTAATGCTAACGTCTCATAAGACATCCACTTAGGCTGTACTGATTGTACTTGTATGAAATATAAATGTTTCACATCTTTGGTCATAATCTATTTAAATTTTCCCAATTCGACACAATTAGAAGTTCTATGAATTTCTTTTGGACAGCCCTTATACATACCTATCCTGCCCAACTAAATTGTCACAAAATGACAACCCTTGTTAATTGTGGCAAATTTTAAAACTACAATACATATTTTAAAGTTAACTGGCCAGGAGCTCTATTTTACTTATAAAATACGTTTTACAAAAAATAACTTATATGTCTTGATGTGGATTCCTAATTTCAAGCATATCTGTGCAGTCTTTTCATACTGGTCCAGCTGTTGAAGGTCAAATCAGAGATATAATAGTAAGTTGCTTATCAACAGATGAGAGAGTAAAATCAAATTCCTATAATAAACATAAGCGACTAGGGTTATATATGGCAAATATTCTTACCAAGTCATATTATAAGAAACATATTCTAGTCCCAAACTTCTCAAGCAACATTCATTAGAACTATTAAAAAAGACCTTTCAGTTTTACTGGGAGGCTCTCTGCCTTTCTTAGCAATCAGACTGGCACAGAAACTAAGATTTATGATGATAAAGATAAACGAAACAATAATTTAACTCAAATTTTGGTATTCAATAGCTATGTCAGGTATTTGATGACCTACTCTAGCTGATAATATGTCATGGCTGACTCAGGGATTACTACTCAAAGCCACTACTCTATCAACATTTCCCCTCCTTCAAAGTTCTTCACTGGTAGGAATGCAAGTTAGGGACCTCCAACTTATTTTTGAGGCTTATGATTTTTTGTTTGTTCTCTGTGTGACTTAGGTGAGTTTATTAAGCTTTATTTTATCATCATCATATCATCACCATCACTTGTAAAGCAGGAATACTTAGTAGCTCCCTTGCTTTGAATCAAATACTATTCTAAGTGCTTTATAATTATTAACACGTTTACTCTTTGACAACCCTGAGATACAGGAACTATCATTCTCTCCAGCTTACAAATGAGGAAATAGAGTCCAAGAGGGTAAGTAGGTTGCCCGAAGTCAGCCTGGCTGGGACGTTTAGCCATCTGTTGTCACCCTACTGCCTTTTATTGCAGGTTAGATCTGAGCCCAAATGTTTCCTAATTGGTGGCTAATTCAGGGATTCTCAGACTTTAATGAGTACCAGAATCACGTGAGGATCTTTTGAAAGGCAGTTTCTGATTTAATAGGTCTGGGATGGAGCCCAAGATTCTGTATTTCTAACAAGTTCCCAAGTGACACTGGTCGTGTTGATCTGAGAATCCTATCTAGAGCAGGAATGTTATCAGTCATGATCTTGTCAGATCTCATGGCTCTGGGCCGCATTGTGGCACACGGGCCATGCTATTAATTGTTTAGAACGCATGTAAGACGTGGAGGGAGTTACATCAAGATGCCTGTGAAGATTGAGGTGATCATGTGAGTCTTGCTCTGACAATTATTAGTAACATACAGTTGCCCACTAAAATTCCTTGGAACCCAAGGACTTGTCTGAGTTGCTGCACTGTTGTCGTCCTGTAAAACCCACTCCCCATCCTCAGTGGAGAGAAGCAGGGCTACGTAATAATTTCAGGCTTTTTCAATTCATTTCACACAGCTGTGCTCAAGAACTTAGGGGACTTAGAAGCCAGTGTAAAAATATACTTCTGCTCCTCTGGGGGACATTTTCACTCGAGAGCTACCGATAGAGCCTCAAATCCTCAAGACAAGTACCCAGGAGCTGCTGTTGGCTAACAACTGTGATTTTGAAGTCTGCACACAAGAGAAAGAAAGCATTTGTACAAATACAAGAGCTCTGTGAGCCTATGGTAAGACTTAAGGAGATGTAATTATCTTTTTTTTTAAATCAATATTCATTGTACTAAGCATTTTGCTACATGATTTCAAATTAAATCTCATATTTTAATTCTTGCAACTATCTCTGTTTTATAGATGAAAAAAATGAGGCTTGAGAGTTTTACATGACTTACCCGAGGTCCCACAGATAATATGAAATAGATCTGGGATTTGGCTTCAAGCCCAGGGTGTTCTCTCCATTATAGAACTTGGAGGTTGTATCAGTCTACGCAGGTCCTAGACTGTCTGAAGGACCTGGATTTACCTCCCAGCCCTTGCACATACTGGCTACATAAATGGGTAAGTTGCTTACATTTTTTTAAGGCTCAATTTTTTAAATATTCAAACTGGAGATAGTATCTTTCTTTTAGGTTTTTGTGCAAGTCCAACGGAATCATTTAATCAGATTAACTTTAGGGCAATGAGAATTCTGTATGGCATATAATGGGTGCTGGATAAATCACAGCATTTCAAAAAAATCTGACAGGATCAGCTAAATTACCAGAGCCAGGAGGACTTACTAAAACTGCAGGATAGCCTGAGTCCCCACTCCCTTTCCTAGTACCCTATCTTATTTCAGAGTTCCCCATAGTTTTATTATAAATGATGTTATATTAAAATGACCTATTTATGTGTCTGTTTCCCCTCCAGACTATAAGCCCCATCATGTCTTATTCATGTTTTCACCCCCAGTGCTAATAGTTCCTAGAAGGTGGCAAGCATGCAATATATGTGTATTAACAAATTATAGCACCACAGAAGAGAATTTTAATATGAGCAACACATTGTCCAACAGTACTGATAAATAAAAGAACTAGATCAAAAAACTCAACATGTTCCTCTGGAGTCTGGCTGAGAGGGTAGGACCAATGTTATGTTTATTCATTCCCTTTAGTCCATAAACAGTTATTGAATAATAAAGTGCCAGGCGCAAAGACAAAACTTATGCTCATGGAGCTCAAAACACTGTGGGAAGCCAAACCCATGCACAGTGACAATACAGAGGATCGTGCTGTGGCAGTGATACAAGGAGAAAGGAGAAAAGCAGAAGAGGCAGGTCTAGGAAAGATTAGAGAGGAAAGCGGAACTGACACTGAGCTGAGTCTTGAAAGGTAAGCAGAAACTTCAAGGCAGAGTGTAGGATGGGGCAGGTTTAGAAACGCGTATCACTGGGAGCGCCTGGCTGGCTCAGTCGGAAGAGCTTATGACTCTTGATCTCAGGGTCGTGAGTTCAAGAGCCCCACATTGGGTGAAGAGATTACTTAAAAAATTAAAAAAAAAAAAAAAAGGAAAGAAAGTATATCAATGGAAACAGAGATCAGAGAGAGCATGGAGCTTTAGGAAAAAAACAGATACTTCACGGTTCCTGGGCTCATGAATCACTCCTTTACAAAATGTGAGCTCCAAAACAACAAAAATCTTGATCTGCTATCTAATCCATTGTAAGTATTTAAGAGCACATGGTAGATATTCCACAAGTAATAGTTCAATGAGATAAATAACAATGAAAATGTAAGGTCCTGATAAGCTTCGGGAGGATAACTGGTCATGTATTGGCTCATGGCAGTTTCATTTCCGCCCATCGCCACAAAGAGAATATATATATATCAGAGTTCCCCATAGTTTTATGAACATATATATATATATATATGTTTCAAGTCAAGCTGAAACCTTGATTCAACTCCCAACTTCTCTGGAGAATGTATTTACATCTACACAAATCACTCAGTCATCTGGGCCTCTGCTTGGGCTACTATAACAGAATACCACAGACCGGATGGCTTAAACAACAGAAATGTATTTTTTCACAGTTCTGGAGGCTGAGAAGTCCAAGATCAAGGTGCCGGTAGATTTGGTTCCTGGTGATAGATCTCTTCCTGGCTTGCAGTTGGCTGCCTTCTCCTGTCACATGGCCCAGAGAAGAAGCTCTGGGGTCTCCTTCTCTTCTTCTCAGGGCACTAATCCCCTCATGGGGGTGCTAGCCCTATGACCTCATCAAGATCTGATTACCTCCCGAAGGCCTCTCCTCATAATACCATCACACTGGGGGTGAGGGCTTAGACACGTGAAATTGGAGGGGCCGATAACAGGGCCTTCATCTTCTTGCCTAATGGAGATACTTTATCCCCCCTTTTTATACGTATGACTGAATTTTATATTTCATATCTCATTCCAGATACCACAACATCTTAGGGATAAAAATATCACAATGGCCATAACGATCTCATTCTGTGACTCTGTCCTTCTCATTTCCCATTTCTTGAAGGAGTTCCCTCAGATTCCTCCCCTATCTCAGATGCCCCCTTCAACTAGCTCACACGTGCTTGCAGACACTTTCTTTCTATACTGCATGCTATTTGCCATTACCATCTTCTCCCGATCTTTTGTTTGGTTAGATGTTTTCTATGGCTGCTATTACCAAAAGCATTGATGGTCCTACCAAAAACAGTAATGCCACCGGGGTGGTCATGCCTGCCAAAGCTACAACTGTTTCTGCCAGTACCAGGAAAGTAAGAGCACCAAGGAGAGAGGCCTGTTCTTGCTTCTTCTCAAGTCAGAGTGAGGGTGCCTCTTGGCTGCTCAGGCCCTCTGGACACCTTCCCCGCTCACACTAACCCCAGAGCTGCACTCCACCACCCAGGCGGCAAAGCTATGCTGACTTGAGCTCTGGCTGCCACATCAGACAGCCAGGAACCAGCTCTTCTGGTTTTCACTCAAAGTGTTTTGAAAACTTTCTCCAAGAGACAGGGGCATGCGTCCACTGGGGCTAAGTATTAAGCGCCTCTCTCTTCAACGCTGATCTGTCGCATTGGGGCCAAAGTTGTATTTCTAGCCCATCTTTCCCACTGGAGGAGACTCATTTACCCTCCTGAGTCCACCAGATGGTGGCTGAACCCCGGTGCAAACTCAACTTAGGCTCAAGGGATTCCTGCACTTTTTCTCTACTCCATTATAGCAGACAAATAGTTAATCCTTGATCCCACCTCTTAAATTAAAAACTGGCAGCATACAGATGCATTGTTCACGTGCCATAGAAAAGAAAAGTGGCTCCTAAAAACACTCCATGTTCTAGTTCTACTGCAAGCAGTCCGGTTCCCCATGCCTCGTTCAATACTGCGTCTGGATGTGGTCAGTCCTCTATAAATACAACCTAAAGAAGCAACCATTTTAAGGCTTCCTGTGAAATAAGACAAATGTTTCTTACCTGTGGAGGGGGCAGGCCCCAGAATGTCACAGTAGGCCATGATCTCAAAGGAATGCCTGTGAAGACCTTCTGTACATACAAAATTGAATCTTAAAGACAATGGTGTTCTCTTTCCCATTAGAATCCTTAAAAGAGGAACATGACATGACATGAGAAATAATAAAAAAGGAAACACAAGATGATTTTCAACCATTCTTCCCCGTATTCTAACCCTGCTACTCTCTTAGCTATTTCTTGAACATTCCAGAAATGCTCCCTCCTGGGTCTTTGCAATTGCTGTTCCTATACCTAGAATATACCCACCGAAGTTGATCCATGTGGCTTCATCCCTGGCTTTATTCAGGTCTCCCCTGCACAGTTGGCCTTTCCTGGCCACCTGTTCCCTGCCCCCTTACCCTGCTTTATGTTCCTTCACAGCATTTAGTTACCACCTGGCATTATATTATTTGCTTATTTCTCTCACAGTGGGGTGTTAGTTGAATGCAGGCAGAGCTGTGTATGTCTTCTTCACTGCCCTGTCCCTAGTAATCTGACACATAATAGGTGATTAGCAAGTAACTGTTAGATGAATTATCATCTGAATATGGATTGGGGCACAAGATATTGCTAATCGTGGATATGATGAAATAAAATATTTTAAAAGAAATCAGACTTCTACTTCTGGGTATAATGGAGTAGTTTATACAAGACTGATGCTCCATAAGAACAACCAGAAAGTTAGATTTTAAAAACCATGCATAGGCATATTCGAGAGGCACCAGGGAGTTGATGAAGCTGGAGAGACTGAGGTCCCATGAGGGTGGGGGCAGCAGATCATGGAGAGGTGGACAGGTAACTCTGCTGCTTTTTTTCTGGGGACATAACACTGACTTGGGTAATAGACAAGAGGCTGAAAACATGGATTTTGTTTGGGCAAAGAGAAACTGCTGGGGTTAAAGAAACCAGCAGAACCCTGTCAAGCTCATGGGTTTGACGCAATGTTAAGAGACTTGGAGGCCACAATTCTGATGCAAAGGGAAGGGTGGAGAGTTGAACCTGAAATATGACCTTTTCCCTCCAAACATTGGCTGAATTCTGAAGATGTCTGAGATAGGTATGGTCAAAGAAACAAAGCAGGAGGTCTTGAAGAGTTGAATGGAATTGTTGACCGTCTTGCCAGGATGAAACAACATGGATTAGGGTTCAGTCTCAAGGGCTGGGGAGACAAGGACTGGGGGGAGACCCTGGTGAACATACTAGGCTGTAACAGTGGTCCGTCAACTTGGCCACATAATAGAATCACCTGGGAATCCTTAAAAGCTACCCATGCTCTTGCCTCCACACATGTTTTTTTAATGGGTATGAGGTGTGACACGGGTAATCAGCTCTTACTCTATTCATTTGGTGAAGAAAGAAAGAGTAAACCCTCTTTGGAAAGAGAACATCAGCTGAAGCATCTGAGATTTTTTATGCACGGTGTCCTGGCTTTAATCTTTAAAAATTACTAGAAATTCCAAGAGACAGGGCTATGGGAGACATGGCCATAGGTATGTGAAACTTACCCTTGTGAATACCAGAGAGTTTGAATGAAGTATAAGCTCTACTGAGAAGTTCAGAGTTCTAGAATGGGTCAAGGTTAATGAGAATGTTAGTACTATCTTAGGCTACCCTGCATGCACCTTACTGTCCAATGAGTATCCCATAAGATTTTTGCTAATGTTATTAGTATAAATGAGGCATGGGTCATAGCAGTGCCTGTTCATGAGCCCTCAGGTGATATTATTTGCCACTTCCTGTTCTCGTCAGTCCAATCCCTGAACATCTTGCCCATGTCTTATCAGGACAATTCCGTGTCCTGTGATGTGGCTCCAAAAGACTTTCTCAGAGGAGAGCCTTAAGATGCTCTCACTGGATAATAAAATGAAACAGAGATTCTTGTTTTCAAGAGCTCTAAATCAAAGCAATAAGATAATGGGGAGAAGTTCCCATTATAACCATAACCATTACAGGCATGACACATATTTTATAGCCGTGTCTCCTTAAAAGCTAAGAGTATGTTTTCCCATTGTGGTTTTTTAATAATAAACACACTGATGTGTAAAGAGAGGAGCACAGTTCCTCTGGCGCGTAAATGATTTCCAGTACCTTGGGCTTATTGGGCAAGTCTCCTGAGATTTCATTTGCAAGCAGGGCCCGGCAAATGACTGACACAGAACAGTTGCTGTTACCAGTAGGTTAAGACATAGACTAGTTTCAAAAAGAAAAGAGTTTTTTTCCTCACACCCACCTCTCAAAATAAAGTAACTGAATAGCTTTAAAAATAACAGCAACAAACAATATATCACCAAAAACCAGGCATCAACTGAAACAATAAACTCTACTCTCTCAGTGGGTGGGAGTCAAAACCAACTGTCAGAACCACATATCTGCTTCTTTTCCATGTTTAATTCAATTTTCCCTTCAAATGAATTGTGGTATGGTCTTGGTTGCTCTAAGTAGTGGAGAAGAAAGCCCAAAAAAACTCCTGCTGCGTGCAGATCTTGGCACAGGACAACACCTTGAACAATCTGCCTCTTTCCCTGCCTTCACAGGTCCTTCCTCAGTTTGCTTCGAAGACTCATTCCTCAGCAAATATGCTCCTTTTCAGCCACCGGAACTATTCAGCAAAATAGAATGTGGCATAAAATAGATTCTAGGCTGAATTAAAACAATTAGTCCCTGGAAAAAATCACTCGGGGGAAGAGAAAATGAATAGGTACTTAACAGGTGCAAAGAAAAGACGGTGGTTACCTGGGAATTCGGTTCAACTTTAAGGGGTTTCAATTAAATTATTTAATGAGTTGAAAGAATAGAAGGAACACAGATGAGAAAATGAGTTTGCTTGTTTTTAGACAGGAACAATTAGAGCAAATGAACCAAGGTTTTCAGGGCTGTTATTTTTCATGGGTTTTACTTCAAAACTCATTCTGGAAATCTAAAAAGTAAAGACCTTCAAAGACTGTTTTTTTCCAGGAGGATGGGCACCTGAGATATGGAGGAGGGGAAAAAGCTTTAGGGAGAGTGAGTCCATAAGGTTCTTTGAAGTTGGGTGGGCGAGGAGTATAGAAAAAGGACCTAACAATGAAAAACAAATATTTTGATTCCAAATAAGGTCACCATGGAAAGGGTATAGCCTAACTCTTATTTTTAATGTGCCTTTAGAGTACATTAACATTCTGTTTTGATAAATAATAATAACAATGGTATAATGTACCCTATAGTTTACAAATTTAATGGGGAAAACTTGGAAGAAGCAATGGGTAAAATGAAAAACACATTCTCCCATTTCTCCTTTTTGTTTTCTTTTGTCTTAAAGGTGGTCTTTCTCCATCCAAACGTAATCGTATGTGAAACTCCATCATTTCCCTTTCTGCCTTTCCAACCCAACAGACTTCATTACAGTCACCATCATGCCATTCATCTGACGTCTTTTGCTAACTACCACAATTTAGTAGGTGTTTGGTATTCCAAAAGGTAGTGTTTTTCAATAAAAGACACATTCAAACTACTTCTTTATGCTCAGTTGAAGCAAGAGCTTGGTAATGAATCTATTATTTAAATTAAGAAACAGTCCTGGAATACTGTTTTCAAACATTGATCTTATTTTCACATTCAAGTGGCACCTAGCTTGGTCTATTTTCCTCAGGAAAAATGTTTTCTTCATTTTACAACACAGATATTTGCATTTTTCTTCATCCTCAATTCACTAGACTGAAAAAAATAACAGGGGATGTAAAAATGAAATAGAAAAATAAATAACAACATGTCAAGGCTTTTTCATTTCTTTTTCTCTTTCTGGAACTTACCAAAACACACACACACACACACACACACACACACACACACACACCAGGCCTGATTAGTTCAACATTTGGAGCAAAGAGGAGACATTGTGTGTAATGTCAGCAAAGCCACATCAGCAAGAGACCCCGGGATACCGCTGAAGGGAATGTTTATCAGACAAATGTGTCTCAAAGATTCTTGGTACTTGGAGGCACCTTTCCCACCCCTTCCTGTTTGCATTCCTCAGAGTCAGATTTCAGCTAAGGGGATGGAAATTAAATAAAGGTGCTTTGGAGAAGACATAATTAGTCCTTAAATCATAGGATCTCAAATTCATGAAACTTTATTGAAAGTTTAGCTAGAAGTCTTTTAAAAAAAATGCCTCTGGGGCAATCTCTCCAAATTTCCTCCCAAGAATTTAATGTTAGAATACACAAATAATTATTACTCAATAATGCCCTTTTGTGCCAAGCTAAGAGTTTCCCTTAGCTGACTTTTCCACCTGTAGAATAAAAGAATTCAAAGTAACACCTTCACCCAGACCTGTCTCCATGTGAAGTTTGCTTCAAGTTTTCTCTCAGAGCATCCAACCCTTCTCTCAGTTGTTTCTTGCAGTGGTTCACGTTGGCAAACACATCACTGAACAACACGATGTCAATCTCAGAGCATCCTTGGGTATCAGTCCCCTTTACGTAAGAACCACCCTGTGAAGACAAACGATACAATGCGGGTAAAACCTAAACTAACCTTGAGAGAAGCACAGATTTCAAGTCGTAACATTTTAGGGTCAATTAACATTGTGGGATAACTTAAATATGTGCAGTTGAACGCCCCCCCGCCCCCACCATCCCCGACCCTGAAAAAAGAAAAAGACAGGAGGAGAAAGTAATCTATTGTGGTCTACTGAGAATCGAGCCTCGCCCATGAAAAAGAAAGTATACTTGGCAGAAAAAGCCTGAAAATCCTTGTGAAGACTTAAAGCCACAAGTTCTCAGACTCTTCCTGGTTGGAAGCCACTGGCCTGGAAGGAATCTAGTGGGACAGGAATCAAACTCAACACTCTACAGCCCAAAGCTCACAATGAATGGCAGCCCTCAGTGAACACCCAGACAGGTGGCCCCAGCCCTAAGTGCCCTAACACAAACTCCACCCGTGAGAGTTCGAACTGGAAGTGACTATCATTCCTGGTGGATGTTTGTTTGCTATGCTTCTAAATAGATCTCGAATGATTTTTAATAAGGTGTTCTGTAATTATAATTAATGAGAATTTACTTCAGATCTCTTGCTAAATGTAATTATAAAGTCAAAACGTTAAGTAATCAACAGTACATTGTTGCCTTCTTTAGTACTCAAGGAAAACTTTAGGTTGCCAGTTCCCAGCAGAATCTTTGTCAGTAAAAGAAAGATGTTACCTATGATTTGGAAACCATCGTGTCCCAAATACAGCAAAAGCAATCTGTCAAAGGCGGACGGCGACACACAAAGTGACAATGCACTTTCACGCGACGTTAGAAAGCATCCCAAAGCTTGGCTCCAAAGTCATTCTGTATCTGCTAGTCAGGAGGACTAGCTCAAAAGGGTGCCTCGTGCCCCACTGTCTCTCCCCCACCTTAACTCCGTTCTTAACACGGTTTTCACTAGTGCAACTCATTTATGAAACCTATTTCCCATTAGAAATCATAGTGACAAGGGAATATGAGAAACGCAGTGTCTAGCAGCCTTAACCCGAGAGTTCTCAATACACTAATGTGTACTGTCAGTCTCCAAGAATGGAATAAAGGGCACAAGAATTCTGCAACTTAATCGATCAGTGGCCCTCGTTTTGAGGAAACATCATGCAGGATGGGAATCAAACACTGGCTCCCGATTTCCAGCTCTGTGCCTGCACCTTATCTCTGAAGAAGAAAATACGATGTTTCATGGTCAGACCTTGGCCATAGTTATCTTAAGGAAGGATTTAATCATATTCATAAATCATATTTGCTATTGAGTTACATTTAAAAATCACTTTTGCTTTTAAATAAATGTATGGCTTAAAGATGATTTTATAACAATTATATGTGCATTTTGGGAGCATCTTTTAAAATTCTTTTTTTTTTAAAGTAATGTCTACACCCTTTGTGGGCTCAAACTCACGACCCCAAGATTAAGAGTCTCTACTCCACCTACTGAGCCAGCCAGACACCCCTATGTATGCATTTTTAAATGAAGGAGTAGAAAAATTATTGGAATAAAAGGCCCTCAGAACTGCCCTATATTTTTTCTCTAAACACTGATTAGAGAGTATGCACTGATGGTATTAACGTTAACAATAATGATAACAATGGGGGAAACCATACCATTCTTGTTATTGGGACCCCTTTCCTGTGTTCAGGCCATTTTTCTTCAAGGAAATTTTCTGTGCTCTGCGGACAACCATTCCTGGATGCACGTAGTTGTCTTTAAGTTGACAGGGAGCCCATCAGCACAGCACCTAATTACTTCCACAAGCAGACTGCTCAGGCATGAAACAGGGCCCTGGGGGACAGGCTCACCTCCTTTGCCTGAAAGTCCCTTAAGCATTTACAAATACCAGTCAAGTGTGAGCCAGTTCCTTGTCCCTGCCAATGTAAAGGCACTTTCATCCCTTGGGCAAAAACTGCCAACCTTAATGGGCTCCAGCTGTCGCATGGTTGAGTGCCTGCTCCGCCAGCCTGAAGCCTACCCTGGCATTTCAAAGGGCTCCTTGCAGGCCATGTCACCCCACGCAGGAGGCAACGCTGGCCTTTGAACACGTGACCTTCCCCGGGTGACGTGCGTTACCTCCATGAGAGAAGAATGGTTTCCGTAGGGCTGTGTGGCCTGGCCAGAGGGCTGGAGGCTCAGATTACCTGGATCATTCGCGAGGCCGGCACCGGAAAGCAAGCCTGGATCAGCGTGAACAGGGCCCCGATCTCAGCCACACAGGCAGTGCTCAGAGGACCTGAGGCCGGATGGATATTTTCATCTGCAAATTTCCGTAGCTCCTGGGGACTCTTACACTCCAACATATTATGAGGTGAAAATCCTATAGACATTTGAGCTGCATAAAGAAATAATCAGTATTCGGTATTCACTGCACAGAAATAGATGTGTGTCTAAGGCAAGAATCTAATTTTACATGCAAATTACGTCTAGTTAATCACCAGGACTACCTAGTTTTGATGACAGGGAGACTGACTCTGCTTGCTGGTAGAGCATTGGGTAAATAGCAAACTTCACACCCTCTAGACTTAGCTGACATTTAACCCTAGGTCTCTATAGAGAAATGGCTGAATTTCTTAGAAAACAGATATTCCGACATTCTTATGTGAGGAAAAAAAATCTCTGTTCCAATTTACTAAGTCATTTTAAGTTTCTAAATGAAAAACATATATGTTAACAATTTCAACAAAATGATCCCAGGGTACAGAATTCCAAGTTAAACCATCTATTAAAAGTCTGAAATTGTCAGCCCACAGGCCATATTCTGCCTACAGAATGTTTGGTTTGGCCTGCACAGTGCTTTCAAAAAGAAAAAACTGAGCCAACATCTAGAAATCAGGGGATAGTACATTATTTTGAAAGGGGGCATCATAGGTGTGTGTTTGTTTTGAGCCAGAAGAGCTGACAAGACTGACGCCACCCTTCACAAGAAGGAAGTGAGTAACTGAATTGCTAGGTTCAGTGAAAGGGGCATGTGAACTAAACCGACAATAGACAGATTCACAGGAGAAGAGGCATACACATTTTACCGACGTTAACATTTTTTGAATATGCACAGGGTTCTTTACAGAAAAGAAATGAAAACTCAAAGTAGCAGTGAGACCTGGGGGCTTGCACACCACTTATACAAAGTACAATAAATTGTGGACAAGTGGCTAGACAAAGGGAAGGTGGTTTGGGGCCTCTAAGGCCAATAAATTTGTGGGAAAATGACTAGGAAATATACAGGGGGAGCTAATGGAAGATAAAGGCTATTAAGGTTTGTTTATAAAGACTCATGTGCCATCTCTAGGTCTCCAGTGATAAAGGCTACTCTCCTGGTCCCGGTACAGGGGAGGGGAGACTTGCTGGCTAGCTTTTAGGCAGGGAGGGCAGAGTGCTCTTGCATTCACTGTTTCTCAACTGCCTCACCTCCAGATAATCAATACACCAAATTGGCATAATTTGACATGGTATATCCTGAGCCCCTTCAACAGCAAATAATCTTTTATAATTTCTGCATTGGATGGACCAGGGGGAAAAAAAATCCCTGAGTATCTACAGTCACAAAGTGGCCCTCTTCAGGTTTATACAACCAATTCATATTAGCACTGAGAATTAATATTAGATTGGCCTCTGGCTATAGGAGAGCTCAAGTGCCTTGAAGAATTCACTAATGCTCTTGGGGAATGACCTTTCGACTGGACCTTCCTCCTCAAGCACGTGTGGAACATTCACAAGAATTGAATATATACTCAGCTACCGATAAAACTCAGCACGTGCCAGAGAACTAACATCCCACAGATTACATTCTCTGGCCACTGTACAATTAAATGAGAAGCCAGTAATAAAGTAACTAAAAATACTCCATGCTTTAAGAAATTGTAAGAACTACAGACTTTAAATAAATCATGGATCACAAAAGAAATCATAATGGAAATCAGAACATACTGAGAACTAATCAGTAACAAGAAACTTTATATCAACTCTCAAGGGATACAGAGCCCTTTGTTTAAGCTTTATCAATTAATCTAAATTAACAGATTGTAAGGTGGTTTTTTTTTTGACACTTTGATTCTTTTGCTTAAAACATAATATCCAATTTATATACTACTCTCTTTAGGGAAAGTTCATCAAAAAATGATTACTTTTCAGTGACATCTCTGTATCCAGAATCAATTATTACTTCCCAGAAAAAATTTTATGTATTAAAAGACTTTCATAGAGCAGCAGTCACCAGTTAGTTTAGAGGACAGACCACACATATGAGAGCAAAAGATCTAAGATCTTAGTTTTGTGGTTATTTTTGACATGACTAGACCATAACCTGACTCCCACCTGAATTCCTGACACTTTTGACTGTAAGCCCATAGAATTGTGTTGTATTGTCTCTTTGAATGATACCTTGGTTTCCCAGCTTCTTCTTCAAATTTGGCTTTGCAAAATTATTCTCCGTCTCTGCCACCCCAAGAGCGTGTGGCCCCAAGCCACAGCCTGGTTCCATCCTCTCCATTCTCTACTTCCTGTTCCCAGAAGCAACCCCCAAAACCTTGCACTGAGGGAAAACCAAAAGATGGTTTCTATGTTGGATAAATATACACAGAGGGAGAACGCCAGGTGTCTTTGTTACCTCTTTTACTGGCTATCCAGCCATGTTCTTGTATTTCATGGTTCTCCCGACTAAGGACTGTTCCAAAGTGCCTCGAACACATCCTACAGGTTTTTGATATTTCTGTAGCCACATGGTTTATATTTCTTTCTTCTAGATTTTTCCAGCTGAGCTTCTGTGTCTCCATGGTTGACCTCTCAGGTACAGACTGAGAAGAAGTAAACACATAACACAGGAATTACAAGAGCTATTTGAAAGGTCTCCTTGTCTTCATTTGGCTTCTCACTAAATGCTCCCAGTCATGAGCAGAGGGATTCTCATTGTTTCCAAAACACAGCAAAGCTCATTCATTCTTTAGATGCAGATAGAACACTGCTGTAGATTAACAAATGAACCATGAGAACCACATATAAAATGCACTAGGTTTTGTTTTATAAAATCAGAAGAATGACATCCTGGCTTTTTTTCCTGACAATCACTATTTGGAAGCTTTGGGCAAATCATTTCACCTCATTGGATCTCTGTTCCCTCATTTGTGAAGGGGGAAGAGGAAGGAGGGAAGTACATGCATGTACCTCTAAGCTTACACTGAAAGTAAAAATTCTAGGATTGCGAGAATCCTATCACGTCATAAGCATTTTGGAATAATACCCCCACAGCAGCTGCTCTGGATACAACACTTGTGTCCAGTGAGATCTGCTGATTATCTTTAAGGAGCGGCAGCGCCGGGAGCCGGATCCTCCCTAGCGGGCACGAGACGCGCGCTTTCCCCTGCACCCCACCACCAGGCCTAGGACCACGAGTTCCTTTCTCATTTTTAGCCTCCTGTCAATAAATCTCCATTAGGGGATTAACAACCAAATAAAAAGCAGGGGTGTTTCCCCCACTTGTACCTCACTGTGACTGTGCCGTCTCTCCCTCAGGACTTCGTGGCCACATTCTTCACAGTGAACTTTGCCAAAATGCTTCTGTCGAAAGTGATACTTCAGAGCCTTGCAGCTGACAAAATCACTCCCACAGCACTCACATTTATAGCATTTAAGAGCCCACATCCTTTCCCAATGAAGGATTAGATGTGGATCCTACTGATGACAAAAACAAAAAGCGTAAACCCTTTGAAGAAAGCCCAGCCCCTCACAGTTACCTAGAATACACACGTTACTTCCAGTGTGCTAATCTGTGCTCGGTCACACGAATGTCTTCTAAGGAATTTCTCCCTCGCTAAAATCAAACACAATACCTACTTAGATGAGCTGTTTGTAAACTTGGGCTTATAAACAGTAAAGAGGCCATAACATCAGTAAAACCAAATGCAAAATCATGTCTAGGTATATATGCACATTCTTCTCAAAAGGATTTCAAGTGCATCTGTGACCCGAAAGACATTAGTCAGCTGCTACTTTAGATGTAATCTTTCCTCAAGGACTCTCCAAGAGCCATTGTCTCTTCAATTTTTATCACCCCATGAATTCCCATATTTGAGAAAATTATCATGAGGAATGACTTATACATGCCTTTTGAATCACTCCCTGGATTTTTAAAAGTAGTTAAGAAACAGATAAAAAGCAGAAGATTGTACCAAGAGACACAGTCAGGAAGATTCTGGCGATTCTGATCTCCAGCGGGCTGCTCCTGAAACTGTTTATTTTTCTGGTTGCCAGGTAACTCTGCTTGCATTTGTAAAGCTTGTCCTGAAGCTTAGAGCTCCTTCCTCAAAGGGTAGAATTATGGGATTTATAGTTACCAGTGTCTTAGCAATTGATTAGATCCAACTTTTCTTTTTATTTTTTTAAAGATGTATTTATTTATTTTAGAGAGGTGGAGGGAGGGATAGAGGGAGAGGGCGAGGAAGTATCTCAAGCAGACTTCCCTCTGAGCACGGAGCCCAACACAGGGCTCGATCCCAGGACCCTGAGATCAGGACCTGAGCCAAAATCAAGAGTCTGTGGGGAAGATCCACTCCCTGGCTTTTTTTCAGCTTCTAGAGTCAACTCTCATTCCTTGACTGGTGATTCCCTTTCTCCGCCTTCGAATGCAGCAAAGGCGAGTGGAATCCTGTTCACATTGCCTCGTTCGGATCTGTCTCCCTTTTCCCCTTTTAAGGACCCTTGCCACTCCATTGGGCCCAACTAGATAATCCAGGATAGTCTCCCAATTTTAACGTCAGCTATTGACAACCTTAAGGCTCTCTGCAAATTTATTTGTCCTTCGCCATGGAAGGTAACAAATTCAAAGCTTCCTAAGATGAGGACATGGACCTTTGGGGACCATTTTCTGCCTACTACATTGTAGTTCTGAACTTCAATCAGAAGCAGAAATGAATCCAAAATGTATCTGTATAAAACGAAAAGAGAGGCAAACTCTCTCCCCTCCTTGCAAAAACGCCTTTCCTTAAACGGCTTTAGAGTCTTTGTCCCACAAATTGAGAGCCGCCGAGCAGGTGTACTTCTCACTGAGGTGTGGTACGTTCTCCAACTACAGGTCCCATCACATTAGGAAGATGTGAAAACAATTTAGTGGGTTGTGACTCAAGTTTAAAAAAACCAAATAATACAAAACTAGAGAGTACTGAACATAGTGAAGGTAAATAATGATTTGTGAAACATCTGTTACAGCTAAACATATGCATATTTGTACTGGGTTGCAGGATAAAACGCATTTTAAAAAATCACAATTACACTAATTAGTTCATTTCACATCTTCTCATTGGTCAGCAAAAGTTCCATCTCTTGTTTTATTTCCCTTCAACCCCCATCCTCCACCTTCATTTACGTCCTTGTCCCCCGTAGGCAACCATTATAATGTGTTAACTATGTTATCTTTTTTTGTTATGTATATGTTTTTGCAGAATATTCCATACTCTGGGTTCATTTTTTTAATAATTTACATAAAATGAAAGTCAAAAGACACTATCTATACTCTGGTCCATTGCTTTCATCGCTACAGAGTAATCCATGGTGATATCTACCAGTTTTGCTATATGTCTTCTCTGGGTAGAAGTAAAAAACGTCTGATTCCACTGGTCTAGTGAGAACACCCAGGATTCATTGGAGAACTTTTAGAAAACCACTGGAAGTTTTCTTCATCTAAGTTACATATCTAAAATGTCTGTTTAGTCTTCCTGTTCCCAGCCATTAAGATCTATGGATGTCACTGTTCCCAAACTTGGTCCCGCAGAAGGACACAAGTCGACGTATACCATAAACAGGAGAGTCCTTTGTGCACTGATGCAAAGAGTTGTGGAATTTTTAAACTGAAACACCCTCTTCCTGCCTTTCCTGTCCCCTCCATCATTTTAATGGACAGGTATTTTATTTTATTTTATTTTATTTTTATTTATTTTTAAATATTTTATTTATTTATTCGACAGAGATAGAGACAGCCAGCGAGAGAGGGAACACAAGCAGGGGGAGTGGGAGAGGAAGAAGCAGGCTCACAGCAGAGGAGCATATCCCAGAACGCTGGGATCACGCCCTGAGCCGAAGGCAGACGCTTAACAGCTGTGCCACCCAGGAGCCCCTAATGGACAGGTATTTTAAGGATGGTTTGGTTGCAAGGAATAGAGACCCACTAAATATAAAATAGAATTTATTGAAAGGGTTTCGCATATCTTGGAAAGTCCAAGAGTGGGAAGTAAACCCAGAGCTAAAGGCCATCTATGTCCTTACCAAATTGCCTAAAACAACGGGGATATTCAATAAACTTTGGTTGAGTAAAAAATGCATGACTAGGTGGGTAGAGGAAGGAACTGGAAAATCATCAGAAGAGGCAGCAGCTCTCACTGATTCTAGGTCTGGCCCTGTGGTTCTTCTCTGCTTGCATATGTCTGCTTCCCTGGTCTACTTCTGCACGACCATGTATACTTGCTCCACGTGGCACCCTTCACGGGACAAACTACCCAGTTTGCCTGGAACTGTGGGGGTGCTTGTGATGCTAGACTTGCAGTGTTAAAACCAGGAAAGTTCGGGTAAACCAGGAGTTCGTCACCCTACCATTGCATCAGAGTATGCCTTAAAAATCAGCTTCGTAAATGCAGCCAATCACCGTGAATTGATGGATTGAGTTCCTCCAAGCCCCAATGTTGTGAAGTTTGGAGAACTTGATTGTATCTACCCAAATTGTAATTTAGTTCCCCTTCACCAGGTGTTCATTCCTGGGCCAATCAATCTTGACTGAGCTAAAGTGAAGGCAGTAGGCAAGTACATACCCCATCCATAAGCCTATGGACCAACTTTGCCAAGAAAGGGTGTTGAGGCAATGTTGGGCATTTGTAGTTCACAGACAGGACCTAGCACATCGCTCAGAGATTCCTAGCATGAGATCTCCAACCAGGCTCAGAAGAGTGATAACAGTGGAATTATTAGGTTTTCTCCATGAGATCTCTCTCCTCCCACCTTTCACTTAGTATAATGTTTCTGAGATTCACCCATGTTGTAGCATGTATTGTTACTTCATTCATTTCTATAGCCGAATACTGCTCTTTTAAATAAATCTACCACTTTTCTTATTAATCCATGCATTAATTAGTAGATATTTGGGCTGTTTCTGCTTTTAGCTAATATGAATTATGCAGTGATGAATATCCACACATACATCTACACATCTTTGTATAAATATTGTTTCAAATTCTTGGGTATCTGAATGTGGGTCTTACAGTAACTCTATCCTTAACCCTTTGAGGAAGAGCCAAACGGATCTCCACATTTTACATTCCCACCAGCCAATGTATGAGGGGTTTCAATTTCTCTATATCTTCCCCAACACTCACTATTTTACAGTTTTAAATTATAACTATCCTCATAAGTGTGAAGTGGATCTCATGAGTTTTGATTTGCATTTCTTGATGACTAATAATGTTGAATGCCTTTTCATGTGCTTGCTATGTGGATGTCTTCTTTGGAGAAACGTCTATTCAGATCCTATGCCTATTTTTTAAGTGGGTTGTCTTTTTATTGTTAAATTATGTGAACACTTTATATATTCTGGATACCAAACTCTCATCAGATATATGACTTGAAACTATTTTGCACCGGGGCGCCTGGGAGGCACAGCGGTTAAGCGTCTGCCTTAGGCTCAGGGCGTGATCCCGGCGTTATGGGATCAAGCCCCACATCAGTCTCCTCTGCTATGAGCCTGCTTCTTCCTCTCCCACTCCTCCTGCTTCTGTTCCCTCTCTCGCTGGCTGTCTCTATCTCTGTCGAATAAATAAAATCTTAAAAAAAAAACCACTTAAAAAAAAAAAAGAAACTATTTTGCACCATTCTGTGGTGTATTCTTTCATTTTCTTGGTAGTGTCCTTTCATGCACAAAAGTTTTTAATTCTGATGAACTCAGATTCATTTTACTTTTGTTACCTGTGCTTTTGGTGTCATATCTTAAAAACCATTGCCTAATTGATGGTCATGAAGATTTACAGCTGTTTTTCTTCTAAGAGTTTAATAACTTTAGCCCTTACACTTAGGCCTTTAATCCACTTTGATTAATTGTTGATTTTTGTATATGATATGAGGTAATGGTTCAAATTCATTCTTTTATATGTGGATATCTAGTTGTTCCAACATCATTTGTTGAAGAGATTATTTTTTCCCCATTGCATTATCTTGGTACCCTTGTCAAAAATCAATTGACCAGGGGTGCCTGGCTGGCTCGGTCTCTGGAACATGCAACTCTTGATCTCAGGGTTCTGAGTTTGAGCCCCATAATAAGTGTAGAGATTAACTTTAAAAAATAAATCTTTATGGGGCGCCTGGGTGGCACAGTCATTAAGCATCTGCCTTCGGCTCAGGGCATGATCCCAGAACGCTGGGATCCCACATCAGGCTCCTCCGCTGGGAGCCTGCTTCTTCCTCTCCCACTCCCCCTGCTTGTGTTCCCTCTCTCGCTGGCTGTCTCTCTATGTCAAACTAATAAATAAAATCTTTAAAAAAAAATAAATCTTTAAATTAAAAAAATCAATTGTCCATAGTTGTATGGGTTTATTTCTGGACTTTCAATTCTATTCCATTGATCTGTATGTCTGTCTTTATGGCTCTACCGTACTGTCTTGACTACTGTAGCTTCACAGTAGGTTTTGAAATTGTGTAGTGTGAGTCCTCCAACTTTGTTCTCCTTTCAACATTGTTTTGGCTATTCTGGGTTCCTTGAGTTTTCATGGAATTTTAGGTTCTGGTCATCAATTCCTATGAAGAAGCCAGCTGGGATTCTGAGAGAAATTGTGTTGAATCTCTAAATACATTTGAAGAGTATTGACTACTTAACAATATAAAGTGTTCCAGTGATCCCATGAACATGGGATCTTTCTATTTATTAGGGTCTTCTTTACTTTCTTTAAGCAATGTTTTATAGTTTTCAGTGTACATATCTTGAACTTCTTTGGTTAAATTTATTCCTAAATTTTTTCCTTGTGGGTGCTATTATATATGGAAATTATGTCTTAATTTCACTTTTGGCTTATTCATTGTTAGTGTTTAGAAACACAACTGACTTTTGTAATTGATCTTGTCTTCTGTAATCTTTTATACTCATTTCTTAGCTCTCATATTTTTTTTTTGATACTTTAGGGTTTTCTATGTATAAGATCATGCCATCTACAAATAGAGATAGTTTTACTACTTCTTTTCTAATTAGATACCTTTTATTATTGGGTTTTTGTTGTTGCTATTGTTTTTTGTTTTTCGCCAAATTGCTCTGGCTAGAACCTCCAGTATGATGTTGCACAGAAGTAGTGAAAGTGGGCCTCATTGTCTTGTTCCTGACCTTAGGAGAAAATCTTCCAATCTTTTACTATTAAATATGATATTAGCAATTGGTTATTCATAGATGCCCTTTAGGAGGTTGAGGAAATTCTTTATTCCCACTTCGTTGTGTGTTTTTTCATGAAAGTGCATTGGTTTTTGTCGAGTATTTCTTTCTGCATCTGGTGAGATGGTTGTGTTGTTTTTATTTTATTCTATGATGTGTTATTGATATGATGTGTCACATTAACTTTGGGGTGTCAAACCAACCTTGCATTCCTGGATAAATCTCACTTGGTCATGATGCATAATCCTTTATATTATTGGATTCAGTTTTTGTATTTAGTTGATTTTTGCATCTATATTTATAAAGAATATTGATTTGTAATTTTCTTTTCTTGTGGTATCTTCTGCTTCTACTACTTTGCTAGGGCCAGAAATGATTTTTTTTTTTAAGATTTTATTTATTTATTTGACAGAGAGAGACAGCCAGCGAGAGAGGGAACACAAGCAGGGGGAGTGGGAGAGGGAGAAGCAGGCTCCCAGCGGAGGAGCCCGATATGGGGCTCGATCCCATAATGCCGGGATCACGCCCTGAGCCGAAAGCAGACGCTTAACAACTGAGCCACCAAGGCGCCCCCAGAAATGATTTCTTATCCATAGTAGGAAAGGGAATAAGAGTGATATACAAGGATTTGAGGAACTGAGCAGCACTACACACTTGAGATGTTAGAAGATTTAATCTACCTGCCTTTCTCCACCCCATCCCCAGCCATTGCCTGGCCTGCATGAAACAAGGGAGAGGCTTCCCTGCTCCAGGGATGCTTCTTACTCTCCTAGGGGAGTCTGTAAAAGTGGACTATTAGTGTGAATGGAGCATCAGTAAGTTTGGTATTCCAAATCATGAAGCACCTGCCTCAAATCATCATCACCTTGAACAAACCCTTGTGGAGATTGGAGCGTCACAAGGTCATATTTGCCAGACTGCCTTTCCCAAGTCCAGTGCCCAATACCCTCAAATACCCAACCTTCTTATTAGTCTGGTCTCAAGATGTGTCTTCCATGTTTTTCTACTGACTCTTTGCAGAGCTGGGCTGATAACAAGTGAAAGAGGTTATTTGCCTGGAACAGCTGTAGGCTGAGCACCCTGAGCTGCCATTCTCTTCTGTACAGTCCATGTGATGTCCTTTGGAAGCACATTTCATGGCAAACAGTCAGTACTTCGGCCTCAGTATGGATTGAGCATGCTCATGGGCTAACTTGGGACAACCATCTACAAGACAGTCAAGGAACACCTCTGAGAACCACACTCTTCTTGCCTAAGCCCAGGGAACACTTATTTCACAGATCCTAGAGAAGATTCCTTGCCTGCAGGAACTTGGCAGCACTGTCCCACCTCTAGGAGGTGGTAGCTTCTACCCAAGTCCATGCCCTGACTCCTCCTGGACAGGAGGAGCACTGCCTTCCCAGGCTCCTGCTGCAGCAAGTCCTGCTTAGGACAGCTCAACTCATTTCTTGGGCACTGGAGATTTCTGGGCTGCCTAAATCAGATCACAGCCCTGGCCACGTTGCAAGAAGGTATGGGATACTAGAGAGAAGTACTTCCGTTTTTGTCCAGTCTTCATAAACTTGTTTTCCCTAGTGTCCTCTCACAGGAGCACATTTTCTAGAATTCCTTCCATTTCACTCAAATCTCCCTAGTCTCTGTAGGAGTCTAGGATTCTTTCCACACGGGCTGTATGGACTCTCAGCCATCTCAGGACAAATAAGTTGTCCCACCTGCTCTTGGTCATTCCTGGCGAGCACTGAGCAAGGACAGAAGCTGCCAGAGACATTTTTTCCCACTGGCTGCTGACAATGCAACCCAAGCACATTCTAAAAGATTTCTGCAGACTGCTCTTAATTTAAGGCAGGAATCTTGGAGAGGTCAAAGGCCAGAGCTGCTGCTCCGATTGCTGAGGCTCAAGGGCCGTAATTGAAATAAAGGAGGTGCGGTGCCTGTCGTCTAGAAGCCTCGAAGACAAACAGCGCATTTCCTGTATGGTGCATTTAATTCATCATACCCTGGGACTTCACCTATAGGTTTTCCACGACAGGCGGCTACAAGGCCTCTACCTTTTACTGAACTTTGGTGTAAATCAAGACTCCCTGATTTATAAGTCTACCTTGAAACACTCTCCTTATTATTGCGTGGCGACACTGAGCAACGCAGACAAGAAAGCACTCTTACAACTTTGGTTGAGGTGAGCCAAGCTCATTTATGGCTAATTAGAACTTAGGGGGAACCTGGAGTGAAACTGAAACAGGCAATTAACTTCCAGCCTCTTGTCATTCCCTTGGAACAGCCTCAGGAATGAATACCTGCGTGGTTACTCAGAGCGGAGCCAAGTGCCTTTGGTTCCCAATCAGTGACACGAGGCGTTAACTGTGGCCACAGACACAGCCCCTGAGGAGAGGCCTCCGTTGTTCCCAATGCACTGCACACCCAAGTGAGTAGAGGGGAATTCTGGCGGGGAATGAGGGGTCCCCCCCAGTCCCGCCCCACTCAAGGCGGTGCTGTTCCTGAGGCGGCTGCAGCCCTACCAGCTTAAGAGTTAGAACCTCCCTCCTGCGGGGACACCTTTCACTTCTGTGCCTCATGAACCCAAATGCCCTCGCCTATTTACCACCCACGATGCAGGCAGTGTTTATAAAACCCAGGTGGCATTCTCCAAGCTGGAGCCAGCTGCTCCCATTAGAGTCGAGCAGCACGTACCCGCCTCGCACAAGGCCTGGTGCATAGTGGATGATTACAAATATTTATTGAATGAATGAGCCATGAAAAACATTTGAAAAGTGTGGCCTGGTTTCCTTCTTCGACCAGTTCAATTTAGGGCTGCCTTCTCTCACCCAGCGTCAGGATATGCTCAGATATTATAAGCTAATTTTCCTATTAGCCTAGAAAAAACAGGAAGAAATTGGTTGCCAATCAAAAGAGGTGGATAAGATTTCCTTTTATGAGAACAATGTGCTTGTTTGAAATATATAGTTGATAAGCTGCTTGGAGTAAGATTCCAAGGAGGCCAGCGAAATAAATAGCAAAAGGCCACAGACGGGTCCTCTAAATCAGAGGGCCAGCTGCTCGCTGCAGGCGATTAGTTGCCCCGAGCTCCGGATGCACTTGACCGTGCGCCTCTCGGTGTAGCTGCGAGGTGCAATGCCACAGACGAGAGACATTTCAAGTTCAAGGAGATGTCTCGGAGTGAGAATGAGCAGCCAGCAAGGCGTGCGTCCGTGCGTGTCCATGTGCGTGCATACTTTGGATGAGTACAGTAAGTGAAAAGATCCCACAGAAACAAAAAGGGGAAGAAGAGGCTCTGGAGAAGAGCAATATTAAGTGAGGACGAGGCTGTTTGCTGCGGCGTGAGAGAGTCTCCCCTATGTAATCCTGGGATAAATGTGCTTTGCTCAGGGGCGCCTGGGTGGCACAGCGGTTAAGCGTCTGCCTTCGGCTCAGGGCGTGATCCCGGTGTTATGGGATCGAGCCCCACATCAGGCTCTTCAGCTATGAGCCTGCTTCTTCCTCTCCCGCTCCCCCTGCTTGTGTTCCCTCTCTCGCTGGCTGTCTCTATCTCTGTCAAATAAATAAATAAAATCTTTAAAAAAAAAAAATGTGCTTTGCTCAGTAATGCTTTGGCTGCAGCGGGTTTGTGGGAAGGAAACGTAAAGAGGCACTAGGCTCTAAGTCCAGGTGTGCTCAGAAGAGACCATGGACATGGATGCAGGAAGGTCAACTGACATCCATTATGCCCCCCAACTCTTAATGAAGATTACGTATGTGAAAATGACGATCCTAAAATTGCGTTTTAATATTGTCTCTTTCCCCATGACTGAAACTTCCTGTGAACTTCCTCATCTCCTACTGTAGGTGGTGAAGCTAATATCTATGTTCCTTCCATCCAGTTCATCAACCACGACGGCACTGACACCTCACCACTGTTAACCACCCCTTTCTGCTCCACAGTGTCTCCCGTGGGGGTGAGGCAACGTAAACGAAGACAGATGCAGCCACCGCACGCCCAGGGCAGCCAGTGTGCCATCCCACCCGAAGCACGGGGCATTGCTCTGGCTACGTTCACAGAGAAGGGCCACAGCAGCAGACGCCCGGCAGTTGGGTCCACGGCTTGCCACACCCAGCTTCTAGACACACGCCCGTGAGTAGGCACCACCCCGACTCGGCTAACTAGCCTTTCCTAAGCTGACGTGGCTTCTCGTCTGTCCCTGACTTCCTTTCAATCTATTGCCCCCGGGGGCAGCCTGCTTAACGTTCAACTTCCACATCATCTACTTTAACCCATTTTTAAAAATTATTTTATTACGTTAATTGCATTATGTTCTTCCTTCAAAAAAATGAGTGGGATATTAAGAAAAAAAGTTATTATACATATCAGCAAAAGTCCTGATTATAATTCAACTCAGCCAACAAGAGAAATCACAATCACATAATTGACTGGATGACCATCCATAAGGAAAATAGTAAAAATGAAGAGCAAGCAGAAAGCATTGGAAACGTACCCCTAATTAGTAAAGGTGGGCTGTGATGATTAAAAGTATGTTTTTGCTCTCTGGTAATAACACTCCTGGAGAGCATGTAGGTCAACTCTTCACCTCGCACACAAGTTTTAGGAAGCACTGGATGCTTGTGTGTGTGTGTGTGTGCGTGTGTTGCGGCAGGTGGGGGGCCAGGTAGGGCTTTATGGTAAGAATTGAAGTAAAGCAAAAAAATATAACCAAATCAAACTCTTCTGTGTCATGAATCCTAAAAATGACTTTAAAAAATTAAGTTCTATTACTCTCATCAAAAAGTCCATTGAAATAAAAGTGTTCTTCTCTACACTTACAAAGCATTTTAGTTCAATTGTCTATTGCAGATATCTATGAATAAAAAAGTATAAAAACTGTAACCAGTAGCTTTTGATCAAAATCTTGGCAATTCCTAAGAATATTTCCCTAGTATATTATTATTATTTGTTGAAGTATAGTTGACAACACAATGTTACATTAGTTTCAGATGTACAACATAGTGATTCAACAGCTCTATGTATCATGCTAAGCTCACAAGTATAGCTCCACCTGTCACCATACAACATTATTACAATACTATGTACCATATTCCCTATGCTGTGCCTTTCACCCCACCGACTTATTCATTCCATAGCAGAAGACTGCACCTCCCATTACCCTTCACCCATTTGGCCCATTCCCCTACCCCCTCTCTACTCTGGCAACCACCAGTTTATTCTCCGAGTTTATGGGTCCATATCTGCTTTGTTTTTTAGATTCCACATATGAGCAAAATCATATGGTATTTTACAGTCTCATTTCACTCAGCATAATAACCTCTAGATTCATCATGTTGTTGCAAATGGCAAGATCTCATTCTTTTTTATGCCTGAATAATGTTCCATTATATTTACATAATCCATTCATCTATCGATGGAACACATAGTTTCCTTCCATGTCTTGGCTATTGTAAATAATGCTGCAATAAACATAGGGGTGCATATAGCTTTTCAAATTAGTGGGTTTTTTTTTTTTTTCCCTTTAGATAAATAACCAGTAGTACAATTACTGGATCATGTGGTAATTCTGTCTTTGTGAGGATCCTCCATACTGTTTTCCACAGTGGCTGCACCAATTTACATTCCCACCAACAGTGCATAAGGGTTCCTTCTTCTCCATATCCTTGTCAACACTTGATATTTCCCGTCTTTTTGATATTAGCCACCCTGACAGGTGATGTATCATTGTGATTTTGATTTGCATTTCTCTGATGATGAATGATGTCGATCATTTTTTCATGTGTCTGTTGGCCACCTATATGTCTTCTTTTGAAAAATGTCTATTCAGGTCTTCTGCCCATTATAATCAGATTATTTGGTCTTCTAGTGTTGAGTGGTAGAAGTGATTTATGTATTTTGAATATTAACATCTTAACAGATATATCATTTGCAAATATCTTCCCCATTCAGTAGGTTGCCTTCATTTTGTTGATTCTCCAAAATATAAGAGATTTTAAGAGGTAGAGCTTCCAGGTTGTTTTGTGTCTCTGGAAATAGGGTTTTGGGTAAGGGGATGAAGAGACCCTGTATTTGCCCTAAAATGCCCAACTTTAAGCCTTAACAATTACTATAAGAGAATACTGGTTCTAGTTCCCCTATCTCGAAGCCTAAGAAATTCTCAATTGTCCCTCAAGACCACTCATGGGGCTAGAACAGAGAAACTTCTTTTGTCGACCTGACCAGCAATGTAACTGTGGCAGTGTCCCTTGAAAAAAAGCTGTGCACCCCTCCTCCCTTGATAACATTCAGTGTCCTTTCACCTTCAAATTCAGAATGAGTTTTGTTTCGCCAGCATAAGTAGTTACACGTCTCATATGGATTTAGGTACTTAACACTTACAGTATCAACTGGTACTGAGCATTTATAAGAAGCAATTCAGTCTAAAAAGTACATCATTGCCCAAGATAGACTTCCTGTAACTGTTACTGAGCCCTCTGCTCCACCCATCCACTGGAAGTTTTAATCCGCACCCCTTCACAGGAGAAATCTGGCAATGTCTAGAGGCATTTTTCATTATCACACTGGAGTTGCCATTAGCTTGTATTTGTTATTTGCATTAGAGGCTGAGGATGGTGCAAGTCACCACAGAAAGCACAGGACAGCCCCAAATATCAATAGTGTGAGTTCGAGAAACCTTGAGTTAGAGGCAGTAGAGATACTGGGGTACTAGTGGGGTAGAAAACAAATCATGCAAGACAATGAGTATGGTCATTATCCTGGTAGATCGTGTAATCTGAGAAGATGCACCATTTTACATACGTAATTTTTTTTCATCCAAATAGGCCACACAGCATTTATATTTAAATACTTTTATTTTCATTTCACAAAAAAAAGCAACAGTGTTTGCAATTACACATGCCTTTCAGTCAGTGCTGGTCATATGCAAAACAAGTTATCAGAAATATAAAGAAAAATAGGCCTTCTCCCTTTACAAGTGACACAACACAATTTGCATATATATTATACATACTGTTCTCAAAATTTTCCACAAAAGACATATTATGATACAAATTTAGAATTCCACCCACAAGCTCAGATTCAAAGAATTGGAGATCCATATAGGTGTGTAAATACAAAAATGTAATACTTTTACAAGTTTCCAAGTAATTACTTTTCAAAGTGTTTGAAAGAGACTAATAGCGACATGGAACACTTGGCTTTAATCAAGATGGCTATAAGGCCAAGTATTGTCTCATTAATCCAAATGCTTCAATTATCCTGTAATTCTCATTTTATATATATATATATATATGTACATGTATACACACAACACACACACACACACACACACACACACACACACAAGTGTATTATTGTACTGATGGTTTATACAGTGCAACTTCCGGAGCATTTCATTCAGCTAAGCCATGACCTTTACTTCTTTGAAGTATTTCAAATTAAGAACTGTTCAGAAATATCACTAATGACTACCATGACTCATTCCAAAAAAGTGCCCCTTTCTCGCTTATTTATGATCAAAGTTACACGTGTCATGAACAAACTTATATTTTTTCTACAGCAGCAGGTATAAATAACAGCAAAGTATAGGCTAATTTTTGAACACTAGAACCTGAGAGTTTGATATGGTAAATGACATCTCTTTGCAAATGTTCTAGGAGTCCTACCAATGTTTCTAAAAAATATATATAATAAAATAACATGGCAAATCTTCAGCATTATATTCATTATAAACTGCAGAACAAACAAAGATTGCTCAGAAGCTTGAAGGAAAAAAGCGAGGAAGAAAGGAAGAGAGGCAGGGAGGGAGTGAGAGATTTTACACGTGCATTTTCTTTGATACAGTCAAACGTGGAGTCCTAACATTTATCACGTGGTGGATGAGGAGTCAGTACTATTCGAGAATGCTGAAAGTGAACGCACAAGCCTGGATGTATGAATTGCATGCAAAAACATACGAATGATGAGGTAACACTGGCTTACATTTTTAAGTGTACATGAGGATGACATCTAATATTGCAGGCATCGAAGACAAAATGAAAAAGAAAAAAGAACAAGAATGGTCCAGCTAACAGAGAACTGAGCAGAGAGAAGCAGCCACACAGAAGAGCTCTGGGTAGAAAAGGGCCAACCTGCCCTACCACAGATGGGCGTTGAAAGAGGGCTTGCCCCCAATTCTTTATGGAATGATTTTTGGGCCCATGTTGTTGTTCACTAGAACCATGGCAATAACTCAAAACATTCATTCCAAAAATCAAAATAAGTTCTATCAGTCACATAAGAATATGCTATCTATGGAACTGCAAGAGACTTCTGTAGATAAGTCAGAATTCTAGGCCCCAAAAAGCAGCTACTCTCAAGGGTCTTCACATAAGTCCTAGGCAGCACTTTCATGGGCATACCAGTTATGGAAAGATTAATTAGCAATGAACTTTAAACCTACTTTTTACTTAGTATTGTCCTCCTGCCTTTCTGGAATCTCCAAAGTACAGTTCCCTTCTCACCATTTCCTTCTGTTTGAATCAGCATAAGAAATGCTGAATCTCATCAGCTTTCATAAGCCAACCATTTCCAAGTGTCTTCTCCCAACTTATTTGCTATACACCTGTTGCCATGAGTTACACCACCCCAATGTCTTTCAAGTCAGAGGGCAGGGATTTGGTGGGATTTGATTTTTGTTAGATCCATGCACAGCGCCAAAAGGGACTACGTACTAACGAAAAATAATGGGAAAAAAAAAGAAGCAGATTAGATATGTGCTTATATACATTTACATTTTTAAAGGCAAATATCCTAGAGAATAAAACAAAATAACCACAAAACAACAACTATACTAGGCACTGCTAAATAAGGAAATACGTAGTAAAGAAGCAGCAATCTGTCAATTTATGAAACTCAATTTTCATTAGGTCCCAATATAGATAGCCATGCGAAGAACTAAACACAAAATGAAACAAAAAAACCCCACCCATGTTCATATGTATTAAGAATATTCCCCTGCCAAAAATATAAACCCCTCCAAAAAAACCAAGGAAATAAACAACACACAACTATTCTACTCACTATTGCCAACAGGCAATAAGGGAAAGGGGAGAAAGGGAGATTTGTCATACACTGATCCTCGATTTTCATCCAGTATCTATCCATTATGCTAAGACTAGGTACAAAATCAATTATAGGAAAACATTTATATACAGTTTTTAAATGTTCATACCCTGTCCTTTTCCCCTCCCCACGACCCACCCAAATCATCTCTCCCCCTTAAAAAAACCACCCCAAATTATAAAACTGTTGCCCATGCAGGCAGTGAGGGAAGGGGTGCAGAGGAGATTTATCATACGTGTGGACCTCCATGTTCATTATGTACCTACAAGTCCCTGCAAAGGACTGAGTACTAAGTGAAATAACACATGAAATGTAGCAAACATTTATATACATTAAAAAAAATTTTACACGCACACACACATGCGTGCACACACACACGCGTGCACACACACACACTCTCACTCACTCAGACTACTCCCACCCCACCCCTCCAAAAAAAGAAACTAAACATCTATTCTTCTACCACTGCCCACCAGGCAATGAGGGAAGGGGAGTAGGGGAGATTTTTCATAGAATCAATCTCAACTTTAAGTACCTAAATAGTCATGCACAGAACTAGATTCAAAATGAAGTGAACACCAAAAAGAGGCAGAAACATTTATATACATTTAAAAAATCACCTATCTTACCTGATAAGCCCATTCCCCATTAAGAACTTTAAAAACAAAAAACAAAAACCAAGTCCTAAACTACTTTCACACAATTGTGCACGGCTATAAGGGAAGAGAGAAAAGGTTTCTCACGCCGCTGGATCTGGGCCTCTACACTACAGTGCATATCTACAAATCCAAACAAAAAAATTGGTTCCCAAAGTAAAAGAGCAAAACAACAACAACAACAACCACAGCAGACATTTATATACATTTTTAAAAACGTAAACCCAGAAGTACCCCCACTACCCTGCCAAAAAAAACCCTAAACAACTACGCCGCTAGTCATTGCCCAAACAGGCAATAAGGGAAGGGGAGAAGAGGAGATTTTTTTCATAGAATGAACCTTAATTTTCATCATGTACCTAAATATCCATAGAAAGATCTAGGTACAAAATGTAGTAACAGAAAAAAGGAACAAAAATATTTATATACATTTAAAAAAGTACATATACCCACCCTCCAAGGGAGGGGAGTGGTAGAGTAAAAAAATTAATCTAGAACTACTCTAAAACTATTGCCCACAGAGGCAATAAGGAAAGGGGACAAGAGGAGATTTTCATACATCCGGACCTCCACGTCTCATTAGGTACCTCCACGTCCAAGGAAGGGACGGGGTACAAAATGGAATAGCACAATATAGTAACAAACACTGTACACACAGTTTTCAAAAGTATATATCCTGCCCTTAGTCCCTTCCCACCCCCAAGACTTCAAAAAACCCAAACTACTTGAAAATTATTGCCTACAGAGATAAAAAGGGAAAGGGAGAGGAGGAGATTGCTACACGTCTGGAACTCCATGGTTCATCAGGAACCTACGTGTCCCAGTGAAGGACTGGGTACCCAGTGAAATACTATAATAAGGAAGTAAACACGTGTATATATATATATTTAAAAGTATTTACCCCCCAAATCACAAAAGAACCCCTGAAACTATTAACTACTCTACTAGTCATTGCCCACTCAGGCAATAAGGGAAGGGGACAAGAGGAGATTGTTATACATCCGGACCTCCATAGTTCATCGGGTAACTTCCAGTCGGGTACCCAATGAAATAATACAACTTGATAGTAAAAACAGGTATATACAGCATGTACACATCCCTTCCCCCAAACCCCCCAAACCCACTCCAACAACTATTCTACTAGTCAGTGCCCACACAGGCAATAAGGGAAGGGGACAAGAGGAGATTGTCATACATCCGGACCTCCACGTCTCATTAGGTACTCTGACATCCTCTCACGAGGACATAGTACGAAATGAATAAGTAATACAAAGTAGTAGGAAGTCTATTTATATACATTAAGTACATACCCTACCTTCTCCCACCCCACAAAACAAAACAAAACAAAACAAAACAAAACAAAACAAAACAAAACATTAGCTACCACCCAGGGAGGCAATAAGGAAAAGGGCAAACAGGAGATCTGTCATACTCTGAAACTCAATTTTCACTAAGTACGTAGGCGCACATGCAAAGGAACACATATAAAATAAGGAATAAAAAAAGGAGCATAACACATACACACATCTGAAAGAATGATACACAACCCCCACCCCGCAAGACTAGATCCAAACGAGAGCCACTACAACTACTCTATTAGGTATTGTCCATGCAAGCAACAAGGGGACGGGTACACAGGACATCTGTCATACTTCTGGACTGCCACAGTTCATCAGATATCTACACACCCATCAGAAAGATGAATGAAGTGCAAAATGAAATAACACCCACAAAATAGCAGCAAAAACATTTTGTACGCATTTTAAAAAGAGCATACTCTGCTCTCTCACCACCAACTTCCAAAAAAGAAACATCAAATAACGACTGTGTCGCTGCTGCCCACAAAGGCAATATGGGAAGGGCAAAGAGATTTTCACAGGACAGAATCTCAGTCTTTGTCAGGAGAAAGCACACAAAATGAAAGAAATTAAAAACAGATCAAAACCACATATGTACATTTAAAAATATCTACCTCCTCCCTGCCAAAAGCCACTCAAAGACATCAATCAACGATTCTAGGAGTTATTGCACGTGCAGGCGAGAAGGGAAAGCGAGAAGAGGAGATTTAGCCGACGCGTGGCCTGCCACTTTTCATTCGGTATCTACTGCCAGCGCACGGAATGAAGCACAAAATAAAAGAATGCAAAAATAGCAAAATACACGCGTTAGTTTTTTTTAAAGTACAAATGGGAGCGTCAGAGGGGGGAGAGAAGAAGCTCTTTAGAAAGAGAATTCATTCCAATAAAAACCAAACAACAAAGACAAAGGGGAGAAAAAGGGCTCTATCCTACCTATGAAATTCCGATCTCATTTTGCAAACTCCGCCCAGGAAATGCTGTCCTCGGTGATGATACGTGTCCTGAGCTCATGCGCCTTCGCCGCAGTCCCATGAAACAAATGGGCGTTACGTGAATACTCAGCAATCCGACCACACGTTACGGTTCCAGGTGCTTTAGCCTGAGCTGGCTCTTAAAATACAGCTCAGTAACAGGCCACCAGTAATCCGACTAACTCAGCGCTTGACTTTCATTTCCTACTTTCCAACATTCAGAAAGGACCCTGTTCTGTCCCCGGGGAGCCTGACACAGCCCCAGAGCCTCTACGTACCCAGAACTCTTCTGACAGCTCTTTCGTTCCTACAGAGGCTAAAGTACAACAAAATGAAACCATGAATGGCAAAGAGTATTAGAATTAAGCAGAACCTGGGATGGTAAGAAAGTTCAGGAACACTCAGACAATGGCCACGCAGTCTCACTCACAGGGATTTCTATGAAACAGTGAGATGGAGGAAGGCCCGAGCTTGGGGTGCAAGCTGACACGACCACCTGCGGTGTAACGCATCTGATCTCCTGCTGTTAACACCTGGATGCCTGACAGTACTACTCCCCGAGGTTCAAAGCACAAGTTTTCCTTCTACAATTCCAAACGTCCAATTTTACCTTTCTTCATCATCCAGCGTCACGCGCCTCTTCTACCTTCCAGCAGCGCGTCTCTGGGCGGTGGACTCGGTACCTGACGGCGGCCGGCTCCGTGAGCTCACGCGACCGAGCGCGGCGACGTGTACGTGAGTGACGCAGCGGCTAAGACGCAGTGCGGGGGGCAGAACCTCAAAAGCTACAGTTATGTCTCCGCTGTCCCACGGTCTACCTATTACGTAGCCTTATATTCCTGACTTAGAGTTCGTTTTTGGAAGTGCCACCCGGGTGGGTGAGCTTGACATTAAAAATTACGGAACTCTGTGGGAGAACGTGAGGCGAGGGCTACCCGAGCCGCAAACACGTGAGGTGAGGGCTACAACAGCACTACAACCAGCAGGCATCCGGTGACATGGGAACGAACGGGCTGTGAGTTCAAAGACAGCAACGGTTACAAGTGAGCTCCTTCTTCAGCTCATGTTTTGGTAAGGATTTACGTAAACATTACCCTCCGCCCCCTCCCCCCCACACACTCAGGAAAGACCATCTAAGTCCCGACAAGACTGGCCGTATGCGGAGCTAACATACATTACAGGAGCAAAGTAAAGATGAGCAAGGACAACTGAAAACTCTTCACCGATGTTGAGAAGTAGCAAAATTTAAACTCTGTATCAAAGTGGAATTCAGTAATATAACATGTAAAAAAACCAGCAACCGAAAAACCCCTCAAAAGTTTAGTATTTTTCCCCACTCTAAAAATATAAAAACACACAACTAAACTATCACTCATCTGCTGAAGCACGAGAGGAATAAAGACCTACAATCACCTCAGTTTCAATAAGACATCTTTAGAGGATTCTGCGATTCTCAGGATATAATATTTTGTACTCTGAACCAGAGGTAAATGTTTAGAAAAGACTAAATTGGGGGAAAACACACTAGGATTAAAGAAAGCTACCTTATAGCTTGCCAGCATTTTAAATTTTGTTATATAAAAATATTTTCATAAAGTAAAATATAATTTTATACACAATCCCACATATTTTCACTGTATACCTGCTAAATTAAAAAAGGTGACCTTTCTCATTGATTCTCTGGAGTGTTTTAAGTGCTCACAAATGGGTATCTACCCTTTTTATATACACAGAAGATGTTTTCAAACAAAATATAAAGTACTCAAAAATTATTAGGAAGAAAGCTTTTCCCCTAAGAATCAAAGAAACTCAACAATCTAGATATTAAGTCTGCATAGCTCAAAAAATTCAAGTACAGTATTTCTCCTTTACAAGGAGAGAAAATGCCATACAGTTTTGGAAATCTTCCCTTTTCTTTCTTTCTTTCTTTTCTTTTCTTTCTTTTTTTTCTTTTCTTTCTTTCTTTCTTTCTTTCTTTCTTTCTTTCTTTCTTTCTTTCTCTCTCTCTCTCTCTCTCTCTCCCTGGCCATTCCTTTCAATCAGTTACTTTGGCCATGATAAAAACAAAATAAAACAAAACAAACAAAACCCACTGATTTTCCAACTAAAGAAAAGTACTATTTTGATAATAGAAAAAATTCAAAGCCCACCATATTATATCTGAATCAAGTGACTCCCATCCCACGTTATCTTTATTCCTTTAAGGTACTATGGTGAACTTCAAATAAAAATGTTCAATTTCTCAAAGACCCTATTTCAAAATATGCTTCTAATATATGCTACCATATAACATGTAAATCTACACATGAGTATGACTCACAGAGAAAGTGTCTATGATCAGGTAATGTCAAAGGCAACCTAAACTAATTTTATTTTTAGTAACAGTGATAAAGTCATGATAAAAGACAACAGTATTAACAAAATGCTTGCCATAAAAGCAGACATATTCCTCTATAACATAAGATGTATCTATGTCAGGGAGTGATAAAGGTGTACAGACTTGGAGAATTTGGAATTCATAAATAAAATAATAATTAAAGCTAACTCAGTTCGAAACATTTTCCTAAAAGATGAAAAAATAAGTATACACATTTGGAAAACTTAATCTTTTCTCTTTGTTACTTAGCTTTTCAGTACAACAAAAATTTAAAAATTCTGTAGCACCTGGCTGTTCTGCAGAAAAAAAATATAAGTTAATAGATCTTATTTAAACTTTGTTTCAGAAAATAAAGGATTAATCAAAATCTCAAACCAAAGTAGATCTGCACACCTGAGATCAGTTTTCTAACAGTTGTAGGATTCGTCGACTTCATTATCATAAGTTTTTGAGGCTAAGTTCTGTACCACATTCGAGTAACATCCATCATCTATCACTAAGAAGCAACAAATGGCTGACAAAGCAGCGCCTGCAAAGATGACGGCTCCCATGGTAGAGCTTTCCTTGTTTCCCTGTGTCAGTATTTTCTGGATACTGAGAAACAGAACAGAATGCCAAAACAGATGTTTCCCCCCCATTTGTGTATCTTCAAAGTAGAAAAATTACTCACTGTTTTTGGAGATGTTGGCATGTAGGTGAATATAATTTTGTAATAAATAACTACATCCTGCCCAAAGACAATTCGAGAAAGACAGATGAAAAGTACAGATGGGCCCTGAGCGAACTAGAACTTCTAAGAGTGCAAACAACTCGGCAGCGATTCTGGCTTCACCTTGGCTTTTTGCAAAAGCAGCAGAGCCCACGTGAACAAGCTCTCTGAACGGGCGACAGAATGGGGCGCGGTTGTGCATGCTACAGCCACCACGTCAGAGTTCTGAGGTTCTTCTCCATCCAGCGGATATTCAACTGGATGACTTCCAAAGCCTCCTGGACACAGCGAAGCCGAAAGGTTGCCTCTGACTGATTTTCAAAGAATGCCTGGACCTGTAAGTTGCACAAAGAAGTATTTCAAAAGATGAACAGTAAATCACAGGTAACTCTGAATGTCCTTTTCAGATAAGCTTTAACTGAGTCCTGGCTATGCTGAGGTCTTCAAAGAAGTACAGACAAGAAGGACTTTAATATTCGAAGTATTTACATCAAATTCCTGATCACGTATGGTGAAATCTTAAGTAATTTTTTTAAAAAGTTCCCCTTATGCCCACAAGAATGAATTTTTCCAGTTTAGAATAGAAAGAAAAAAAAAAAAGTAACAGTAAATGAAGTAATCTAAAGTTAGAATTAGCGCCCAGTTCTACCCTTGGAATGGAATTCTTTAAAACCATTTTATTACCACTTAAAAAGAGACTTGGCTTATGCTGGTCTTAATTCAAAAAATTATTTTTATCAGGTAGACAAGGGAATACTGTTGAGAATGGAATCAGAATTCTTCCTCACCGGAATTTGTCCTCATTGCTGAATATCCCCCCTTAAGAAGTAATCCCAGGGCAGAATCACTGGCACTGACCAAGGCTGACAGAGAGAAGGGGCAGAAACTGGCATGACAAGGCACTGTTTGACTTAGACTGAGCAGCTTAAGGGGAGAGGGTGACCCAATCTCCCTGCTAACATTTTATACAACCCACCTCAGACAAATGTGCCTTTGTTGAAAACAGGTGCGTCGACCCAGCAACAATACTTTGTATGGTATAGGACCCCAGATGAAACCTGAAGAAACATAAATACAAGAGCAAAAAGAGCAAAAACATGAGGCAGCTGTTGGGAAGCAAAGTTCACTCAGAACTACTTGACCCTACATTACATAGGCCAAAGGCAACTGGGGTCCTGCTCCTGCGTAATGAAGCTCAGTAAATCAGAAGTAACCCTACACGCCCTCTCACTACCAGTGGGAAGGAAAGGTGGGCAGAAAAAGGAGTTATGGGCACTCAGATAAATTATTAATTCATTTAATTGATTCAAAAATCACACGTTACCCCAGAAATGCCATTACGACTTTGAAAGCAAAAAAAATCCTCCGTGTGCTGTCTGGGTGGGTCTGAGTACTTATCCAATCCCCTGGCAATGAAGAGGTATTTTTCAACACACATAACTAAACAGCTATTCTGAAATAGTCCATGGCCACGTGAAGCAAAGTGACAAGCATGGCTGGGCTTAATCAGTACCCGGATGGAGCACCACTGTCAAACGACTGACGTTATGGGATTACATTTACAAGGGTGAAGCTTTCTGGGTGTTTCAGTTTAACTGTCACTGAAGCGTTTTTCCTCTCACAGCAGACCTTAAATCCTGTGAATCAATACAACACTGGGAACAGTTTCAAATGAAGACCCAGAGAATACTGAGAAACTTACTTCTCTACAAGCTTGTTCCAATTCTCTTTGACAAAATCCCAAGCCAACAAGTGCCCAGGAAAATGGCGGCCAACTGTTCTAATGATGAATGACAGCTTTTGTGTTCGGATGGTATCTCCACTGAGGCTATTCTTCATTAACCTGAAGAGCAAAGCAGATTTAGTTTCTAAAGTAAGTATTTGTCATGAAGTGATCACTGAACTTAACATCAGTGCCAGTCTCCTAATTAAGGTTCTGAAGCAATTCACAGGATGTAAGTTTTGGGTTGCTCTAAGATTGATCAACAGATTGAAAACTTGTCATTTTTCTAAATGAAGGGAGAACTCCCCAGTAAGATAAGGACTGAAATTTACTGTCACGTAATAATAAATAGTTCTTGAAGTAGTAAGGACATTTAGGAAATAAATTCAGGAAAAAAAGAAAAAAGGAAATAAATTCAGGTAGAGTTTATTATAACTCTGAAGACTGGATTTTTTTCTTGTTGTTAAAACCCTTATTTGATATGAGTAGATAGGTATATTGCTACTCAAAAAACTGGGCTGTTTGAAGTAAAAAAGCAAGATATATATTAGAATATGCTTTTAATATTAATAGTTAACATTTATGGATACTTTATACATACTAGATTATGTTCTAAATTCTTGACACAACAAGGCTTGAAATAGGTAAGCATTGCATATCTCCATTTTACAGTTTAAGAAACTGAGGTTACGGAAAATTGACACAGTAACACGGCTGATACATACTAAAGTCTGGTATGTAACAAATGCGATTCTCATCTATCATGCTATAATACCTATTTCTAGCAGGAAAACACGTATCCCCAAAAGAATGCAGAATGATTTTTAATGGGAGGAAAAACCCAAATGCCCAACGAGATGTGATAGATTAAATAAATTATGATAGAGCCATAGTTTGGAATACTGTGTGGCCATAAAAACAAATGAAATAAGCTTTATGATTGAACAGGGCAAATCCCAAAGACTGATCATTCACTACAAAGAATGTTACAGAACACAGGGTACAGACAGTATAAGCCTATGTTCAATACATAAATACACACACCAGGACTGACACTATTAACAGAGAGAAGAGAATAAGATTGGAAGCGAAGGGTCATATGAGAGGTACTTTCACATTTATTCCATTTCCTTAGGTACTGTTTAAGTACTTTACAATGGGAATTTATCAGCGTACTACTAGTTCAAAACAAAATTGTTATTGATTTACAAACAAAAACTTTTCTCTATTTGCTTGGGTCAGAGGCTGGCTACTAGTCTAAAGAAAAAAGACTATTTACAGTGTGTCCTCTGGAAAGTGGGTTTGGGCAGGTGCAAAGAACAGCTCTAGAACACTAGAAGGATTTACCTGAGCAAAGTTATACAAGAGAAGCAGTGAGAGCCAAGTGCCTCTCCTTTCCTTCCCGCTGCTGACTTTTAAGAGACCTTCCTATTTCTCCTGGTTACTTATAGCTCCTCTACCCTGACACTGATTGTCCTTCCTGCCGGGACGCCCTACCTACTGCCCTTCTCACCCCACGTGAAACTACCATCTCTAGCTCTTCATCTGCTGGATATTAAAAAGGAAAGGTCTGGGGCACCTGGGGGGCTCAGCCATTGAAGCGTCTGCCTTTGGCTCAGGTCATGATCCCAGGGTCCTGGGATCGAGCCCCCACCGGGCTCCCTGCTCAGGGGAAAGCCTGCTTCTCCCTCTCCCTCTGCCTGCCACTTCCCCTGCTTGTGCTCTCTCCCTCAATTAAATAAATAAAATCTTAAAGGGAAAAAAAATTAAGGAAAGGTCTGACAAATTACATGAGTGTATAACCTATGTCTTTTACATGTTATCTTTTACTGAAGTGTCTGCATTTTCAAAATGATAGCTTGGACAGAGCAATGCCTTGACCAAAAAAACCAAAATGAAGCACAGACTGTGGAATCAAAGACACCATGCCAAGCGGATCAAGAAGTTTTGAAGCACGAAGCAGAACAGGACTGTGCTTTTTGGCATCTCCCAGTCTCTTTCAGGCAAGGCGTCTCCTGCTCGTCTGTACAGGCCCAGCCCCTGAGATGAAGCCCAGCGCCTGCGGGCTCCTCCCGCACCATCCAAGTCAGGGCTGGCCCACAAGTAAAGGCAGAAAGAGGAAGATCTCAGAGAAAATGAGCTTCTCAAACCTAACAGCACCATGCTTTTATGCTTTTGGTTTCCATCTATCATATTCCTTGAGTGGTTTCATACCAGTAAAGTTTCCGTACATCCTCTGAGCTGGCGAGAGCTTCAAGTATTTTATTCTTCTCTGCTTCAGAGTCTATAGAGACATACTTGCTTAATAGGAATGACCAGCCTTTCTCAGTTTTTGCTCCAACCTTGAACACAGTACTCATGACATCAGTAGGGAGGCTGTAAGAAAGGTACAAATATGAGAAAAACAAGGAAAAGAAATCCTGAATACAAAGGCAAGGAATTGACTAGTGGTGCCTGTGGAGTCAGAGCAGGTAACAAAAGAGTCCTTACAACGCATCATCAAGAAAATATTTAATTCAGGGGCGCCTGGGTGGCACAGCGGTTGAGCATCTGCAGTCGGCTCAGGGCGTGATCCCGGCGTTATGGGATCGAGCCCCACATCAGGCTCCTCTGCTATGACCCTGCTTCTTCCTCTCCCACTCCCCCTGCTTGTGTTCCCTCTCTCACTGGCTGTCTCTCTCTCTGTCAAATAAATAAATAAAATCTTTAAAAAAAAAAAAAGTTTTCTTTAAAAAAAAAAAAAAGAAAATATTTAATTCAGTGGGCTGCTACTTCCCTGGTGGTGTGACTATAAAGAATATCAATTGAACTTAATGCAATAATTTTTCACTGAGCACTCACAAAGACCCAGGCAGACAACTGGCTGGAAGCTGGGCAAGGGAAGAAGGAGACCCGGTCTCTGCCCTCTAGGAGCTCAGAGGCTATCACAACGTACAGAATAAATCAATGTATTACCATGTAGTGTGATGAGTTCCACGGTGGAAATATAGCAGCAAGTGTGAGGGGAGCGGTGAGAAGAGAGAAGCAGCACAGTTTTCTGACCTTATTAAGATCTCAGCGCTAGAAAGGACCTCAGTAGGTTATTCTGATCCCCTACCCCAACACTCATTTGATGCTTGAATCTATTTCCATAATGCCCAGTAAGGAACATGGAGAGAACCAGTCATCATCAAAAACATGTCTACTAACTGCTAACTCCACCTGCTGAGTTATAGCCCTAAATTACAAGAGACTTGTTTGACAGCTCACACCCATTCCGCTGGCTGTTATAAGAAAGCAGAAAACAACAAGTGTTGGTGAGGATATGATGAAACTGGAACCCCTGTGCACTACTGGTGGGAATGTAATAGGGTGCATCCACAATGGAAAACAATACGGAGGTACCTCAAAAAATTAAAAATGGATTTACCATATGATATAGCAATATCACTTGTAGGTATACATCTGAAAGAATGGGAAGCAGAGTCTCGAAGAAGTATTTGTACACCTATGTTCATAGCAGCATTATTTGTAAAAGCCAAAAGATGGAAGCAACTCAAATGTCTATCAATGGATGAATCAATAAACAAAATACGGTGTATACACACAATGAATATATTCAGCCCTAAAAAGGAAGGACATTCTAACACATGCCACAACATGGATGAACCTTGAGGACAAATGAAACAAGTCAGTCAGAAAAAGACAAATACTGTACATTTCACTCACATAAGGTATTTAGAGCAGAAAATAGAATGGTGGCTGCCAGGGGCTGCGGACTGGAGAAAATGGAGAGTAGTCTGGGTAAGGAATTCTGGTTTTGCAAGATAAAAAGTTCTGGAGACTCATTGCTCAACAATGTGAATATATTTACACTACTGAACTGTACACTTAAAACATGTTAAGATAATAACTTTTGTTTTATGTATTTTACTACAATTTGAAAAAACAGTCTTGTTTGACATACAAGTACACAGAATTCACCTACGTTAACACTCAGTTTTATAGCATTTATGACCCAGGATGAAAAGATCCTGGTTTCGGTATATGATATAGAGGTAAGGAAGAGGAAGGAGTGCTGGTTTCAGTATATGATACAAAGGCAAGGAAGAGGAAGAGAGTTCATTTGAGTAGAAGCATGTGTCACCTTTGAGTTCCGTTGGATGCCACCCAATCATCAAAGAGCTTCATGGCGGCCGTGCTGCAGTTCTCGAGGCTGTGGGTGCAAGCAAACTCAAGCAAGACTGACCGAAGCTCCCGGGCAGATGGGGTGCCTCCGTCAGTCCAAGTCTGCTGTTGGATTTGGCTTCGAAGTAATTTAAATACCCTGGTCTAAAGAGACAAATTGTTAGCAATAATTAGGACAATCAGAAAAATCAGGGTCGCTAGATCTTTTTTCCCTAACATTTACCCAAAGAGAAAAAAGGACGGCCTAATATTACTCAATAATATCAACTGACACATGAAGCCCACGTACAGCTGGGTGGAACCACTCAATAACAAAGACTACACCTAGGCTGCTATAGCCAAGGGGCGGGGGGGGGGGGGT
>NW_024426663.1:13406337-13553838 GCF_017311325.1 Ursus maritimus
GGGGGGTCTCTTAATTACATAACGCAGAGAGAACGGAGGACCTCACTGCAGTAGAGAGCCTATCTTCTGTGGGTACTCAGTGAGAAGATATTTTCCTGCCAAAAAGTATCACCTGTTGGAAGTGAGTTGGAACTTTCTGACCTCATGACTTTAGACTCCATAAATCCATAAAACAATGAGAGAAAAATATAATTCTTTACTGACAGGTAGATGTTTAAATGTTTCTGAATGCAATATTAAAGGAATACTTAAAATATCAACTACCTTGATGATCTAACAAATTAATCTATTCGAATTAGCAAGAAAATGAGGCATGCAGGCAAGAAGAGTTGATTACAGTTATTTCCCCACCCTTGACTTTTTATTTAAAAAATTTTCAGACCTGTAGCAAAGCAGTAAGAGTAGTACAGTGAATACCCATATGCTAGATTCATTGGTTTGTAACACTCATACGCCCCAGAAAAGTAGTTCAAGTTCTTTACAGAGTGTCATATTCTTCCAGAGCACACTGTCAATACCTAAAATGAACCTTAGTTGCAGCGTTTTAAACCGCTGGCGCCATTTTCTCAGCAGACCTTCTCTAAGTTAAGTCTCCTGTGGAGTTACGAGAAAGAAAAAAAGGAATCTGTGCAAGGAGAAGGACTCAAAGTTTGTGATAACATGTCAACTCGCTTTTGTTTGCTTCAAAAGCAATGAAATAGAGAACAGACACCTTGTGGAATGTGTGAGTAACAAAGGCTGCGAGTCATTGAGAGGACGTGAAGTGGAAAAATACTTTCCATGCTGACTGATAATCCAAGGGACATAAAAGCAATGCAGGAGATCCTATTGATACACACGGCTGCGTTGGACATGCTGTCTGCCACTGGCCTGACATTCTCCATGGCACGATAGCAAACCATCCCAAATGAATAAAGAATAAAAGAAAATTCAAATCTACTCATAACTGTCAAGTGGAAACAAAAGAAGGAGGAGGGAAAAAAAAGTTACATGCTTGAAATAGTACTAAAAAAAAAACTCTGGAGAAAAATGTTAGTGAGAGTTTACTAAAACATACAGAAACGAGTAGGAAAAAAAAATGGCACATTAAAGTGCTAGAAGCAAGGGAAGCCTGACACGTGAAGACACTAAAGCTAGTTCCTGAGCAGTTATTCCACTGGAGTTACAGGGTGCACTTTTACTAGTTATTTCTGGTACCAAATAGTTAAGATGAAATCCCCAAGGAGTTGATTTTACATATATGTCAAATGATAACATAATAGAGCAAAAGATTATGTTTTAAAAATAATTCTGTTTTTAGAAAGTTCCTGTTTTATCATTTTTATAAGTAACCCAGTTATATTTTAAATATTAATAAATCATATAGCAAGTGCTTTTTTGTTGAAGCGACTGCTTCAGAGACCCTGTTTTTCCATGGTTCTAACTTATTTTTTTAATTTAAACTCATTAAACAATAGAATCCAATCCTCTGATTTCATAAAATGGAAATGGCAAGTGGGGAGAGAAAATAAACAGGCGGGTTATACAAGCTACAAACATTGCGTATGCAATAAAATGCAAGAACAGTTACACAAAATGATTTTTAAAATAAAACAGACAGGAAGGATGGTGGCACTTATATTACGTATTACATTTTGATTTACTGCTTTAATTTTACACTGATATGCCCAGGGAGTTCTTTCTTGGGTCAACTCAGCTTCTTAAAAGTGAAGTGTCAGCTTTCATTGCAAAAGGTTTATCCCACCAATCCCTCATATGTCGAAGAATGACAGACTTGTAAGTGATGAAACAGGAATATGGCTGGGATCAGATGTTAACATCAGATGTGAATGATTTGACACAATTCAAAAGTGCCTCCAGACCCTATCCACCCCAACACCACAGCATACATTACAAAATGTGATATAGATGTATGTGTTATGTAGGTATGTGCAGCCTAGATAACAAAATAACCAAAATATGTCCACAACGCTCTGGTGACAACATAAAAAATTAATTAGACACCAGTCTTAATCACAAATACTGTCTGAAGATTGGATCCAAGGACTCAGAAATGTCTGCCATTAAATCTCTACAGTATCAGATTTTATATTCTGAGAGTTTTGATGGTACCAGAATGCCCTCCGAATTTTAGAGACAGTTTCTCCCTCTTGATGACCTAAAGCTAAGCTGACTTTTAACTAACAATCAAGTGTACAAAATCTACAGCAGTACATGGGCCTGTAGGCTCACACGCACTAAGCCTGCCCTTGTCCTCTAAGGATCCGTCCCCTGGGCCCCGCCTTGACGTATGTTCTTAATAAATACATGCCCGCCCAGCAAACTGGAAATCACCTGGGATGAAGACACACAGTTACTTGAGTGTCACAGAAAGAAAATATTCAAAAGATCTAACTCCTTAGATTTAATGTATCATCTGTGTTCACAGCATAGAGACAGCCTGAGGTAAGTATTAAGTGCTTTCTGACAGCAGGCGCTCAAGAGAGTTACTCGAGAGAGGCAGGGGGAAGAATGGCTTCTTCCACCATGAAATTCAACTAGCTGCACAGCTTCAAGAATATTCTGCTAACTCTTAAAGTATATTCACTACCAACACAATCCTTCAATAGTTAAAAAAAAAAAATGAGTGATACGTACTAAAGTTATAGGTTGAATAGTGTCCCCCCAAAATTTATGTCTGCTTAGAATCTGTGAATGTAAACTTGTTTGGAAATAGGTTTTTGCAGATGTAATCGATTAAAGATAAGTTCATACTGAATTCAGGTGGGACCAAATCTACTGACTGGTGCCTATATAAGGACAGGGAAATTTGGACGCAGAAACTAAGAGAGAATGTCATGTCCAGACAGAGGCAGAAATTGTAGTGATGCATCTACAAGCTAAGGAATGCTAAGTACTGCTGGCAACCACCCGAAGCTAGGAGAGATGCATGGAAGAGATTCTCCCTCAGAAGGAATCCATCTGCCCTGCCAACACCTTAATTTTGGCCTTCTAGCTTCCAGAACCGTGAGAGAATATGTTTCTGCTGTTTTAATACAAGTTTGTACTAATTTATTATGGCAGCCCTAGGAAACTAAATTACTACCCCAAATGGCATTGGTTTGATATGGCACTAATAACCCCCAAAGTAATCATGAAAATTCAATAATAAAAAAAATCCATGCAGACAATAAAGCACACTGGTGTTGGATCAACTGGATGGCCGTATCAAAAAAAAAAGAACCTTTGTGTCTAACTCATACTATACACAAAAATCAACTCCAGATGGATCATAGATTTAAATGTGTAAGGTAAAATAATAGAAGCTTTTAGAAGAGAACAAAGGAGACTATCTTTGGGTTGGCAGATTTCATACATAAAAATTAAGAATTTATGCTAATTAAAAAAACATCATTAAGAGCCTGAAAAACAAGCTAGAGGGGGAGAAGATACTTGCAAATGTACATGGCAACAAAGGAGTCCTATCTTGAATATACAAAGAGCTCTACAAATCAATCAGAAAAAGGCAGAAAATCCAATAGAAAAAACATGAAGGACTTGACCACTTAACCAAAGTGTACCTCCAGTGGTCAATAAATAAAAGGAATTCATCGTCACTAGTCATTAGGGAAATACAAATTAAAACCAAAATTGCACTATGCATCCATCTGGATGGCTAAAAGGAAAAAGATTACTACTGACACGAAGTGCTGACGAGGATATAGAGCCAGAAGAGAACTCAAATGCTCATACGCTGCTGATGCGGCACCAACTGCCATCACGCTGAACGACGACTTGATAGTACAGTCTTAACTATACATATGTTATGACTCAGCAACTCCACTTCCAGACACATACCCGTAGCAGTGCACACATACATTCAACAAAGATAGAAGAAGAATATTCATAGCAGTGCTATTCGTCATAGCTCCAAACTGCTAACAACTCAAATGTCCATCTATAGCTGAAGTGGCAACAAAAAGGCCAATCTCTTTCATTTACTAACAGCACAAAGTCAGTGCTGGATTCGAAGTTTGCCCTAAAAAAGACCAATACGTTATTTGCATACTTCTTGGAAATGTACACAAATACTATATAAAATTTTTTTTTTAACATTTTGGATAGAAAATAAATCTCAAATATTAAGTTGACAACTTTATTTTCAAGGGCACTAGACATAGGTCTGTCATTTCAAACCTTAAGCACATGGTCTACAAGTTTTTCAAATTGTTTGAATTTAAAATCTGTTTTAAAAAAATGATAGCAGCAAAGAAACAGCCTTGATTTTTTCCAACCAAAAGGTATCCTTTGAAAGATGATATTGCTACAATACAAATTAATTTAAAATACAGCAACATAACACAAACTGGGCTTCAGAGTGGAACTCATCTGGGTTTGAAGCTCAGCTTTATAATTTACTAGGTAAGTGATTTGGGGGAAGTTATTTAGTCTCCCATCTATCCAATGGGGGCAGAAGTCTGGCATTGTGTGAGGATTAAAGGAGGTAATCTACATTAAGCACTTAAGCAGGGTGTGCAGAATATAACAAGCAGTGAAATGTACCAGTTTCTGGTGTGTTTCACTCATTTGTTTGCTCAGTATTTACTGTGGGCTGAGTCACATTCTGAAGACACTGGTTTTTATTAAGGATGGTAAGAGATAGCCTCATGATACAGAAGAATGATAAAAATCTTAACAATTAGAAAAGACCTCAGGACCTCAGAAATCATCTAACTTAAGCATCACACTTGTGCGTAGGGGTTGGTGTGGCTCTTTTGGGTACAGATCAGAGATTAGGGGGAACGGTGCTTCTCAAGCTCCATATGGCCCACCAGCTGTGCACTGCCTCCCCCACTGAGAATCGTGTGTGATGCGAGAACTCATCACAGAAGACGTACAGTAGCCTAGTAACAGGCAGACAGGAGGTTGTTTAAAAAAAAAAAAAAAAAAAAGATGTAATCTTACTTCTTCCCTTCACTAGTGAGGACACTGAAACCCTAAAGCCCAATCTAATTTCTGGTTCAATACTTTCTTCCTTTGTCTGAAAGCTGCCTTTTGCCTAGTCCCTGGAAAACCTGACCAGTCTCTAAAGCAAATCCTGTTGTCAGAATGTGCTGATTCAGAGAGTAAGATGAAACAAAGAATTCATCTCTTCCTCCCAAGCTTTTAAATACTGTCAACAGTTTAATACTGAAAGATTAGTATTAAATTAGATTTAATACTAATTAGGCAACTGCTTTTAAAAAAGGTAAAGCAGTCACCAATACCAAGACTCCTTTAGTACTTTGCAGAGAAAAATATCCACCAGCATCATCCTCCATAAAAAGGTACCAGTAAGGACTCCTAAAACAGAACATTCTCAATACAAACATCACTTGTCACTTCATAATGACCACTAGGAAATCAATGGGGGACACCATTCTGCAAAAGGACCTACTTCAAGCATTTATTATATAAAAATAAACTGGGATTTGAATAGAGAAGTTTTCTTTTCATGTGACCTCATTTTGACAGCAGTGTCAGAAATCTTTATTTTGGTATTCAAACAAGACCATGTTATGCAAGCCTTTTATCAACTCTTCCTGGTAAGCAATGACATTGTGATTCAAAGTAAAGATTTCACAACTAGGAAAACAAAGAAAAGGGAAGGTGACTGGTTGCTTTTTCAGTCTATTACTCCGCGGAACAGAACTGTGAGTGACAGCATTAAAGGCAAGCAACAAAGACATGCTGGCAATAAGGGAGACTTACCACTACTCTTGAGGCCAGGTCCATGTATCCCAGCTTTTCAAGGAGGTTATAGATGAGGCCGGTCTGGAACAGGGCTTCAGTGATGGGTGCGGTATAGGTCTCATTTCCAAGGTAATCAATCAAATCAAACGCCCTCTGAAGAGATACCTTGCCTAGGCTAAAGGGTAATAGAACAGAAAAGTCAATATGCTGAGGGAGATGGACTCTATAGGCATGCAGAGAAACTTTATGAATAGACGGTGAGTCTTGAAGAACTAAAATTTAAGCTTAGAGTGGCATTCTGTAAAGTTAGACTAAATATTATTGTCTTTGATTAAGTTCATGTGTATGACCCAAGGTTAAAGATACATTTCGTGAGAAAAATAAACAAGAGCTCAAGTTTTATTCCCTAAGTCACCTGTAAATTGCTACTGACTCATGAAAAGTATTATAATGTCTTAAGTGGGAAAAGATGAAGAGTACTAATTTATTTATTACTTATATTTACCAGGTGAGGACAAGTAGCATAAAGAGGATTTGAATCAAAAAGAAAATATTTTGTTATTTGTATGGGAACTGTCAAACTTGTTACGGCAAGGTCCACCATGAATTTATGGTGAGTATATTTTAAAAAATTAACCATTTAGGAGAAATCAAAACAATGATGGCTCAGATGATGTAAGGTCACTTCATTAAAAAATGAACTTCAAAATAAGAAGGTCAAGAACAGTCAGAAAGAACACTTTTGAATATTCCATGGGTCTCTAGACCCATTAACAGCCTAAGTTGGTAATCGTACTCTTCTGAGGATATCTACACACATCACTGCCATACCTGGTTTTGGGATTCTGTAATGCACGGAGTGGTTAGGAGGCAAGCTGTACACAAGTAAGAGGGCCCCAACTCTCAGACACATCACTCAAACCAGTGGGTAAGCGCTAAGCTTTATGCCTAAACTAAATGCTGCTTGAAAAGAATTCCCTCAAGCTGGAACGCCTACATTAATTTATGCAGCAAACATGTGTCCTACTTGTTGGTATGGACAAGTCTCAATATATTATTTAAATCTTGTTATTTAACTGTGCACTATGTTGTAGTGGATGCTTCTATACAGATTGTAACACCCCTGAAGGCAAGGATTATATCTTATATCTTCCCAATCATCCAAAATAATGACACCTAACAGGCAATACGTGCTAATTCTTTGGAATTGTTTTCCTAAAGTGTTCTTTTCCGAAAAACACTTGTTTAAAAACCAACCAACCAACCCAAACCAAGCACACTGTACCCTGCAAGTTCAAAGATGTTGTTGATGAGGTTGGCTCGGTCTTTGTCACTCAGGACATAAGGATTTGTTTTCAGCTGTTTGATTAATGCTTCCCAGTCATCATCCTCATAGTGTACAATATAATAGCCATTCATGTTTGTATTGACTTTGACCCACTGCACTTCTTCTGTAAGATTGATGACACCTAATACAGACCAAAAAATGAGAGGGGGGGAGGAGAGATAATAGGGGAAGAAAAAGTATTGAATGGACGTTTTGTTTGTTTCAAAGTTAATATAATATATTGTTACATTTAATTATTCTACTGAGAAACTAAATGTCTGCCTCCTAGTGCTGTTATTTTAATGTTAGCAAAGATCACCACTCATTCATTTAAAAGAATTTTTTACTATTTTTTTTTACTTAAATTCAATTAGCCAACATATAGTACATCATTAGTTTTTGATGTAGTGTTCAATGATTCATTAGTTATGTATAACACCCAGTGCTCATCATATCACATGCCCTCCTTAATGGATAAAGAACATGTGGTTCATATATACAATGGAATATTACTCAGCCATTAGAAGGCACGAATACCTACCATTTACCACTCATTCATTTAACAACTGTTCATTTAATGGTGAACAACGCAGAATTGCCCCTTCTTCCAGAGATCTTACAGTCTAATGTAGCCAGGCAAAGAGAGTATCATATCAATGTTACTGATGGAAAAAGAAAATATGGCATTCTATGGAAGAACATAGAAGAAATGTTTCACCACCTAGTGGAGGTTAGGAGAGGTTTCTGGGAAGAAATGACATCTAAGTTGAGAGTTCAAGATGTACAGGTGTTTTAAGCAGGTGATGAGGGACTCTAAGTGTTCAAGGCCCAGAGATAAAGTGTACATGGTGTCCATGCACTGAAATGGCGTCCATGTTCATTGTGGCTAGAGGAGACAAACAGGGAGAAAGGGTAAAGGTGTGTAGGGTGAGGAAGCAGGGAAGACAGTGAAAGAACTATGTAAAATGTGTTCCATCTCAGCCTTTGTCTTTCATTACACTGGAGGAAGAATAAATGAAGCCATTTAGACAAGTTACATAATTCAAAGCTAGCAAAAAAAACATTTGGGGAGGATTAAGCTCTCATTAGGCATAAATAAATAACTCAGTTAAAATAATAGGAAAGCGATATGCATTTTTTGGGTCCCTACCGTTACATATATAAATGCTGAAAGAATTGTTGGTAATTTATATGAAATTATTTCAATTAATAAGGACTTATAAAATATATGACTACAAGAATATATTACTACAAAATCTGACTACAAATCTATATAGGATTTTTAAAAATCCTTTAAATTACCCATCGAGAAATGTCCTTTAAATAAGTTGGCAACAAAGACTTGGATTTAATATAATAGTTAAGGGTATGCTTCTAAGCATCTCCAGATTTACTATTTATTAGAACACAGTTCCATAAGCTTACTATTTTGTTTACTGCTAATCCCTCAGTGCCCAGAACAATGTTCTTAGCAGATACTCAAAAAATCCTTGGTGAATTAATAAATGAATGAACAAAATAACTATGTCACAGTAAATGTTTTCAAAACAAATCTAAATAAGGTTTATAGAGGTTTATGAAGTAAGTTTTCTTTCCAATTTTAAAGTAAGGGGTACTAATTTTTAAAAATTATCGAAGAGGAACAGAGGCAAGGAAAATAATCTAAACTCAGACGATGATAGCTCTGTGGGGTGTTCGTGCCAAGACTTTTCCTATACATGTTTTAATTGATATAATATTTCACACAGTGGACAGATAAGCATTTACCGATCAGATTCTACTCCCAGCCATTTTTCCCCTGTCTTCATATGCAGTATTCAAATATCTTCATAAATTCCATTTAAAAACCTACCACAGTTCAACCCAGCTCCTATTTGGAAATATTTAGGCTGTTTAAAAATTTTCACTATCATAATAACTCTGTATGATGGTTTTTGCACATAAAATGCTTTAGGAACACATTTAAATTTGGTACCTGAAATCTCAGGGTCTATCAACTTCAAAAGCATGAATTACTAAAATTTATCAGATTCTCTTAATACCTTAGTTACTCCAATTCTACTGGAACTACAAAGAATGTTTAATATGGAGAAGACTTATATTCTGATCATGTCTTACCATGACATACCAGATAATCAGTCTTTTACACTAAAAAAATTCTATACTAATTTCTCTTATGGCTGATACAAGAGCAGATGGGAAAGATCAACTACATTAATAGGATTTATTCCTTCTCGTAGAGCAGAATGCATTCAAGGAATAATTGTGAGGACAAAGGAGATGCTCCAGGTTGGAGACATTTAAAAAACAATGACTAATGAAATTAACTTCATCATTAACTATGGCAAAAATATCTACGTTCTTCAGGTCACCAAACACAATTTCCCGCAGAGCTTTTATCAAGAAAGAACCTTGAGAATAAGGACTAAAGAGCTCCAAATCTCCCTTTGCCAAAAAAAAGAGGCAAGAAATGATAAGTATGGCTGGATGGATGCAGGAAAATACTGAAATACAGTGTATTTTGGCTGACAAGCAATTTGCCATGTTGTAAACTTGGCCAAGTCCAGACAGTAGAAAGGAGGAAGGCAGCTGGGAGTGTACTTGAAATTATTACTATCATCTCGATGACAGAATATAAAGCAGTGCAGCCAACAGCAGAGAGAGGGGAGTTATCATTTAAAGAATCAACATATTAGTCTCCTTCAGGTCTTCTGAATGATCCGGAATGAAGGACCTTAAAAGCCACAGGTATCAAAAAGTAATAGCTTTGCACACAAGGGAGGTAACTACATCCTACAGCTCAAATGTGGATGAGGCTACCCTCATATGTTTTTAATTCATCATAATCATTAACAGATTAAGAGTTCAATTTTCACAGTCCATTGAGTATTAAAAAAGAGTAACTCCAATCTTATATGGCAGAAGCCCAGATGAGTAATTTAGTAGTGATTTTAAAAATCATTTGTCAATGAGTTATGAAAATCAACTACTGTTTTATACAGAAACATTAAAACACAGAAACAAAAAACAAGTTCTTACAACAAAGTTGAGAACTTTCCCGTGCAGCCTGCTCCAGACAGCTAGCTAGCAGCACATACGCACTTGAACCACATCCCCTCTTGTTCAAAAGCATTCCTTTCTCCAGTACCCTTTATTCTCCTCTATTTTATTGGGGGGGGGGAAGGCAAGAGCAAAGGAGGGCACATGATAAATATCTTCATTATATGCCCTTCCTTATTCTTTTTTTCCAAATGCCTTTCATTCAAAGACAACAACAGGTCTTTTAGTTTCAGATACATACTTCTGGCACAGTGATATCATGAATGTTTCAAATTAGATTTAAATAAAGATTTCCTATAGTTGAAGAGCTTAGGTCTGAGTAAGATGTGGATGAGAGAGGGGATGGGGAGGGAAAAGGGGAAAGAAGGAAGAGAAGGGAGAGGGAGACACTATTTTAGTGTTATTTCCTCAATAAATAGCTTGAAAAAATGGCCCCTTTCACACCTTCTTATGCACAACTATTAATCATTCAAAATTCATGTACATGGGGAAAAGTGACAAAGATATTGATCAAATATAACTCCTATATTTGATTGAACAAATGGACTAACCCAGCAACCGTGGCATTAGAACACATGGAAATATACTATAGATTTAACAGATAAATCACCAAGATAACACACTGTATGAAAGTCATATGGCAAAAAATAAGCCTCTGTAATCACCGTCTCTGCTACATTTCTTTTGAGAATAGAAAAAAATTAAAATGCAATTAAACGAAGAGTGCTTCTCACTGAAACATTAGGAATCAAGAAGACCCAACCGTCCTCAGGGTCAATAATGTTTTGTGAGGACAGAACATTTTCAGCGTGGCCTCTCAAAACCTGAACTGCCAGGAAGTAAAGCAGCAGCAGCAGCAGCGCGGGGAATGACATTCAAGAAGAGGAAGTAACAGACACTGCTTTCATCATCTATTGGCTCAGTTCCAGCTCCAGACTAAACCGATTATATTATAGTACATGTTGCATATTCCCCTTTATTAAGAATACTTTCAAAGGAAGGAAAATAGAAGCTACCATTTCATCAGGCTTTGAATGCTCTTTTCCTAAAACTTTTTACAGTGAGATCTGAAATTGAGTCATCTCATTACAAACTAAAATTTATTCATTTAAAAAATGTTTGTGTGCCTACTGGGTGTTAAGGTTGCAAAAGTGATTCGTATACCTTAAATAGGGAACACAGCTAATGTGGGGTGAGACATACAGTATATCAAAAGAAGAAAAGTAGAGGATGTTATTAAGACACATAAGCAGGCATTCCAACCTGTCTCGGGGGAGGAAAAGCTGCCTGGTGCGAGCAATGGGCACCTTCTTATGCACTTCCTCAGTTGAGATCTGAAGAATGAATAGCACTAGATGGAGGGAAGGGGAGGCAAGAGTGCTCTTCCCGGAGAGCAAACAGCACAGGCGAGGGCAGGAGGCAAGGCTGGGGTTTCCTACAGCAGAGGCACAGAGCGCCGCCGGGGAAGGGCTTAGGGAGAAAAGGCTTTGGCAGGAAAAGATGAGCTAGACTTTGGGACGTGAATCTCAAAAAGTTTAAGAAGCTCACAAACAAACTGAGCTGAAAAAAGTTAAGGGTAAATAAAAGCGGATTTCTTATTGTCCAATCATTTCTAATACCACCAAAAATTTACATACTATTGGGAAGTTTGAAAACTTTCCTTATTGGTCCAAAAAGAGACATGGGACTTTCTTTCTTTATTCAGGGACTGTCCTTCCAAGACCACTTAAAAGTAAAAAGTTTTGTTTTCATCCTTACACCTCTGGTTATATTAATCAAAGATTCTTAGCGTTTCAAATAATGAGCTTGTTTTAATGCTCCGCTCTAGTCAAACTGCAATGCAACTGTCATGCTCACATATTTCAACTGGCATCATAAATTATCACCACATCACAGAAAGACAACTTAGAAATGTATATTAAATCACAAAAAATAACACAGTCTTCATCTCTGAGAAGCATTCCTATGAAGAAGTTCATATAATGACAAAACATTTAAGACCCTAAACTTTCACTGAGACTTTTTTTTTTTTTAATGGAGACAAATGGTAAATCAAGTGTCCAACAGTAAGGAAAGATCAAATCGAATATTGTATATGTTTTTTTAAAAAGGCAAGATATAAAAATCACTTGTACACAACGGTATCCACTAAGTAAAAATATTTTAAAAATTATTAGAAAGAAATAATCACGAGAATAGCTGTGATGGGGTGATCTGTTCTCCATTTTCTAGATTTTACGTAAACTCCATTTAAAGATTTCTTGTTCAATAATAACATGAATAACAACAGGTAACATTTATATAGCACATAACACAGGCCAGACATCATCGTAGGTGCTTCACATAAACGGACACAATCTTCACCGTGACACTCTCACATATGATCACCACCTCCACTCCACAGCTGAGGGACTGAGGCTCAGAGGGTCACAGAACTAATACAGTCATACAAGTGAATCAGACAATCTGGCTCCGAAGTCCATTCCATTAACCACTAGGCTGCACTCCTCTCTCAAAAATATAGGCTTGAACACCAGATAGAAATTCAAACAAGAAATTTGCCCTTTCCATAAACTTAGAGTATCACTAATGGTTCCCACAGGACCTGAGATCTTCATGATCTTTCAGGAGGTAAACTGAGAGGGGCATGGTGTGGCATTCACAGCGGTGTTTGACAAATGGTCAGAAATGACATTTCGCTTTTGTTTTTTATAGACTCCTACGGGTACAACAACATATACGGTCTTCACATTTTCTTATCCCCCTCTTTGCAATCATAATTTCTTGCCCGACTTTCTTATTAACAAAAAATGTATACTATGTTCATAGGACACTTTGTGATGATGATTTAACTAAATCTACATCACGATCAACCTTTATTATGCATAAGAATCACCTAAGGTGCTTGTTGAAATGCAGCCGCCCAAGCTCGCGCTGGAGAGCAGAAAGCAGGCGTTACTTTAAGAGACAGCTCTGCTTCTGCTACTTTATACCTGGTAACATAAAATATTTATCCAGGATATAAAAACACAGCATCTGCTATTTTCTACCAAGGCTGCTAGCACATTTAGCGCAACTTTTTATACCTTATTTCTCATGAACAAGAAAGACGAACTTCATACGTGCTATATGGACCAATCTCACTTCAGTCATAGCTTGTCTAGGTGACTCATAAAACCAGATCAGAGAGTATACACTTTGGAAAGTATGCTCTCCTTCCTGCTACTAGGTCAGAGTTTTTAAAAAAATATGCTGTTGCAAATTTCTTATCAGAAAACAGTTAATTAGAGTCAAACCTGATTTCTTGTCCAGTAAAAACACCAATGGATATTTTGAGTAATTTCTTCCCTCAGTGACGTAGGATAGTGGAATATGCCAGAGATAGCTGTAAAAAGAAAATATTGGAAGATTATTACTCTTCCCAGTACTTCAGTCAGTTACACATAATTCGTTGTATCTTTTTGTTGTTGTTGTTCTTCTTCGTTTTGGCAGGCAGGAGAAATTTTTCAAGCTATTCCCAGAAAAAGATAATCTTTTTAGGTTTCATAGGAACTTGTGATTATAAATACTTTAACCCAAGGGTGCAAAAGAGACGAGGAAGAGAAAGCCAGAATGTACCTTGCGTCTGAAGGCTGAATTTCAGGCTTCATATTTAAAAAGTATCTTTCTTGTTGTACATGAAGTTCCCTTCCTTTTCTTTGAACAGTCACTAAAGGAAATCCTTTTTGCAGAGTCCAGGTTTTCATCATCTTCTTTACATCTAGCGTTTTGTTTGTGATCTACAAAAAAAGAATTAATTATTTTTGCTTAAAAATGAACAGCTTAAAAACCTTACAGTCTGTGCTCTCCCTGTCTGCCCACCACATTCTGTGAACACTGCTGGTTCTGTTAATACAGACCGGAAGTCGGAACGAGGACTTAACTTTACATACACTTCTAATCTAAGTGAACGAGCAGCAGCTGAAAGGAAGGTCACCTGGAACAGAGCTAAGCGATAACTAGAGAAAGTGAGAGAAACCTTGTGTTGAGAAAGAATTACATTGAGTGTTTGTCCAAATCTCGAAGTAGGGACAAGCACTCTTTCAGCTCACAATACCACCATTTAGAAGGTATGAATCATGACCAATATTACAGTAAGAAGCACAACTACTTTCTCCTGTGAGTCAGCCTGTGTCCCGGTCTCTCTTTATTCCCCAGACCCTCTGCTTTCCATACATGTTAGCATCCCTCTTGGGAAGAGCTAATACTGTGGGAGAGCCAGAAAGCAGCGGCAGAGTAAGATGTCAACAGGCCGGGTACCTTGACGTGAAGTTTCTCCAGAGAACAACAGTTACCTCTTTCCACAGTCACAGACGCTGTCTCCCAGAAACTGCATCAATATATCTACAAAATCTAGAATCCAGTATCAGAGGTTCACAAACCCTCTAAAGCCCACCATCCCTACGACACTGGTATCAATGATTAAGAAGAAATTCTGGAACAACTATCTCTTTAAAGCTGGTGAGTTAACCTTCTGATTCCAACCATTTTTCTAGGTTGCATATGAATTTGAACTGCAAGCACCTAAAATTGTTAAGCACTTTAAGTGTTTGGTAACTACATCATTCCATGATGGCTGGCCTCACCTCAGCCTCCACATGCCCATTTATTTAAAGCAGAAAGGCTGGATCAAATCTACCCAAATTCATTGCAATATTAATATTACATTTCTCATGGTTCTGATCTATTCATTTCTAGACAAGGGATTGGGAAGAAAACAAACGTTGCCGAAGGCACTTTTGGGCCTTTGAACCAGGATGGAAATGAAAAGGCCAGTGCAATAATTTGATGTGGATGCTGGAAGACCTGAGGATAACGTGAGGGACGAAGCTGGGATAGGAAAGCGCTATGAGGTAAGAGCTGAGGTCAGTCAGAAAGGCAGAAATAGATCGTAAAGGTCAGGAGACAACGCAACGAGTAGAGAGTAAATAATGTGGCTTTCAGTTGAATGTTACCATATGATGAGAGAAAAACCAGTGATTTGGAAGCAATTCTTAAGTAATAAGGACTAATCCATCTTCTCAAAGAGAACTCGGAGAGCAGAGAAGGTGTATCTTCCGGGCACAGGGTTAACAGCTAGAAAACTTAAGGTTTCAGATAGACAGGGAAATAGAAAGAGTATACATAAAAGACTCAGAGTAGAAGTTTTCTTTTTCTTTTTTTTAACTTATTTACTTATTTGAGAGAGAGAGAGAGCACCCAGAAGGGAGGGGCAGGGGGAGAGAGTCTTCGGCAGACTCTGCGCTGAGTGTGGAGCCTGACACGGGGCTCAATCTCACGATCCTGGGATCACGACCCAGAGCCGAAACCAAGAGTCAGACGCTTCACCGACTGTGCCACCCAGGTGCCCCCAGAGGAGGAGCTCTTCGTCCAGGGCCCTGAAACTTTGAAACTTTGTGTATATATGTGGCTTTTCTGGGGAATATGTCCAGAATTTTCATCAAAGTTTCAAATATGTCTGTGATCTTCCAAAACATTAAGAACCATTGATCTGGATCAGGGTAACAACAAACTAAAAGGCTCAGAAGGGTTATGCAGTTAGCATACATGCACAATGCAGGCTGGGTTCACGCACTGCTCTGAAGCCTAACTCGAACCTAACTGCTTATTAGAACATTTGCAGGCACAACAAAATCCAAACAGCAAAACGATCCAAGGGCAATATGCAGCCCATGGCAGCCAGTTTGTGATATATCGTCTTTCAGGATGGACTTGTAGGAACAGGACCACAAAAGACAGGAGAATTCATAGGGCAGAGTGTAGGGAAAAAGTCATGAATCAGAAGTAGATAAAGATGTAAAAGCACAAGAAAAGGAAAATAGATTTTTGAAAAAATCAAATAATGAAAATATAGTAACATATATTAATTCAGGACGGGCAACTTTCCTACAAAGTAGGAATCAAGATTAAGGCACAGAACAAAAATGGTTATACAAAGCCACACACGATAATCTCAACACTTAAAAGACAAGTACTTCCATTTCTTGACCTTTAATTCTGTGCTCCATCCCCCTCTCTCTCAAATAACTATCCTTGGTACCATAGCTTAGTTATATACTTGATAAAAATATAAATAGAAGAACTCTCCTCTAAGAACTAAATAAAATATTCAGGTCACTTACCTCATTAAAACTATCCCACAGATCATCACTTTGAGTGGATGCATAGCTATGACTATGCAGGTAAAAAACAACAGCATGTTGGAATATATCTTCACTGAGGTAAGTTTTCAGCATCAACAAGAGGGAAGCTCCCTATTTAAAAAAAAAAAAAGTGAGAAAAGGGGGGAAATAACAGACTACAATAGGTTTATAGAATTGAGAACCTAAAATTCGAAATATAATTATTCTAAGTATATTCTTACATATAGAGAACCCAGTTATAATACACAGTTATTTACTGTTCTATTACCAGATGTGAATTGTGTTCAAATTGTCTGAAAAATTATTTTAAGGGATTTGACAAAAAAATAATGGGAGTGGGTTCCCACATGCACTAATTCCACTATAAGCCATTTTATGTGGTCTATCAGTTCCTGTCTCAGTCTGATGATAAAAAGCTAAGTGTTTATGAATACATCTTGAATAGAAAAGCATGCCACATTTTCTGTGGAATCCCCATCCCTCTCCCAGTGCTCAAAATACCAGCCACACTCATGGGTTCACTGCTGGAGATAATCAACAGAGCTCAGCTCCAAAAGTCTCTCCACTCAGGAGTACATTCATTTCCAGTTTTACTGTATCGTGTTGCTAAAATAACCAAGATCTCACTTCTTCCTGCAGAATCACTTCAGCTATGTTTGGAACTAATGAATGTATAGGGCAGGAAGCATACAGTAATAATTCGGAACCTGACATGCAACTGGTAAGGCACTTCGGCGACGCTAGACCATTGCTGAAGCACATGTCATCACTTCCAAAAAACATCTTTGTGAAGCCTTCCCTGATTCGAGACAGAAATCGTTCTCCATCTTCAAGAGCAATTTATATCACTTCCTGCATCTGGTACAGATATATATTCAATACATATATTTAAATATACATTTAAATATGTATTTATAGATATAGAGATATATTTATTTCCTCTTCTAGACTGTATGCTAGTTGAGGGAAAATCCACAAAGCTCAATTCCAGTGACTAAAACAACACCTAGTAACAGAAGGAACTCGAATAGTCTTTGAATTTCACTTCTGGTAAAACATGTAGCAGGATTAAGCCATCAAGATGATCGGACGCAGACGACTGAACTCAATACCGAGTACTCCCTTTTTTCTATATCGCGCTTCATGATGTTACTTGTTCTACCAATTTAAGTACTCATTCCTGTTCCCAACAGACCCCTTTCGCCCCTGCATCGCCAGCTTTCCCTCACTACTGTTATATTCCCATTAACAAAACGATGCAACGTTCCTCATTTAAAACAAATAAGATGTCCTTTCTTTCTTTAACCCCATGCCTCTTCCAGTTATCACCCTATTTCTTATTGCCCCTTTGTAGTAAACTCTTCGCAAGAGCGTCTGCATCTGCCATCTCCATCTGCTCTCTTACCACTTTCCCTAGAGCCATCATGCAACCGTCACTCCACTGGAAGTGTTTTTATCAAGGTCACTGGGGAACTTCATGGTGTCAAAGCAATGGCAATCCCCACACTCATCTTATCAACCTGCTAGCAGCATTTGATATGACTGATCACCCACTCCCCCTTGAGAGTCTTTCTGCACTTGGCCTTGGGACACCCCTTTTGATTCTCCCCCTATTCACTGGCCATCGTTCTCAGTCTCCTGCTGGATCCCGTCTCCATGGAACCACCTCATTTTGGTGGCCCCTGGCATTTACATTTTAGACCTTTTTTCATTTCTTTCGAAGTTTACTTCCTAGTTGATCTCAACAGACAACCTACATCAGAATTAGGCTTGGAGACTAAAAACCCAGAAAGAATATGTCTGTCAAACACATTTCCCTAGTGACGCTTCCTTCTTCTTGCATACAATATTGGTAAATTACCCCGTGTCCTACTTTTCCCAGTTATGTGGGATATTTGCTAGATTCCCAAATCCTGAAATAAGTAGTTATCATACTGACAGGAGTTAGATATGCTGTGGAGACCACATGATCAGAAGACACTGAATTCGGGGTTTAGGGGGTGGGGGTTAGAGGATGACAGAGCTCTGTCAAAACAAATCCCGAAGTAACAGTTCTGTAGAAGAACAGAACCACAAGTTTAAACATTTTATCAACAGATCCAATACAGACTTTAAAAATCACAGCAGCAGCTCTGATTGGAATATATTCAATACAGCTAATTAAACTCCTGATTCCTTATTTGTTAACAGTACTACCATTTTCCATGCCAGTCGGGTATTAACCTGAAAAAATGGCTCCCTCTTTGCTTACCTGCCTTACCCTGTCACTAAACCCTTCCAGAACTTCCCTCCACCCAGTGTTCTTGCACTCATCATTTTCCTCCCACTTTCACTACCACTCCCAATTCCACACTTAGACCACATCATGCCTGGACTTTAGCAGCAACTTCCTGACTTTAGGTCTCCCTCCACACTTAAATCTACTTTGTAAGCTGGAACAAATTAGTTTTCCTAAACAGTAACTTTAATCAAGGAATTCCTCTGTTTGAAAAATCTTCTAAAGCTTCCCATTGCTTACAGAACAAAGTCCAGATTCCTGATGGCATTCAGAACCTTCTACAACTGCCCCAACCTACCTTTCTCATCTTTCCCCTTCTCCACATATGACTTCCACAGCAGTCAAACATTTACTCCCTAAACAAAAATGTCTTGCCCATTAGTATTCCTGACTTTTTCTTTGTAGAGCTCACTGCCCCATTCCAGCTCTACTCAATGCTTCCCATTCCTATCTGTATTCTTTTTATTATTTAATTCCCTTCAATTTCCATTTTCCTCCAAAAAAGTTCTCTTTATAACCCTAGATTAAAAAAAAAAGGCTATACCGTTCATTCCGCACATAGCATCTCTTACTGCTTCACAAGTACCATCTAAACTTTGAGTTTCTTGATGATACGGACTGTATCTCATATGTTTTGTGTATTTTCTCTGTCCAGTGCAGGAATTCATTTATTAATCAATTAATTTGACAGCCAGAGTAAAGAGGCAAATAAGTCTAAACATTCATGACTCTCACCACAACGGTGAGTAGTACTGTTCTTCTGTTCTCTGACCTATGGTGATTCTTTTTTTTTTTTTGTTAAGATTTTATTTATTCATCTGAGAGATAGCAAGTGAGCTCATGAGCGGGAATTGGGGGAGGAGATGCAGAGGGAGAAGCAAACTCCCCACTGAGCAGGGAGCCCAAATCAGCGCTCAGCTCCAGGACTCAAAGATCGTGACCTAAGCCCAAGGCAGACACTCAACCATCTGAGCCACCCGGGAGCCCCTGACCTGTGGTGATCCTAATCAGGTTTCTAGTTTTCTGTTTCTGCTTCACTCCCAAACCTGGAGTTTGTGTTTCTGATCCTGCAATCCAATTTTCAGTTCTTACAATCTCTCTTTGTTTACGTATTTTGGCAACTGTGACTTTGCAACATGCCTCAATTCTCAGTAACACAGCTAAGGGCTTGCTTAGAACACTCCATGGACATATTCTACCTGTAGATCTGGAGACTGAACCAACTTTAAAAGATACATTGTTGTATAATCTGATTAACCACCCAGAATACCAGTCAGAGAACTTAAATGAGAATAGAGAAATAAAGAAAAGCCCAGAAAAGTTAAAACCAAGATTTAAATAGAAGCAAACATCTTAAAGTTTAAAAGCATATGTGAAAGTAATCTTAAAATAATTTTTAAAGTAATCTAAATCTTGCAGCTTGCTCACATATGAAATTAATTTGAAACCCACCCCAGGTACTTGGTTTGCAGAGTAGTACCTTAAAATAGGAAAGAGAATCAAACATTTCTTCAATCTGTTCTGAAGACTCAACAGATGATGATATTGGATGAGATGAATTCAAGGAATCTTTCTTCATGGTTTTAAATCGAGCATCTAAGAAATCTTCATACTAACGGAAACATCAAACAGATTAGGAAATCATGAAAAGTATCAAAGGCAAAGGCAAGTATAGTAATTATTTATATGACTTAGACTAATTACTGTTTTAGGTCATTATAAAAAAACACCTTCACTAAACTTCAGAAAATAAGCTTTTGAAAACGTAGGAGTAGAGCAACTTTCATTCATATTCCTTAAATTTAAAGATAAAATTATAACCTTCTAGTCACATGAAAAACATTGCTTCTTAAAGTACAGCATGAGGATAAATTAAGAATCTATTACTAAAACAACCAAATGTCCCAAATCCAGATAGAAAAATCAAAGTAGGGGCGCCTGGGTGGCACAGCGGTTAAGCGTCTGCCTTCGGCTCAGGGCGTGATCCCGGCGTTATGGGATCGAGCCCCACATCAGGCTCCTCCGCTACGAGCCTGCTTCTTCCTCTCCCACTCCCCCTGCTTGTGTTCCCTCTCTCGTTGGCTGTCTCTATCTCTGTCAAATAAATAAATAAAATCTTAAAAAAAAAAAAAAAGAGCTGGTGCTTAAAAAAAAAGGAAAAATCAAAGTAAATATTCTAAAATGGTTAGTATATATTTTTAAAATAACATCTGAAAATAAAATAAAAAATAAAAATGGGTCCTTAAGCCGACTTCTCATATATGGTCCAGGTTTCTATTAAGGTAATATACATTTCCCTTAACTGAGGTTCATTCAAAATTAAATATAACACTTAAATAGAATTCGTTGATAGCTCAGCAGACGAGCCCCCCTAGAATATACATTAGAAGGTTTTAAACATTCTGGGCACCACCAAGTGGTGAAACTGTGTATCTCATTGTTTAATTTAGTAACAGATTTAGAACACTCTGCTTAGTATTCTAGCTAAAAATGAGTTCCTTCTACCCACCTGAAGTTTCTGAAGAGGCCTTACACAAAAATTTTAAATTAAAAGCTTTTAAGAGTATCCCTATTTTGAAGCAGTCTTGGACCATAATATCCAGGAAGTTTAATACAAAGTCACAGAATTTAGGGTTGAATGGGATCTTTATTTATACTCTCCCACCTAATGCTTCGATTATTTGGCAATACCTATCGTACCACGGCCTGGTGTGTTCAAATATCTCTAAGGATAGGAAACATCTCCAGAGTCTAATAACACAGTTATCATTATTACACTGTCTATGACAGAATGATGTCCCAAGTCTTTGAAAAGGGCACAAAATATGGTTTGTATCTTAACAGGGCAAATTATTTGTCTGTATCAATCTATGTATCTCTGTTACAAGAATGATCACAGTGATAAAAGAGAGATAGCACTGCTACAAAATGTCTTAATTTTTTTTTCTCTCTTTATACAAAGGATAAAAAGTTTTGTTTTGCAAAAAAAGTCTTTTCAACTTTATCTAAATTCCTTCAAGGAGAAGGGCCACATCTATTAAAAATAAAACGTAGCAAAGTGATTTAAAATGTTCATCTAAATAAAGTATAAAATAATTTCACATAATTTCTGCTTTCAATGAAACGTATCAGTAAATAAAAGCTTAATTTTCACTGTCAAATCTCAAGACTTAGAAGACATCAGTAACAAGGATACATTTTATTGTATCTTTCTAGAAACACTTTCATTTCTCCAAATGGCAAATACAATAGTGCGTGTAACAAGCAAGTGTACTTACACTGGAGAGCTCTTTGAATATTTTTTCCAAAGAGAAATACTCCATGAAAGTAGCAAACCCTTCATTTAGCCACAGATCATTCCACCACTCCATTGTGACCAGATTACCAAACCACTGTGGGGGGGGGGGGGGCAAAAAAAAAACTACTAACCAACACAATATTTACACTCTTAAAAATGTTCTAATAATTGAATTGTCAGATTAATCACCTATACCCACATTCTAATTACTTAAAAATACAGTTATTATTTAAAACAAACTATGTTCAAAGTAAAGACTTACAAGAAAATGTGTCTACATTTACTCTAAAATGAAAATAAAAATTTTAACATTTTACCTTGTCGAATGGGAAAACAAGCAAGAAACACAATTAGCATATTTATCAAATTAACACACACACTGTTTACTAGGTTAATAAAAACCAGTTTCTAGCCACTTCACTGAAAGTGTTATTTCCTAGGTAATGAAATTCTTCTACCTTCTAATACCAAGTTAGTAAGATTATTTCCATTCTATCTACAACCACCCACAACAACTAAGAAATAAACTGGTGTGTGACAGATTTCCCTACGGAGCCTGTGCTTCATGTTTGTCCTCAGTCACCTGAGCTGAGGACGGTATTTACATGATTCAAAGCAGAATTCAAGTAACGTTCCTTCGTTCCTTCGGATAGTTGGCATGCATATCAAAAAAGGAAATCAGAAAGATCTTTAAATGTCTTCTTCTACGATATAACAATAAGAAGGAAAACAATGATAGGAGACTCTCCTAAAAAAAAAAAATTTATCTCAAAAATCCCTGAAATGGAGAGTGGTAGGTAACAGCATATGCAATTCAGCGTGGCCTGGGGCTCATCTCAAACTAGCAGCAAAACAATGTTATTAGGTATTGAAACAAAACACTTTTGAGAATTACAATAACATGCTTTCCAAAGATAATCTCTTTAAACCTGTTTCAGAGGAATATGATTTCTGAGTCTTAAAGTAGAAGTAACAGAGAAGTGGTGATGGGTGGCCCCAGGCATCACAGACCTAGAGGACATCCTCTAAAGGGCAACTTGGCTACACGCCCAAAACCATAACTGTCAATAAGTATGTGCTTCAGATGTCAGCCTGTTATGAAGTGTTCACAAGGGCTCTAGAGTTGCGCACATATGGTGTTTGAGACGGGGGGCAAACTGCCCAGAGCATGTGCCACTCTTCTTCCACGTCCCCTTTCCATCATAACACCCCCAAACTATACCCAACACTGCTAAGCACCTCAGCAAGGGACAAAAGAAAGACGAGGCATTGGGGAAGAAAACAGGATGTTCACATACCCACATAATTTTCTTTCTTTTTCTCGTCATACAAAGAGTACTCTCCCTCTTCCAAATTAACAAAGAACACAGTTCGAGCAGAAGAAAACATAAATCTAGTCCTGACAACTACAGTCCAAGAGCTGTGAGAACAAAGTGAAATTTAGGGGAAGGGTTTTTCCACCACAAAGCTATACTGAGCAGTTGGCATCTGTCAGGGGTGAAATAGTTCTCTATTTCTTAGAGGGCAAGAAAGGAGACACAGACCTTGAGTAGACAGTGGCTCTTCAAGCCCAGTGCTGCCAATTAATAAATGTGTGATTTAGGTTAAGTCATTTACTTAAACTGAGTCTCAGTTTCCACATCAGTAAAATGGGATTATCACCTGCCTCAGAGCGGTTATTAAAAGTAAATGAGATAATGGATATGCAAATGCTTTATAAACGGTAAAAGCCCATACAAACATTAGAGAGCATTTTCATTTGAAAATCAACTTTGTGTTAGAAAACACCATTTTTTATGAAAGAAGGCAATACTACAATAAAAAGCTAAATTTCTTATTAGTGTCTAATTCTACTCTAAAACTCTAGGACATAAAATAGAAGTATGAACTATAATATCCTTGGCTACTGATACCTGATGCGATAGCTCGTGAGCAATGATTTTAGTAACCAGCTTTCTGTCTGCCACTGAAGAAGTAGTATTGTCATACAGAAGTGTTTCTTCTCGGAAGGTGAGCAAGCCCCAATTTTCCATTGCTCCTGCTTCAAAGTCAGGAATAGCCACCAAATCTGGACATAAGAAGAAAGATGTGATCAACTTTCCTTCATCTAAGGCACTCCTTAACGAAAACTACTTTACCCATTGGTTTATCACTAGGAATCAAGAGGCGGTGAGGTCATTTTATACTCAGCAAAAGGAACCCCACTCTAGTGTTGTATATTCCCCACCTATCAGTCAGTTGAGAAAGGGACCTGAACCATCCTTATAGAGTCACCGTTCCTCTGTCACTTAGCAAAGGAAGAGAAACCTAATTCCTTCACAAAGAATCAACTTTCTAGAGCAAGGAGGATACAGTGCGGATCCAACATTCTTCTATCTAGCTCCAAGTTAAACAGCTCTGAAATGCTCTCGCTTTCCTGAGCTACCAATACTCCGTTTTTGTTATTTGAATCAGGAATTTCTTAGGAGGTTAGAATTAGTCAAACTCCAGACTAAGCCCTAAGCAAATTCCCACTTACACAGCACCTGTATAAGCCCCTGTAACAGCCTCATAAACTTCTAAATATTTTAAGCTCCACATTCAGATGCTTTTACGGAATCTGAATAATCTTAACAAATACAACTTTTAAAGATTTAAGTGTTTCTTAGCTTTCTTTTAAAACAACTTTGACAAAAGTTTTCTAAAAAACATTTGCAAAATCAATCTAGGTTATAATGGTAATGAAAATCGGAGGCACTGTTTGATTCTTACCCAATTTCTTAAGTGGGTATTGAATTTCAAAGTAGTTTTGATAGAATTCAAGAAGCTTCACAGTTGTTTCCAAGGCATGATGAACTTGACCAATCTTTTCTGGTACAGCGTATATAGAAACCTAAAAGAAAACATATACATATATATGATATAAAGACAGGTACAACCAAAATGGCATGATATTCAGGTGAATACTGTGAGGCATATGTGAGAACTGCAAAGAATTTTATGAGATTTTACAGGACAGAAATGCTTGCTTCTAATTCTTTTAGCCCCTGGAGAATTTAGCAAGTCACTTCCACACATACCACAATGTTCAAACACTTACTGATTTTTTTTTTTTAACAGAACATCCCAAATAAACTATTTTGGGTCATATTATAGCAACACACAAGCATTTGCCTATTAACTTTATGATACTTGTCTTCTCCATTACCTAAAGGTGCCCTTCCTTACTTATGAGCTATCAAGACTGAACTATTTGAAGGACAAAACAAATTTTCATCTTTTTAGCACCTATTACAGTACCTGGCTTCCGAGAGGCACCCAATACAGAGGAGTCACATAAAGGAGTTAGCTCTAAAGCAAACATACAAGGCAGAAATTGCACATTCGTTGAAATTACCCTGGAAAAACCTATCACAGACCAATGCATGCTCTTTCATTAAGATTGGCGCAGCTTGGTTTTTTTCCAGCCTTGGGATAGCTTACTTTTTTCCCAGTTGTTGGTGTGTTTACATGGATCACGTTATATAAGAAATAATCATACCAAACAGAATCCAACGCTCAATAAGTGGCACCCAGTAATTAAAACCAACCAAGGGGATGATAAATTCATATCTCCATTGCCCACTGCCTTCAGGATACTTGCTCACTAAGGGGTGGGGGGGAGGCAGATCCGATTGCCCACACCATTTAAATTGCTATTCTTTCTTTTTCTGACTAAGTGTGTAAGTTAAACACGTAAGCTATGACTAACTATAAACATCTTATTCAATAAGTATCAAAAGGCAAATTTTAAGCAATTATGTTAAAAGCAATGGGTTTTAAAAAGCATTATTTGTTTTCCAGTTGACTGAAAAAAACAAAAGCCCTCTATACTCACCTGGGAATGTGAGATATGGCCAAGACATAGCAGAAAATAAAAAGTTAAAAAAATCTCAACTGGTGGGAAATGGAGACTCACTGAATAATTCATCACTTGGACAAAATGCACTGGTGAACTCTAACTCTAATTTAATTATCTCATTAAAGGACTAAGAAACTGTTGACAATTTCTAAAAGGCCAAACGTTCAGTCATAGTTGTCCTTACGTGGGCTTTAGTCTATAGTTAATCACAAAAACATGAACGTAAAAAAATGGCATAAAATGTAAAGCAAAAACATTTTTGTAAGTAAACAAAGACCAGCTCTCTGCTAGTTGTGTGACCTTGAGCAGGTTGGTTAACCTCACTCTCCTTATCGGTAAAAAGGTGATAAAAGTAACTCCTACCCTCACTGGGCTGCTGGGAAGATTAAATGGGCTAATAACATACATAGAACTCAGACTAGTGCATGACACGATGTAAGTGTTCAATAAATGGTAATTATTATCCTTACTGAAAATACAGTCCCGACAGAAATGGGGTAAAATATGTGTGAGTAGAGCATTTGTGCCAACAGTTACTGGAAAAATAACCTATCTAGGACTGGAGTTAGTCAGTTAAAACTATGCTGCTTTCTAAAGGAACTATGAAAGAAATTTCATCTCCCACCTCATGTGGCCAAGTGTACTTCACCAGCCTAGAACTCTACCATCTGCAGCCCTTGGTAAGGAGCTGTGACCACAGTTTATTGAATGCAGTCACCACCCGCCAAAGAGCGTATAAGCTCATTCCATTGATGTGTGTACTTCCTGCATCTTTCCCCTGTGAAGTCAATGTTAGTGGGGGGTGGAGGGGTGAGAAGCCGGACATATTCTTTTACAATCTCTAACTTCCATCGTAAATGACTATACCAAGATCACTAGGAATTTGAGACAAATCTTCATTATCTCTGCCTATTCTTTCCAGAAACACATAGTCTATATTATAGTCAACACATGAGCCTCAAAGACACTATCCCAATGGAAATACCACCCATATCCCCCAGATTCCTCCTCCAACATCCTGCCACACACACCATTTGGCCACTCCTATCCACATGTGTGAAAGCACCGTTTCTTGCAGGAAAAGTAAAGGAGGAAAAAGAAGTTCACATGAAACTGAAATCTGACCAAGGGATCCACTTGCGGGGCGCCTGGGTGGCACAGCGGTTTAGCGTCTGCCTTCGGCTCAGGGCGTGATCCCGGCGTTCTGGGATCGAGCCCCACATCAGGCTCCTCTGCTATGAGCCTGCTTCTTCCTCTCCCACTCCCCCTGCTTGTGTTCCCTCTCTCGCTGGCTGTCTCTATCTCTGTCGAATAAATAAATAAAATCTTAAAAAAAAAAAAAAAGGGATCCACTTGCAATCGATACAATCAATGCAATCACTGCAATCAATGCAATGTAATCCACTGCAATACAATGATTAGGAAAAAGGTAGTATGGTATTTTCTCTTCCCTTCTACTTCTTTTTTTTTTCCTCCTTAAAAGAAGATGTGCTATGAGTTCTCACTAGAGATAAATCATTGGTCATTATAATTATTATCAAGTTTGTTTTAAGAGCAACAGAAGCAGTAAGAAACAGAACAAACTAATTCAACATCAACAAAAAAAGTCTTGCCCAGTATTCCGGGCTTGATAAGAACACTAAACACTGTCAAATGGAAGTCAACTAGCACTCAGACCTTAAGACTTATGACTTAAAACATGGTGTCCACATCTGACTAGCCACCCTGCATTCTGATTCTACAAATTAGACCTGTCTGTGGTAAAAACAAAATCAGGCAATGGCAAAGACAAAACAGTGTATTTCAAAACTGGCCTAGAGGTGTAAAGAATGCTGAACAACAGATAGAAATGATCAAAAACAAATGTTCCTCTTTCTTTACAACTTTGTCAATGTAGTAATCTTTATCACTAAAGAGGGCATGTTCAATAACTGATCATTTCAGTTGTTTGGTTACGACTGACATTAGTAAGTAAAGCCCTACTGCCTTATTCCTGAATCTTGTGAAACAGGCCTAATGTCAAATACTACGAAATAATCCAGCCAAAAGATTACAACATTTTAGTGTAAGAAAAATCCCTTGCTAGACTTCAAGTCTCATTTCTGGGCACCAAACGTACAGAAGTTCTCTCTGTCATTGGTGTAAGCAGCAGCATATTGTGCTGGACAGTACAATCCTGACTATCCCTTTACTACGTGATCTTGGGTCGATTACGCAAGCTCTCCGAGACACTGTTTCTTCATCAGCAATACGGGATTTATGCTTCCCTCCCATGTAGTTTATGAAAAGGTATTTAGAAATGAGTGCCTAAGACAGGTGCCAGCGCACAGTATAGCTCCACGCATGTTAGAGTCTTCCCTCATCCTAATCAAAAGAGAGAAAATTAATGAAACAGTTGTTTATTTGTATAACAATTTTTTTTCAAAACACATTTTGAAACATGTGGTGCTGGGTAGCATTAAAAGTTATGACTTTACAGACATACAAGGAATTTCATAATATGTTTGCATATGGATTAAAAACAAGAGTGCACTTTGTATGTGTGTGTGTATTACTATCTCCTAGGCACTAAATATTTTACAAAAAATGTTACCATTTACTCCTTGAGAGGGTAGGCTAATATAGGCAATACAGTACTAGATTTGTGGAAGGTGAGGTTTAGACAGGATTACAGGGCAATCTTTCCAAGAGCACATTCTAGTAAAGCTGTAGAGGAAGGACTCCAGAGTCCATGTTTAACCATGTTGCTTCATAATACACATAAATTATAAGAAAAAAAAAAGCCATCCCAAATTCCTCTCCCTCCTTCTCCATTTACCCTCCATATATATATATATATGAATAAGGTATATATCTGAGCAGTGAATAGTTCAGATTGGCTAGATGAAGAATCCATACTGGAACAATTAGAAATACAGATGGATTTGTAAGAGAGCCTTGAATATCAGAATGATGAGCTTGAATGTAATCCTAGAGGCAATAAGAAGGAAAGAGGAAGGGGGGGAGGGACAGAGGGAAGAGAAAAAGCCAAGACTGCATATATTTTGGGATACAATAAAAAGTGCTGGGGGTTTTATATCAAAGACTGTGATAATGACAACAGAGATGCATCTAAAGTGCTATGAAAGATCACAGAGGGAATGATTAACCCCAGCTGGGGCAAGAATGAACTGCTTCAAGGAGAGGATGGTATTCAGCTGGGTCTTCAAGAAGCAAACCTGACTCTCCTAGATTGAGCCTTTTGGATTTTATCCAGGCTGCAACATCTGAATCAAGAGCTAAATCTGTGGTGTGATGCTTGAAGAAAAATTAATTGAATTTTATCAGATTTAAACCAATCTCAATATCCTTTTCAAAGGATTCTGAAAAATTCTTTGGTTTAGACTTGACAAAAACTCTTTGAGGCCAAAGGTTTGTAAATCATTTGAGCACCTGGTCACTACATAGTCACCTACCTTTGAACACTGAAACTTTGTGACTAGTTCTCATCCTCTACTGGTGAGCATAATGGCAGACGGTCTTACTGCTGACGAAAAGCCACATGAGCCCCATCTCTGCCCTTACCTCTAAGAGTTATGAGGTAAACATGATAAGCTTTTCTAACAGAATGAGTACATCCTTTTTAATTAGCAAAACCTAAATATAATGTGATTAAAATAAAGCTCTTAATCTAGGAAGGAAAACCAAGTCCAACTGAATGTGTTCAATGGGTAGAAAATATTCCCTGGGGTGATCAAAATACGAAAAAAAAATTTTTTTTAATTATCGTTTTTCAATCATGAAGAATAATGATTTTTAGTTTTAAAAAGACCCTTTCTCCTATATTGTCAGTGTGTAAAAATATTAACTAGGTCTCTACTGTGAAATTAAAGCATAAAATCTAAACAAACAATCATTTACAGACAGGCACTAATGACAAAGAAAAGCAGAGGAACCTAATTAGAACAAATAATCAATTTTTACAAATTATAGATACACAAGACCTTTAAACAATCTTACTATTCTAAGGAAACTCAATCCGGAATTGCTTTTTAAAAAAGGAAGATTAAATTAACTTTTATAACCTGGAGTTTATCTTCTAACTACATTTGTACACTACCTCTTAAGTCCGCACGATGTTTTAGGTTTAGTGCAGTCCAATAAAATTTTCTGCATTGATGGGAACGTTCAATATCCATGATGTCCAATACGGTAACCATTAGCCACAAGAACACTAGAAATGTGGCTGAGACTTGAGGAAGTGAATTTTAAACTTAATTTTTTTGCAACTTTACTGATACAATTAACATATACCATTGTGAAAGTTTAAGGTGTGCGATGTGTTGCTTTGATACACTTTTATATCATGAAACAATTATCACGGTACTACTAGCTGACACCTCCATCACCTCACATAGTTACCAATTCTTTTTTGTGATGAGAACTTTTAAGATCTCGTCTCTCAGCAGCTTTCAAGCATATAATGCAGTATTCTTAACTACAACCGTCATGCTATACATTAGATCCCAAACTTATAACTGGAAGTTTGTACCCTTGGACCAGCATTTTCCTGTTTCCCCCCACCACTCAGACCTTCGCAACCACCATTCTAGTCTCTCAGAGTTCAGCTTTCTCAGATTCCTCATATAAGTGAGATAATATATACAGTTTTGTCTTTTAACTTATGTTATTTATGTCATTTAACATAATGTCCTCCAGGTCCATCCATATTGTTGCAAATGGACAGAGTTCCTTCTTTCTCATGACTAAATAGTAATCCATAGTACGCTTACCACTCCTTTTGTATCCATTCATCTGAAGGCAGATATTTAGGTTGTTTCCATACCTTGGCTGTTGTGAATAATCCTACAATAGACATAGGGCTGTAGATATCTCTTTGAGATCCTGATTACATTTCCTTTGGATATATACCCAGAAGTGGGATTGCTGGATCATATGGTAGTTCTATTTTTAATTTTTTGAGGAACCTCCACACTGCTTTCCATAGTGGCTTTATCAACATTCCACCAACAGTGCACAAGGATTCCCCTTTCCTCCACATCTTCACCAACATTTGCTAACTTTCACCTTTTTAATGGCAGTCATTCTAACGGGTGTGAGGTGGTATCTCATTGAGGTTTTGATTTGCATTTCCCTTGTGATTGGTGATGTTGAGCACCTTTTCATGTACTTGCTGGCCACCTTTATGTCTTCTTTGGGAAAATGTCTGTTCAGTTCCTCTGCCTATTTTTTTTTTTTTAAGATTTTATTTTTAAGTACTCTCTACACCCAACATGGGGCTCAAACTCACAACCCCGAGATCAAGAATTGCATGTTCTACTGACTGAGCCAGCCAGGCACCCCTCCTCTACCTATTTCTAAATCAGACTGTTTATGTATATTTTTGCTAATGAGTTGTATAAGTTCCTTACATATTTTGGATATTAATTCCTTATCAGATATGCAACTGACCTCTGTATGCTGATTTATATCCTGCAACTTTACCAAATTTATTGATTAGTTCTAATAGTTTTTTGGTGAAGGCTTTTGGATTTTCTATACATAAGATCATATCATTTGCAAACAAAAACAATTTCACTTCTTCCTTTCTGATTTGAAAGCCTTCCGTTTCTTTTTTCTTGTCTAAGTGCTCTAGCTAAGATTTCAAGTACTATTTTAAATACAAGTGGTGAGAGTGGGCACCCTTTTCTTGTTCCTGATCTTCAATCTTTCACTGTTGAGTATCATTTTAGCTGTGGGCTTGACATATACAGCCTTTATTATGTTGAGGTATACTCTTCTATACCTAATTTGTTTAGAGTTTTTTATCAGGAAAGGAAGCTTTTTTTGTAGCTATAGAGATAATCACGTGCTATTTATTTCTCATTCTATTAATGTGATGTATCACATTTACTGATTTGCATATGTTGAACCATCTTGTATCCCAGTGATAAATCCCCCTTGGTCATGGTCTATGATCATTTTAATGTGCTATTGAATTCAATTTGCTAACATTTTGTTGAGAACTTTGTGCAGAGACATCTACTGCATCTGTATTCATCAGGGACATTGGCCTATAGTTTTCTTAGATTGTCCTTATCTGGCTTTGATATGAGGGTAATACTAGCCTCATAAAATAAGTCTGGAAGTACTCCCTCCTTTTCAATTTTTTAGAGAGTCTGAGAAGAAACAGCATTAATTCTTCTTTAATGTTTGGTAGAATTCACTGGAGAAACCATCTGATCCTGGACTTTCTTTGTTGGGAGGTTTTTGATTACTGGTTCAATCTCTTCACTCATTCCTGATCTGTTCAGATGTTCTATGTCTTCATGATTCAGTCTTGTTACGTTGTGTTTCTAGGAATTTATCCATTTGTTCTAGATTATCCAATTTGTTGGCCTATAATTGTTCATAGTAGTCTCTCATGTTCCTTTGTATTTCTGTGGTATCAACTGTAATGTCTCTTTCATTTCCGATTTTGACTCTTATTTCTTAGTCTAACTAAAGGTCTGTCATTTTTGTTTATCTTTTGGGAAAAAAAAAAAAAACCCAGCTCTAGTTTCACTGATCTTTTCTAACGTTTCTCTGTTACCTCTTTCATTTATTTGTGCTCTGATCTTTGTTATTTCCTTCCTTCTGCCAAATTTGGGCTTAGTTTGTTCTTTTTCTGTTCCTTGAGGTATAAAGTCAGGTTGTTTATTTGGGATCTTTCTTCTTTCTTAACATACGCATTTATCACTCTAAACACCCCTCTTAGAACTGCTTTTTATGCATTCTATAGGATGCATACACCACCATATTACACTGTTAGAGTATTCTGAATTTGGCTATATACTTACCTTTACCAGTGTGTTATATATTTTCATATATTTTCATGTTACTATTTAGTGTCCTTTCATTTCAGCTGGAAGCACTCCTTTCAGCACTTTTTAAGGGAGGTCTAGTGGTGAAGGACTCCCTCAGCTTTTGTCTGGGAAAGTCTTTATCTCTCCTTCATTTCTGTAGGAAAACTATGTCATATAAGAGTATCTTGACTGGCAGTTTTTTTCTTTCAGCACTTTGAATCATCTGACTCTCTTCTGGTTGCTAAGGTCTGTGTAGAGAAATCCACTGACAGATCTATCCCTTGTAAGAGACAAGCTTCTTTTCTTTCAGTTCTTTTAAGATTCTCTTTGATTTTTGACAGTTTTATTATAATGTGTCTCTTTAAGCTGTTTGTTTGATAACCTGTGAGTTTGATGAACTTGATTATCCAAATTTCTCCGCACATTTGGATAGCTGTCAGCCATCACTTCTTTGAATGAGCTTTCTGCCCCCTCCTCCCTCTGGTCTCCTTTTGGAACTCCAGTAATTCACAAATTGTTTCTTTGACGGTGTCCTATAAATCACATAGGCTTTCTTCACTCTTTTCTTCCATTTTTTATTTGCTCTCTGTCTGGATAATATCAATTTTCCTTTTTTTTTTTTAAGGTTTATTTGAGGGGGGGCAGTGCATAAGTGGGGGGGGGCAGGGGGAGAGAGAGAATCCTCAAGCAGGCTCCCTACTCACGGGGAGCCCATCGTGGGGCTCCCTCCCAGGACCCTGAGATCATGACCTGAGCCAAAATCAAGAGTCGGATGCTTAACCGACTGAGCCACCCAAGTGCCCTTCAACTTTCCTGTCTTCTAACTCACAAATTCTTTCTTCTGCTTGATCCATTTTGCTATAGATGTTCTGTATATTCCCCCCCCCACCCCAGCTCATTATATTTTTCAGCCCCAGAATGTTTAGTTCTTTTTTATGATTTCTATGTCTGTTAAAATTCTCATTTTTTTCATGTTTCATTGTTTCTGGATTCCACTGAATTGTCTTTTTGTGTTTTCTTATAACTCATTAAGTTTCCTTAAAAGAGCTATTTCGAATTCTTTACTGGGTAAATCATGGCTCTCCATGTCTTTGGGATCAGTTACTGGAAGATTACTGTGATCCTTTGGAAATGTCATGTTTTCCTGATTTTTCATGTTCCTTGAAGTTTTGCATTACTGTCTTCACATCTGAAGTAGCAGTCACCTCCTCCAGTCTTTACTAACTGCTCTTGCCAATGCATCTAAACTTGTATTTCTTTTTTTATCCAACAGAGTGCTGAACTTTTTGGCTTAGATCTGGACTTTGGGGCACCTGGGTGGCTCAGTTGTTAAGCATCTGCCTTCAGCTCAGGTCATGATCCTAGCGTTCTGGGATCGAGCCCTGAATTGGGCTCCCNACTCAGCAGGAAGCCTGCTTCTCCCTCTCCCATTCCCCCTGCTTGTGTTCCCTCTCTTGCTGCCTCTCTCTCTGTCAAATAAATAAATAAAATCTTTAAAAAAAAAAAAGAAAAAAGAAATGTGGACTTCCACAAAGGCTATTTTGTCCAGGTGCTACTGTATAAGAGAGTATTTCTCAGGTGCTTCCACACCATGGCCAAGAGGGCTACAGCTGTTTCACATGCCACTACAGGGTCCACAGCCAGAACCGTGGTCTGTATGCCTAGTACCTGATGCATGGGTGGGAAGATTCCTCCCAGGCCCCTTGGCATATGGTGCTGGATTCCACAGCTTCCACAAAGGCATTTTTGTCCATCAACAGATGTCAGTTATTGTTGCTGGGGTGAGAGGACATGAATGAGGGACACCTAATTCAGCCATGATGTTGTCATCTAATCATAGGAAACAAACTGAGGGTTGCTGGAGCAGAGAGGTGGGAGGGATGGGGTAACTGGGTGATGGACATTAAGGAGGGCACATGATGTAACGAGCACTGGGTATTATATAAGACTGATGAATCACAGACCTGTACCCCTGAAACCAACAATACATTATATGTTAATTAATTGAATTTAAATTAAAAATAAATAAAAAATAAATAAAAGCTTATTTTCCTTCATATAGCAGTTACCAGAAATCATTAAAGAATTCCTCTTAACCTCTTATGAAACAGGCTTTCAAGACAATTACTACAACAACATACCAGGGTTCCGTTTACATCCTGACTCAGGTTCTTCATCTCCCCAACAATGAATGCAACAAGGTAAGTGCTCATTTTCACACTCTCAGAAAACTCATCCTGAACAAGTCCATCTTCCATGATGACTGATGAATTCTACAAGCAAAGGGGAAAAGATAACTAGGTAACTATGGGAATAAATGACGGTAACAAACTAAGAAATTGAAAATTCAAATAGGAAACAAGTAGTGAAGATGTTGGCATATTTTAATCTCTCAGCACAAGAGAGCATGACTCTTACTCTCAACAGAGCATGGCCCTTACTCTCAATCTGTTTCGTCGTGCCTCATGATGAAAATACACGGAGTACAGTGAAAATCTTTAAGGAATTTTTACTTTCAAAAAGATCCATTTCAAATAAATGTAACTTAGAAATAGTGAATATCAGTGGTTCTGTTTCTCCCCTTTAAAACACCACCAAAACCCAAATCCTTCCTTATGATGTAGGAGTGCTCCACTCTACTGCTACAAATTCAGAAGAAGGAGCTACAGTTGGGATATCCCTCTGAAAGATCTGAAACAGCTTTTTAAAGTGCCATGTTGAGGACCTTAAGAAGGCTTAGTGGGATCAAAGGTGATAAGTCACCAGAGAAGTATGCAGCAGACACAAGATGAGAGAATGCAGGCAACCTTGCAAGATTTTCTGACTGTGAATTAAGATATGTTTTGGGATATTAGGCAAGTAGGCATCTCACCTCATTAAAGGAAGATTAAAGTGAAGAGTATGGTTAGGAGTGGAGCTGCTGAAGTGATGTCCCTTTTGAAGGACAGATCACATCCTCTCCTACCTACAAAGGTTGACTCCGTAGTCTGTTAGATGTGGCTGCTCCTTTCTGCTAACCACATAGGTTCCACATGGCCACTCACGTGTCAGGAAAAAACCCAAAACCCTAGGTTCTGTTTAGCACAAAAGAAATTCTGCTTGGTTTCATCCCCACTGCCTCCCACATGGAATTTACATCCAAGAAAGAGGTACATGATCTTGTTAGACCTCCACGTTACAATATAGATTTTTCAATAACCAATAAAACACCAAGGTCAATCATGATTCAACACTATCACGTATCACTATTTAGAATAACATATTCACCACATCTCAGAAAATACCACTGATCTTTAGTACTGGTTCATGTAGTATTATTATTGGTACAACTTTAGTATATAGCACATACTTCACATTTCCTGCCCACACATTCCACATCGTCTTCCACTTTCTTCAACTGCTCTTTGGGCTGACTTCTCAATTAATTCCAACATATATTTTAACTTTTATTTATGTATTTTAAGAAAGAATAAGAAAGTACATGATTTTAATCATTCTCAACAGTATCACAAAGAGGAATTCAAGTATTCAACACAAAGAAAGAGATCTACTCAAAGATTTTACATTAAGGAACAGAACAGTACCTTAGGCATATTTGATAAAGCAGTATATTGCTCATCCCTTATGATCCTGATGATAAATGTGGCTTTAAATCCTGGTTCATCAAAACAAGGAAAAGCAGATCTTGCTGCCAGGGGTTCAAACTGAGTTGCCGCAAAGTACCTAAAACAAACGCAAATTCACCCAACAGTTATTGAGCACCTACTACTGAAGGCATCTTGCCAAGTACTAGGGATACTAAGACAAACCTGGTACAATCCCAGTCATTAAAGGATCGCAATCAACTGGGAGAAGCATAGGTTACATGATGAACAGAAACCTGTCAGACTGCAAACCATGTCATTAATATTGAAAATAAAGCAGTGGAAACAAAGGGTAGGAAACAAATTCTGAGTAGCAGTTGAGATACTGTACAGAAACTGGTGACAAAATTTGAAGAGAGTCTTAAAAAATGAGGAATATTTGAAAAGGTAGAGAAGGGTAGAAAGTACACCGTAGAAAGAGTGGGAGGCACAAGCAAAGATAGAGCAATGGATACTCAGGGACTGGAGGTGGCTGTCTAAGATGGCTGGAGATGAAGCCACCAATGTAGCCTACAGCTGGCCACGGAGGTCTTAAAAAGGTTTCAGATGGAGATCAGTAGGAAGGGTGGTCATTAATTGCTATACATCATCTATACAGAATCTGGCTTCACAACAGGAAACCTTAAACTTACTTCTTATACTTTCATGAAGACTAAAAAAAGACGAGGCACTCTGTAGTATGACGGTTTCCTTTACAATCTTCAGAAACAAATAAAAAACTTTCCTCCCTTTCCTACAGCACAGCAACAACACATGAGACTTTAACTCATATGAAAGTCCTCAATTAAAAGTTGGGAGGAAAGCACAAAAAGAAAAAGAGGAGAAAATCAGATTTTCAATTAAAGCAGAGGAACAAAACAGATCTGCGTTTGGGAAGTCATCCAAATACGGCCACAGAATAATCAGGGCAAGTGTGGCCCTGCTGTACATATTTCAGGTACCAGTTAATATGGCACATTTACAATCACCCCTCTGGACATGATGGCCTCACTTGCTTACAGCTTAGTTTCCACTTTAAAAAGATACACAGAAAAGAGTGTGGGAAGACCCAAATCCTGCACTCTACCAGCCATGTGACGTTAGGCAAATCAGTAACATACGCCTCAGTTTCCTTATTTATTAAATTAGGACTGAGGTAGGATCCTCTGCAAACATTTAGGGTTTTTACTGGAATCAAATAAGGCTATTCAAAATAAAAACTACTTGTATGCCACAAAGTCCAACACAGATGTTTATTATAAAGGCTAGATAGTCATAACTCTTCATTCATACTATTATTGTGTTTTTGTCCTGATAAGGATTTGCCCAAATAATTGTTTCTATTGAGTAAACTGCACAAAAGATAGCAATCAACATACATGAAACAATTTAAACATATTACGTTGCTAATACTCAATTTCTTCACTCCACTCCCAAATTCTTACCTAGTTAACAGAAAATTATGGGAGAGGGCCACAAGGGACCACGGAATAAAGTTAAATGATATCTGCAATATGCATATAGTCTACTTGGACCACCGCTTTATTAGATAAAAATTGGATCATAATGTTCTGAGACAAAGAAAACTTTAAATTATTGTTCAAAGGGATGCAATAATAACTATCTTACATAAAAGTCTCTTTGAGAAGGCTGCTGCTTGAGGATACTTATATTCTATCCTATCTATGCCAAATACCCTGAAGCTTATTCTCTCATTAGTGACTTCCTTTGCTTTCGGAAATACTAGCTGTACTTTGAGCACGACCTCCAGTAGTGCTGAAGACAATCGTGAATTAGCTGGGGGTCACGTAAAAGAATTCTAACCACTGGGAGTAACCATGGGTAAATGAAAAAGTGGTGGGAACTAGGGAGGCAGTACATCATAGTGGTTAAGAATGGCGCCTCTAGTTAAAATGACTTTGATGTCCCCCTCTGCTACCTGCTAGCCACAAGATGTTAGGTGAGTTGCTTTATGTACCTCTGCTTCATCACCTGTAAAATGAATAAAATATTAATATCCACCTCTTGCAGGGTTTGACAGGATGAAAGCCTAAACACAGAAAGTGCTTGGGGGAGTTTCTAGCACTTCAGTTCTCAGTAAATATGGGCTATTATTATCACTGGGATTCAGGGCACTGCACACAAAGTTCATTATGGCAGGTGAGGGATAGGAGATAAAACAAGGGCCAAATCTGGAAGAATCTTGAACGAAAAGAGGAAGTGCTGAAAGGTCTTAAACCAGAGACCAACATGGTTAGATGTGTATTTCTAGAAATAGGAGTCTGGCAATTGTGTGGAAGATGGGGGCAAGAGGAGAGGAAAGTAGCGGCAGGATTAGAGGCCAGGAGACCAGTGAAGAAGATGCCTTAAGAGTTCAAGAAAAAGAGACTGAGAAACTGAAGGACACAGAAATAAAACACATCCCCATCCTAAATTTGTTTACTAGTTCTTTTAGTATCAGTTTATTATCTAGAACCTTAAGTGTATCATCAACACCTTCTAGACCGGACTCCAGGTTCACTGACGACCTCTACATCTTAGATGACATTGGTAAAGTTCTCTGACCACAAATACATGTTTGACGTTTACATACACTGATTTTCCTATCAATAAGGAACATATCTCAATTATTTTATCTGCTTGCTTAAATAGTTATTACACTTTGGAGGGGGGATACAAACAATTTCTCTAATAGAACTATGCAAAATTAAAAGTTGGAGACCAAAAAAATGGCTCTGAATTATAGTTTCCAGATACCTTGAAAGGTATAAATAATCTCAACTTTTATCTTCCATCAAGATATACAACTATCTGGGGCATTCATTTTACTGAAGCAGCCAGGTTAACAGATTTATATATACTTTTTTAACAGCAGAATTTCATATACTAACTTGCTTTAATAGATTTAAAAACACTTTTTAAACAATATTCTATTTCTTATTTTTAAGGAATTGTCTTCTCTATTTTTCTAGCATTTTCCACAACTTGATCTAGCCCACAGCAGGTGTCAACAAGTGACCAAACCCAAAATCACCTTTCTCTGCCATACACGTATTCCTTCCATTATATAGTAGTGGGCCCAAAAGACTCCAAGGGCAATAATCTGGTTAGAAGAGATGACTACTGGACTTGTCTTCAAGGTTTGTCTGCATTGTTTTTATGTATATCCTATAGTTCCCAGAGATGATGAAGATTAGAAAGGGAGAAATAAAGCCAAGAAGCCATGAGCTGCCATTATAATTATAAATTTGCCTTCTTTTTTTTTTTTTTTTTTGGATCCTGTTTACCGTGTTGCAGTGCAGTTTTGCTTTGTTAATAGTGACATTTGAACAGGTAAAGATCTAGTTTTAGATCAGCGTGCAAGTAAAAAGGAAAGAAACATTGACCCACAAAGGAAATGGGTGTAAGCCTGTCCTGGGTCACATTCACCTCTGGCAGTGCCCACCCCTACATCTCACTATCATATATTTGTTTTTAACGTCAGATCTCATGCAAGCACCAGCATGCCGTTTGTTTTTTAGATAAAGGCAAAGAGAAAAATTACTTATCTGAATAGGTGTATAGATCTTGCTTTGTCTTTCTCCATTTAAGAAGGATCAAACCATTTTCTTAGGATAGATTTAAAATATTCATTTCTATTTTTCTCAATACACCAACATACATTTGCCACATGGCCAGCATCAGTAATTTACAAACTGGCTCACAAAGTAATATGAGGAAATGTGCCAATCAAATTAAACAGATCTAATGAGGACTTCATATACATAAGAGAAATGACATTATTGCTACTTAAGAATAACCCATATGTAGTGTGCACTGCATCCTTCCAGAAACTGGAACTATATACTATGAATACTAAGATTAAACTGCAAAATACATAGTCTAAATAGGGAGCTGAATACTTTTATGTTTTGAATCACCTTTTTTTAAAACCAAATTAAGTCTCTCCTAGATTTTTTTTAAAAATTCCATCAGAAATCCAAAACAGAGTGACTTTTTTAATGAAGAGCAAATATTAAGACCACGAAAAATGATATATGTAAGCATACAACAGTTCTTCCTGCCCTCTTTCTCCATCTCACTAAGCACCGCCTGAAAGCTCTGCACATCAGGAAAACAGGTCTTAAAAAATAATCCATACACTTCTGTGCATCTCACTGGGATCTTATAAGGTGACTGAAAATTAGATTCACCAGGATATGAAAAATCTCAAAATAACTTAAGATTTTGTGTTACAGAATATAACTGATACAATCCTTATCCATTTCCTTCCATTGCATGCCTAACTCCCACCATGACATACGATATATGACATATCTGAGCATGAGAGTTGCTAAAGGCTTTGACTAAGACAGAAATAGCATACTCTTCCAAATCACCATTCTACCATAACCTCCTAAATTAAAAAAAAAAAAAAAATCCAGTTAATGTCTCTGGTGTGGGCAAAGGAATCCATCCGTATTAGGTAAGTCATCACAGAGCAAAGGAGGAGAATCATTTAAGGAGGCTACATACTTTTTCTCATTACTTTCATCTGTGTAGGAGATTCCATAAAACCCATAGTAAGATCTAGAGATATTCGCCGAATACTCTATCTTCAAGGTATAATTGTGTCCTTCAAGAAGGGTTTCAGGGGCAACAATGGCAATTTGTTCATGAAATGGGTATTCCAAGACCTCAACTTGTTTTTCTTGGCTTGAAACTGCTGACATAAAGGTCACTCTCGAAATATTATGGCCTGTACTGTGAAGAATGATATTCCATGTGTCCTGAAGAGCCTGAAGTGAAATTGTCACAGAACCCCTGAATGTCATCGAGGTTAGGTTTGGGTGTAGGTTAAGTTCGTAGCGTAGTGGCATAATGGCGGTGGGAAGCCTGATCTGTGCCCACGGAAACACCTTTCCATTTGTTGCAAGTGGCTGAATTAGTCCCATTGATTGGTTTTTTTTATGGCAGCCTTCTTTGGTAAAGGTGCATCTGGGCAGTAGATAAATCACCATGATTATAGAAACAGCAACCACAATAAGAAAAACACAGACCGCCATGGTCCTCGCAGACGGTACGGAACAAGTCCCATCTGGGCTCGGCCTATAGCCGGTTGCACTGTTCCGAAGGCCTGAGCTTCTGTTCATGAAGGACATGCCCAGCAGTTTTGCAGATGACTCATAATCCTCTTCATCCTCATCCATCTCATGCTCACCAAGACCCCGCACCAGCAGTCTCGAACCCCGGGGCTCATATTCCACCTCATCAGGCTCTAGAGGATGCAAACAGGGCTCTTTGGCTAAATCTACCACATCTGGTTCTTCCTCAAACATGCTGTTTTCAATCATATTCCTGGGGAGCTGAAGCAGATCTAAACAACCAAAACATAAGCACAAGGCACAGAGTTAGAAAAATGTTCATAATAAAATGCCTACTAGCAAAACCACACTTAATCTAAGAATTTTTTATCCCTAAGACTTATTTCTATCTCAGAGCTACTGAATTAAATAAGGTGCTTATAATTTTCTTGTGTCATCCCTTAAAAACTGAAGCATAAAGAAAAGTATACCACGGTCATGGAACAAGAAAGTTAAATAAATGAGCTAGTATCAAAAAAAGGCAGTGGAGACCAAATACTAATTTCCTTAATACACTCTGCCTAACGACCTGGGCCCTAGTCTTGAGCTGTAGAGGCCCCATTGTGGGCCTGGCTTTGGACCTGCTGTGCCTGTCCTCAGAGATCAGAGATGGGCCCACCCATAGTCTGGAGTCTGGTCACCAGAACCACCGGAAGTCCTGCCTACAAGATCTCAAATCTGCTTCTAAGGCACTTGTGGGTCTCTTTGCTGAGTCCAGCTCTCCCTACAGAAGAATACAAACTGGTGTCCCCATTTACAGGCTTGAATGATAGTTAAGTAACAGGCTGGGCTATTATTTTCCTCCGAAAGGGGGATGTTCCTATTCCAAAGCAAACTGAAAGTGGTAGATTATATAGAAAATTTCCATAATCAAGAAATCATTTGAAAATAAGACAAAAGAACTCTAAAAACCAGATACAACTACAATCCAACCTATTATTTCATGCTTCCAGAGCATTCAGAAATACAACATATTCCCCTCTGTAACAACCATATCATATACCATGAGTAGAAGTGGATCTTGAGTTAGGGTGGTAGTGAGAGCTTTTATAAACTACAAAGAACAACATTCTCCTACTTGCCAAAAATCAATGAGAAAACAAGACTCAAAAAGTAAAAAGGGTAAATAAATCACACATAGCTCAATCATTCCTTAAGACAAGTTCACTCAATGTTCTTTAAGAATAGTAGAAATTTAGCTTTTAAGGGATCTCAAAAGTTTGGTAATTGAAACCTCCATTAACCTTTGTCTACAAGGTACTTGATACATTATCATTTGTAACCCTCACAAAAAATTCTATAAAATGGCAAGTATAACTATTTCAGAGATGAGAAAACAAAAAAGAGAAATGGGTTAATTTAGCTTCATTAAGTCACAGTTGTTTTGACATAAAACTGATACTGAAGCCCAGGTCTAAAAATCTAATTCCAAATTTTAGATTATTTCCATTATTATACTGTATCCTCCTACTTCACTAACTGAATAAGGATAAAAGTTTATGCCTAAATTATTTCTTTTGTACTTGGCAATGAAGTTGCTAAGAATATTATTTTACCATCATCAGAACAAAACTTACCTAAAATTATTTAATATCTCAGTATCTACCTTAACAGAAATGCCATGGATTTTGTGTTATCCTACAAACAAGGAACAGTGGCAACCCATAATCCATGAAACAAAGTATCAATAAATATTAGAACAAAATTTAGTCTTGCTACCAGGTGTGGTCTGTGGACCCGCGCATCCTCATCACACTGCAGCTTTTTAGAAGAGCAGACTCCCAAGCCCCTTTCCTGAATTTGAATGTTAACAAATCCTCACGTGATTTATGTGCACATACGCTTGAGAAGCATGGGTCTCCCCCTTCTCTAGGGTCAGATCCCAGCCAGCACTAGACGCTCCACTCCTGGGTGTACTCTGGCCACATCAAACTGCTATCTCTGCTGAGACAAGACACACTGCTGTTTCAAGCTATCCTCCACGTGCCTATTCTCCCTGTTCCCCTTGCCTGCAATGTCATCGTTTCTCCCTTCCATCCCAGGATACCAGGTGAACACCTGTTATTCCATAACTCAGGTTGACTTGCTACAGTGTAAATTAAGAAAAGTTATTTTCTTTTCCTTTCTCCTTTTTCTTTGTTACAATTAAAAAATAAATTCTCCTTTCACTGCATGTCAACCCTTTCTGCTTTGGGGAACACAGAGACTCCATCGAGGTTACCTTTTCCTACCTCCCCTCTATCCTGAACTTCCATACCAGCCATGCTACTTTGTAAGTTTCCTTTGAATAAAACTTTTGATCACATTTTAAGTGTGGGTTTAGCAAGCTGCCATCCTCCCATCTCCTGTAAATGACCTACAAATGGAAGAAGAGTGATTTTAACATCCTGCTTTAGGAATTTCATCTCCTAAACATCCGATAGTGCCCCTACTTCTCAAGACAAAGTTTTGTTTTGTTTTGATGGCTACTTGTGTTTGGGGGCATTTACTTCTTTAACAGAGCAAATATTGCTGTAACTGAACTTAAAAAATTTTTTTGAACTCTTAATGAACTCTTAGTGGTTAGAAATTTTCCGTGGGAAGGGGGGAGGAAATCGGAGGGGGAGACAAACCATGAGAGACTATGGACTCTGGGAAACAACTGAGGGTTTTAGGGGTGAGGGGGTGAGGGGACAGGCTAGGCCAGTGATGGGTATTAAGGAGGGCATGTGTTGCATGGAGCACTAGGTGTTATACGCAAACAATGAATCACAGAACACTACATCGAAAACTAATAATGTACGGTATGGTGACTAACATAACAAAAATGTAAAAAAAATAAATAAATTTTCTGTGGTAGTTTTTAGTCCTGGCACAGTGAAGAGTAATTGCTTAATTTGCTTTTTCAAAATATCTAAAAGGCTTCTTCTGCCTTTTTTTTTTTTTTTTACCTCATATAGGAATGTTCTCTTAGCATTTGACCATGTGTCTTGTCTGTCTCAGACCTGATGTAGACAACAAGGAGGTCTGAACAGTATGGTTTATTTAGTGAATTTCTAAGCTAATTCTAGGTATAATTTCAGTTTACTTAGAGCACACCCATTCTTGAATTCATATCCCCTTAGAACTTTGGTTTTGTGTGTTTTGACTCCTCAGCAACGCCTTGTTTAAAGGCAAGTGGTATTCTACCGTCTGACCATTTCAGCATCACCTGTCTGCATTTCATTTACTTCAAATCTTTTGATAAGGGTTTAATCACATGTCTGCCAAATCCAAATACTTTACTTTTATTATTTATCATCCATTCAGATTAATACTTACGTAGAATTTTGATCTTTCAGAAATAAAATATATTGACTCATCTGCTGCAATTTATTGCACATTAGAGGCAAACTTTTATATATGTGTACAATATCAAATTAAATATATCAAACCAGGGGAAATCATTCTTGTCATAGGTAATTCATAAAGACTGTACTTCCAACCTATTTAGGAAAATTTTGCTTTGGACTCAAAGCGGTACACTTTGATCTTAGCATTGAATTGTAATGTAACATGATTACCCCTTGCTCTAATGGATTTATTTATATTAAAAGAAGGGATCCTACAGAAACAGGAAATTTTCTAAAACCTCTTAAAATCCACATATACATGCTATCTATAAGACAAAAGCAAAGAATGTCCTAACTGACATGTTTCTGTTTTAAGTAATATAAGCCTACGTGGTATTAATCTAAGAAAACTGAAGACATTTCTTTTCATTAAATACCATAAACTGGTGCTCTTCAATGTTGTCTGTGGATCAGTGTCAATCCACAAACTGTTATCTGTCTGCGGCAGGATATATGTGGATGATTAGTATTTAAAATCTTTAATAGCAATTTGTCAATAATTTTAGGTATATCAAATTTAATCATTTAAAAATGGCACTTATAGTTTGCATGTCTGTTTTTCATTCAGTTTTCCAATAATTCATATTTTTAAACGCTACAAAACTTCTGCAACAGATTAAAAATTAAAGAAAAAAACCTCAATTCTTCAGCTAAGATAATATGGGAGGCAATAGGTTGGATTGTCACTATAATGGCATCCAGGTGGATATGAAGTTCTCAATTATGACAGCAAAAGAGGTGAAAAGGAGGGAATGATTACAAGACATGTTAAAAAGGGCGAATACGTAGGAATGGAGGCTCCTTTGGGCCAGACAGGTCTGTAAGATGGAGTGACAGAGAGAAGTAGGTCAATTCCTAATATACACTCTGGCTTGGAAAGCTGGAAGAAAGAACGCCATTCATTGAGATCAAGCATATAGGTTTTCAAATTCTCTCTCTTGGTTTTCTTTGCGGGGGGTGGGAGAATAAGGGGAAGAATAATGGGAATGGATTTAGGGGATGGCATTTGTTATGGGGCACAATATATTTAATACATCTCTCAGACAGCCAGGTGGAGATGTTGATTAACAGCTTATTACAGAGCTAAAGACCTAACTTCAGAAAGAATTTCAAATCCTGCCTCTTCCACTGACTGCTTGACCTCAAACAGGTTACCAAACATCCCTTCACTTCAATTTCCTCACCTATAAATGTGGAAAACAGAACTATTTTGTAGGACTGTTATGAGGATTAGGTCATGTGGGTCTGGATTCAAAACAGGGATCTGCATGGAAGATTAAGATTTCAGAATCACGTGGGTATACAAAATGAAAACCATGCAGATGAGTGAGACTACTGAAAGGGAGGTAAGAATCTGCATCAGCAATGAGGAGGTGGGCAGAAGAGAAGGGCAGAAAAGGAGAATACAAAGGAATGTACCACAGGTAGGAAAATCTGGACAGTAGCATCCCAGAAAACAAAGGAAGTTTTCATGAAGGAAGGGGTCAGCATTAAATGTCTTAGAAAAGTCACAGAAAATGAGGCCTAGACAGGCCACTAGATTTGGCAACCACGGAACCAGTGACTTTTATAAAGCACCTTCAGGGACATAGTAGGAATGAAAGCCTGACTTCAACAGTCCAAAGAGTGGAAAATTAACATAGGAAGGCCAGAGCTGCAGACTATTCCTTCAAGGTCCATAGTGATGTGTCAAGAAAAAAAACAGGGTCAGACTAAAGGAAAATATCACACAGAGAAGAGTTAAGCTCTTTTGTTTTGTTTATTGTTTGTCCGTGTTTAAGATGGGAACAACTTAAGCATGAAGGAAAAGTAATGAATGACAAAATGGGGAGGTGAAGGAGCAGACGAGAGGAAATGTTAGAATAACATTCCAGAGGGATGGGAAGGCATCACAAAAACTCCAGTAGAGAAATGAACCTTGATGGGAACGAGGCACTTCTCCTCTGAGCCTGGGAGACAGAAAGTGAAGACAGAGTGGAAACACGTATAAGCGCGTGAAAAGCTGAGGATGTGAACAACAGAGAGCCTCCATGTTCTCTGTGACGGAAGAATCAAGGCCATCTGCTCAAAGGCAGTTGTGGAGAAGGCACAGGTGGCTTAAGGAGAAAAATGAAGTACAGAAACAATGGCAGAGGACCAGGGAAGGATGACGCAAGGACAAAGTATGGCTGAGAAGTTCAGTACGCCCAGCAGAACTTGTCATACTACCAGTCTCCATAAATGCCTTTAGCGGTGCTTACCAGCCCAAGTCTGAAAGAAGAAAAAGCGTTGTATGGGTATTTTACCACAATTACAAAAATGAAAAAATAAATTCCAAAAAACTTTTCAAGAGTAGAGAAAGCAGATGGGTTAATTCGGGGTTAAATATGTAGAGAGGATGTGGTGAAAAGCTAAGGGGGAAATGCACAGGAGGTGCTGGCAAGAGAGAAAGTGATTAGCAGAGGAATTCAATTTAGAAAACACAACAAAAAGGAAAGCTGTGGCAAACAATATGGTGAACAACTCGAATTAAAACAAGAAAACTTCCCACAACTTTAATCCCTTGAAACTACCATTACATTCTCTGAGAAAATGAAATGAAATGGGGTGTATTTTCAAACCAACAAGCCAAAACAACTTGAAAAGAATAGGCCTCATTTCAACAAGGCTTTTTGGGCAAATGCAAGATTGCTGTATTCAATTAGGTAATATAGCAACTTGCTATATTCAAATTGGGCCTTAACAATAAAGAATTATGCTTCTTCAGAGGCCTCTCAGACATATTTAAACAGAGCTAAAAGCTTCAAGCATGAAGCAGCTTTTATATCCTCTAGATCATTTCCAAATGGAAACTTCATAAAATTTCTGAAGTGATGGCTAATTATCAAATAAAGTAATTATTTCCCCAATAAGCAATCCTCTGCCATCAAAAAGAGACTTGATTTTTTAAAAGTTTAATCTTAAAAAGGAAAGAAAACAACTAGAATTTAGAACAAAAAGTGATTTTTCTGTATAGTTCTGATCTGACAAAACATTACCCCCCTCCTCAACAGACACAAAGAAAACCCATTCATATTAATCACAACGTTCCTGTTAAGTTACACGGTTACATACAGCATTTTCTCACCAGAATCTGAAGAGAAGTCACTAACAGAGGACAAGTTTTAAAGATGTTCTCAATAGCCCCTTTTCCTGATACACCCTGTCTGCTTACAGCTCAATATATGAGCAGTGTCATAAAATACTAACAAAGACGGTCCTGTATGCATTCCTACTTGTACGTAGTGCTGTCTCAAAAACCACATTTAATTTTCCAATTGACAGGTCCAAGGTCACAACCTAGGATGCATGACCGAAGTAAGGTCTTTCTTTCTTCTGTCCTCTCTTCCACTTTGTCTCTCTTGTGTAGCATAAAGAGAACTCATGAACACTCTGCGCATCAATTTGAAATGCTAGAAAGGCTTCACTTTAAGGGAAAAAGCACACACCCTAGAATAAGACCAACTCTAGACCACATTAACAAAGTCTAAAACCAAGCCCTAACAAAACCCACAGGGCGAAAAGAATCTGGGGGCAGAGTTGTGCTAAGTTAGAGGAGCCTGAGAAAAAACCTTGAGCTTTCCACAGATATTCCCCAGCAAACCTACAAAGGGCCATGAGCCAGTAACTAAACTGCTACTAAAACAAACACTACTCTACAAAAAAATTTTTTTTAAAAAAATCAGCATCTCTACAATGTATCAACACTGTTCTATACATTATAAAAACACTATTATTCAACAAAACAAGAAATGTGACCCATAATAAAAAAATAAGTCATTAGAAACTGACTTTAAGTTGACCCAAATATTGCATTTAGTAAAAACTTCAGAGCTGCTATTTGAAATATATCTTAAATAAAGGAAAATGTTTTAAACAGCAATAATAACAAAGGAGAATACATGAACAGATGAGACTCTCAGCGGAGAAACTGAAACTCAAAAAAGAATCAAATGGGATGGGGGAAAAAGGAAATTCTAGGACTGAAAGGTTCAATATTAAAATGAAAAACTCACTGAATGGGACTTCATAGTAGATCAGAGATGGCAGAAGAAAAGAGTCCATGAACTTGACAGATCACTAGCAATTACCAATTTGAGAAACAAAGGGGAAAAATGATTGAAGAAAAATGAATACAGCATCAGAAATTTGTGGAACAGTATCAGACTGTTTAACACATATATAATAGGAGACCCCAAAGACTCCGAAAATAAAGCAGAAAAAATATTTGAAGACATAAAAGTTAAAATTTTTTTAAGTTTGATGAAAACCTATTTACCAGATCTAAAAAGCTCATCAAGCTCCAAAAACAAAAAATAAAGAGAAAAATCATATCTAGCTACATCACAGTCAAACTGCTGAAAACTAGGGACAATGTCTTTTAAAAAGCCTAAAAACAATATGATACACACAGGAGAAAAATAATACAAAGAACGCTAACTTTTTATCATGACAATGGGGGCCAGGAGATGACAGAACAACATTTTTAAGGGGCCACAAGAAAAAAAACTGTCAACTCAGAATTCTATATCTGGTGAAAATATCCCTCAAAAATGAGATAGAGACCTTTTCAAATAAATAAAAGCTGACAGAACTAATCTCAAACAGATGTGCACTTCAAGATACTGCAACAAAGACTCTTTAGGCCAGAGGTAAATGATATCAGACAGAAACTCAGATATGCAGGAAAGAAAGAATACTAGAAATGATGAGTAAGTTGTTAAAAAGTTTATGCTCTTTATTCTTCTTAAAATTTCCTTAAAGACTGTATATTAAAGCTATCTACTTAAAGCAAGATAACATGTGAGCAGTTTTTAACATACATAAAAATAAAAAATACAACAAGATCACAAAGAATAGAGAGGGTGGATAAGAGGAATTAAATCATATTTGTGAATTGAGAAGGGGAAATGGTTAAGTGTCCAGTGAGAAGTAGGAGGTGTAGAGTAAGAAGAGAGACGGGTCAGGTGTAAAATGTTAAATGGCATAACATTCAAAAAGACTTTAAAGTTAAGGGTGCTTATTATTAACCCTAGAGTAATCAATAAAAATGTAATTTAAAAGATGGATGGCTACAAAGCCAGTAAAGAAAATAAAATGAAATATTAAAAAATAGCCGATTAATCCAAAAAGGGGCAATAGAAAAGAAAAAGAAACAAAAACAAAACGGACAAATAAAAACGATGGCAAAACGGTAGATTTAAATACAAGCACTTAAATAATTTCACTACCTGTAAATGGATTAAACATTCCAACTGAAGGACAGAGATTATCACACTGTATTAAAAAAAGCAAGACTCAACTACACACTGTCTATAAGAGATACCTTTTAAATTTAAGGACACAGATTAACAAATTAAAATAAAATTTTATAATGATAAAAGATATTCATCAGGATAAGATACCAAGCTTAAATATGCATGTATCTCATGAGAGAGCTTCAAAATTCAAAAAAGAAAATCGCAAAACTCAAGAACCAGAAACATCCACAACCATAACTGGAGATTCTATCATCTTTCTCTTCATAATTGATCAAACAGGTAGACAATAGACAAGTAGAGCCACAGAATATCTAAGCAATACTATCGACTACTATGGCCTAAAAGACATCTGTAGAACATCACACCAAACTGCAGGATATCTACGTAATAGTCACCAAGGTGGGCCGTCGCCGTCGACTGGGCTATAAAATAAATCTCAATAAACTTAAAAAGACTGAAAGGGTTTTTTTTAGAGACTATGATCTCTGACCACAATAGAAATAATTTTAAAAATCAATAATAATAAATTGTCTAGATGATCTCTAGATATTTGGAAAACAGAAAACAAACTTCTAAATAATTCACAAGTCAAAGAATAAACCACGAAGAATTTAGAAAATATCCGAAATAAATAATAAAAAAAATTTTTAAACTGAGTGATCTAAGTTTCCACCCTAAGAAAGAGAATAGTATATTAAACCTAAGAGAAGAACTAATAATGAACAAAGCAGAAATCAATGAAATAGAAAACAGAAACAACAGAAAATTAATAAAGCGAAAAACGCTGGGGGGCAGGAAAGTAGTATTACTGGCTCTTAATCATATTCTCCTAGATACTGGCCTTAAAAGCAACATTATGTCAGGTCCTCATGGATCTCCAAGACCAATTTTTCACTCCTCAGAAGTCTAGTAAGATTTATGTAAGAGACAAATTTCTTAGAACTGGGTCCTGGGCTAGAGACAGAGATTCTCTTTCACAAGCCCCACAGCCTTCTATCTGTACCTGTTCTTTTTTACAAGCAGGGGGAGTGGGAGAGGAAGAAGCAGGCTCCCAGCAGAGGAGCCTGATGTGGGGCTCGATCCCATAACGCCGGGATCACGCCCTGAGCCGAAGGGAGACGCTTAACCGCTGTGCCACCCAGGCGCCCCTGTACCTGTTCTAAGAGTAACTAGTAAACACAAAATCATTTAGCCAGTGATAATGCTAGCTACATCCAAATTTAGAAAATCCATATGTTCTACCCCTCCTCTTAAAATAAAAAGCTAGACTTTTTCTTTTTTTTGGTAAATCCAAGTACTTAAAAGAAATTGAAGAGCTATTTAAAGGAAACCTCTTACAATCTGTTCAACAGTAAAAAAAAAAAAAGTATTCTTATGCAAAAAAACGGTACTTAACTCATCTATTTCTGAATTTCGATTTTTGTATTGTTTTCCTAAAAAGAGAAATCTTTTTTTAAACCGTTTAAGAGAAACTATACATTTAACAGAAAACTCAAGATCACATGTGTAAACGAATCAATGTAAAAGCATAAACTGTTACTTACGCAGCTCCCACACCAGCAATACCCAAATCAAGGACAGGAAAAGGCTGCAAAGCGTTTAGTTTCTGCCTTTTTTGATATCACATTCACTAGTTTCCAAAAGTAAATGGACAACACAAAGACTACAAGAAAAATATGTTTTTAGGTGTCCATTTAAAATTTTAACTGAGTACTTCTCAATAAGAAAAAGAAAAAGAAAAAAGAAGGACCTCGTTTTTAAGCATTTGAGTTAAAGTGCTTAATTTATTTAGGGTAAATCACAACTCTGAGGTTCATTCTGCAGAAATACAAGCATCCTGCAGTAGGTCAGGTTACACTTTACTGAAACCAATCTCCACAGCCAGCACCTTTGTTCTAAATCTCAGGGAGTCAATGGCCAAACCTATATTTAAACTAACTAGATCATTCCTCAGCTCTCAGCCATGCTTCCAGCAAATCCTTAAACACATACAACCATGCACAGTGCCTGCTCTGCCTCTGACCGGTATGTGAGACCACATACGTGAGACATACGTCTCAGTTTCTCTCAAGCACGCATGGCTGCTGTGGGCACTTCACATTTTACCCTTAGCCCGCCCTCTTCACTCTCCTCAGCCCATAGAACTCTCTCTTCTCGCTCTTTATTACACTAGTCGAATGTAATCTTTTCAAATCCCTAGCTTCTTTCATCTTTTTTTAAATCAATTCAACTATTACTGGAACAAATGTCCTACTGTGACCCATTCCCCCACTCTCCCTAAAATAGCACACCATAAAAATTAAGATGCCTAACTGTTCTCTCAGGATGAAAAGGTCAGAAGGGCTGCAATGAAGAAATGCTTAAATGGGCTTAAAAATATAACCCAGTGAGGGGCGCCTGGGTGGCACAGCGGTTAAGCGTCTGCCTTCGGCTCAGGGCGTGATCCCGGCGTTATGGGATCGAGCCCCACATCAGGCTCCTCTGCTAGGAGCCTGCTTCTTCCTCTCCCACTCCCCCTGCTTGTGTTCCCTCTCTCGCTGGCTGTCTCTGTTAAATAAATAAATAAAATCTTTTAAAATATATATATATATAACCCAGTGAGACTTTCACAGATAATACCTCTTTCCCCTATGGTAACTCCTGAGACAATCTAGGGAAAGCAATTTGGTTTATAGTAAACTTGACATTATCTAGTCATCATTCGCAAGTAATCCTGCCAGCTTGATTGTTTATCCAGTCCAGGCTTTCTTCTTTGGTAGCCACTGTCCACAGAGTCGTGTTTATAATTAGACTGTGCAGTGTTAATTACGCTGGCGGCCCTGCCAACGTTCTACAGAGCACACAGGGAGAGATCAAAACAACCATTCCCAAATCATGAGTCACCTCACTCTTTCCACACTACAAACCCCTGGCGGCCTCTCAAATCTGGAAAATGATAGTTGTCCACACGACATGCTTATACGGCCTTTCACATTTGGGATGAAATATGAAGTTTCAAAACCTGCTCCACACATTTTTCTAGATTTTTTCTACCTTTTAATTCTGTAACTTTTTGCTTAGTACAGAATTATAGTTTGAAGGTGAGAAGGTTTAGAAAAATTTCAAGGCCTGGTTTAACCTATAAAGTAGGGAAGTTCTGCATAGGTAAACTGTAATTATAGATTTTCCTTCACATTTAAACAGTTTCTTCAAGGAGGGGCTCTTCTCTCATTCATCTTGGTATCCCTGGTGTCCTGCAGGGAAAATAGCTGTAATAAATGCTGAAATGAAAGTAGAAACACCCAACACATTAAAAGTAAGTATTAATTAATGAAAATTACCTCCATGTCCATTCATAGATTCTCTAAGGGCTAAAGCCAGGTTTACTGAAGCATGGAGTAAGATAGAATTAATATGCTAGCTATGAGGTTAAGAAGGTCCTTCCAACACCTGCTGCAGGGCTGGGTCCTAAATCGGCAGGGCTTAGTAGTACGTCAGTGATTATGGGCTTTGAGTCACTGCATTTCATTTCTTCTGGACACTGATTCTTTAGACTTCTTATTACATTTCCTCCTCTCCCCTCAAAGCCGGTGTATAATTTAAATCAATTACGGTTTAGGAGGTATACAGTATAGTGCTGAGGACCCTGTGGATTCTGGTTCTGGCTCCACCACTTGGTGTGTCGTTGGGATCTCAGTTTTCTTACAGGTAAAATGGAGATAATGACTGCCCTGCCTGCTTAGATTATCACAGGGGTCAAATAAGATAAATGGGTCATAACACTTTGCAAACTGTGAAGTGCTACGTTAATAGTTTAATGCTCATATATTAAATAATTATGATAGGAGTTTCAAAATCATAAGCAAATAAACACATCTTTTACTTTTCAGCCAAGCACACTAGCATTTCTCTTTAAGACGCGTCAGTACAATTCCCCCCCCACACCTTTTACTATAAAAGATGATGCTTAAATGTCACCCACAGCACACATTAGTAAATAAATTCATAAAATGAGTAAAGTCAGGAAACCCCATTTTGTCTTCTGTGCCACAAATACCAAATGATAACAGAAGCCACAATTCTGGCCTCTTGATGTCTTTTAAGATCAGCGACAGCAATGCCCACAGAGGATGGCAGCCGGAGTGGAACAGCATAACTTGAGAGAATCCTATCTGTTTCACAGAGATTTTAATACACAGGTTTTATATATTAAGTCCTCTGACTTGAGATATTTGCCAAATGACTGCCTTGATTGTAAAGACACTACAACCCTTCCCAAAATATCTCCAGGGATTAAGCGTATCTAAAGGCCATGCTCATTTCCTACAATCGCATTTACACAATAAAACTCAGATAACCAATGACAGCTACAATTTATAAGAAGGCAATTTAAATTTATATAATGCTCACACTTTCTGATTAAAATAACCTAAAGGGCAGCCTTACATAGCCATCAAATTTACTTTACCGAACTAAAACACTCAAGTCAATCAAATTTTCCCCATCCTCAAATTCTACACCACATTATATTCCCTGAGTCTAATCACAGCTGCTATTTTCTGTGCAGTTTTGTAGTCCTATAAGCAAAAGTCAACGTGCAGCAGGGAAGAAGCACAGAAGATGAACTGGCTGGTTTGGGGCTGCAGCTATGAAGCGCATCATTTTAAACACCAAGGAGAACATTTAAGATGAAAAGGAGGCATTCTACTAGAGAGCCAATGACCCAAGAGTATCAAACACAAACAAGGGTTACGCTACATAAAGCAGCCTGCCGTGAAATGCTTCGGATATAGAATTTAATGTAAAGGATCAAGGAGAAACACCTGTGGTTTAATACAAACCTTAATTGTAAAACAAGAAAAAAAATGAGAGAAGAGTCGTTTCCTTCAGTAAAGGAAGGAAATTTTTTACGTCAACAAAGTAGGTGTGCTTTTAACTCAGGTCCACCTAAACCTCCAAATTAACCAATGTTCTCCATTCCCCTCGAAAGACATTTTCTGATGCCAAGTGCCCACTAAGTGCCGAAAGGGCTACTGTCTAGAAGGTCCAAGCACTACGCCCCCACAAGAGCAGCTGTATTCTCACCAAGGATCGCTTGTTCAATCAATATACGCTTGCTAAAAATATAATCGCACTTAGGTAATAATTATTGCATTAAATGAAAAAAAAACTGTTTCTGTGAAAACTGAGCATACAGCAGAAAGACTCTACAAAAGTGAGTCCCCCAAATAACATGGCTGCCAAATTAAGTATGAGCAAGTAAAACAAAAAGATTGGGGAAGGAGGGCCCTACAGAAGAATTTTTGCCCCCCAGGCTTCAAAGCGTCTAAGTTCTCAAACCACTTGAAAAAAAAAAAAAATAATAAGGACCTGGAAATTACAGATGTATCATGGGTAGCACGGAAGAAATATGAAGAACTCTAATCAGTGGACCCACATGCAAATAAAAGTTTAAGTCAAAAAGACAATATTAGTAACCAAGTTTACATATTTTGACTTGAAATGCTAGAGCATTGTATTTTTCTTAACAGTTTCCATTCTTAACCAGGTTTTCAAAGATATTCATTATATTTGAGATCATGTTACAGGAAAAGGGATCTAAATCTAAGGTTCACCCTAATAGTTCATCCCGACAATCAAGAGCACACACACATCTAAGTTCCCCCAAATACAAATCATAATATGTACATCTACTTGTGAATGTCTAAAGAATAACTTTACTATAACACTTAAGAACTGTGCTCTGCAGTCATACTTACCGATGAGTTTAAACCACAGAATGTTTAAAATCATGTCTCACCAATACATGTCAAAACTTAAAATATATTCTTTGACCAAGTAACTCCACAAGAGAAATGCATCCCATGAGTAACTGCAGAAAGATGTATGTATAAGAATGTTTACAGCAGTCTTGTTTACACAGCAAGAAAAAAGAAATGACCTAAGTATGGAACAATAGGGGACGGGTATGTTCATACCTAAGCAAATAATAGGCAGACATAAAAATTATTTACATCATAAGTTATTTATTTCTATTTTAAACATGGAAAGGTGTTCAAAATACAGTATTAAGAGGCAGGTTACAGAATTTTAAATAAGTATTCATCCAGTTGGATACACTGTAAATAAAACTGTTATTACTAGTTATTTCTGGGAGGTTATTTCTGGGTATGTTGGGTGTTTTTATTATCTCTATTTTCTACTTTTTATATGTATAGAAAAAAGGAAAACCCTTTCAAACATGTACAGATCATACTTTAATTTCTCAAGATCTAAAGTTAATGAACTGATGAAAAATTACCAACACTGCTGGGGTGTTTTAGAAATGGCCCTGGATGGTGAAATCAAGAAACCTGGAAACCAGGCCAGAATTTGCTACCAACCTCCTCCTATTAAGAAGTGGAGTCTCTATTTCCACCCCCGGATCTAATGGCTTTAAACCTTGCTTCCGTCAATGGAATGCAGAAGTGACCCTATAAAATTTCCAATCCTAGCTTTAACAGGCCTTGTCCCTTTCATTATTTCTCCTCTACTGACCTGGGAGCCCCATGAGAATAAAGCTGAGCTACCCTCCCTGTGGATGAGGAACCACGTTGGAAAGACAAGCCCAGCAAACAGGCAGCACCAACCACCAGATATGCCAGTTAAGCTATTTTAAACCTTCCAGCTCCAAATTAAGCTGCTAAATGATGGCTGCTACAAGTGACCTCAGGCAAGACCAGTGGAAGAAACATCCAGCTGAGCCCAGGACAAACTGTTGACCTACAAAATTGTGAGCAAATAAAATGGTTATTATTTTAAAGCCATTAAGTTTTGTCATTTGTTATGTGGCAATAGATGAATGATTTATCTATCATTCACACAGTAAACTTTTAATATTGTGGTATATAATTCTTACAGACTAATCTATCCCCTCAGATAAAAATTGAGATTACACTGTACACACAAGTCCTCTGATTCTATGGGATCTTGGAAAAGGGAACACAAGCAAGACCTCATGGTCAGACTTCAACTCTGACCCATTAGAAGAGAATACCTGGTATTCAGAACGCACAGCACTCTTTATACAAAAACTGTGTGCAGCTGTGGGCTTTTCCTCCAAAGCGCACGGGCCTTCATAGTTTCTTAGTCCCTCATCGACATATGTGAGGATGCTCTGCCTTGGGTCTTAGTGCAGGACCACATCAGACAATGAAAAGGTAAGACCAAGTTCATTATCACAAACACCATCTTAATGCCACCATCAGTAATGATGATGATAAAAACCAACATCCACTAAGGGCTTTAGCATGCACTAACAATGAGCTGGGCACAGCAGAGTAGTTCAGAATGTCTCTGAAACTGGAGTATTCTGTCACTTCCTGTATAACCTTGGGCAAGTTATTTCATCTTTCCAAGTTCAGTTTGCTCATTTGTAAAACGGAGATAATAACAGTACCTATCTCATTGAGTAGTGAGAATTAAATATGTGTAAAGCATTTAGAACAGAGCCTAGCACATAGTAAAGTGCTAAATAATTATTAGCTTTCAGTATTATTAGTCAGCATTTTACATATGTCATCTCATTTAATTTAATCCCCACAACATTTTATAGATGAAGAAGTGAGAATCAGAGAGGTTAAATAACTGGCTGGTAAGTGGCATGGCCAAATTTCAAACCTACATTTTTCTGACTGTAGTAGCTAAGCCCTTCTAGGCCATGTGCCATGACTTAAGGGTGACTAACATAATATAATAAAAAAACATTTAAAAAAATAATAAAATAAAATAAAACAGCCCAGGGAATGTCAAACCAGGTCCCATGTGCCAGAGAAGTGTCCCGTCTTTGCAGCCTCTGGATCTGGGCCGGGGTGGTCACAGAACCACCTCTAGGCCAGAGCTGAAGAGCTACAGAGAGGGTTAGGATAGTGCCAGAGATTGATACAACTACCACCATGTGTCAGACACTGACCCCACAGTTTCTACAACTCTCTCAGCCGGGCATTTAGTAGGTATTCAGAAAGCTCTATTTGATTTTGCCCAATTACATTCACTGTTACGACTTCATCATGGGCAGCAAACTAAACTTTCTCACACTCATTAGGATTATGAAATTATCCAAATATAATACCCATTTTACCGAAACTTTACCTTTTTGCTATTTTAGAAAACTAAAAGCTTTTTATGAGACCCTCTAAACCTACTATATTTTACAGATAATTTTCGTTCAAACTTATTCAGCTGGTTAGTAAAAATGAATGAAACCAAGATTTCTTTTTTTAATGTTTAAATTTTAACTTTTCTACAAGGAAATTGGAAGTGAAACTATGAGTGAATTTAACCCACAGAACTGCTCAGCTAAGTTTAGTTCTACCCAAATTCAGCTCAATGATTTTGAAAACAACCACCTTCTCAGACTTACAGGAAATGGTTAAGCAACCTCAGAGAAGTCATTTCTTCTTGTGCCATGGCAGACAAGTTTTTTGTTTGTTTTTTTTTTAATGAGTCCTTTTCAGATAATAGAAGTTCGGAACACTGTATAAGCACTCATCAGCCTAAGCAGCAAATCTACAACATGCTACAGTTATTACTTTATTTGAGATAAACTTTTTCCTCCAAAAAGAGCAAAGAACTAGGTTTTTGAAAAAATGAGTTTTTACATTTCATAATAAAACAAATTCTCAGGCTTTAAGACTAAACCAGAGGAAGAAAAATGAACATATTAAAATGATCAGACAGGCTGACAGTTCAAGACTGAGCAACATGGTTCCATCCTGATCTCAGACAAAACAGAGACTAGATATGATTGAAAAACTTATATTTTTAGGGAAATTTCTCATGTTGTACTACAGCTGATTTTTTTTGAGAAAATCTATTTCCTGTCTCCTCCTACCCTGTAGTATTAGTTGAATCCTCATACAGGAAAACATGGTACTTGCAATGACAGAATCTGCATAATCGATAAATATAGACGTTTTCTGGCTAAGAGATGAAACTTTACCAATTTTTAAAATTTTTTAATGCAAGTATTTCTAACACATTTTATTACTTGCCCATCTTCTTACAAAGACTGGTCTCAACACAGTCATCACTGGGAAAAACTCACTGTCCTTAACTGATAAAAGATATAGAAAATGATACTCCCATACCCCAAACACCAAGTTGGCCAATTTGCTTAAAAATACATTTCAATTAGCAACTTAAAAGTTTACAGCAAATCATATTGTGTGGGATTTTTTTTAAGTTTTACTTTAGATTTCTTCACGTTCTGAACCAAGTTTCACTGCAGCTCTTTACTCCAGCTGTTTTTTAGGGGGTTTACAAGCTCAGCTGAAGGTCAATTTTGATTATGATTCACATGTCAGACAATAAATATTTCTTATAAACAAATTATTCTATTTGAAGAACCCACAGAAAAGAAAGATTGAGAAAAAAAAACGAACAGTGCCACAAGGACCTGTAAGAAAGTAGCAAAAGGACTAACTCATATGTAATTGGGAGTCCCAGAATGACAGGAAAAAAAATACTGAGACAGAAAAATTATCAAGAAACAATGGCCCAAAACTTTGCAAATGTGGCAAAAGACATATATTTATAAATTCAAGAAGTTCAATGAAAAAAAAAAGTCCAAAGAAACCAAACCAAGACCCAAACAATCAAACTGGTAACAACCAAAAGTAAAGAAAAACTTGAAATCAGCTAGGAAAAAAGTGATATATTACATATAAGGTAATACCACTTCAAATTACCATGAGTTTTTTTGTCTTTGTTTTTGTTTTAAAGTGAACTCTACCCCACGTGGCTCAAACTCATGACACAGAGATCAACCGTCTCATGCTCAATGGACTGAGCCAGCCAGGCGTCCCACCATGGGTTTCTTAACAGAAAACTATGGAAGCCGGAAAATGACAGAGTAACATCTTCATTGTTTTTATATATATGTTTTATATGTTTTATATATGGAACTATTACATATATAATGCATGTGTTATATACAGTACACATTTGTGTAACCTTTTATTTATACCTTTGTGTAAACATGTACCCAGAATACATAAACAACCCTTATAACTCAATAACTGGGCAAAAAGATTTGAACAGCCATTTCACCAAAAAAGGATGAACTAATGCCAAAAAAAATATGAAAATGTGTTCAACATCAGCAGTCACCAGGGAAATGCGATTAAAACCACATTGAGATACCACTATGCACACACTAGATTGGCTAAAATTTTAAAAAGTAATCATACCAAATTTTGGCAAGGATGTAGAGAATAAGCACCCTCAAACACTGCTGATAGAAACGTGAAATGGTAAAACCAGTTTTGGGGTTTTATTTATTTATTTGACAGAGAGAGCATGTGAGAGAGCACAAAGGAGGAGCAGCAAAGGGAGAGGGAGAAGCAGGCTCCCCACTGAGCCTGGAGCCCTATGACCTGATCATGACCTGAGCTGAAGGCAGACACTTAACCGACTGAGACCCCCAGGCTCCCCAGGTAAAACCAGTTTGGAAAACAGCTGGCAGCTTCTTAAAAAGTTAAAACATAAGCTACCAGATGACCCTACTAACCATCTCCTACATGCTTAAACTAAGAGAAACAAAAACAAATTCTCTACACAAAGACTTCTATTTGAGTGTTCGCAACAGCTTTACAATACCTCAAAACTGGAAACAAACATCCATTAGGAGGTGAATGGACAAATGATATATCAATACAATAGAACACTATTCAGAAATTTAAAAAGAAAAAAGAAAAAAAGAACTACCGATATTACACGGATGAATTACAAAATAAATTATACTGAGTGAAAAAAACAGGCCAAAAAAGATAATGCATGATTCCATTTATAGGAAATCTATAAAATTCTATTTACATAACATTCTATAAAAGTAAGGGCGCCTGGGTAGCTCAGTTAGTTAAGCATCTGCCTCCCTCTCCTTCTGCCACTCCTCCTGCTTGCATGCTGTCATATAAATAAATAAATTCTTAACAAATTCTATAAAAGTAGAAAATAAACTAATCTGTAGTAACAGAAAGCACGTTAGTGATTGCCTAGGAATGAGGATGGAGGGAGGGATAAATTGTAAAGCTTTTTTGTTTTGTTTTAAATTTAAAAAATATAACACCAAGAATCAGGAATATGCAACACTTTGGTACTCTGATTTTAATTAGAAGAAGGCCAATTTGAGAGGTTTATTTGAACAATAACTACACATTCAACCACCAGACTTCAGGACTCTGTTATAAAATTACTTTTTGTCCACTCACACAAAGAAGCATAAAAGGTCTCCTGTTTAAAAGTATTCCTGACCCTTATAAACACCAAGAGAGTTAAAGGCTTTCTCTTCAAAATTAATAACTATTTCAAAGTACTTTGAATGTGTTAGCATGGGTGGGTCTATTATCTATTTTTCTAGAACTCTAGTTCAGGTTGGCTGAACTTATGTGTACATGCCAGGGGTTCCACGTTTACATGTGATCACAGCTTCCATATGTCTTATTTTGGGGGCAAGACAGTTTTAAGTAGATCAGTCCTAGTTACTCACGGCCCCAAAGAGCCCAGAGGAAAAAAGAGGGTTGACTTCAGTTCTTTAAAGGTCTAGATCATTCTATAATGGGGCAGGTATGGGACAAAAGGTTTTGTTTCATTCTGGACTCCACAGATCAAGACAAGCAAAAAACAAAAATAATTTAACTTTGTAGGCCTTTAATTCATTATAATTAAGATAAATCTAAGACCTCATTCAAGGGCTGAGAAATGAAATAATGGGTCCATATTAAGTGTATGTTGAAGGGAGGGGTATTAGGAAACTGGAGCGTCTTGTTGAAAACTCCTGCAGGTATAAACAGAAAATAGATAAAAATCAATGTTTTAAAAGATACTTTAATCGTTTTTTTTTTAAATTTGTATACTCCCTAAAATCATCCAGGTCTGAAATAAAATGACCTTAGAGTCCTCAAATAACCATGGCATCTGAGGTGTGGCTCGTCAGATATGCCTGACTAGAACATTTCCTTCTCCTATGACCTAGATCTTAAGACACTTGCTGCCCAGTTTCATCAGCTCCACTTTCCACCTGCTACAGACCGAAGGTATTCCTTTCCGGGCCCTGTAAAAGGCAGGTTTAATGTTTAAAGTCAAGGTGCAGCAGGCATACCCCTGGGAATCCCCGATACTCTTTTAGTGGCCTTCAAGGCCAAAACTGTTTTCATATTGAGATGTTATTTGCCGTTTTCACTCCCATTCTCTCATAAGTATACAGTGGAGTTTTCCACAGGCTACACAACACATGACACAACAGATTGAACACAAGCAAATCTGAAAATCTAGTTGTCTTCTATTAAGTCAGACATTAAAGAGATTCACAACGACGTAAGATAATTGCTCTCACTGATTTGTTTTGGAGGATAGCTATTTTTCATTCAAAAATGTCATTTATGTTAACATGTAAAAGTTTTTCTTATTGTTAGTATGAAATCTACTAATTTATTAATTTTTATTTTTTAAAAAATTTCAGTGCTAATTCCTAGTGCAGTAAATATCTAGAGATATAGCCCATATAAACAAAATCACTTAGGGGGTCACAATAATTTCTAAGAGTATAAAAGAGGTCCTGATACCAAAAGATTTGAGAAGCATAACTCTTACCTTCAAAGATAAAGAAAAAATTACCAGCTCTCCAGATATCATAATTCAAGCACTGCAGTTCCAGGATACTGTTTGAAAAAGCATATAGACTAAATACATTAAGTAAGAAAAAAAATATATAGGAGGTCCGAATAACTGTATAGCAGGGCAGAAAGGGACAAGGGGTTCTGAATCATCCTGGATTCCTGGGTCCAGAAAAAAAGAACTGAACCATTTATGTTCCTTTCAGCATCCTCAGGCAGAAGGAATGTAGATTCCATTAATTTGTGCCTATGGAAAAACACAATCTTCTTTACCTTGAGATACACTATCTAAAAGGAGGGCTCCCTATTGCCCCCAAAATTCATACTTTGAAGTGTTATCCCCCAATGTGACTATACTTGGAGACAGGGCTCTTAAAGAGATAATTAAGGTTAAATGAGGTCATCAGGGTGGGGCTGCTAAGACTGGTGTTCTTACAAGAGAAAGAGACACGGAGCTCTGCGCACAGAGGAAAAGCCATGTGAGGACACAGCAAGAAGGTGGCCATCTACAAGCCAGGAAGGGGGCTCTCACCAGAACCCAACCAAGCTGGCACCTTGATCTTGGACTCCTGACCACAACTGTAAGAAAATAAAATTTCTTTGGTTTAAGCTTCCCAGTCGTATAGTTTTTTGTTACGGCAGGCTGAATTAATACACTGCCTGTACCATTTCTATATACAACTCCATAAATATATTGAGTAAGTGGGGGGGGGGTGCACGTTTCTTTTAAGGGTGAAGGAGATGTTGAATAAACGTCTCCACAGTTTACATATCATAATATATGTTACTTGGCCACGAAGGAGTTAAGGTTTTGCTTTTCTCAAAATGTCATTTAACTTTTATCCTTTAACACCAAGATAGAAACAGCCATGTTTTCCTCCTGGTTGGTGTCATGTCTGAAATTCATGCTTTCATAGCTCAGCTCATACTGTACTACAGTAACTCAGACAATTAGTTATTCTGTTGTGTCAACTAACAGAGAACCCTGCCTTTCAATGGCTTTGCCGGAGTGACAGCCACAACATAGCCTCCCCTACTTTACTCCATCCATGAGGCCACTTGAATTCTTACGCAGACCAATTCATGCCTTCTTACCCATTCTGGGATAGTAGGAAATTCCTTTTTAAAAGTCCCATCTAACTGAAAATTTAAAAAAATAATAAAAAATAAAAAAATATATGTATTTTTTAAAAGTCCCATCTAATTGGCTTGGTATTTGTTTTTGTGGTTCTCTAATGAAGGACAAAGTACCCCAAGAACAGGTCAGCCAGAAGGCCCACAGCAATGCAGGAAGAGAAACTGATTTAACTGCATCACTCTGGTCTCAAAAGCAAAGCAGCTCTCTAGCGAAGCAATAAGCACAGAAGATGAAAGAAGAAGGAAAATAGTGGGTCATTCTTTAATTTTGATTCTGAAAATACTTCAGAGTAAGAGATTCCCTCCTACTAACCTTCATCTTCCTTCCCCTCAAACGCTAAGACATTTCTCACTTGGCACCAACTTCCCTGAACAAAGCACAGGGTCCGAAACACAGCAAGTATTCAAAAGGCATTTCAGTGGAAAGGAAAGCTGAATGAACACTGAAAAGAATATTCAGAAAAAGTGATTTGGAATTACTCTGTTTGCTAGAGAGAAAGATACAGAAAAAAGAAAAGAGCGCTGAAATTAAACTTTACTTGAAAAAAAAAAAAAACACAACCCAAAATTAGAAGAGTAAAAACAAGAACACAATTGTTACTTAAAGTTTGTTTTGGAGTTGTGTGAAGTCCTCTTAGTCTCAGGTAACATTTAATGTGCATCTAACACGTGCATCTAACATGGGGGGTACTATGTCGGGTGCCAACTCTGGTAGGAACCAAATACAAGACAGCTGTGTTTTCTCTGTCATATGTAATTGATGGTTCCTGGCTGAAGACACATGTACATACATATAGAACTGGAAATGTGGTTTTTACCATTCAGAAAATGGAGTCCTAAACAAGTGGTACCTCTGCTTTCAGAATATACCATCTATGCCTTTTTGGACATTCTTGGGCAGAAATGTGAACTCCAGTAACTTATTCCTGTGGGAAAACACTCTCTTCTTAACGCTGAGGTTTCCCAGGAACAACTGTGGCTCAAGGGGAGGAATGCCTCTACTCTGTTCCCACGCAATCCACCCACCTAGCCACCAAATACTTACAGGATTACTTCTTACCTCCCTCACCTTGCTCTTTAGTCAAAATCACTACCTTATATGATTCAGAAGTTCAGAATATTATCTTTGTGAGAAAACAAACAAACAAACTGACCTAGAGACTTCTGGCAGGGTGGACATAGCGAGGTAAACTGCCGAAATTCACAGCAGATTCTCAGAGCCAAAAAGGTGCTGCCAAGTTACATTCATTCAGCCAAAATGATAATAAAATAAGGGTGTCACTGGTACTAGCAGAAATTGAAATTCACTAGTAAAACTAGTTTCTTATTAAGCTTCTGTGAGAACACAAAACAGGTATAAGCGAAACACATTACAGACATGTCTGTCTGCATTCCTGATGCCTACGAAGTACAGGCAATGTTACCAGTTAAAGAAGTACATTTATTCTACAGCTTCGTGTTAACACTACCCCTTTTGGTCTTAAATTCCTAACTATTTCAACCCCACCGAAGAGACAAAATATATTTAATGCCTGATTTAACACTGAAACAAGATCTACTTGTATAAATAGCAAGGTGTTGCATATTACACTTGCTGGAAGGAACCAGAAAAACACATATAAGCCAGAATTAAACTGAATGTAGAAATGAATAGTTCCTCTATTCTTAGGCAACACTTCCCTGAAAGTGTTACAAATGCATAAACGTTAATAAATATGAAATGGAAAGAATCCTTCAACACTGGCCTCGAGCCATTAGTAAACAAGATACAAGAAGTATCATTTGTTTCCCAATTTTCAAAATCTCATTATGGCAGGAATATGCCCAAACCACCAAGTCTCTTAGATCTCAGAAAAGGTTTTGAGTTTCCACACACATTTTAGTTTTTTAGCGTAATTTAGTAAAACATCTTGGTAATATCTTTAAATAAGAGTCACAGAGCTAGTGAGTGAGGAGCCAGGATTTGAATGCTGGCAGAATGAATTACTCTTCACCATTACGCTACACTATGCAGTAGTCCTACAAAAAGAAGTTGATTCATGGTTAGATCTCTAAAAGGAAAAAAAAAATAAAAGTATAAAACCAAATATATTTAAGGAAAGCAGTGTGGGATAGGACATGTGCTCCTCCAAGTCTTACCATTTTCAAAGAGAAGGTACTAATTTGTGTGCTCATACACAGTTTTTTTAAAAATTTACTCTGCGGAATGTAAGTTTTCCAAATGCAGAGGCCAAAGGCAGAGACCACACTTTAAGAACAAAGCTTGGAACAAGTTAGCACATAGTGAAGGTATTTTTTAATGTATTTATTTGAGAGAAGTAGCTATCTTTTTAAAAGCTATTATCTTTTTTAAAAGAGATAAGTGGGGGCCTGTCAAAAACAATTTGTTAAATACTTGTTAAGTGACACAGTTTAAAATGGTATGCAAGAAGAATTTGTATTAAAATATTCCCTCTATGCTTCTCTGACCCCAACTGCTGACTCCCCAAAAGAAGAATGGAGCAAGGAGAGGTGGAACACTAATTTTGGTTTGCAATATTTTTAGTCTTGATGAAAATAAGAGACAAAGAAAAGCTATTAGCAAAATGTAAAAAGAAACTCAAAATAAAAGAAAATAACAAAAAAGAAAATAATTAAGTACATCCGAATCTCAATATTACCTGGTTTCAAAAAAGTAGATTTAAGTCTAAAGCATTCATCTTCTAAAAAAATTTTTGTACAATAAATTCTGTGTATATATACATATGTACTCCTGTATTTATTTTCTTTTGTTGTTAGTTAGAATGAAATTAAAAAAGAAGCAAGGGAAAATGTAAAATTTACAGTAATGTACAAAGTCCTAATAATAATCATTTAATTCTACTGAACAACCACCATTCAAAAACATTGTCGATTCCACAGAGGAAATGCTCTAGTTAAAATTCTGGCTAGAGGACACCTAAAACCCATCAAGTTAACAAGTGTAACATGATATCCCATGGACTAAAGAATACAAACAGTGCAGAATACTGTCATAATGAACAGAATTCACACTAAGGTATGCCAATCTCATTCCTTTAAAAGTTAACTAATATCTTTTGGGTAAAAATAAAATTATTGAGCTTAATTTTCAATTTCATTTTCCTTTTCTAAGCTACATCACTTACTATAACGTTTATATTTACTTCAACTTGGCTTCCAATCAAATTTATAATCTTTATCAGATATAGTATTTTTTTTAAAAATTTCCTCTGTAACATAGGTCCTACAGCCCTTGACACAGCCCTTGACAATCCTCAGGAGACCTCTGAGAAAGACTTAGCTGTAAAAAGGAATTGAAACTGTTAATGATGCCTAAATATTTGTGCTCATTAATCTCCCGGGTAAATCTACATAACTGCAAATACTTTCTGAAGAGCAAAAGCTAGAAGTTTATTTTTAATTCCATGAACTATTTGGCTATAGTTTCAAAAGCATGTTAACCTATCATAATTCTTTATTTAAAATGAAAAATGGGTTTAGGCCTAAAGAATACCTGTGAGTGATTTAAAGAGAATGCATAACACTGATGGAGATCTGCAAAGAAAATGTATGAGAACTCTTCACTGTATGCAGAAAGCTTACGAGTTAGAAAATACCTCAATTGGGGAATAAATTTGGTAGAGCTGATGTCAGAGAAATTTGAAAAAACTATTTTGCTGAAAATTTTGAAATACTTTTCCATCTGACTCATCAGACTGATAAAATACAAGGGAGATGATAATCTTGAATCTTCATAGCAAAAACGTTGCCATCAGTTTACAACTTACTGAGGGTCCATTTGACTATCATTAAGTCATTTACGAATATATGATGATGATCCAAAAGTCTGGGATTGTAACCACATTTTTGTCTACCAATAGTCATTGTCATTTCATTAGCTGCCAAGAAAAGCTTCTGTGCATGAATTCTTCAAGTCTTTATCTCAGTAGTGTTTCCTGAATTGGCAATTAATTAAAATAGAACTACATACCCAATTGCGATGAACTGCATTGGAGCAAAGTTAAGCCACACGTTAGTGAACATTTGCTTATTTCTATCTAATTCAACACACTATTATCTAATCCCCAAATCAGGCTGGACCCTCCCTTTATAGTCAATTATATTTCTGTGTACTTCCTCCGAATGAACACTTACCAAGCCTCTCAGTAGCAGAAGTGATACAGACAGAAGTGAGGCTGCTGTTCTAAAAAGCAAAGCATTTCTTAGTCCCACCAACACTCAATACTCTACACTTAGTCTGAATTGTTTTCTTAAATTAGCCACCCAACCTAGATACTAAAAGGACAATGTCAGTGGCCCAAAGGGCTTAGGTGCTCAGCATTTAAAGGGCAGAGAAAATACTGCTAATACGTATAAAGGGGAATGAGCCCAAACTCACCGACATTATTTTGATAAATCTTGAACATACTAGTTCCTTCCACCAAGCTCCAAGGGCCACAGCAGCCTCCCTTACTTAACTGTTGAGGACATTTTGACAATTATGGAATGAGAAGAAACTAGACAAGGATTATACTACTTCTGTCTTCAAATCATACTACCAGTACCAAGTTAAAGAAAGATCTTTAAAACATTTAGCTGTCCTCAATCACTCCCACTAATCACCATGCATTTTTCCTCTAAAAAGACTTTAGAATGGTGTAATGCTGCTGAGATGATGACTGTTCTAACAACTATTTTAAATCTTATGAAATAACAGTTTCATGTCCAGGACAGTGAATGACACCTGAGGCAGCTGTCTAAGAGACGCTACCATGCAGCCCTGGGCATTATTTGCTGCAAGGTCCAGGAAGGAAAGGAGCACAAAGGTACCCATTCTCTCATTGCACTTCCCATTCTCCTGTTAGCCCAGCTTATGAAGTTCTCCCCACAGAAGCATCAGGAAGCCTTTACCTCCTTTCATCCCAGATCACTGGCTTGGCCTCCCTGGATAGCACCAGGGTCTAGAGAAAACTCTGGACCACTCAATCCCTCCATTTACAACAAGTCCAAACAACTAGCTTAAGTTTTATTTGGTGGCTGCATTCTTGAAGTATGTGGAAGGAATGCTCAGGAGACCCTCATTAAGCAATGCACACTGAAGGGAAAGAACTTCAAAGGGTCTTTTACTATTGAACTTGCTTCATTGTTTTTTCAAACTCCCTTAGAAGCCTGAACTTTCTGTATTTGGTAAATGAACTGGTTTCTTCCTAGTTTAGATGCTAAGGTTGAAATTTTTAAAAACTAAATTGGTTCATTGTTCAATCATGAGCATCAGTAGAAAAGTGAAGCAAGGGGTGCCTGGGTGGCGCAGTCCTTAAGCATCTGCCTTAGGCTCAGGGCGTGATCCCGGTGTTCCAGATCGAGTCCCACATCGGGCTCCTCCGCTGGGAGCCTGCTTCTTCCTCTCCCTCTCCCCTGCTGTGTTCCCTCTCTTGCTGGCTGTCTCTCTATCACATAAATAAATAAAATCTTAAAAAAAAAAAAAAAAAAAAAAAAAAAAAAAAAAAAAAGAATGGAAGTTCACTTAAAAAAAAAAAAAAAAGAAAAAGAAAAGTGAAGCAAAACCAGGCACTAAAAAACAGTAACTGCAATCACGATGCTCCCACAAAGTCAATGGCTCTATATACCTCTTAGTAATGCTTTTCTTAAAATCTAAAGCATTCGGGAAAGAGAACAGTTTTTTTTTCTTTTCTTTTCTTTTTTTTTTAAGTAGGCTCCACACCCAATGTGGGGCTTGAACTCACAACCCTGAGATCAAGAGTCACATGCTTGTACCCACTGAGCCAGCAAAACGCCCCCGGGACAGTGAACAATCTTAACTTACAAGAGACCATGAATTTTCTGACTATGAGAGAGAGAAGTACGCAGTATGATTTAACTAGTGGCAAATGTTTCCTATCTCCTTCCAGGCTTCCAAATGCCAGTCTTAACTCACTCATCCCCTTATCCCTCAATTGCTTTTGTCCGACCAGTCCCACCTACTTGCCCATTCCAACCCCAATTCCTCCATCTTTCGACCTCATATATCAGTGTCCTGCTCCCCAAACTAAATTCATTTCTCAGTCAAAGATTTGCAAGGTTCAAGATATGACCATTTTGGAAATCTCTGCCTATCAGCTTCCCCCTTTACCTTAAATCTCTACATTTCTCTCATCTTCATCACTAATTCTCTTAAGTCCCAATTTTCCCTAAAGATCCTTGGGGTTTTGTTTTTTGTTTGTTTTTCCTAAATATCTTTGGATTCAAAGTCCTACAGGTACTCCCAGGACAATCACAAATGGATTAGAACGAATCAGGTTACAAGGAATCCTGACCATCCTTCCATAGACTAAGGAACAAAAACTATTTTGTTTCTGTCATATTTACTGCACACAAACTCCAGGGCAATGAGCAGCTTTCTTTATAAAGGCCACTAGATACACAAGTTGCTGAACCACCACAAAGGCTCCAAAATTTCCCTTCATTCCCAATCCTGGTTTCTTGTGATACTCACAAAAGGTACATATCTAGGGATTCAAATTAAAAAAAAAAAAAAAGACTTTCTGTGATTGCTCCAATAATATTATGGAGAGATCTACCAGTATTATTAGCTCTAGTTCCAACCTCCTACAGTTTCTACAGTTTTCAAGACATGAGGTAACTAACTGACAGAACACGGTGACACTGTCCTAACCTCAACTACCAGGAGCCATGGGTCTGATCCAGCTCCGTCACAACTTCAGGAGTAACCTTGGCTAAATTCCTTCATATCTCAATTTCCTACTACTTTCACAGAGAGGGTTCAGAACGCTGCTGTTTCCCAATAGGAGTATTACACTGAATCATTACAAATGTGAACTTAACTGGTGACAGATGTTACATCAACAGGTTATGAAGACAATTCTGTGCATTTATTTCATAATTAGAAAACTATCTTAAAGGCTTATTGCTTTTTTGTTTCTTCTATATTTCTTAGTTTTATATTAGCCTGAAAACAAAACTAGATTTTTTCCATTTCATTTCTCTTATTGAGGTCAGCATTATCTGCTGACAGGTTTGTGGGTTTCCTGCAAGTGTGTCCAGCAGAAAATCTACTTGTAAGTAGAGTGTTTGAATGCATTACTGAAGAGGAAATCACCCCTGGCTAATTTTCTGTATGATAATTTCCTTATAACTAATCTTTCTGGTTATGTATCTTTCAGCTCTCAAGGATCATCTATAGATAAGTGATAATCACCGATTTTAGGGACGCCTGGGTGGCTCAGTCAGTTAAGCGTCTGTCTTCGGCTCAGGTCATGATCCCGGGGTCCTAGGATCAAGTCCCGCATTGGGCTCCCTGCTCAGCGGGGAGTCTGCTTCTCCCTCTGCCTGCTGCTCCCCTTGCTTATGCTCTCTCTCTCTCTCTCTGTCAAATAAATAAATAAAATCTTTTAAAAAAATCACTGATTTTAATCATTCCTAAAATATGCTGTTTGTCTCAAGACAGACTTTTTTGGAAATTGTTATGCAAAGCAAAGGACTTTCCCCCACTGCTTTCTTTAAAAACTGGATAGTTTCTAATTACAGCATTAACCTTAAAATATTAAATGATGTTAACATTTGATCTCTATACAGTTCTATTTCACTTCACTGAAATAGAAAACTCGAGATAGAAGAATAAAAACATATTTTTACTTATATTCTGTCACCAGAGCAACAATGATCTTCCATTTTTAAGGATTTTCTTTCAATGTGGTCATTTATCATAGAACAAAAGAAATATATATATAAACAAAATGTGGTAAGCTCATATTTTTGACAGATGATGCTAATTTTTTAAAAAAAGAAATGTATAACTATAGGACAACTGTTATTAGCAAGATCAAAAGATGAAATCACAATTTGATACTGCCTTACGACCCATGAATATTGAATTTGTTGTCCAGACTTCCCATTTTGGAAGCTGGGTAATATTTCCAACCGGATGCCAGTCTGAAAACAAAAACAAAGATAGTTTGTAAGACAGGTAAATCCCCTTTGTTTGATTATATACCAGGGACGTAATGCCAAAGTGATTCCTGGGAACTTTGTTCATAAGAAAAAAATGATGAATGTATGTATATATCAGGGAAAAAAGTCCTTCTCCATCAGTATGCTTCCAAATCCTCAATTTGCCTACCTAATAAAGTTCTCAAAAGCTCTCTTCTGGTAAATACTTCTGGTATCCTCAAAAAGAAGTCGCACATTTCTAGCCCTGAGCTCTGAACTCCTTGATCAGATTCTAAGACTGAACCTTGGCATTTACAGTCCTTAACGTGCATTTAAATATTCTCAAATACCCTAATCCTCCATGTAAAGGAGAAGAAATAAAGAGAAATAAAGCTGCACCGTCATCAAATAACTACTTGCCCTAATCTAGTACATCTATCAAAAGATCTAGGGAGTTGCCATCATTTTTTTTTTTTTTTGTAATATATAAATCACTACTTCCTAAGAGTTTCACCTCTAACTGCCTAACAGGACATAATAGTTACTGCCAAACCAATCTTGAGTACTAGTCCAGCACACCTTTCTCCCCATAAAAAAAATCACCAAGAAACCAAAGCCAGACTGGATATCCAGTCTGCAGTGTAATAGTCAACAGTCCCCTCCCAAGGGCAAGATCAAAAATCTCTCCTGAGCCAAATGGGAAATCCTGGCACTAAGGTCCCTTCTTATAAAACCTTTCTGGAGATAAGCATATTAAATAGGTTGAAGCAGTGTGTTATCTGGATAGGTTAACATAAGATATTCATCAAATGAACCCATTATCAGCAGGTACAGAGCAGGGCCCAAGACCAATGAGCCATAGGAGCAGCAAGTTTTGATGGAAAACAGGGAAAGCACAGAAAGCCCTACCGGAATAGATGAGTTCTGAGAGTCAAAAATGACAAAACAGAAATTAAATTTCCTCCTTTACAAATTTCTAGGTCAGAGGGTGAAACCACTGACAACATTTTAATTGAAAGGCAAGTGGTTCTGAATTGCTGAGACTGGTTTTGCTAAGCTCTCACATCTCTCTCTATAAGCAGGGATGTATGAGAAAGTGTAAGTGGTGAAGATTTTATTAGAAGAGGGAGAATGTGCAACAAAAGCCAATATCAAGCCTAATAAATGCTGTAATTATAAATTCTAGGGATAATGAAATACTCTGCACCAAAACACCCAGACCTAGAGAAGAACTAGCTGTAAGTATCCTTTGTACTCATTAGGATTAAGTACAAAGATAAACATACTTAAACAAGTCCCATTTAAAGACACTAGAAAAATTCTACAGCTATCCTTCAAAAGTTCTGAAATAAATAAACAGTACACCTTAAACCTGAAAAGCACCTCAAATTGCTAGGAGCTAATTTTTGGTTGACTTTAGATGTTGTAGTTTCTATTTCCTTGTTAAAAGACACTTAGATAAGCCTTCAACAAGTGATTTACACATTAACCAAAATGATGCACGGTCAAACTGTTTCCAGCAGTTTCTGGAAGACAGATAGGAAAAGAATTAAAAATCCAATCTCCTACACAGAAGTTGAAGCATTCCGCCTTCTTTGTTCACCTCTCTGGGACTTTTCCATTGCCCCCTCAAATGTGACAATCCGCAAATATTAACATCTAGAGGAACATATTTTAAGAGGGGAGAAAAGACGCCAGTTGGAGGTTTTGAGAATGTACTTTAATTCTGTAGGCACAGGTCCACCAAATCAGCTAGCACTAGTCTTGATCAAATCGGTGACTCAGCCTTGCGGGGAATTTTTTTAAGTGAAAGTTCACATTTAAAATCCTACAAACATGGAAGCTCTAAGTATTCTACCTAGGACAAAGAAAAAGCCTTGGAATATTCATTTGAAAGTATTTAGTGATTTGTATTAAACACATTTTACACTAGTAAATACTAGATGGTTTCTAAGTTTACTTTCAGCCCTAGTATTCCTTAATTCTCTTAGTAACTTTACCAGACTATTCTTAGAGGCTTCGAAATTACAAATAGAACCTGAATGAGAAAGAAAATTCAGAATTAAAGTTGCCATCATTAAGCCTAATTAGACAGTACAGACAGGAAGATGGCAGTAGAATAAAGCATTCTGAATTAGGGACAGGGAGAATATAACGAGTAATTTGCAGTCCTATGAATGAAAAAGCATACAACAAAGTCTGGCTAGGGTTTGGGATAAGTGGGCAATGTCTCTACCTTGACTGGCAACTGACCCACCTAAACCGGTGTAGACGTTCGCTTCTATTAATGCGACAAACTGTCTACCTGAAGTAACCAACCATCTGCAAGGAAACACATGTCAACTATAGAGTGAATCGTCTAATTTCAGTGTGAATTCTCCCCTACTGGCATTCTTTCTACTTTCTGTCCCAGAAGGGAATCCATATACTCAACACCACAGAATGGTAAGACATCTCACCCCTATACTGTGACTCTGGCACTTCGGGTCCAAACAAAAGCCATCGGTTTTAACTAGGGTGGGATTTATTCTGTCCATTCAGTAAAGAGCTGTGGCTGATTGCAGGGCATCCTGCTGGCTCCTGCTTTGACTCTCGCCTCCTGTCACATTGTGATATCACCATGACGGACCCCTGATATTTAATGAGTCTTCGACTGAAAAACTGGTATTATCGGGAGCCCGTGAAAGGAAGCTTGAACACCCTGCAGGAGGGTGACAATGCGGGTAGGCACCTCCTCGGCAGAGCAGGATCAAGCAAGCCTTTCCGCAAGTTTCCCTTCCTTCCACTAAATTAACCTGCCAAGCCCCCCACCCCCACCCCGCTCTATTAGGAAAAGTCACGCAGACAACTCGCGGAAGGACGGGGGGGACAGCTCCCTGCGCACCACAGAAGTTTGGTTTGGCAGTGGCCGAGGCTTAACCCTTCCTGCCAAAAGAGCCGCGGCGGACACCACCTTCTCCAGGGGCGAACCCAGAAGGCCAACTTTCCCCTCCTCTGCGCAGAACAGCCCAAACTTTGCTGTTTGCCCACCTGGCCATGAACCGCAGCTTCGGGTCTGGAGGCACCTGACGCCCCCAGGCCCTCGGCAGACGGTGGCACTGACCTTCACGCCAGCCCCCGGTCCCGCGCCGGCCTGTGCCCGCCCCCCCCCCGCCTCCAGCCTCCAGCTACCTCCCCCAGTCCGCTTCCACCACCCCCAAAACCTCGTGGGAAACCCACGGAGAGGGCGACTGCAGCCCGACACCACGCGTCCCGACGGCCAGCGTCCCTCTGCACCCCAGAGAGTCCCAACCCCGACGCCTGTGGCTGCCTACTCACCGTTAGTAAAAGGATCCATTTTCCCCTCGCCGCTGCTCCTTGCAGCCGAAGCGCCCAAGCTTCCTACTTCAAGAACTGAAGCGGCCCTGTCGACTGAGCATGCCCAGCGCGGCCGCCAAGGGCTGTCGGGGAGGTGCCGCGAGGGGCGGCGCCGCTCCGCCTCTCTTAAGTTCCGCTGCTCCGGGTTTTTGCAACAGCTGCAGAAAGAGCGAGGGAGGCCAGAGGGGAAAACCACCACAGAGTCCGAGACCCACTCCTGGGAGAGGAAGGGGAGGAGCGGGGTAGAGGTGGGGGCGGCCTCATGGGCGGGGCCTGAAAAGCCACGCCCCTCTAGGGGACAGCTGCTGTTCAAGCTCTTCAATACCGGGGGACAGTATTCAGTCATTCAGCGAATATGACAGCTTACTGCGTCCTGGCCCGGCCGGGTCCTAGGCGCCGGGAACCCGATACCGCGCCCCAAAATATCGACCATTGCCCCGTGTAGTGGACATTCCAGAGACAGACAATAAACAAACACAGAAGGCACACAAGACTGAAAGAAATGTCCCGCTGAGCATTAAATCAGGGCGAGGTGATGGAGAGTGAGTGGAGAGCTAATTCGGACGCCTTGGTGAAGAGAGGCCTCGCTTAGAGGTCCCACTGAGGCCGCGATCTGGAGGCAGAGCTGGCGCCTGCAGACGAAGGTCGCTCCCCAGAATTCGAAGCTTCGGTTTCCTTGCAGAGCCTGGCTCCGGATTGCTCACTTTGCCAAGGCCGGAGGGAGCAGGTGCTGTGGGTCATTCCGGAAGGGCTGCCTGCCCACACCAGAGTGGTCTCTAGCGGTCGGAGGCCGGGAGACTGATGGGAGGGCGGGGACTCCCGCAGGGCCCCGCAAGCCCAGGTTCCAGTCCCACCGCGGGCTGTTCAGGGAGCGGCCTCTCCACTCAAGCGGTTCACAAAACCTGGAGCTGGATTCGCCGGGGGTGCGGGCGCCGCAGTATACAAGCCGAAGGCCTGCTGGAGCCGAGCTTTAAATCAACACCTGCGGCTCCAGTGGGTGCAGCCGCAGGGGCCTGCTGCCACGCCAGGCAAAGCTACCGGGTTGAAGCGGAAACTCTTAAGTTGCTCCTGCCTCCTCTCCTCGAGCCATTGCCTACAACCGCGAGCCAGCATTGTGTTCAGTGTCAAATCCAGGCATTACCTGGCGAAACTTCGGGATGCAAAACCAGGGCCCCAGGGACCCCCGGGTTCGTAGGGGCCCGCTTCCTTATCTCTAGTTCGAAGTGGGCGCCGCCGCCACGCTCGCAGTGAAAGCCTCAGCCCTCCCAGCGAGCCGCCACAGCCTGCTCCCCCTCCTCCCCTCCCGCAGCCCTGGCCCCTGCAGCGACTTGGCTCTGGTTGTGCCTCACTGCGCCTGCCAACTGTCACACACTCCTCCGAGGCTGTCAAAAGCAGGACTTCGGGTGCAAACAAGCCGGCGGCGACCGCAAACAGCCTGGGCAAACAGGGACGACTGGGGTGTCGTTTGACCCGTACGGAATTAGAAATTATGTTTTAAAGAAGTGAAATCGAAGTGCAATACTGTATTTTAAAATGTCAACTGTACTAAATCGCCCACTTTCCATTCCATCTTTAAAACCTCCAGTGGATACCAATCGCAGTTAAAATAAAAGTGAAACTCCTGGTCTAACTCTGGATCCTCCTCTACACGTGCTATTGATGCTTTGGCCACAGAGGCCTTCTTGCGGTTCCTGGAAGTCCGCGAGTTCCATCCAGCATTGTTAACCATTCCTCTTGTATGCTCCTTGCGCAAGAATAATTCCTTCTGCCTGGTACTTTGCCTGCTGGTATCTTCTTGTCCTTAAGTCTCCGCTCATATGTCACCTCTGCAGAGAGCCTTTCCCTGACCACACAACGGAAAATAGCCACAAACAGTCTCCTCTCTAAAGACTGGGCCGTGCTTTTCTTCACAGGACTCATCACTCTCTGAAACAATGCTTCTATTTGTTGTTTCATTAGTATCAATCTTCCTCTCAAGAATGCGAGCTCCATGAAAGCAGAGTTATTACCTTTTTAAGGGCTGTATCCTAACCCAAGGTAAGTAGGCAATAAATCATTTATGAATGCATATGTGAACAGATGCAATGGTAGCTAGAGTTCTAGGTCATTTGCAATGTCGAAAATTCTGCCAGAAACAGTAGTGTGTTTGTGATCATTCCAGAGATGTCTGTATCCTACGATACCTCAAAGCCGCTCTCTCCCCTCTGTGGTAAGCATGGGCAGAGCCCCTAGCACTCCCCCCCCAACCCCCAGGCACTTCAGAATCACAAACAGGAAGGGAACCACAGGGTGGGTGCCATCAGCGTTCAGAGGTTATATAGTATATGCAGGGCCGGGTTTTGTGGGAAGGACTCCACAGCTTATATTGCTCAGATAAGAGACTCATCCCTATACTTTAGGTCAGGTCATGTTCGTTTGAAGTTATTTTTGCAGCCAAAGCACTTAGTTTCAGAGATATTTAAAACCCCACAGAGTGTTAAATCTCCTCACCTCACCTTACCTGTAAGCTAGAGTCTATCATGCTTTTAAGTGTGAAACACGTTATCTTGTGTTTTGTCTTAAATACTTCAGTTCTGCAGAGTTGTGGTAAAAATGCTTCACCACTGCAGTAGCAAATATAGGTGGGTCATGTCTTTCTGAGATTTGAGAAAGAGATGAATAACTTCTTTATCCTCTTTGCCAACCTCTTTCCTCCCATCCCTCCCATCCCTACACACACACACACACACACACACACACACACACACACACTAAGGACATTTAAGGACTTGTGGTTTTGTAATGGAGGTAAAAAGAGGAAGCAACCAAAATGTTTCAGAATCCTACCTACCCTCAAAAGAATAATAAGTGTTGCTTTGCTTTATTCTGGGATTTCTTTGTGGTATTTTGTTTTTATTTATTTGGATACCATTTTACATTTGACTTCATGAAGACTTTTTGAGGGAACACAATTTCATAAATTTGCTACTGATCACGTTTCAGTCATTAACCCCTTCTTATCCTCCTACACAGAGCTTCTTCTTTAGTGTAAGGATATCATACTTTAAATTTTTATGAAGTTACTATTCATTATCAGAGGAGATAGTGTGACATTGTCTGCTATACCCACCTACTATTTTCAAAATCCTTGCCCTCTACCATTTAACATTTGAAAACCAAATATTTGGAGGACCAAATGTAAAATAAACAGCATGAAAGGAAAAAATATAAGCTCCCTGAGTAACAAACAGCATTTATTTATAAAGAAGCAGCAAATTTGCTGAACAGTGAATATAGAAACTTTTCTTTTCATCAAAATAAAGCACTTGGTCGGTCATGGATCAACTAATTCAAGTTTCAATTTAATAGATAAGATGAATTCTGGAGAGGTTAGGCTCACTCACAGCCCATGGCAGACACAGACTGGAACTCAGGTGGTCTGTGTTCTAAACCAGTGCTCTTGAGTTTGTTATTGCTTCCCTATTCCCGCAGGGAATTTAGGGCCAATGACAATAATACACAAAAGGGATATGCAGTAAAGAGAAATATAGCTAACTTCAGGCTATTAGAAGACTGTTCCATTAATTATTTAATTGATGTTCCAATTTACTGATATTCCATGTGAACTTTGTTTAGTGTTATTAAATATCTTTTCTAATTATTTTGTAATAAGCTAAACAATGTATTAGTTCAGTGTACACATCGGAAAATGATATTTATTCAGGACTTTTGGATAAATGGAGCATGCTGCTTGCTTCCCGGACAAAGATGCCTACCATGAGGTTTCCAGCTACTCCAGACTTTACCCAGTCACGCTAAGGAGCAGAGAAGGCAATATCTCATTACACCTGTAACCTATTTGCAGCACACATTCTCTGCATCAATTAGTGATGTTTGAAGTGATCACAAATTAAGAAATGTTTAGAGCACTAAGGTAAACAATATAATTATCCAACAGAGTTCTTGTAGAGCTGAGACATTAGCAAAAAGATTCAGCTAAATAAACTTAAAGGTATTAGAAAGGAACAGTTATATAGTGGTTCAGATGCTTTGGCCTACAAAAACCAAAATGCTGAATCAAATTAGCATAAACATTAAGGAAATCTATCATCTCACATAAGCGCAGAGATAAGGCAGTCTCTAGTCACAGCTCCCAACCTTACCAAGAACCCCACTTCTCACTCTGTTCACTCTGTAAGCAATTTTCCGAAAGACTGAGTGTCCTGTGGACAGAGAGGGGGCTGCATCAGAGAAGGGAGGAGGAATCTTTTCTTTGGTGTCTCCTTCTCAAGAGCAAGGGAACTTTTCTCAAAAATCCCCCATTAGAATTCTTCTTAGGTTTCAATTGCCAAAACAAAATTTTGTACATTTCTAAACCAATCACTGGAAATAAAAACAGGGTTACTATGAGTGGTTTCTTAAACAAAGCAGAGTTTAGGAATGCTGAGTTTGGGATCACTTCCCTGTTTCATAGGGGGAGATAGGGGGAACTTGAGTAAAATCATTTTTATTATTCAGAAGGGAAAAGGGAGGGTTAAGCAACCAAAATGTCAAGTAGGCAACCTAAAGGTCCACTGAAGGTTATAAACACTGATATATTTTAATAATATTTTGATAATAATTTCTTTAAACCTTAAGGTATTTGTCAAAGGAAAAGTAAAGATAGAGCCCAATTCAATGTAATTTTTCATGTAATCATTGCAATTAGGATTCCGAACCAAGAAATGGTATATTATTAAACTTCAAATCCTGATCTGGAAGTAACTACTAAAATGGAAAAATAAATTAGGCATTTATATTAGTCTGCAAAGGCTTCTGTAAGAAATTGTCACAATCTAGGTAGCTTAAATAACAGAAGTTTATTGCCTCATAGTTAAGGAGTCTAGAAGCCCAAGATCAAGGAGTCAGCAGGGCCATGTTCTTTCTGAAGGCACCAGGGGAAAGTATGTTCCAGGCCTCTATCCTTGCTTCCTTGGCTGATGGCAGTATAACACCAGCCTTCAGATGCAGTTCTCCCTGTGTGCACACCCGTGTCCATATTTCCCCTTTTAATAAGGGAACAAGTTATGTTGGATCAGGGGCCCACCCTTCTCCAGTATAACCTCATCTTAACTAGTTACATCTGCAACAACCTTATTTCCAGTGAAGTCATGTTCTGAGGTAATGAGGGTTATGACTTCAACATGTGAATTTTGGTTGGGGGATGCAGTATCCAATGCATTATAACAGCATCTTTCTAACAGAAATAAAGTTGAAGATAAGTATCAAGAAAGATATGACTTCAAAGGATAGCATTAAGCACTAAAAAGACCACCCACAGAATGGGAGACAATATCTGCAAGTCATGTACCTGATAAGGGACTTATATCTAGAATATATAAAGAACTCTTACAAATCAATAATAAAAGACAAATCAATTAAAAATGAGCAAAAGATCTGAATAGACATTTCTCCAAAGAAGACATGCACATGACCAATAAACACATGTAAAGATGGTCCGTATCATTAGCCATAAAGCAAATGCAAATCAAAACCACAATGAGAAGCCACTTCACAGTATGGCTAGGCTCAGGCTTAGATTGGCTAGAATCAAAAAGGCAGACATAATAAATGTTGGCAAAGATCTAGAGAAATTGGAAACTTCATATACTTCAGTGGGAATATAAAATGGTACAGTTGTGTGGAAAATAGTCTGGCAGTTCCTCAAAAAGCTAACCATAGAGTTAACAAATGATCCAGCAATTCCACTCCTAGCTATATAGCCAAAATAATTGAAAATCGATGTCTATACAAAAACTTCTGCGTGAATGTTCATAGCAGCATTATTCATAATAGCCAAAAAGTATAAACGACACAAATATTCATCAAAGAAGTCAGTTACAGAAGACCTATATTGTATTATTCCATTTGTATGAAAAGTTCAGACTGGCAAAGTGATAGAGAAAGTAGATTAGTGGTTGCCTAAGATGGTAAAGAGGGAGGAATGGGAAGTGACTGCTCGTAGGGGGGCTTCCTGTTGGGGTGATAAAAATGTTCTAAAATCAACCATGTCGATAGGTGCACTCTGTAAATGTCCTAAAAAACCATTGCCTCTGTGACTGAGGCAAGTTGCTTAACCCCTGGACTTCATTTTCTCCTTTGTAAACTGAGGAGACAAGTACCACCCTCTTCGGGTTATTGTAGGAATGAGATGAATTAACACACCAGATGTGCTTTGAACAGAGACTGGCACAAAATAAGTACTAAGGATGTATTTGCTGTTACTATTAGATGTGAACTGTGAAATTTTTAAACCATGTTTATTACATGCAAAAAAAGTTTAGACTTGCAAAACATAATGTAAGAGCAAACAAATTTATATGCTACTGATATATTCCAACCCGATAATTTAAAATAATGATGTCCTGAGAAAGCGGAGTTCTTGATATTGATATCTAAGCCCTGCATCATTTGGGGCCTAGCCAGGCTAGGAAGCGTCAGCGATGGTGGGCCCTGCTTCCAGCTATGAAAAACAATCATAGGTCCTCTTCTATAAAAGTCAGAAGATATAAATGATATTTTCAGAAATTATCTCTGGCTGGAATTTTTAATTGACCTGCTCTTTTGAGGGAGATGTTTACACTCCTGAAGATTCTAATTCAGTTTTCCTTCTCCTTTGTTTCTAGCAGCCTTGCTAACACAGAGCCTAAGATTCCTTCCCATTAAATGTGTCCTTCAGGTTTTTGTTTGTTTTTGAGCATGAGAAGGTACTGTAATATTTATGCAGAAAATTACACTTGACTGTGATTCTTGGCCGACTCTGGGATGACTCAGATGCTTTTTTCCTCCCTCTGGCTGAGAGCTGCCAGCACAGGCTGTCAGTCAGTCAGCAACATTTGTGGAGTGCCCATGGTGCGCAGAACACCAAAGAGAACTAAAAACAAAACAGGAGCTACGGTTCTGCTTTTAAGGTGCTTGCATTACCTTGGGGCAGTCTGAACAAGCACCCAGGATCCATGCACAACACACAGAAGCATGCATACGTACAGCAGGATCAGCTTGGAGCAAAATCGACAAGTAGGGGGCTCTGAGTTCTGCTAGGTCCCGTTTTCCATTTTCCTTCCTCAAGTCTAAATGCTGCTTCACACAGTCAACAAATATTTATCAAATGCCACCTGTATATAACACCCTTGAGTAAGTGACAGATACTGCCTTCCGGAGCTTCCTACCAAACCAGTATTTTCTGGAGTGTTGCCCTTGTTCCAGAACCCACCCACCCCAATCCTCTCTCCCAGCTTCAGTTTTCTCTCTCCCCTTAGGGCTCTTTCCTCAGCTAGCTATAAAGAACTAAGTATTCATTTAAACAAAATTAAAAAGTCTCACTAAAGCATGACTAATGAGTTACAATTGAATCCTTTAACTTTTATTAGCCCGAAGGAATGAATCTGTAATGGTGAAATTATAGAAGAAAATGCAACTGGATAAGAGAAGATGTTTTTTGAAAAAAAAAAAAAAAGTATGAGATTTCCTTTTTTTAGGTAGTATTTTTTAGATCTGAATTTGCAAGACCAGCACTGCGGGCGTTATTTCTATCTGGGTCCTCAGTGAGTTGGAGGAGACAATAGTGTGTATATTCCCCTTGGCCTTAAAGTCCAAACAGCTAGGCTGCCCAGTAAACAGTTACCTGAAACTAGGAGAATAATATGCTTTTTCTACCAGGTAATGGTTTTTCTAGAATATAGAACATTATTTTTAAAACAGTGCTTTGAAAAAGAATAAAATAAAGTAAAAATAAAGTAAAATAAAATAAAATAAAATAAAATAAAATGAAACAGTGCTTGGATCAGTAGTGTCATAACTGCTGCTTATAGATAAGGCACAAATTAGAATAAGAATAAACACATGCAAATCTGTAAATGCTATATAGCCTCTCTCATTAAGTAACAACTTATTCATTGTTGCTTAAGTGACCCTAATTTAGTCCTTGAGGTGAGTTGAATTAACTCGCCCCGCCTGACTCCTGAGCGCTCTGTCTGGTTCACAGGAGTTGTGCATAGTTGTTTCAGACCAGATCTTGTCTTTGATCTTTATCAGCTTCCGTCTCTTGACCTGGTTTCCCCTTACCCAGCTTCCTTCTAAATTTCCTTCTAAAACTCCTACTGCTAGTCTTTGGGCCTGTATCTGGAGGCATGAACGGAAAGAAAATAAAAGTATATGCTAATCGCCTTGGGCCCTGAAGACAATTGTTTCTCTTTCTGAAAAAGGTCTCCAACCCCCCTCCTTGCCTCTTGCCATATTTCAGTGTTTAGAGTGTTCAACCTAACCTTTTCCCAACTCGAACTCAAAATAATTAGAAATGAGTTAGAATTTCCAAGCTCAGTTAACTAGAGAACAGTTTGTAATGAGGAATGTGGTTTTAAAACCAAGAAATAATGTCCTTTGTATCCCTTCAGTCTTTTCACAGACAATTTACTCTGCCTTCCTTAAAATGGGTTTCGTAATTATAACTGAAGTATTGTCTAGATGACTGCAGGGACATGTCAGGTGGATCAACGTGTGAATTCCTTACAGAAACATGAACCTGAAATGATGTATCGAAAGAAAGAAATATGGCATAATTCAACAGAGGGGGGCATGAACTTTGAAGTGTGGGAAATCGTATGTGTAAAGACCTAAACGTGAGAATTAATCATGTATCGAGAATAGAAAATTGGTTTGCTGACTTTATTTGGGATCATGGTAGAAGATGAAAACTTTTGGAGAAAAGAGGAAAAAATTAGCAAAAGATCTTGAAGTTATGGTTGTGAAGTAAAAATTTACAGAAGCGATTGAGACATAGAAATTCTTTTCACTCGGTCAGTGAAGTCTACATTTCTCAAACTTTCTAACCATTTCTCCCTATGAATATTGGAAAATTTTCCTGATTTAAATCCTGAACAAATGATCTGTTTATACTGTTAACTTCCTGATACAATGTTAGGTATCCCACAACTTTATTTATGAGAAATCGATACTACGCAGTCAATACTGCAAACCAATTTCCATCCTAAGGAGCCTCTTATGTAAAAGTGTTAGGCATTTGCACATTGTTGAAAATAAATTATTATAGCTTCTGGGAAAATGCTAGACTAGGCACCTTGACTGACCTTCTTGCTAAGAATAATTTAAAATGTAGAATTAAAAAATTTTTAATTGTTTGAATATATTGGTGACCTGGAAAGCTAGTAAGAAATAGTTATGGATCAAGTTGAAGGAAGGAACTCCGAGGGGTAAGCAAAGGCTGAAGTCAGTGTTCACCTTGAGGGCTTTTTTTTGGAGGGGGGGAGCGGCTTTGAGAGTAGAGAGGACAGATGGGAGAGCCTGAGCTTGCCCAAGCTGGGAAACATAATAGCAAACAAAATTCAGGTACAGCCTGCTTACAAAAGACTCATCTGAAACTAAATACAGAAAAATTCAAAGTAAAAGGATACAGAAAAATTCATCAAGGAAATATCAATCAAAAGAAACTAGTGATATCCCTATGTAAATATCTGGGGAAGCTGTACTTTACCAGGGAAAGTGTTACTAGATATGAAAGATTAACATTTGGTACTGACAAGTACAGGATACAGGTGTAAAAAGAAAGTGAAGTAGGGGTGCCTAAGCGGCTCAGTAGGTTAGGAAATCGACTCTTGATTTTGGCTTAGGTCATGATCTCAGGGTCATGGGATCAAGCCCCAAGCCAGGCCCTGTGTTCCGGGGGAGGCAGGGGAAAGACTACTTGAGATTCTCTCTCCTTTTGCCCCTCCCCCTGCTCGCTCTTGCATGCACGCCCATGCTCTCTCTCTCAAATAAATAAATATATCTTTAAAAAAAGAAAAAGAAAATAAATTAACACCCCCTTTTGGAAAGATAATCTGGCACTACCTATTAAAATATTAGATTACATAGAATACACATGTGCTTCAACCCAGCTAACCTACTTCTTTCATAATATTTTTCACCCTTTCTTCCTTATGATTTGGAAACATGACTTTGATGAATGAGATTAAGATTTCAGGGAGCAGACAATATAACAGATCAATGATTTAAAGCCTGTAAACGTAAAGGTTGTAAACCCTTACATGCGGAAATGAAAAATAGTGACACATGGTTAAATGGAAGAAAGAAGATCAATAACGAATATAAGTAAAGGGATATTGTAGAGTAAAAACGTGGCCATTTTAAACAACCTTGTGTTTGGTAGACATCAATGTTCAACTGGAAAACTAGCCTCTGGGACTATTTGGAGGTCCCCCTTACAGTTAGGATGAAATAAGCCCCCCCCCAAACAAAACAAAACAAAACACCCCAGGAACTTCCCTCCAAAAATCAGGATTTCTGATCATTTGATTCTGTGGAACCTCAAGTAGACCCAATGACACAGCAAGGAGTGAAATGCAAAAGGATTTACATGAAGTAGGATAAGAAATTCCCACCATGGTGGTAAAATTGGACTCTTGAGGGCTGAAGTCCCCATTCTGTCCCCCACACAAAGCCTAAAAGGGAGCAAGACATTGGTTCTAGGCTCCTTTGATCTGGAAGATTTCTCATTCTGAGTGGGCTTCAGAGACCACAAAATTCTCCCAAGGCTCTCTGGAAATTCAGCAGACATGGAGCTGTGTCTGTTCCCTCCATCATCCATTCATGATCTTGTATATAAATATTTCACAACTTGCTTGTTCATTTGGGGTAAAAGGAAGTAAAACTAACATTAGCCGAGTCTTAGTTGGTGCTGGGGGTTTGGCGTCTACCATAAAGGTTTTGAAATACCACGCCAAGTACAATAGGTTTCTTTTTTAAAAGACTTCTTATTTGTTAAACCATTATTGGCAGAGTAATTATCATGTTCATTTTTAACAAATGATAAAACTGCTACTTCTACTACTTCTACTTCTGTACTCCATTCTAAAAAATCTGAGAAGTTACAAATGTGTATACATAAAGAACTAAAAGGAAGAGAATCAAAAACTTGGAAATTTATGGTAGATAACTTACTATACAAAAGAAAGATCTTTACTTATTTATGGAAATAAATATGACAGCACAGATCTACCAAACCTCATACACATTCTTCTGCTTAATCTACACATTACCTTGGTGGAAAAAATAACATTCTTTACTCGTTCAGTTTCTTTATTTGAAAGTACATACAATTCCAGAGGGTTATCACATGTTACACAGACCTTGGTAGGACCACGAGCAGGTCAAATGTAGGGTCAAAGATGCTTCAAAGATTCCAAGACATGATTTGAAAACAAACTTAAAAAAATGTGTATTGGGTCATGGCCATGGTCCATCCAAAGTACCCTGTCTCTGACTGTGGCACCAAAGAAAGATCTGTAAACCCTCAAGGTATCACTCCAAAATGGATTGGTTAACACCCTTCCCACCTTACCCCTGCCCCAATATCCCAGCTTCCCTTAATAGCACAGATAAGTTCATCATCTGTGTATTGATTAGATTTTTCTAGAGCATGTTTATATCTTCATACTGATTCATATGTGGGCACATGAATTTATGAAATTTACAACCTGTATTTAGAGTGGTGGTTTCTTTACTCATTCCAAATACCTTATTAATAAAACACGTAAGAGAAGCATCTAGCAAAGTGTTTCGGAGATCAGGAGTTTCTCTTAAAACTATGAAGAAATGCTAAAACTGGGTTAGAAAATATGATGATTCATTTAAATATTTACATTAAACCATGAGTTAACTGGAAATATATGCAATACAACCTAATTTTGCCATTTTCAAAGCATATATTAAAAATGGGGTAGTGTATGGTTTGAAGTGGTGAGGTATCATCGCTCTCTCCTCTCCCTCTGTGGCTACAAATTTTACCGCCTGTGGAGATGACCTCAGAAGGCTATCCTTGAGGCTCTTTATGAATATGGGGCTCAAGCCAGGCAGCCCTCCTGGCTTTGTGGGTAAACCCTGACACCTAGTTTCTAATAATCTGAGATTTGGTGACAAATTCTCCATTTTCCTGATTCTTATATTTCATAATTGGATTCAGATTTTCCATGAATGGTAAAAATTAAATGAACTATTCAGGCTGAGATGAAAGAAGAGAGGGAGGAGATGAAAGGATGCAAATGAAAGATTTTTTTAAAAAGAATGGGCTATGTTTCCTTGAAGGTAAAACTGGCTGGGCAAACTGCAGGATACTAAGCAAGGTTAGAAAAAGCATCAAAACAGCAAAAAGGTCGCATGCGGTAAGGCAATGTAGGCGGGGTGCGGTATGGCTATCTGTTACAGCTATGTCTATCTATCCACATTCACATCTCCACGTATCTGCATTATTCAGCAAGGTTACATTTAAATAGGCTACTGAACTGGACTTCCCCCGCCTCAACATCATGCATAGGTCAGCTAGAGACAACATCTGAGAGCTGCCAGCTGCACTGGCTGGTTTCTCGAGGCTTCTTAGTGGTTTAGATCAAATATCCGGAACTTTGACTTGAGCTTTGCTGACTTCATGCCCACATCTGATGTGCTCCTTCTACCAACCATTTAAGAACTAACCAGTAGCCAAGTCCTCAGAGTGGGAAGATTCTTCTCCAACCATTTAATATTTTTGGATATGGTTTCCAAAATGGTTTGAAAAATATCCAGATGTAATCCTTGGGTCTTAAGAGAGTCAAAGAACAGTTTCACCTGAAAAATAAGCAATAAAAAATTACTGACATGGTTTATAAAATACTTGCTCTTGCAAAGAGCTTCAAAACAGCTTGCAAATTATACAAACACCAGAGTAATAATTTCTCTGCCAACCTTAAAATGGTTATCTTCTCCTTCTCTCTTTTTTTTCTGTATAATTATTATTTCACATTATCTTCAAACAATGTAAGACAGGAATGATAAATCCTCATCTTACAAGTGAGCATACTGTGGGTAAAAATGTTAAATGATTGAGCCAAGTCATATAGTAAGTAGTGAGCCAGGATTTAAGTTCTAGAATTCTGAGCTTCCTTCAAGGGTAAATAATTCAAGATTTATTTTGGAAAGAAGATGTAAAACATTAGAATGCTTTAAAAAAAAATAGAATTATCAACAAGAGTAGTTTTGTTAAAAAAGACCTTTCAGTACTCTTCCAGGCTTCAATATAGTCTTTTCTGTGATGATACCAGGAAGGAAATAATCAGCAAGGACTCATCTCTCAAGTGTAATTTTCATTTTGAATGCTATGAACACCTTTACTTTAAGAGGTTCTAGTCCTGTCCCTTCCATTTACTTGCTATGTAACATTGGACAAACTACTTATTTTCTTTTAATAAAATGAGAACTTTAAACCAGATTACATCTAAGTTCAGTTTCAGTTTTATGATTTGAACATTTATTTTTAAGTTGTTAGCAGTAGAGAGTCACAAACCTCTTGCAACTCATCCTTGGAAGAGAAGTGAGATGTTGTGCCAAAGACGATCACTCTCATGGCATATGAGCCCAAGTCAAATCTGAAAATAAAAAGGATACCCACAGATTTAAGTAATAGAAATACTGGTCTTATCTTTATGATATCATATGTTTTAAAATGTATGACATTAATAACTATATGATAAGCTTGTGCATTAAAATATATTCTATTAATTACCCTAAGAATAATTTATTCATCCAGTAAAATCCCAAAGCTATGAAATATCTCACATTTGACCACAAGATAAAAATGTAGATAAAGACTTTTTAGGAACTGTGACTAGCTTATTCAGCAGTGTTTATGTTTAAATTTATGTTTATGCTTAGAGCAGTATTCTCTATGTTCTATTTTTTTTTATTATGCACTCCATTGATAAAGATTTTTTGCCCAAGAACTTCCCAACACACATATTTTTATTTATTCATTATATTCATATACTAGGTGATAGGTTCAACAGAACATTTAATACAGGATTAAGGATTTAATTTAACACAGGATTTAATATACTTCCCTCATCATATTTTGGAAATCCACTGCATTTATACTCTGTATTTTGGGGGGGCAATGTTATTTGGTTGAACTCTCATTTGCAGCCACAGAGTGCATCCTTCACCCTAATGTCTTATATAGAGAATTTATACCATAAGTCAACGGGATTTGTGCTGAAAAGCAGAGCACAGATACGTCCCAGAAATGATTCCAAGTCCAGGCTGTGCACATGGTCAGGCAGGATCGTTTCCAGTGACAAAAGAAAACTATGACATTGCAGAAAAAGTCTGATCATTTCAGGGGAGGGAACTGGTAGGCATGCAAACAACCCAACCAATGATTCCAGTGATCTCTAAGGAAACACACACACACACGCACACGCACACGCACACACACACACATGCACACAGCGTGCACTTGCATAACTGTTTGGTCCCATGTGAATATCAAACCCCTTAAAGGCCTGGGAGAGGGGTGAAAATGCTCTTTTTGCTTACACGAAGCTGTAGGGACTCTGAGTCCTTCATGGCTAACAAATGAGAGGGAAAAGGAACCCAGGATGACTGAGATCAGAGATACTGACACTAAGGTAGACAGAGCAGACTGCACAGCTCTCGGATTCAGGATATTTTCCATATAGTTCACAAATGACATTCTGGTTTTGGATAAGGAATAGCTGAGCACAGCTGAGCTGTTGTGAGAGAAAGCAATGCCATCCTGTACCTTCCGCTGAAGTCTAATCACTATTGGTTCATGCTGGGGGATATTTTAGGCCCAGGAGCATGCTGGAGTAAACTCTGGTTCTCCCAAGAGGTGAAGCCCTAGAAAAGACTCCAAACTGACCGACTTTTGAAGGGGGGAAGGGCCTCCCACAACACTTCTGATCAGATTTGTTTCAGCTCCTCTAAGCTCTCCACCGGGCCACTTCCACAGGGGAACTGAGGGTGGAGATTAGCTCTCATCAAAGTTCCTGAAACTCTCCATTAACAAAGCAAGCCAAATGCGTTTCATGTACTCTATGCGGCTTCCCTGGATTCTTCTGGGCTGGTGAGGAAGCTAGGAGGAGTGTGGTGGATGGGGCGACGACTGGATTGAACTCATCTCACACTTGCTCCCAGCAGTTCTTCTTTGCCTGGGCTGAGTGAGAGAAATCTCTTTCCCACTCACTTCTCACTCCTCTCTTCACACCTGGACAGAGTAACTCGGGGTATTAAGTTTTTAAATGAACAGTGTTCATCAAACTATTTGGGTAGAGATAGGATCATTTATGCTTTGAGGGACACATCATTGTACTTGGTTTCAGGCAACCGAGCCATCTAGGTACAAGAGCACACACTGCGTATAAATGAATACCAACTTTTTTAGGAGATGGGTCCAATTTTCTCTTAAAAAATTCCAGGCTAACTGCTGCCCCTTTGGATTTCTGGCGATGGTATAAAGAAGAGAGGACAACTCCTGTGTCTTGATGACTTCTCCTTCCATTCCTAGTTCAATTAATCTGAAGAAATAAAGACCATTTGATTTATCATGGTATGTGTCATGTAATGGAAATTAACTCAGGCTACCGATACATTAAGAGACTAGAAGAGAAAGAGGCCTGATAAAATTATAATTTACCAAAAATAATAATAAATGCCTTACTGGCTAACATTTTTAATGTTTCAGTTGAATTTTTAATTTTTTTCTGGTAGTAATTTTTTTCACTTTTTATTTAGCACCTTGTACAAACATCTTATAGACAAGAATGCATTCTTGTGATCATTTTTCTCCAAGGTTTTGAAAGTAAAACGTAGCCATTTGTCCAGTATCGATCACCTGATTAACAACTAGGAATATCTGTTTTCACCATTTGCATTTTGTCAATATGGATTTTTTGGAAGTAAAGTCAAAGCAAATCAAATTTTGATTCAATTCTTTTATGCCTTTGAGGTTGGGGGCAATATTTTGGTGACTTCATTGAATTGGTACCAGTTAACTTTTAACAAGTTAGTTAAATTAATGCACTCACTTCATTAACTTTTCCTGATGTTTGCTGATTGACAATGCATACAGAATTTTCTCTTTTTCAGCACCTGACACTGACAGTCCATATTGCTCCAAAAGGTAATTCCATCCTACTGTTGTCTGAGCACCCACAGAATACACGATCTTTAAAACATCCGATGGAATGCTGTAATATGAAGAACAAAGTGAAGAAAAAAGTCCTACGGGACAAAAACCTTTTTTTCTTATTACAGTTTTAAATTGCTATAACAGAATCACCCCTGAGCCATTTTCAGTAGCGTGTTAAACATTTTCTTCGGTCAAACTTTCATGAAAATATTTTATATAATGTTACTTTGCAAATTATTTGTGGGTTTTTTTCCTTAACATTTATTTATTTATTTCAGAAAGAGGCGGTGGGGGGTGGCGGCGGGCAGGCAGAGGGAAAGGGAGACAAGCAGACTCCCCACAAGTAGGGAGCCCTATACAGGGCTTGATCTCAGGACCCTGAGGTCATGACCTGAGCCGAAATCAAGAGTCATATGCTTAACCGACTGAGCCACCCAGGCGCCCTATGGGTTTTTTTTCCCCCTATTGATGATAAAAAGTTAGCAACGAGAATGATCATAAAATTTTAACTTCGAGGTGAAAATAGAAACTTTATAGAATCAATAAATAAAAGACATGATTTCTGGCATATAAAGTGTTGGTTTATATAGAATTCTAGAATTGAATAATCTTTATTGGTGCTCTGTGATTTTTTTTAATAAGCCATGATTACTTGCTACTTTAATATCACATTAAGAGCATTTTCTAACAGGACTGCCTGAGAGTCATCTGATTCTCTGGGTTTAGAAAATTGTAATTAGCACAATTGATTAAGTTGAGTCATTTTATAATTTGTAAAACTGATAAGATGTAATAATAAAATTATTTTCTGCCTGCATAAAGAAGATACCACAATTTTGGGGTTTTATTGCCCTGTAGGATATTAACTAGTTCTGATTCTAATTTGGGCTATGACTTTTCATTCCAGTATTGCTAGATCAGTAATCACTGCTACTCGTTTTGATGGCTCAGGGAAACCTCAGCAGAGGCATAGGAATGGGGCAGGAAATTGGCCTTTATCATGCAGTGACCGTATGGTAGGGATCGTACTCGTCTCTAGATGTCGTATTTAACTGTCAAAGCCACCTAGTGAGATAGTTATTACCCTGATTTTTAAAAAGTGGAAATAAAGCTAGGAAGGTTAAGTAACTTGCACGAGGTGATATAACTAGCCATTTTGGAGATGGAATTTAAACCTATGTTTCTAATGCTTGTGTTTTCTCCACTAAATGAGCTTAAATACCCCAAGTGCCAGTCGAATCACAAAACAAAGATTAAGCAATTAAATTATAATCTACATTGTTTTGATTTTAGTATATTTACTGTGCAAATTTATGAAAATTGATAACAAATACGTTGTGAGTGCCTTGAAAGTAGGACACATAATTGTTTTGTTTACTATTTTGTCCTTGGTACCTACAAGCAGTGCCTGGTTCATAGGCAGCATGCAAAGAATTATATTTTGAATACACAAATGAATGAAGTCACTAATCTATGTAAGAAAATTCTTCATTAGGATTAATACTAGTGGTCTTGCGGTGATGGGTAGTAAGGAGGGCACGTATTGCATGGTGCACTGGGTGTTATACACAACTAATGAATCATCGAGCCTTACATCGGAAACCGGGGATGTACTGTATGGTGACTAACATAATATAATAAAAAATCATTTAAAAAAAAAATACTAGTGGTCTTGAAGTTTAGGGGAAAAACCTATAATTTTAATTATGTATTATTGATTACAAGCATAAATGAGCTTTATATTTTCATAAGTATAACATCTGATTAAACATGTTGGACTCTCCTATCTAACCCATAGGTGGGCTTCTGCAGGTAAGATCACCCCCCTTGTAACAAGTATGAAGATGGAATAATACCTCCCTATGTGACAGGGCAGCAGGATGTTTACGTTTTAGCCTCACTCCTACCACCCATTCAAACATGAACAAAAAGAAGAGAAAAATAGAGCTAATAGATCCTTTTCCTAAAACTGATTTTTGGCTCGAATCACAATGACCAGACAAGTACAAAGAAAAACCTGGAATTAATGTTTTTAAAAAGAAGAACTCAAGAAAGGATTTCAAAAAGCTCATGAGATTCGGTTATATGGAGAGAAATTATGATGGCCTATCAGCAATCTGCCACAGGAAAAACGGGCAACATTACATTGCACAGCCCCAAAATTGTGACTTTTTTTCTTCAGTTTTAAGGAATGAATTTTCCTTGATTCACATACAAGTTTGATTTCTCAAAACATCCAACTCCAAAGTGAGAGTTTTAACAACAACAATATAAAATCGTGTGTTGGACAGAAATCAGGCTTACATTGTAAAGCCTGTCGCATCTGTTAGTATTTTGGGTTGCAACTGCTAAAGTGAACTGCAACATAATCCATGTGATCACTGGGCATCTTCCTGATTGTAAGAACCACCTGAATCCATTTTGCCACCATATACACACTTTTGATGGCCCAAGTCATCGGTTTCCCATCAAATATGAAATTTGGGGTCAAAATTCAGGTCTGTGGTATTGGGTAATGAAGAAGTAAATAGACTTTCTTTAAAAGGTAGCCTCTCCTTTAAAAAAAAAACGTTTTGATAAATGGTGTTTTGACTGCATGTCCATTTCACATTGCTTTTTATCTTTAAAAGACATCACTTTTGGAGCTTGGGCAACCCCCTCCTCCCATTTCTACCCTCTGGCTATCTTTCTGTTACCATGCCAATGGTTATTAGCTCTCCCTCTAAAGGGACCTAAACTTCACTTCCCACAAAATCTATTGAGCACTTACTGTATGGGAACATGAAACAAGTGTTTGTAATTCCCAGCATGGCTCTCCCTATGGACCCCCACCGTCCTCACTGAAAGGTTTTAGATCTAGTGTCTTGCTTGATCAAAGACTTTTGCATCAAAGTGAAAGGAACAAAGAACAGGACAGATGTCTAGATTTACTTTAATTTTCCACTGGATTCCATCCACTGAGAGAAGAGTTCAGTTGCCTTCTGGATGCAAGGAGGATGGTTCAGGTAACAGGCCAGTTTTAAGATGGTCGATCGAAGCATCCTGTCCTGGACAGAGCCTTTATCACTCCAGCTTTGTGTGTCAATCACTGGCTTAAAATACCTGAGAATGTAATGCTGCAGAAAGCACAGAATGATTTACAGAGAGGCTAAATTTAGTACTTGACACAGCTCTTACCCATCGAAAGGGGTCAACTCTAAACTGTCCGCATGAATCTTCCCCAAACACAGAACTATCTGTCTTTGTATTTTTCTCCTCGTTTTCTGGGCCCCCACCTATCATACTTAAACAGAGTTTTTACATTAAAAATAGGATTTAAGGGCGCCTGGGTGGCACAGCCATTAAGCGTCTGCCTTGGGCTCAGGGCATGATCCCAGCGTTCTGGGATCGAGACCCACATCAGGCTCCTCTGCTGGGAGTCTGCTTCTTCCTCTCCCACTCCCCTTGCTTGTGTTCCCTCTCTCTCTGGCTGTCTCTCTCTCTCTCTCTCTCTCAAATAAATAAATAAATAAATAACATCTTTTAAAAAATAGGATTTAATTTCCTATCTGAGAGGAGAATATCAATTGACAAAAGATAAAAATCACATTTCGGAGGAATATTTTGCTCATGATCCTGATAGGGTCTTCTTAGGTTGGTGATGACAAGGAATGAGGGATTTCCAACCATTCAGCCCGGTGGTGTTGACCGTGCCATCAGCCAGTTCCCTCGGCTTCTTAAAGATTTATCCCCAGGAGTTCACACAAACAGACCGTCTCACCCATCCTCCAGGCACTCTCTATTTACTTAGTGAATTTTCTGGAAGTGATACAAACCTTGAGGTTTTCTGTGACATCTGAAACATTCCTTCTCTCCATCATATGGTAAAACAATTCTAAGTATTCCAGACCTTTGAGAAGTGCAGGGATGCTTGCTTCATGTTGGAGATAGCGAGTCAGGTCAAGGGCTTTGTCTAGGGTCAACCTTCCTGCACTGAGGGATGAAACAAGTTGTTGGTGGTTTGTACATATCTTATAGTTCTTAATATTTTTAATATTAACACAACTATGATCTAGAGAGCGATGACAGGAGCAGTTCATCATAGCCAGACCACTGGGGTTAAGCCCTACTTCTGCCACTGACTAGCTGTATGATCTTAGGTAAATTATCTAACCTCTCTAGGGCTCGCTTGCGTCCTCTGTACATGAAGAAATAGTGGTATCTTCTACTGTTGTAAGGAGTAAATGACTCCCTGTGTGTAGAGTGCTTAGAGTCATTCCTATACACAGTAAGAAATTTATAAATGAAATATTAGCTAATATTAATATTTACTACAAATAATATCAAGGTTTTCATATATTATGTTGTTCTCTAATTGTTTCATTTGTGGATTTGAATTGTTCCTCCAAGTGAACTTGGAACTTTGAAGACAGGGGCTATGTCTTTTCTTCTTTTAATGCCCCTCCTAGAGCCTAACAGAGAAGTAGTGGAATTAGATGAGAATTGAACATTTTAAAACTGAACATTTTATTATGAGTGGGAAAAAAAAAAGTACTTCCATCTTTTTTTTAGAATCTATTTAGATGCCAAAGTTACATGCCTTCTCCGTATTTTCTTTTAATGAGAAGAACAAATGACAAAACTATGATTCTTTTTTTTTTTTTTTAAAGATTTTATTTATTTATTCGACAGAGATAGAGACAGCCAGCGAGAGAGGGAGCACAAGCAGGGGGAGTGGGAGAGGAAGAAGCAGGCTCACAGCGGAGGAGCCTGATGTGGGGCTCGATCCCAGAACGCCGGGATCACGCCCTGAGCCGAAGGCAGATGCTTAACCGCTGTGCCAACCAGGCGCCCCAAAACTATGATTCTGAATAGCAAAACGTTAGGGTCTCTTCTGCAGAGGAAATAAACCATTATATTGTCATTTTTGCAGAGTGGTTCTCACATGTGTTTCTGACAGGACTTGTGTCTGTCTGCACATGGTCTGTAAGCTATCATTGCCAGCAACTGACTCCCAGATTAAGCATAATAGCATGATATGGAAACAGATTCCAGAACAAAGGATGTCTCTATTGAATTTTTCATTAACATAATGTGCTACCTCCTCAGGGCTTTTAAAATGTTCAATTCTCATCTAAATTCTTATCTAAAACCGAAACTAGAAAGGAGTGAAATTAAAAAAAAACCAACTTTTGTTGTGACTTTACTCTTCTTAAACACAATGATACACTGCTTTAAGACAGACTTATGGAAAAATTTCCATAATTTTTGCCTGAAGACAGAGGGCTGACCCATATGCACTATGATTCTATGGTTTGCTGTATTTTTTAAAGTATTAACCTATCAAATGTCACGGTTGCTTCCCACACGTGTAAGTGTCGGAATGTACAGTGCAGCTGATACCCTAGGGGACCAGTAGCAGGAAAAACTGGGTAAAATATGCCAGGGTTGTAATTTTTAAAAGAGTGTTGAACACAGAAGTTACTTTAAATTAAGTTTTTGTGTATGTTTTTCTTATTTGGTCCAGTCTAATTAATTTCTTACTAAAACAAACATCATCATTTACTTTTATACTTAGCTACTTTAAAAAAATTAATCTTAATATTCATTTAAGAGGACTTCTTTTCTTTTTATATAATTATTGTTTAATAAAAATCCAGCTCCTTGCCACCAATCATCACACAAAGTGTTATCTGAATGTTTGTTCAGCTTGAAAACTAAACACACATATAAACTTATACTTCAGCCCAACAGAAAAGAACCCGTATCTTATTAGATCAAACAGAGATTAAACAGAAAAAATAGATTAAAATAGATTAAACAGAAAAATATCTATATCTTATTAGATATAAGTATACAGTTCTATACTTATTAGTATACAGTTTCAGTTAAATGGTACCTTTGTGAAATAAAACTATATTCCTGAGGAGCCCATTTGGGCCTTCTTTTTATGGTGTGGGACTAAAACAGTTTTTCTATAAGGAAATTAAAGTTGTCGTTTTAATTCTATTCAACTCAGATGAGATTCAAGTGTTAAATTATATTTAATAAATATGAAAACCCAATTAAAATAAATATCCACTCCTTGGTCAAATTCTGTCTTCAAACCAACTATGATCGCTGATCACTTCTTTTAACTCTTTTCTTTTTTTTTTAAGATTTTATTTATTTATTTGACAGAGATAGAGACAGCCAGCGAGAGAGGGAACACAAGCAGGGGGAGTGGGAGAGGAAGAAGCAGGCTCCTAGCGGAGGAGCCTGATGTGGGGCTCGATCCATAACGCCGGGATCACGCCCTGAGCCGGAGGCAGACGCTTAACCGCTGTGCCACCCAGGCGCCCCTCTTTTAACTCTTAAATAGATATTTTATAAAGCAGGGAAGGATGAGATAAATATTACTAAGGGAGAGTAGCAAGTAAAAATATTTAGATCTAGGATGAGGGTTTTAAATTGTTTCCTTATTGAATTAGTTTTATGATGAAATTAATATAAACAAATTATGAAACAGTTGGAAATTAGAGAGGGGAGGAAACAAGTCTCATCTTTTCACTACCCGACACATTCACTAATAGCACTTTGGAATATTTCCTCCTCTTTTTTCCCCCCACTTTTAGCTAATACTTTTTTCTATATAGTTGCAAACATAATAATACACAAACTCACATTCTGCTTTTTTTCCAACTTCACATCATTTGAAATACATTTCTATGCTGCCGCTCCATCTTCCTCCTCAAAACATGACCTTTTAAACAATTTATATTAGATAATACTAATAATACTAACAGTTAATATTTATTGCACAGATACTGTGCTTAGTGCTTTATTGGCATTATCTTATGCAATCCCCGAAACAACCCTTGATATTAGATATTATTATTATTTAAAGCTGGAATTTTAAAGACTAGAAAATTTAGGCTTGAAATGTTTAGACAGTTTGCCCAAGGTCAAACAAGAGTTGAAGAAGGAATACTTGAACTCATCTATTTTAAGCCAATTTGTACTCTTAATTAACTTCATTACCCTGTCCATCTAGTGAAGACATTTTATTGGTTTCCACTGTTTTATTAATAACTGTAGGGTTCCTTCAGCTAAATTTAGACAACCCATAAATTTATTGGCCAGAAAGAGCAAAAAAGACTTTGCAACTACCTGAAAGATTGGCTTTCATTTGCTCAATTGTCAATATTCTTCAGTTTTCCTATTCTTACTCTCTTAATCTGTCTTCTCTGCAATCTACTCAGAGTTTCTCCTTTGAGCAGACAGACCTCCTTCAAGGAACCATGGCCTACTTCTCAGCTAATCTATCATGAATCCATCCACTCAGATGTGTGATGGCCGCATCCTGGCCAATCCTGGCTTCCAATATGCTCTGCTACCAACGTTCCTGAGAGGCATGGGGCTAAGGATTAAGCTCTCAATCTCCCCTTTTCTCCTAACCAGAGAATTCTGTTGTTGTACGGAGAAGCTTCTCCTGAGAGGTGTCCTGCTGGTTACTCACTCAATTTGACCTAGATAAACATGTGAAAGGAAATAATATGTCACACTGAATAAAATGAGCATAGTAATTCTCAGAATAGGAAAAGCTTACAATGCACAATATTCCACCTGATCTCCATTTTTTTCCCTTCTGGTGATCTTGTGACCTGATTTATTCTACATAAGATTCTGCTGATGATAAATGAGAAAAGAAAGACAATGCTTGTCTTTCCAGGAAAGTCTAGGAAGGAATAAACATAAGAAATCAATTCCTCCTTCATTTCCCTTTCAATTTCATATTGATTTCTTCAGTGTGAGCAAAGTAACAAATGGATTGTGCACTAGGTTTAACATTTAAAATCATAAAGGTTAAGACTATATTATACTTTTTGTTCAATGGATTACATAAGTATTTGGTGAAACAGCAAGCTATACACCTAAATTGTAAATCTGGAGTCAAAAGCTTAAATGCCTAGAGGGTTCACCCTAAGTGAGTGAAGATGGCCACTCAGGTACCGTTTGGGACTTTGGTGCATGGGACAGTGAAGGCCTGGCTTCAAGAAGGATCTGCCCGCTGCACACTCCTCTATGTGGGAATGAAGGTCCACAGTTGCCACATCCTCTCACTTTCAAAAGAGGCTCTAGAAGTCAGGATTTGTTTATAAATTTCCCCACATTTTAAAATGTCAGATTACATGTTTAAATACTACGTGGGTCAAAACACCGTATCAGTAGATAGGCTTTGGCCTAGTGGTCAGTGTTTGACTTCATTCAGACCCATCTCATGCGAATGACCAACACTGAATGTTTGATTTTGAAATCTAGCACAGCTGGTTATGAATGTTATTTCCTGTGAAATCAGATGAAATTTTGCCTTACCTTACTAGCTGAAATGCATCATGAATCAGACCTACTCTGTCCTTAGGTCTGAGAAGTGTGTGGTTCTGATTCAGCTGTGTAATAAGTTGGTCCCATCCGTGCCCCTCGTAGTGAACAATGTAGTAGCCATTTGAGTCCACATTGAATTTTACCCAACTGATCTTTTCAGATAATTCCAGAGTATCTAGGAGGAGGAAATTGGCATAGCAGATTTTTATCAACGTACATACCAGGAACATCTCCAAAACTGTTAGTTCTCGTGCTTTTACTAAATAATCAGTGGGAAGACAAAGTTTTGGAAGAATCATTATGATATTCCTTTTCACAGACTACTGAATGGGTTTTTTTGTGAATTATGGTCTTATGAAATTAATAAATAGGTTAATTCATAGGAAAAAGACTGCTAAATTTGTTCTCAAAAGCAGTCTCTGCAGGTCTGAGAGGCCCAGTTAACCAGATGGTAAGCATGATTGGAATTTGACTTGATTTATTTGCGGCCTTGTCTCAGGGTTTAGTTACTGGTCACTGAAATATGTATATGTAAATAGGTGATCCATTTGTCTAGTCCTCATTTTGGATGAAATAAGGATTCCAGGTTGAACATGACATTATGATGGAAATCCTCTCACATTTCAGTGAGGTGTTCAAAAGAGAAATTAGAATTATGTTATGTATTTTTAATATGACAGACATTATACTATGTGGTAAAAATAACATTATCATATTCTCTCAATAGTTCTGTGAGACCTAGTCCCCATTTAAAATAAGATGAGAAAACTGAAGTTCAGGAGGAGTGAAGAAATTTTCTTAGGGTCACACATCTAATAGGTGACAGAGGGAGGAGTTGAATCCAGGGCCAATTTATTCCAAAGTGCATGCTCTTTTCTAATACATATTTTTGCCTTGTGGCATAAGCACTGGGTTAGTGGTTTCTAAGTGATATAAGATAGAAAGCCACCATTTTCTGATTAAATGCAAACCTATCTCTAAATGCTAAAAGCACAAGAAAACTTCCACTGAATAGAAAATTCAAACTTTCCAACTAAAGCGTTCTTTTAGTAACTAATAAACGGAGAAATAAGAACTTCCCTGAACATAAATCTTTTATTATGAGATTTACTTATAGTACCTTTCCTCCAAATAGTCCAGAACATGTTTAATTTCAGAACTGAAACACCTGTTTGGCTAAGGAGTTTATTACCTGTCCTTGATTTTAGAACGTGTCTATGAACCACATTAGAAGCACTCGTGGAGTAGGTCAATGGAATATGCCAGAGGTACCTATGTCAGAAAATAGAGAGAGTTACAGACTAAATGAATGGCCATTTTAATGTTCACATTGTCAGACTCAGGCTGTAAAAGGCACCTAATGGTCCATCTTTCACACCATCAGTGGCCTTATAAATTATAGGCTAAGACATGCAGATCCTTGAGTATGCAAAAATTCTTCCATATGGTTATAAAGATGCTGGCAATATATACCTAGTTGAACTCTGTCACAGTTACCTGTGCCATTCCTGTCCAAATCTCTTATCACAAGTTCTGCTGACTGTTTCCTTCTAAGCAAGAGAAAAAAAAAACAACAAACCCCAATCTGCCTTTCATACTTCCAAAAACTCTGGCAACCTGATATTAATTCAAATAACCAAAGACAACTTCAAGAAAAGCCTCAAAATATAAAGATCTGACCTCAGTATGATTTCCACTTACCTTTTGTTCAACAAAGCTACCCACACCGACCCCTGCGACTGGTAAGTAACTGTAAGGGGTCAGCAATGCCACAATCTAAGATCTGCTGATCAGCCACGTCCAGGGAGCAGAAAAGCAAATGGATTGGAGGAAAAGACCAATTTCAATGGTACTTTGGTTACTTATCAATGATCCTACTATGGTAAATAACAGAAACCGGCTGGTGTTTTTTTGACTTGCGAACAGGTTCTAGAATTCATTTTCTCTATCACATCAAGCCATATTAGCTGTAGTAATCTTGCTCATGTAAAATCATACGCTTGAAAATACCGACGGGTATAAAACAGAAAGAGGAATAATTGAGGATGCACCTGTTAGTCTTCAGAAAAATATAAAACAATGAAAGAAACAGCATACACAGACTTTAGTAAAGGGTCAGGAGGGATAATCTACCTGCTAACCCATAAAGTATCGATAATTATCGATAATTAACAAAGCAATTGAAAAAGTCATACAAAAAGGGAAAAATGGACACGTAGATATTGCCAAGATTTAACAGAATGATCTGGATTGATCTTGACTCCAGAAGGAAAGGAAATTTTTTCCAGGTAAACATAGCTGGGAATGAAAAAGATGGACAGTAGCATTTCACGAGTTTGGATAGGCATGAATTGGAGAGTAATAATTTTATAAGAGTCATCGAAATACTGCCTTGGAGGAAAACTGCAGATCACTGTAGTAGATATTTGTAATCCTGGCCCATCCACACCATTGAACTCCCTCGTGACATTTTGATTAGTCACAGAAGTGTGAATCCTGCCTTCCCAATAATGAATCAGCCATTAAATTTTCCAGGCTGTGTTGTCAAGATATAAATTGTTTAAGCTTTCTGAGGTTCAGACTTCAGAAGGACATACGGAAGAATGAAATGATGTGGAGAAGAGGCATAAAGGTTGCTGTTCGACTGGAAATAGGCAACTGGCCACATAGAAAAGAAAAACAATATATTCTCTGTGTTAAAGACCTTGAATTTGATTCTGATTCTCATAAAAATTCTAGAATTGTGATTAGACAGATACACCCCTAGAAAAATAAATAATAATCATAAGAACCAGTACAAGTTCACTTGTATTATTTCATTTAAAATTGACTTCATTCATCTCATGGATAAAACTAATAGATCCGAGAAATGTGGACAGTGTTGTGTTTCTTGATTTTAGTAAAGCCTTGAACATGGCTTCTTAGCATAGGTTGGTGAACGAGATGGTGATGCAGTTCACTGGATTTACTTTCATTATTACCAAGACACACCACATGTCTTAAGACATCCCATTTATAGTCAGTTACTGAAAAACAAAAGGCCACAGGAGGTTTAATTCACAGGATTCACAGGAATGTAATTCAATGATATATTTTCTCCGCTGATTAGATGTATAGCTGTCATAACACTTTCTAGGTATGGGCTAGTCACACAACTTATGAGGCCCCAGAAGTCTAGGATGGAAAAGAGTAGGACATATTTTAACAGAAAGATAGCTGACCGCCCCCTGCATCAGAACTGAGCGGCTGCTATGGAATTACTGAGAACACAGCTTGCAACAACACAGTCTGGGCGGCTCCAAGCTCTCTAGTCTGTGGTCAAGGCTAGTTCGGGCCTCTGATTGCTGCGCAGAAAGAGCATCCACCACGTGGCTGGAGAAACGGAAAGAAAGCTAATGACACAAGGAGCAAGCTGAGATGAAGTGACCCAGGCGAACAGAAGCAAAGCAGCCACCTTTCCTGCAGGGCCCTCCATTCAGGGTCCTCTTTGAAAACCCCGCTCAGGAAGCGCTCCTGCTGCAGCCTGAGCGAACGCCCTTCTCGCGTGATCACCACCAGGGGAATTCCTTTCTGCACAGTCCATGTCGTCATCATCTCCTTGACCTCCACGTTTTCCCCCAGGAAGGTGAGCTGGAATGACAAGTGACTTTGGTGACTCGAGACAGAGGGGAGAAACCAAGATCAGAAATGCATATCTCGTTGGATGCCAGAAACAAGGCTTGAGGAGGAAGAGGGGAGGCCTCAGGCTGTCATCTCAGGGCTTGAACTGGAGCAGGGCTACCCCAGCGCTGCTCTCTGCAAGTTAACTGAAGGAGGGGAGGATGTGGCAGCTAGAGGGTTAACATGTGCTGGCAGAGTCCCAGAGGACAGCCTTGCAGCCTTGCTTGAGACTGGAGCCTCCCTCCTGCTCCATTCCAAACCAAAAAAACAGGGGGGGATGGGGAAGCCCACCTCTCCATTTTAAGAACTGTGGAGTGGAGGTGTTTGGAAGAGAAATGTCTATCTTTAGGGGAGGTTTAAATATTCCAAAAGAACTATATTACATCAATTGATGTCTATCGAATGGAAAACAAAACGTCTAGCTTCCTAGCTTCTATTATGGATTTCTGATCACTGGATTATGCTGAATCTTCCCTTAAAAACTACAATTTATGGGATTACTGTGACTCTTTTTAAAAACAGTTCCCCTTTTCTTTCATGGTGACTTTTCTTTCTTCTCTACTAAAGTGTTCCACTAACTTCCCAGAAGTAAACAAAAAGACGGGGCCTCAAGAAAACCATTCACTATATTTCCAAACCTAGCATATTTGGTTTGGCATGTTCCTGAGCCTGGAGGAGGCCAGTGCAGAACACTAACCACACAGAGGAATTCTGAGCTGAGGTATTTTTAGCTAGCAGTGGGGTTGTGGGAAAGCTGAATTATAACAACAAAAATATAGTAGTAACAGCATCATCCCCCTAAATGGCCTGAACATTCCTTTTTCAGTCAACTTTGTTTCAAGGAAAATTGTGGAGTCTCTCTTCCTTTCCAGTTATTTAAAGGGACAGTTGATGGGGCTCCTGGGTGGCTCAGTAAGTTAAATGTCCAACTCTTGGTTTCAGCTCAGGTCATGATCTCACAGGTCAGGGTATCAGGGTATCGGATGGAGCCCCATGTCAGGCTCCCCATTCACTGGGGAATCACCTTCACCTGCTTGAAGATTCTCTCCCTCTGACCCTCCCCCCACTCTAGCTCTCTCCCTCTCTCTCTCTCCCTCTCAAATAAATAAATACTAAAAAATAAAATAAAATAAAAATAAAGGGACAGTTGGGCTAGTCTACACAGCCACTTCAGGTCATATGATGCCCCAGGCCTCTTCTACTCTGTAAGTTTCTTTATACTTACTGTATTGCTTGTCATCTTGGAATCAGAATAACAAAATTCACCAGATGTAAAATCACCTAGACAACTCTGTAAAACAAGAATGGAAGAACACCACCATTTGGGTACTGATTGTTGGATGAATATGCATATTAGACATGAATGCAGACATTTAATAGCATACCTCTATGAAAATTTAATTGATCCAGACATGGTATGGAGCCTAGCAATTCATGAAAATGGGGGGGGGGGACATCTTTGCAGTGACCATAGGAAATCCACAAAAGTTACTTACTTACGTAAAACAAAAAGTAATTTTTGTGGATTTCCTATGGTCACTGCAAAGATGCCTTTTTTTGTCTTTTTTTTCATTTTCATGAATTGTTATGCTCCTTACCATGTCTATCTGGATCAATTAAATTTATATATATATGTATATATATGTATATATATGTGTGTGTGTGTGTATACATATATATATATATTTCAAGTTTTCTAAAGAAGTACAGTGTAGTAGAATAACTGGTTTAAAAATTAATTAGTTTGTTGAATTTTTCTTTCGTTTCTTCTCTTTCCCCTGGGAAAGGTCCTACTTTATTTTTTTGTGGTGTGTGCTACTCATGCCCCTGTTTAGCATCTAGGCAACTGTGTCTGGTACTAACCTTCTCCTACCATACCACAAATCTCTTGGCCGGGGAGGGGGAATGCCTTTGCTTACCTGGGCATTCCCAATGACTACCACAGTAGCATATAAAGAGAATAATGAATTTTGAATTCAGAATTAAAATGAGACTTAAGAAAATCAACAACTTGTCAATCAATCCTTAAGTAACTAAGACTTAATGCTTAACGGGAACTGTAAATGGAAAAATAACACACACTCTCTCTAAGGCTCTCAAATGCTTTTAAATGATTTTATGAAAAATAACAACAAAGAATTCCTCTAATTCCCAAGTTGCTATCGACATGTATTAGAAATGATGTTACGTGGCACAATGCTGAGTAAGATATTTACAGGAATTTATCATTTTTATACCACAGTTTCATTTGGCATCAGAAAGTGGTCAGCTAGAACTGAGGACCTTCAGGGGAAGGTTAGGTGGGAGACTTTCCTGATAACTAGGAAGAAACTGTGATGTAATTAAGAAAATGAATACTGAACTCGAAGTCAGAAGATAGATCTCAAGTACTGACTCCATCATTGCATGGTGTATATATAACCCTGCGCCAATCTCTCCCTCAGTATTACTTTTCCCACCTATAAAATTGGGGCAAGAATGCCTGCCTTGCCTTCTTGAGATGGCTCATAAGCGTGACAAAAATTAACATAGGAATATTCACTGTTGGCCTAAAAGAGTCCTGTAATTGTTGGCCAAATTTCTCCTTTAATATCCCTGATACCCACTCTGCACACCAAAGACAGATTATTCCTTGTTGAAGAAAGGTAAGGTTGATGTCTACACACACACACACACACACACACACACACGCACACACACACACACACAAAGCAAAGGAAAGGGAGAAAGTGAGGGATGGGAGAGAAAAGCAATGTAAAGCTTGTTGAGAAGTTTAGGAGGAACCTGCAGGGAGAGCATCTACACTGTCAGGAGGTGATGGATATGGACGAAGAGCACGTATATAGGTTGTATTAAGGACTGTGTATTTTGGTCCCTTTTATGGTTTTCAAGAAACCAGAGTGCAAGATTTGAGCTACGTTGAAAAAAATGTTTAATGACTTGATTTTGTTTCTTTGACCATAAAATCGTACATAAATTATTAGACCGTGAGGGTCCAGACTTTATAAGGGCATAAAAACATCAAGTGAGATAATGCACTTGAAATATCTTTTTAAACAATTAAGTGCTGTGTAAATATTGAACAATATTAGCACTGTCCCCAGGCCATAAATGTTTATAAAGAAGAGAGGACCTCTTCTGTTTACAATGGCCTAGGGTTTGTCTACCTGTGTGCATAAGCCCTGCCAGTCCACTATGTCTATGAAAGAGTATTTTACTCACAGTTGAAAATTTAAGAATATTTTAATAATTATTAGAATCATCTGAGTTGACTGCACGTTTTCTTCGTTTTACCTAGTATCCTACATGAATCCCAATGATGAAGAGACCAAGAGTTCCTTAATTAACAATTAACTGTTTATTAATCACAGTGCTAGGTGTTGTGACATTTAAAAATAATATTAAAATTATTAAACCATTATAAGCTATTACAAGAGAATGTCAGCATGTGGAACAGATTCATAAACGCACTGGGTATTGAGCAGAAAGGCAAACCATTGAGGAGTGGAGCAGTCTCTAAGAAGGAGTAAAACCTCAGCTAGAAATCAAAAGATAGATGGCATTTGAGTTGTTGGCAAGAAGAAAGTGCACTTCAGGTAGAAAGGGCACTCACAACAAAGACATGATGACACAAGAATTGAGCAGGATTTCTTCCTATGAGGGAGAAGATGTGTCTCACACAATGGAGAATACATGCTGGACAATAAGGTTGAGAAAGTAGAGTTTCACCTTAAACTTTGGGCAGAGAAGATTAGATATTCATGGCAGGAATCCTCAAAGTCATTAAAGATTTTGGAAAATGGGGAGATAAAAGTATCAGGTTAACCATAGAAGGGAGCCAAAGAGTTGGAGACCAGATAGCAAAGGCCTGGGACTATTCCCATGCGGGCGGCATCCTGGCTTAGTGGGTGCAGAGGAAAAAGGAACGTGCTGCCTTCTATGGACCCTGGCAACGTAGAAAATGCAATAGATACTGGTTGACTGACAGTACAACTATTTATCCATCTTCACTATTAGCCTGTTACATTTTACGCTTAACAACAGTCTACTGTTACCCAATATATGACTTACATTTGACAGACTGCTCCACAAATCATCATTTTTAGCATTTCCATAACTGAACGTCTTTAAGTAGTGAATAATTCCTTTGCGGAATTTCTCCTCATTCAGAAAATCCTTGAGCATATTCAAAATACAAGCTCCCTTAAAAAAAAGAAAGAAAGAAAGAATGAAAGAAAGAAAGAAAGACAACAAAGAAGAAGATAAAGAAAAAGGGAGTATGATTTGTTTTTAAAGGAAGCTTAAAGTTTATGGAACACGAGTAATGTCTGAAAAATGAACATCAAATACAACAAAAGTATAACAAGTGGCGGTAACCTGCAACCAGTAAGTTCAACAGCATTTACTACCTTGTTATAGGAAACTGCATCAAACATTTCCTCTATCTGAGTAGGAGTTTCTGCTCGATTGGAGATAGGACGGGATGAATTTAATGAATCTTTTTTAATTACTGCAAAACACACGTCCAAAAAAACATCATCCTAAAGAGGGAAGAAAATTTTTTTCACTTTCAATTTGACACTTTCAAAGCAACAGAGAACGTGGTAGGCTTAGGAAGGCGTTTGTAGAAGGAGTCAATCAGTATTTCTTACAATTGATTTTAAGTTTCTTTCCCCTTATATAGTCCCCTTCCACCAATTCTCTACTTCATAAAGGTACAAATCCAACATTCCTTCAGACACCGTTTGAATGTTTACCATGTACCAAGCCCTTGGATACAGAAATAAAATGGTTCCCATTTAGTGAACGCTTGCTATGTGCCAGGACCTTACATCCATCATCGGTGATCCTTTCACCACCCTGCAAAGTAGATTCAGTACGTGCACTTTACAAGGGAGAACTGACAAAGCTTTGGGATTACACTATGGAGTCAACACATAGCAAATACGAAGACACTGACTCTGGATCCATGTCTGCCTGTACCATAGTACAGTACCAAATGCCCACCCCAGAGAGCTAAGTGACCATTACAAACCACCTTGATATGTAGTGTTTAGATTCTATGCCTAAAGAAACACATATGTTTGAAAAAAATCTTTTCATACGTTTTGGGGAAGTGAATAGGCCTTTTGAAAATTCTAAAGGAGTGTACCCCAATTATGCTTAATTTTCAGGTTACATGCCAAGAACTCTCCACAGGGTCTTTAGCCATGGGCACCATCTTGCTCTATATCATTGTATGTGGACAATGATTTTCTTTCCTCTCATCTCACATACACAGCTGTATATTTGTGCTATTTGAGCTCTCTGTGCATAGATTTTGGGGTGAGATATTTATGTTATGGGCTGATTGTATACGTGGTATGACATACAAAATTGTTAACTTACAGATTGTAGCTCTGGATATGTGGCATTAACAGAAATGAGTTCCATGTATGTTGCAAAACCTTCGTTGAGCCAAATATCATTCCACCATTCCATTGTAACCAGGTTGCCAAACCACTAGGAGGCAAAGACTCAATGTTATTAGAAATTAAGCAAATTTTGGGGTGCCTGGGTGGCTCAGTTGGTTGAGCATGGGACTCGTGATTGCAATTCAGGTCGTGATCTCAGAGTTGTGAGATGGAGCCCCGAGTCTATCTCTGCGCTCAACGAGGAGTCTGTTTGAGGTTTTCTCTCTCCCTCTCCCTCTCCCTCTGCCCCTCCCCTTGGCTTGTGCACAGGCTCTCTCTCAAATAAATAAATAAATCTTTAAAAAAAGAAATTAAACAAATATAAAAAATTATCGACAATAGCAAAAAATACCATGGATGCTAACTTCCTTCTTTCAGTGGTTAAGGTCTTTCCTCTCTCCGTTACTCTTTTTTCTCTGTACAACTTCCTTCTACTGATTTCTTTTCCTTCTCTTCTCACATTTTTGCTTCTTGTTTCACTTTTCTTTTGTGTCCTTATTGTCCCCAACTCTTCAATTTCCATTTTATCCTTCCAACATTTCCTAACTATTAGATTTAATATTAAGGAAGAAAATAAAACCTTTTGTGGGGTAAGTACAATCTCACCTCATCCTTGATTTATGGTGATGGTTTTAGGAGAAATATAAGCCAAAATATCTTTGGTGAAGTCACTTTTTTATATTAAGTAGCAGGTACTTAGGAGAATCCTAAGAATTCTTTTACGACTCTCAGATTGCTACATAGTATTACTGATGAGGGAATTTAGTTGTTAACTTTGCGGAATTAATCTTCCTTCCAGAATTAATCTAGACACTAAAGTGAATAAAGTTCTGAGATTTTTAAATATATATAAATGAAATTAACAGGATGCCAAAAGGAAATCTAAATAGTAATTTACCTTTGACCTATATTTGATCTTTAACACTGGTTTTAAGTATTACTACTTTTTCATGTACTTTTGTATTTTATTTGGCCTATGTGTCCAGTACTATCCACTTAGTTTATCTGTTTCAGGATTGCAATCTCCAGAGGGATGGGAAATTAAAGAAAAAGATTCTAAGACTCAGAAGAGACTTCTTATAGTTATAGCTAGATATGTAGCTTCTAGAAACTGTTTAAACTCTATTTCTTTTCTGACAACCCTCAGATCATTTTACAAGAGGGCACCAATCTTCCTGAGGGCATCTGTGAAAAGGGATGGGAGATGTTTCCTTAATTTGAGAAGTGATGAATATGAAAAATATAAGTTGAGCTAATTCTGGTAACTTCACCAGTTAGGAAGAGTGGTTTATTCATTCACTCAATAAATATCTATTGAGAACCTACTACATTACTGGCAACATGCCATATGTTAGAAATATAAAGATGTATATAATACAGCCTCTGCCCCAATACAAACGATGGAGGGCCACTGGTAGACAGATAAATGCATTAAAGCATTATGGTGCTATGATCAATGCCTGTACAAGGGATACTGAGGCTTCCAGAAGTTAAAAATAAATTCTTCTGGGAGCGTGCGTAAGTTAGTTAGGGAATGATTCATTTCCTGAGTCTTGCAAGGGGTCCTCAGCTATGTTGGGACTAGCGCGTGCTCTAGGCAGATTAAGTAGCAGGAGCAAAAGCACAGAGAAGCAACACAACCTGGCAGTTTGGAAATGGCGGATAGTCTAGGATGGCTAAAGTTTACGGCGTTGGTAAGAATGAGGTTGCAGAGACGCAGAAGAGCTCATCTTGGGCGCCTGGTATGCCATGCTTGGACCCCTGACCCACTCAGTTGGCATTGGCAGTCTTTGTCAGAGTGAATGGTTGTATGCAGATCAACGGGGGAGGCAAAACAGTCAAGATGAAAATTCCACTGCTGCTGCTTCAGCCCTAGGCTTTGCATCTCCATGAAAGAGAAGCTGTAAGAAGAAGGGCCAGAGGGACCTCAGAGGTAGAGTTCTCCAACTATTTCTCTATGAACCCCCAGATTCAGTCAAGGGCTTTACAGCTACCGGTGACTAATGATCAAAAGCCCTAAGATGGGCCAGTGGGGAGATTCTAAACCAGAGGAAGTCACAGAATGTTCTTCGATTACAGGGCTGAGCATGGTTCCTATGTAATTGGGTACTTATTTCACTGCTTAAATAAAATCCAACTTATTATTATAATAATGATAAAGGATAAAGTTAAAAATTAAAAATCAGGTGTTACTAGCTTCTAGTAAATACAATGAAATGAAACTTGTCTACATGGTGAGAGAGAATTTCTGGGGCCCTTAATAATTCACTGTGTTACTAGGGATTTTCAGAAATGAAATAGAATGGAAATAGGGTCTGCTCTCTATGGAGTTAGTTTTACAGTTCCATACTTGCATCTAGTACAGTGTTGATAGACGGGCCTTGGAAATCTTAGCCTGCAAGAAATGATAGCAGTAGCAGAGATCATTGCTGTCATCATTAATAACTCACACTTACTGAACGTGACAGGCACAGACACTTACCTGTAATTCTTCACAGCAGTTTCAAGAAGGAGGAACTATTATTAATTTAATTTTATAAAAGAAGACACTGAAGTTTAGAGAGTTAGGTAATGTGTCTAGGGTCAGCAGCCCATGAGTACTTGGACTTGAAGTATTCCCTCACTATGGCCATATAATGACATGTTCCAACTGAAGGGAGATTGATTTTGTCCTAGATTAGGGTGTATGAGGAGAAATATTTTTAATAGAAATCTCTCCTTGTAGGGTTTCCAGTTCTGTGTCCTATGTATCTGCATAATCCATACCTTCTTTACTAAAATACATCAGAAGGCTTTGCCTTGAAGAGTTTTCGAGGATACAGTGGCCTCTCCTCTTGTGATAACATCCTGTGTGAGTCTCATAGTCTAGATTAAGATCTCTGCTACTTGACAACTATGTTTGGTTTGATAGTTTCCAAGTTTCTCTCTAAGGGTAAGATGATATAATTTTATGTTGTTTCAGGAAGCCCGTTGGTGTCCTGTACAATGCCTTTTTGGACTGATACTAAGAATTTCATGAGTCTCAGGTACCTGGTGTGCTAGTTCATGGGCTATGACTTTGGTGACCCATAGTTTATCAGAAGCAGAAGAAGTCTTAGTATCAAAGAGCAGTGATGTCTCTTTATACGTGATGAGGCCCCAATTTTCCATGGCTCCAGATTCAAAGTCAGGAATGGCAATTAGATCTAAGAAATAAGAACAACCAGATTTGATCATTATGGCTTCTGCACCGGAAATGGGATTTTCCTCCCCCTCAAATACGTTGTGATCCTTTCATGTATAAGGAGACTTTCTAAAAACATCAAGACTATTGTAATATTGTCTTGTAGTTGCACTGAAAATAATCAGCGCCTGTTATTAAGCAGCATTAATTCCATCAGTACAGTTTTGGTTGTAGCTGAAGTAACCCGCCGACATTTAACCATTTGTTTCTAAGCATGCTAAACTCAGCAAATAACTTGGGTGCATTAGTGCTAAGAAAATGATTTCTTTAAAAACACTCATATTGTATTTTATATTAATACTACTCAAAAACTTTGCGAGGTATCAAATAATTTCTAGTATGTTTGAGATTCATCAAAACATGTAATGAACTCATTTCTATAAAAAATAGAACGATACAGGATTTTAACTTCAGGAAAACATCTTTCAGGAGCAATCTCTATTGTCAATATTTCAATTAATATTTCAAGACCGTTTGGCCTCTGTTATGAGCAAGTGTCCTTTCTAAGGCAGTAGAGGAAAAAGCTGTGGGCATCAATTATTTCTGAACTCAATTTCCTTTTCAACATTGATATTTTCTCTACCTCTTAACAAAGTCTTGAGGGGAAAAAAGTGAAATTTAATCATCTTTAAGCAACTCAGGTATAACGTATATTAATTTATACTGTGTGTGTGTGTGTGTGTGTGTGTATACCCTTTGCCATTGATGTCATGTAGGTTAGAAAATTTCTGGTTAATATTTAATCTTGAAATTTTTACTTTTTATTCTGCTAGGCCATTTTGAAAGAAGCACTGTTTGACTAAAAAGAAAGGTAATTTTTTTAAGCTGAAATGAACCAAGTCACTGGGCTTGTGATTACATTGTCTGGAATTAATACTGGTTAATTCTAGTGGATAAAAACAAATACGTATAAGACAATTGAAAGTAAATTAGCACTAATAAAGATTAGTATTCATTAGTACTTCAGATGTGGGAATAATTCCTTTTGTACATTGCACCGATGATTTTATATTAGTTGGATTATTTCCCATAGTCATTAGAGATACTTTTATCTGGTTTAATTTTTCCTAAACTGCACCTTCTTTTCAGTTATGTTTAAAATACATTTCATTTCATAGGGGCACCTGGGTGGCTCAGTCAGTTAAGCGTCTGCCTTCGGCTCAGGTCATGATCCCAGGGTTGTGGGATTGAGCCCCACATGGGGCTCTCTGCTCAGCAGGGTGTCTGCTTCTCCCTTCCTCTCTCCCTCTGCCTCCCCCACCCACCGCTTGCGCTCTTGCGCACGAGCTCTCTCTTCCTCTCTCTCAAAAGGTAAATAAAATCTTTAAAAAAATTAATTAAAATAGGTTGTTATTGGATCTTTCCTTGACTTTTGACATAGAGGACAACAATGGATTATGGGTAAGTTTAGTATATTTATACTAAAAAACAGATAGAACTTGCACTATGATAACGCCCTGAGACTCAGGAACTATAAGAATAAGCCCTGGAAAAGTCTTTTGATGGTCCCTTTTGCCTCCTCTAAGGAAAAGCGGCACAGATTTTGGGGGCAAAGAGAGGCAAAGACATGATAAGGAGTATGTCTTAATTTCCCCAAGGGAGAAAAAAGTTTGTCACTGTCAGAAATTCTGAAAACTAATCTACATATGTTATGAAACTGAAGTGATGGCTTAATGTGTTCTGCAACATTACTAAAATCATAACTTTAATTTTTTCAGATAGAAAATTAAAACCAAGATAGACTATGTGTATCTTCCTATGTAAAGATCCACTAGTACCACATTCAAATCATCTATTTCCTCCAAGTCTTCTCCTATTTTTAAATCTGTGCCACATTCTTATCTTCCAACTTCAAATGCACCATAAACAGAGGGACAATTTTCAGCTGTTTACATAAGTCTTTGGTAAATTTTATAAAAGATTGCTGGTCTTGTACAAATATGGCATAGAAACAAGTTGTATGCTCTGGAAAATTCATCCAATTAAATCTAACATGCGATGCAGCTATTTTAATATGAACCTGATAAAAGAATAAAATGATCCTTAGTTCTCAGACTTCTCATAAATACTTTCTTTTCTACACTCAAGAACCATCTTGGAGGTACAAATTATTGCTTCCTGGGCTAACTGAACCTCTTCAGTACTCATTTAAATCACATATAAACACAAAAAAATCAAAGCAAGGTCTATAAGCAAAAATAAATGTAGTGACACGGAATTTGGACCTACCCAGTTTGGGGAGTGGATAGTTGATATCAAAGTAATTTTCATAAAAATCAAGTAGCTTTAATGATGCTTCCAAAGCATAATGTGTTTGACTCCATTTGTCTGGGGATGCATAGACAGACACCTGGAAATGTTGATCAGAAGAAGTAGTCTGAATGTCACAAATCCTTGGCACAATTCCATTCCTAACAATCCTCACTCACAGAAAGGTAAACTGCATTTTTCAAGAAATTATTGTGATACAATTAAGCATGTTTTTGATGGGGATAAGATGTTCCATAAAGTAGTATAGAAAAAGTCAGTCTTAAAAATTATAAGCAACTCTATGTCTCCTGTTATAACCCATTCCCTTGGTGCTCATATGTAAATTTCAAGCTATATGAATCCACTATATCCTGAAAGCCCACTTGAGCTCATCACTGTCATGCATTCTAGCACTTGAGTGCTAGCCTTCCAGAATTGTGTCCACCAGCACAAGTCAAATAAAACATAGGTGTATGAGTTGGAAAGCTTTCAAGAACTTAGTGGACCCCCCTTCCTATCTAGTTGACTTTAAACCCAAAAATCCCTGAATATGTTCCTTTACTCCCTCCCCAAGTAAATAACCACTGAGTGGAAAAAATAAAATTACATTCCACTTTTATTGGGTTTCAAGCATGGTGGTAACTTCATTTCATGATCTGCTTTCATGCTCTGAATTAATTACCTGAAGTCCCTCAGAACTTTTATAGGAAGGTATGCTGATAGTTAATAATAAAGCCGTTTTTTTGATGGCTTATCAGGCACAGTGCTAAATGTGTACATGTGAAGTCTAATTGAATACTCTCAACAACCTTATGAAAAGATGGAAATACATGGAAATTAAGTAACTTGCTCCAAGTCACCCAGATAGAGAATTGCAGAGCTGGGATGTGAAACCTAGGAAGCTGACCAGAACCTGCCTTCCTAAAGTAAAGTGCCATCTGACTGTTATCCATGCAGAATCTGAGTGCAGAGCTGCTGTTACATATCTAGATGCATTGCCCATAATATATATCTACATATCCGTAAGTATAATACGTTTATAAATTAAAATAGCCATTTTCTGGCTGTTTTTCATAAGCATTATTTTATGGTTCTTTGAATGTTTTTATGTCTACATTTGGTTCTTCGGGGTAAGGAGATGCTGATGTCTCTACTGATATTTGCAAAACTCTGTAAGATACTCATTGGGTATTGTAAATTTTTGCAAATAATGAAGACTCTAAAAATTATGAAGTCTACCTCTCATTGAGGGGGGAAAAGTTATAGAAAAAATTGGAAACGATGTGAATGTCCTAAAATAAGATGCTGATTAAACATTTTTTGGTACTTCCATGCAGTATAACACTAAGCAATTATTAATATAATATTATAGAAAGTTCCATAAAATGTATTGTAAAAATATTGTGGAAAAATTTAATGGCATTCGTTCTTATGGTATATTATGGTAAAAACAGAGTTAAATAATCTTAAACATTATTTTGTAAAAGTGAGTATACACAATTATTGTAAACACTCTCATACACTGACATACATACAGAAAATATTCAGGAAGCTCACACCAATATTATCAGTAACTCTATCTTGGTGATGGGATTTATGAGTAATTTGTTTTTTGCCTATTTTGTGAAACAAACATGATACTTTGAAATAAGGAAAAAAAGCCTAAGAAAATAAAAGCTCATTGCTCTCAGGACAGTGTATAAAATTAGAATTCAGTCTCACCTTGACCCCTGAGGAGGTGGTGCCACTCACAGAATTGAAATCACAAACTATGTAAGCTACAAGGTATGTACTCATTTTCACCGTAGTTTCAAAATGATCTTCTAAGAGGCCTCCTTCAAGTTCAATTGTCTTAACCTACAGGAAGGGGAAAAAATAGTATTTGAAAATTGTAGTATTTTATAACAATGCCTATGACTGAAGCCGGTGAGTTAGAGGAAGGTCCTGACACTTTGAAGGACACTTGATCATATTATAGGAGATCAATGGCCCCTCATAATATCCTGTGACCTCTCCTCCCTTTTTTTCTTTTAGCCCTGGACTTCCTCTAAGTCATCATGTGCCACTTTTGGGATCTCAAAATGATGCAAAATCTTATTTTGCTGCTGAAAGCATAAAAGTATTTTAGATGTTTCTACTTTCTTGAAATGCAGTAGTCTCCAACACTGGCATAAGTTCGAGGTCTGCACTTCTAAGCAAAATATCAAAGATATTTTGTTCTATAATAGATCTCCGTTGCAGAAGAAAATGGGACGCAAAACTGTGAAATACTTTCCATGATCTTTTAGTCCTCTTATTATTTATGTGTGAGGCAGGTGTTACTTCACAGGTGAGGAAACAGAGTCTCAGAAATGTTAACTGAATTGCCCAAGATCACCAGGCTGGTTCCACAGGAAGATGTGGATGTGACCGTGTGACTCCAAAGACATTGCTCATTCTTTCACTCGCTGTGTGACAGCTTGAGTCATAGTCTTATTTTATCTTTGCCTCATTGATTCAGCAATGAAAGCAGGCAGGCCAAAGAGGTCATTAGTAATTTAAGCTTCTGCCTATCTACGAAAGAAGTAAGAAGTTTTAAGCCACAGACTGGTCAGTCACATCTATCAAATTCACTGAGTAATTACCAAATTCTATCTTTATTTGCTCAGGATAGCTTGTCCCAGAAATGGTCTCCACCATGGTATAATGCCCCAAAATACTGAATGGATACAGATCCAGTAACCTGAAAATACCACTTTCTGTACATTGGTAACAACTCTTAGACTAGCTTTCCCCTCCCAACCTCCCTTTTAAGGCATCAGGCTTGCGACAGCACTAACCAGGGCTTGTCAAGCATGTTTTATCTATTTGGATAAGATTGCAGTTTGCTTTGGCAAGAGCAAATAGCTTGAAGTATTACCAGAAACTGCCTAGCCTACTTAAATGACAAATGTTTATGCTGTTTAATTCTATAGTATTTGATTCTACAGAATTCTATAAAAAAGAAAAAATGAGGTCCTAAGTTTTAACAAAGCAGAAGACACTGACCAAAGACTTTAAGAAAGGTAGCAGTATATATAGGACTGTGATATATATAAAAATATATAAATCACAGTAATTAACTTGTAGGATATATATATCAAATACCAAATATATATATCCTACAAGTTTACTTTGCAGAACAACAATCTCTTTTTTTAAGAATCTGATTCAACCAGAATTCTATAAGCACATACTTCCACCAGAGGCAAGGATTACGGTAGAGGCTGAGGAGAGGGCATTATGACTGTAGTCTTATGACCAAACTCAGTAAAAAACCATTTGGTCAAGTGCGTTAGAGGTGGGAGGGAGGAGGCGGAAGGCTGTGGGACTATGGGGGAATGAGGGTCTCTGACACTGGACACTGGTGGCAGCAGTGGTTAGGAGACGGATGGGCGTTCCCTCTGATTTCTCCCCCCTCTGATTTCTTCCCTCTCAGGAACCTGGAGCGAACCATGTAGATTAACATTGCCTTAAATGGAAGTGCATGGGGTGTTAGTGTTCGTTCTTCCAGGATGATGATGTAATCTCCAAGTACAGAGCACTTGTTGCTAGACAAGGATTTAGCTCTTTCTCAATATTGGCCGGACTTTACTTACATAGCAAGTGTCACAAGCAGGTGTGCGTTCCTTTAAGGAATGAAGGGGACAAAGAAATGCCCCAAAGATATGCTGCCTCCACTAGTACTTGGCTGGCTGCCTCACGTCCCTGAAATCTTGTATTCTTCACTAAGCATATTGAGAACTTTGCATGTGTTGCTTCTTCTCAGCAACCCATAACCCAACTTTACTGCCGCAGTGATTGTCCACAGAGTAAGATTGTAGCACGACTTCAGTTGTCCTTTTCTGGCCAACCATGAAAGCCGGGGTTGGGCACGTCAGTGAGAAGCAGAAAGTTAAGCCAGTATTTGCTGGAAAAGGCATGATCCAGAGAAGTGGACAATGCAGTTGAAGCAATGCAAATAGTCAAGGATCGTATAAAATATTTTAAAAATATACACTTATTTGTCTTAAATATGAGAAGTTACTGGAGGTTTCTATAGATAAAAGAATTTAGATTCTAATATAATGAAATGGCAATTATGTTTGCATCACATTTTAATGAAAAGGCTTTAAAGTAATTATATTTTTACTTCCCCTCCGTGATTATTCATATGGAAAATGACATCAATAAAAAGCTGCCGGGGAAGAGACTGAACTGCTCTTAAATGAACGTACAGTTAGAAAGCGGCCTTGGAGTTCTAATAGAGGATCATTTTTATCCAGAAATGAGCGGGCTAATTAAATTGCTGTCTGGGCCATATGCGCCCCAATGTTCATAGCAGCAATGTCCACAATAGCTAAATTGTGGAAGGAGCCGAGATGCCCTTCAACAGATGACTGGATTAAGAAGTTGTGGTCCATATATATGATGGAATATTACTCAGCTATCAGAAAGAACGAGTTCTCAACATTTGCTACAACATGGACAGCACTGGAGGAGATAATGCTAAGTGAAATAAGTCAAGCAGAGAAAGACAACTATCATATGATTTCTCTCATCTATGGAACATAAGAACTAGGATGATCAGTAGGGGAAGAAAGGGATAAAGAAAGGGGGGGTAATCAGAAGGGGGAATGAAACATGAGAGACTATGGACTATGAGAAACAAACTGAGGACTTCAGAGGGGAGGGGGGCGGGGGAATGGGATAGACCGGTGATGGGTAGTAAGGAGGGCACGTATTGCATGGTGCACTGGGTGTTATACACAACTAATGAATCATTGAGCCTTACATCGGAAACCGGGGATGTACTGTACAGTGACTAACATAATATAATAAAAAATCATTAAAAAAAATAATAAAATAAATTGCTGTCTGGGTGATCAGGGAAAAACTAGGGTATGTGTCACGTGGGGTATTGTCACTGTTCCCCTCGATCTGCTCTGTCACTACAGCAGTTACCTTTACCAGCGTGAAACAGAAATCTAGGGAAATTCCGTGTCTCGTGTTATGGACTCATTTCTCCCCTTCAGCCATAGCGGCTGATCACTGTGGAGGCCAGAGAGAAAACTGGGGTAGGGCTGCTTGCTGGCTTAGGATGGCCCCGCTGCTTTCTGGGTGCTCATTTTGCTGAAGCACGATCAGAAGAGCCTCTATGCTTGTCTCACTTTCCAAGCAGCCGTTGGGAAATATTTTATATTTTGTCCCACATCACAAATGGCAAGCACATCATTAGTGAGGAAATATCCAATGAGGCCCGCGGTCAGCCGTATCTTTCAGAGTCTCTGAATTTTGAGTGTAAAATAAAGCATTCAAACGTCTCTTTCAGTTAAAAAAAGTGTATCACTACCATAGATGATTTTCATAGATAATTTTAAGACTTACCATGGAATTAAAAAAACGGGGGGGATTTCTAAGTTCCATCAGAAACCACTAGAGCAGAATTCCCAGGGTGAAGCCCAGGCAGGGTTCTCTAGATCCTTCCCACTCTCAATGCGATGCGACCAATAGCAGTCGCATCACCTGGGAGCTTGTTAAAAAGGCCAAACTTTGAGCCTCACGGGTGCCAAGCCGAATCAGAATCTAAATTTTAACCAGATACTCTGATGATTCATCTCAACATTAAAGTCTGAGAAGTGCTGCTCTGGGTGGTTCTGAATTTCATCATTGGCCAAGTAACACAGATCAAAAAAGGACATTGTTTCCATAGGAATACAAATCAAATATAAATCACTTTGTTGTTGTTGTTGTTGTTAACTTCCGCTATAACAATGTCCCAAACAGAATGATGTTAAAATCTAGAAGGATTTGGGTTATTATATAATATGAAGATGGAGAAAACAAATTAATGGCTTAAATCTTGAAAACAAGAAATTGTTAAAAAAAAAAAAAAAAAAAGAAATACAATAAAGACCAAGGCTGAACTTGAGAATGATTCCCCCAAAGTTTCTGCAAGTGACAATACCTTTGGCATGTTGGAGAGTGCAACGTGTCCACTTTCTCTTCTCATCTTGATGGAAAAGTTGGCTTTAAGCGATGGCTCATCAAAGCAAGGGAAGGCCATGCGTGCTTCAGTTGGCTCAAAATCCGTTACTGCAATTATTCTGTGAAACGAAGAAACCACCGGCCAGAATTTTACAAGTGAAACCAAGAAAAGAAATGAACTATACCTTCAGAACACAGCTTATCAAACCTGGAGGTGATATATTTGATTTCTCAAACTATAATCTTAGTGAATCTAGGCTGTCTTTTTAAATAAAACAGGGGTAAAATTTTGGTTAGCAGCTGCCAGTCATGAATAATGCACAGTGCTGGGCACTCTGCTTATATGACTTCCTTCATACTCATAGTAGACAAGGATATTTAGACTCAGGAAATTTGAGTAACCTTAACAGGATCCTTCGCTACTAAATGAGATAGGCATGCCCAGTCAATTAGATAGTAGATAAGTACCATCTCTAAGGAGGGGCTTCAGTCGATGATTTGAATACTTGTGAATATGAGTGATGTCTTAGGTTGTGTCCTCAGAAAGCAGACCCTGCTTTATTAAAAACGTGCCTCCAGGAGATGTTAAGGAGGTAGGTAAGGAGTGAAGGAAGCAGGATAGGATAGAAGAAAAAGCCAGGCTGGATCAGCTCCGGTCTGATCTCTGGGGAGCTCTGGAATGGAGACTACACCTTTAAGTTTTCCCCTACTAGAGGCAAGGAGCTGAGATTTCATATTTTGTACCCCGGGGTGGGGGGCTAACTCCCAGGAAATTCTAGCTTTCTCTGCTTGCCAGCAAAGCATCTCCAGCCCTCAGACTATCATAGGTACATAGATATTCTAACAAATCTCTATACCCCGTCACCTTGATAATGCCTGACATTGTATAATTACAGATATATTCTTTGGACTCAAAGCTTCAGTTAAGAAACAAACCTGGAGAAGGAGGGGAGAATAAAAAACATCTCTAGGGTCAGATAAAGGGTGAGAAGGGCCAGGAGGGGAAAAAAGAGGGGCTGTCAGGATATTTTTGCCTCAATTTACTTCGTTTCTATAATACAGAGTGGAAAATGGTCTGGGGATCGAAACGATTTGATTTGCTCGGATCTTCAGGCTTTATTTGGATTTGGTAGAAAAATATAAAGGAATTCTACAAATATAAAGGAATTCTCCAAATATAAAGGAATTCTCCAAATATAAAGGAATTCTACAAATATAAAGGAATTCTCCAGGCCTGGAATAATTTTCACAAATGTGAAATTTTGCTTACAGTAAGTCTACAGTGGGAAAGCAAAAAGTTTAATATCTTTTTCTGTTACTTGCACAAGTAATTTTAGTTCTGCATGTGAAGTAGTGACTTCTTGCTTCTCAAAGAACTATTGTTGACTGGATTATTTTTATATTTTAGGTTAAGTTGTGTGTGTGTGTGTGTGTGTGTGTGTGTGTGTGCAAAAGAGAAAGAGAGTAAGAGAGAGAGAGCACTTGCTGTTCCCTTGCTTGGAGATACGCTACCCAAAGATGTCCTCAGAATTTTCTCCTTTTTTCAAAAAACATTATTCTCAGTTTAAATGCATCTCCTTGGCAAGGACTCTCCTGACCACTTAGATCAATGAGTTCCAATCCCCAGCTATGCTTTCTTTCTATTACAGCACCTCGTTTTATTTCCTTCGTAGCATTTATCACTTACCTTGTCCATTTAATTTGTTTTCTTGTCCTGTTTGTCTCTTCCCACATATCTCACCACTATGCATTCAATGCCTAGAACAGTGCCTGGCACATGGCATGTGCTCAGTAAATGGGAGCTCATTAAACTGACGATATTTCTCAATTCTCTAAACACACTTGTTCCTGCCTCCTGGATTTGAGTCATGACATTTCTTGGGCAATGTACACATGCTCTCACTTCCTTTCTCTCAACCCAAACCTCACTTGCGTTTCCTTCTGGTCCCAGATCAAGACTCACCTCCTTTGAGAAGCCTTCCCTATTTCAGCTTTCCGCGCTGCGCCCATCCTTCCCCCTAGCATAGCAACATATATGTCTCAACACGGTCACATACTGGTCTCTTCTCCTTGTCATTCTCCCTCTAGTTGTTTATGACTCTGCATGCTGTGTTCTCATCTTTACTGAGATTTCCTTAAGAAATAGTAGAGCTGCTGCTTCTTCCAAGTTTCCCATTGTTCATTGAGCTTTTCATAAATGACTGCTGAAATGTGCTCCTGGCAAAGAGATGTAACCCATAAGAAAGTATCACAAGAGACTAAACAGCTAGAGCAATGGCCTACCTTGTTTTACCACCACGAGTTCTGTATGTGCTTTTATAAAACCCTTCAAAACCATTGGCTAACTTGGCCTGGAAGTCGATAGCCACAGAGTATCTCAAATCAGCCATAAGTTTCTCTGGAGCCAACAGCGCAATTTGTTGATGAGCAGGATAACTCAAAACATTCAGCCTTTTTCCTGGTTTCCCGTATCTCAAATCTTCCTCTGATTGAAGGACGACATTCATGATTTCAAGGTCTTTGCTGTGCAAGATGATAAATTGGGTGGCATCTCTGACCAAGACTTCAATCTTCTCAGAACCAACAAAGTCCAGGGAGGTGAGATTTGGATGGACCAGAAGGTCATAGTGGAGGGGAATGACCATGCTGGGGAGCCTTAGCTCGTTCCAAGGAAATGGTTCCCCATTGGTGGCTACGGGGAGTGCCCCAGGGTCATTATTGAATGGATCAATAGATGACATTGAAAATTGAGAACAAATGTACATTTTGGGCATGATGGTTGAGCAGTAAAATCCCATATAAATATTAAATATCAGTTTTCTCCATGGGTTAGCCATTGCAGAAGAATGGATACTAAATCTAGTCTCTAGAACACAAATTAATATCCAGGCTAAGTCTCATAATTCACTATAGCACGGTACTAGCTCCAGTTACGTCACACCGGAGCTGAACAATATGTTTCAATAAATGGATTTGATCTAGAAAGAAAAAAAGAAACATTCATAGCATGTCAAAAAAGAATTCAATTAATAAATACATCATTAAAAAATAAAAGTATGTATATAAATGGAGAAAACCTGTTTTCTTAGAATCAAGCCAAATAACCACACAATAAAGTAGAAATTGAGCTATCATTTGGTTATTACAAAAAAATCCTGTAGAGGCCAAATGAAAGGACTCTACCTTAAAATTTCAGGTATAGAATTCCCTTTGCATTCCTATGCAACAAACATCAGGCAGGTACGCAAATTCATTGTGTGTTAAATGTTTTTAACATTCGGCTACATCGTTCTAGCTGTATCCTGGACACTTGAAAATAAGCTGCACCAGTGGTCTGTATTTTGTCTTGAGTCACAAAGAAACTTTATATTCTTCAGATACCAGGTATAATTATTAACAGCATTGAACTTCACCTCTTTCAATGAATAACATCATCTGAATGGCCTTATTCTATGGCTGTTGGTGGAAAGGATGCTGGTCAAGTTAAGTCTTTACCCTTGGCATATTTCTAATATAACAAAAGCTATAAAAATAAAATTTGGGTTTATAATATTCTTAGAATATTTAAGAAATTGTTTTGGTGCTCTTCATCTTAGGCTACTTTTGAAAATGCAAGTAAATCAAACTGAATTCACTGCCTCTAAATAGAACTGACTTTTTCTTATTAGAAGGGTAAAACAACAATATATACAATGAGAACAAACAATACCATTTAGTTGACTCAACTCCAGCTCCCCCCCTGCCACCTGCCTCTATTGACCTCCTCCCAGCTCCAACTCAGTCCATGAATGGCTTCCTTTCCTCTTCCTTTTTATCATTAGCAAGCTCTTCAGAATTAATTATGCAAATAGTTACTTTAATTTTCCAATTTGTAGTATTATTGCAGACAAGCAGGTATGATTAAAGGACCACCACCAACAACAACAACGAAGAAGAATGGTGAAATAATCATTTCAAAGCCAAGGTATGGAAACAACCTAAGTGTCCATCAATAGATGAACAAATAAAGGTGACGTGGTATACACACCTGCAATAAGCTGTTATTCAGCCACGAGAAAGAAGAAAAGCCTGCCAATTGCAAGAACATGGAATGAACTTGAGGACATCGTGCTAAGTGAAATAAGTCAGACAAAGACAAATAAATACTGTGTATCCCATGAATGTGTGGAATCTAAAAAAGCTGAACTTGGAGAAACAGAGTAGAGTGGTGGTTACCAGGAGTTGTGCACTGGGGGAAATGGGTACAAACTTCCAGTTATTAGATCTAGGGATCTAATGTACAGCATAGTGATTATAGATAATCATACGGTATCTTGCACTTGAATGTTGAATAGATTCTCAATGTCCTCTCAAAAGAGTAGATCTGTAACTTTCTCACCACAAAAAGGAAATGGTAATTGTGTGATGGGATGGAGGTGTTAGCTAATGCTACGGTGGTAATCATTTTGCAATATATAAATGTATCAAATCAAGGTGTTATACGCGTTACTTTTTTTTTTAAAGATGTTATTTATTTATTTGAGAAAGAGAGAGAGAGTACAAGCAAGAGGAGCAGCAGAGGGAGATGGAGAAGCAGGCTTCCCATTGGGCAGGGAAGCTGTTGTGGGGCTCGATCCCAGGACCCTGGGATCATGACCTGAGCCAAAAGCAGACGCTTAACCAACTGAGCCACCCAGGTGCCCAAGGGATTGCACATTTTAAACTTACACAATGTTATCATGCCAGTTATATCTCAATAAAGCTGGGGAAGATTTTTTTAATTAAAGAAATAATGACACTTCTATCTTTTTTAGATAAGCATGAAATTATGACGAGGGGCGCCTGGGTGGTTCAGTTTGTCGAGCGTCTGACTCGTGGTTTCAGCTCAGGTCATGATCTCAGGGGCTTGAGACTGAGCCCCGCATCAGGCCCCACACTCACAGGAAGTCTGCTGGAGATTCTCTCTCCCTCTTGCTCTGCCCCTCCTCTCGCCTGCTTTTTCTCTCTCTCTCCCTCTCTGTCAAAGAAACAGATCTTTGGGGAAAAAAAATTATGGCTACCAAACCTCGGTGTTCAAGCACCTCTGACACACAAAACCATAACTGATCTATTAGCTTAAATTTCTGAACGTTTAAACAATGAAAATGTTTGGAAAATTGGTTATTTGATAGGTCATAGGCTTAGGAATCAGAGTGCTTAGATTCTAGTATTAGTTCCAGCACACTTACTGATATAATTTTGGGCAAATTTTCTTATGTTTTGAGCCTAAGTTTCCTCGCCTTATAAAATAGTTAGTATACTATATACTATAGTATCCTCACTTTAGGAGGATTAAATGAAATAATTCATGTGGAGAATTTGGCACAGCACCACAATTAACATACACAAAGCACATGATGAATGTTAAACATTCAATTATTATTGTGATTATTATCACTTGAGTTCTCCGGCATAAATTAAGGATTATTTCTGCCCCCACTTATAGCAGACACACTCCAAGAAAGCTGTATTTTATTGGTAAGACTAGAGAGAAAGGCCTTGCTTTTTATTCATATAGCCTTTAACTTAAGATCTAGGAAGGACTTGAAGGGCCAGCTTGTACGTCTTTGGGGCTCTGATAAAGAAATGAGGGGAAGTGATTTTCCCAAAATCACGTGGGAAATTTCAAGCAAAATTGGGACTAAAATAGAGCCCGTGATCCTTGGTCTGGGGGACTTTCCTTTATATTCTCTAGCACTTCAGTGAACAAAACATCCTGGGTTCCAAATGGGAATTGCAGCAAATGTTTGGGAAAGGCTAAAAGATCTCCGGAAGAGAGTGAGTCAGTAAAGCAGAAGGACTCTTAAATCAAGTCCCAACCTTCACCTCATTTACATTCCAAAGCAGTAATGCCAGATTGACCCCCTCTCCCCACAGCCTCACCTCACAGGACACGAGCTCCTCACCACAGCAATTTTATACCTTAAGTTCCAATTATCATTCTCACTGAAAAGTTCGGAGTTTTAAGAAAAATTGAAGAGAAATGCTGATGTGTTACCTTAATCCACGCTGCTGCAGATTTGAATGAAGGGGAATTTACTTTTGTTTCACTTTCTGTTCTGGTAAACCCCGGAACTTGGCATACTTTGATTACAGCACTGGCTGGTTCGTTATAGTATAGACGAATGGGGCTTAGGACAAGAGCTTTAGTCCAAAAAGCACAAGGCTCACCCCTGCTTCAAGCCCTCCTCCATCATCTGTGACTGACTCTATAATTATTTTGATTCTGCCCCTCTCAAGTTTGTTATGAAGTCCTTTCGATTCTTCACTTTCAATCTCTTTTTGTCCAACTTTCAAAAAATGCCCACAGATTAAAGTAGTCAAGGTCCTCATGACTCCCCACAGTGGCCTTCAAACAAGGCTCCCTGGCCCCTCTAGGCCAGGTCCAGCAGTGTCCTGGTCCTATGCCAGCCAGCAGATCCCTCATTCACGGGCAGCTTGATCATGCCACGCCCAGCTTCAAACCTTCCCGCACTTTCCTCCTGTTTACACAGAGATGCAGGTCCCATGTGGAGACCATGGAGGGCCAACTGCAGCCTGTGTGTCACACGGACTCTCGCATGCTGTCTGGTTGTTTTGTCTAGTGCATTAAAGGGCAATGCACCCACACCAGTGTTAATCTCAAGGGAAACATAACAAGCTTGACTCCTACTGTCCCACAGACCTTCCTCATCCTCTGGTATTTGTGCTTCGTCCTGAGGTGCAATGGAGTTTGCAACCTGTGCTTTGGCTCAACATTCCAGTGCTGCCATGATTAGATCCTAGTTAACTCTCAAGCCTTCATTTTTTTTCTCTTTAGGTATTTTTTCACGTCAACCTGGATAAATAATTTGATGAAGCAGAGAAGCAAAAGTCCAGGAGGGCTAGAGGGGCCAGAGGCACAGGGTTGAATGGGGCCCCTCAGGGTGGCATTTCATGTAGTTGTGTAGTTGGAAGGGCACCATGGGGGTGGGGAGGCTGGCTGGAAACAGGTGAGTGGGGAAAAGGGGACAAACAAGAGGAGGCACCCCTGCAGACTCCTGGGTATTCTGCAGCAGGGGAGGGAAGGGGCAAAGGATGTAGAGGAAACTGGGGGTGCTTTGGTGACCTTCCCTGTCACAGGGCCCAGCTCAGCGTGTGTGTTCCCAGAACTCTGCCCTGCCCTTGAGAACAGAAGCGATGAGGGAGAAGGAGGAAGCAGAGTTCCGGGACTGGGCAGCAGATTCTTAGAAGACAAAGTTGAGTAAGGTCCAGGTGACTTCACAGCTTATTACTTAGAAAGGTTTCTCACCAAAAAGGGTTTCTAATTTTTTTTCTCCTGATAACAGAATAAGCGTTGGGATATTAGTGGCCCAGGGAACTCACATATCTCACTCTTTCACTTTCCCCTGAGCTTCTGAACTGTTCCTCGCTCAGACGCCCCTTATTGGCTCTCTCTAAAACAGGAGCACTCTTGGGACGCGTGGGTGGCTCAGTCCATTAAGCGTCTGTCTTGAGCCTGGGTCATGATCTAAGGGTCCTGGGATCAAGCCCCATGTTGGCCTCCCCACTCAGTGGGGAGTCTGCTCGTCCCTCTCCCTCTGCCCTTCCCCCTGCTCGTGCTCTCTCTCTCTCAAATAAATACATAAAATCTCCTAAAAAATAAAATAAAATAATAAAAAATAAAACAGGAGCACTTCTACATGAATCCATCCCTGACTGCCACCACCCAGGGTCTATCACCTCAGCCTCTTTAAATTTTTCCTTCTTAGCTTGCCCACTGCTGATACTACATTACGTATTGGTGTATTTGTCTGTTTCAGCTGTCTCTCCGCTAGAACGAAAGCTTCTTGCAGGCAGGGAGTCTGTCTGCTTTGCTCACTCCCAAATGCCCGGAGCCTGGAGCAGAGCCTGGCCTGTCAGTTCATACCTGCTGACTGAGTGAATGCATTTGCAATATTCGCCAGTTTTTTTCTTTCCTCCTTTTCAGATTGCCCTGTACTCGCTCCATGCTTCAGGCAGACAAGGGAACTTTATATCCCTGGATGTGCCCAGCATGTCCCTGTCTTCCTGAAGCCTCGCTCCATGCCCGATACAGCTCTCTCAGTGTTCCCTGCGGAAACCTGCTTGTCACAAGGCAAATGCCACCTTGGAAGTGACACAGGCTCCCTTCCAGTCCCTAACTATAGGCACTTGTTCAGTTAGCGCTACTGACTCTTATCTTCTGCTGACAGGTTTCTGCTTCATACTCTTCCTTAAACCATCAACTCTTGCAGGCTGGGGGCCAAACACTATGCCTCCACCTCTTCCCAGCTCCTCACAGGGTGTGTGTACCTCGTAGACCCTCAACAAACAAGTGAGAATGAATGAGTGAAAGTTAATTTTCCCAAGAGTTGAAACTTACTTGCCAAAATGTTCAAAGATTTTTACTAATTTTTAAATGGAAAAATTTCTCAAATGTATTATAGATGTTTCCATCCCCTTAGGGTGTTCTCAACAGATTTAAACTTTAATGACTTAGGTTTTTATTATTATTATTATTATTACACAGTGAACCTAGAATCAAGAGAATTGAACTTGCCGGCATCTTAAAATAAGTCACTTCCTTATGTCCAAATCAAAGACAATGATACTTTCCTTAAATATTACAGAGGGTTATGGTCAATGTCAGAATTAATTTGAGATAATACGTGAAAATCATTTTACAAATGTTTTATAAACTCTAAAGTTGTTCACATGCACACTACCTTGATAATAATAGTCAGTGATGATGTTATGTTGTAATAAAAGGCTGCCCTTGAGGTCAACGAGATGTAATAAATAACCCCGTGTTGTTATATCTTTTTGAATTCTTGTGGGTACTCTACAAAGTTTATTTCAGTTCCTCTATTATTATCAGATTTTTATTTACTTTCTGTTGTTAGCGTCAACTATCCCCAACCTCCACCCTAGACCCGTTTTAAGATTGTTCCTTCTAGAATGCTACAAGCTGGGGGCACCAGGGTCCTAGGATCCAGCCCCCAATTTGGGCTCCCTGCTCAGCGGGGAGCCTGCTTCTTCCTGGGGAGTCTGCTTCTTCCTTCCCCTCTGCCCACCCCCCCTGCACTCCCATGCCCTCCCTCTCATAAATAAATTTTTTTTTAAAGTGCTACAAGCTGAAAAATGAACAGATAAAGCTAGTTGGACATTATTTGAGGCACTCAGATGCCTTCAAAATTATTTTCTAATGCTTCCTGTGTTGTAGGTGGTGAGATTTCAGGATAAACGAACTGATAAATAGCGTCCTGACAGATGACACGTTGCTGAATCTCCTTCTCCCTGTTTTGCTAGTGTGGCTGTTGAATTTTCTCCCCTTACCAAACGTACAGCTTGACCTTTGTCAGTGCTTGATGTTATCACCGAACACCCAGCCAGCTTACAGCTTTGAAAACCACTTCCTCTTGTCTGCCTTCCATCTCTTTTCAAAAGATCTCTAAACATCTGTCGAAATCTCTAAAATTCTTCACAGAATTATTGCTATGCCTCTGTTTATTTTCAAATAAATGGAGGTAGGATCTATAAAATGGTTTTAATATTTTTAATTTTAAAAAAAGGAAGTTTCTGATAGTACAAGGACTCAGGGCCTTTGCAAAATATGGGGGGGGAGGTGGGGGGGGGACATGGAATTCACCTAGTACGCCCATTCTGTAGCTTCTTTTAAACTCACCTAGAGTACACAGAAAATGAGAAGAGCGTAGTCAGAATTTTAAACCGGTAACTGACAGGAAGATGGTTTTTCAAAAATTGATATCTTTGGGATGCCTTCCACAGCGTTTATTAAAAACAAAAACAGGAGAATGCAGCAATAAAAATCTTACACTGCTAAAGTAGAACAGACTATTAACAGACCTGACATTAGACAGCTGAAATTGTACCACATGTAAAATTTTTATTTAACAGCGAAATGAAAAATTCTGGTGCTTCTGTCATTTTCTAAATATTACCTAAATAACTGATAACACATTTTCAAACAGGAAAACAGCTGCAAAAGAAACCAGAGAGGTTCTGAGCTTCTTAAATACTTTCTTTCAAAAGGAAATTTTAATGCTTCCAAATAATAAAACCAACTGATTAAACCAAAACACATTTCTTGGCTTCCTACTATTTCAAGATAGAGCTTTAAATGTCCATGAGAACTTCCCCTCTGGCCAAGTTAGAGTAGGGACTGGGATTTATCCTCTCACTTGAAACAACCAAAAAAATGGACACGGGACAGTCTGCACGACAGAGAATATCAGGCAACTGGAGGCAGCAGCGATGATTCCAGAAGAGAAGGAAACAAATGAGGTCAGCCCTGCGATTGTCCCAGTTTACTGCCTTGAGGGATTCCACGCACCTGTGCCGGGAGGGAGACCGTGGGCAAAGCCCAGCGGACATTTTCTGCTGAGGAGATGCAGCTGAGATTCTGGGAAAGCCAGGAAACTCGAGTTCATAGGAAAAGTACTGAGAGGACAGAGCTACAGAGAGAGAAAGAGCAAGAGAGAGAATGAGAATGTGCTTCGGAGACCTGTCGAAGTTTCCGCTTGAATATTCAGCTGATCATGGATCAGCACAGGCATAGGGGGACATTGCATAAGCCAGAGACAGAAGCACTGGCCAGGATTAGAGGTCATGGCACCCGGCTCCCGCGCACAGACAGAAACAGCGTCTGCGTCCACCAGTCCGACCGGAAAACCTCACGATCACCATGCCAACAAGTAGAGTACCCAGAGGGGTCTTGCCTCAGGGGGAAGGAGCAATGGCCCTACATAAAGCATGGCTTCAGCCCTGTCTTGCAAATCTTAAAAGCAAGATCTAAAAGGATCAAACTGTTTTCGAGTAACTTAACTGTGTCCCAGCACAAAGCTCAAGAATATGATAGTAATAAGAAAAATCACCGCCCAACTGGGTAAGAAGGTGAGTCATGATTTTTTTTTTTAAATAAGCTGGTTTTTTTCAGTCATTGCAGCAAGAGGGAATGCACACCATAGACACAGGTGGGCATCTTAGATGGAAAATGCTGGGAAGGACTTCTTAGAGGATGCGTCAGGTGATTGAGAAGGGCTTCACGAAGCAGGGCCTTGTTTTGGTTCAGAAGATCTCAAGAGTGGGTTCTAATTCTGTAACTGGGTGTCTTAATAAGGAGGGAAGATTAGACCAAGGCTAAGGCTGTAATTTGTAAAGAGACGCCGGTCACTCCTGTTGGTCAGGATATGGCGGTGTTTGGTCATTTTTGTGCCGATGGCACTGTTCACGGTTTGCCTGTGTTCAGACATGATTACGAAGTCAGCCTTTTTTGGGTCTTCATCCATCACAGCCTTAGAGTGGGTTCGTCTGATGCTGTCTGTGAAATTGTGTTCAACCACAGGTCAACACCGCGGCCTGGCTGTGGCTACCAGGTCAGCTCTTGGGTGGCAGGGACTGCTTTGCTCTTTCTCATTATGCTCAGCGGGTCTTGGACTCCGATTTTGCCTCCGTTGGCCCTGTGAGGCTGTCAAAAGCTTAGCTCAGCCTCTCAGTTTGTTTTTTCCAAACCTGTAAACGCCCCTGGTGCAAAAGAATCCTTAAATGCCTCTTAGATTTCCATCCTCTCTAGACTCTTGGCTCAATAACTCTTAGCCTTTGATGCTTTAAAGATGTTTTCGTATTTCGTCAGTGTTTATGTCTTCACTGCGAGTGCTGGTCCAACTACATAGTGTGCCATTGTTGCGATTAGAAGGACCTTCTCTTCTGCCATGGTTTCCCCCAAAGACTTCCCTAAGCCTCAGAAAGGGTCTTATCGGAGCTTTTGCCCAGACACCATCCTCATTTATTCAAACTGTTTCAACCCAGCTAGATATCTGATCCCCTTACAGCGGCTCCATAGAGTTGATGGCCAGACGATTGAGTAGTTCTCACTCTACTCATGTTTAGTCCTCTCCAACCCAACACTCATCACCCCCTTCCGCCCTCTCCCTGAACAATCCAGAGAATCATCTGATTATGTTCTTTATATACAAATGTAGATACTAACAAACCCCACCCCCAGCTCCTTCTTCCTGCTAGGTTGCTGTTCCTGTGACCCTCTTTTTTTTTTTTTTTTTAAGATTTATTTATTTTAGAAAGAGTGAGTGAGCGGGGAAGGGGCAGAGGGAGAGAATCTCAGGCAGACTTCCTGCCAAGTGGGGAGCCCCGTGCAGGGTTTGATCTCAGGACACTGAGATCATGACCTAAGCTGAAATCAAGAGTTGAAGACTTAATGGACTGCACCACCCAGGCGCCCCGTGGTGACCCTATTCTATGAAAATTCTGTGTCCACCTGTTACCCTCTAATAAATCTGTACACTAAGTAAAAGTGGGTGGGCTCAGGGTTATACTTCTGAAAATATAGTAAGCTATATTTAAGCTTTAGTAAGCGAATTCCCAATTTTTATCTAAGAGGAAATAGGGGCTTTTTCTTTCCACCGATGTCATATGTTTGTACCTCCCTCAAGCCAGTAACTGGTACAAAACAAGTCAGTGCGCAGTAGGTGATGATGGGAATGTTTTTTAAATAAACAGTTACCAACTGAAGAAGCCATGGATTAGAGTTTTAAGGGCATTTATGTGCACTTTAACACTTAGCTCTCTGAATTTTATTGAAATTATCCAAACAGACTGGTCACCTTATCCTCAAAGCAAGGCAACCTTGAGTGACCCTAGGATTTTCAATTCTACATCAATGTCATCCAGCAGCCAAAGTCTCCTGAGAGAAGAGAGCAAAAGCAGTGGTAGCCTCATCTAGTGGTGACGTGTGTAACTGCAGGGAATCACTGGTCCTAGCGCTTACCCTTTACGCGAACATCCTGCGGCAAATTACACAATCCAAAAAGCGATTAGACACATTCATCTAATGCGCAAACCAGACCTAAGAGAATCAGATTTATAGGTAGGATTGGAGTTCTGATAAGTTGAGGACTGGGGTTCGAAACTCACAGGATTCCGAGAAATCAAATATGGATACTTGAATAGCTATGCTTTGAAGGTATAGCCTTCATTAGATCAGTGGGAACATTAGAAATGGAGTAGCTGGGCCTCTCTCTGTCTAAACCTGGACTGGTTGAATCCTTTAAAGTTAGGCACACTTTTTAAATGGAAATTTTTCTGCAAGATGCAGATCTTGAGTGCTTTTCCTCTAAGAGTATTCAGAAGCCTTTCCCATTATTTGGATAAACATTTCACTCATACAGAAGATACAAGGAAGATCAAGGAGGTCACATATCATTTGAGCGAAGGAATGCAGCATTCTGTCAGGGACCAGATCCTCGCTGAGCCAGTGGTATAATTCACACCTGTTAATTATTGACTAAAAGACCATAGACAGACGGCACCTGGGTGGCTCAGTGGGTTAAGGGTCTGCCTTTGGCTCAGGTCATGATCCCAGGGTCCTGGGATGGAGCCCTGCATTTGGCTCCCTGCTCAGCGGGGAGTCCGCTTCTCCCTCTGTACCCGCCCCCCTCGTGTGCGCACGCTCTCTCTCTCTTTCTCTCAAAAATAAATAAATAAAACCTTAAAAGAAAAAAAAGAGAAGAAAAGACCATGAAAGAGTTCCAGAAAGAGAGCACAGAAGGTAAACTGAAATAAAATATTAGCTTTAATCTGGGATTTGTTCTTTTTTTTCCTAGAGAGAAATGTATTTTTTATTTTTACCTCCAAAGTACATTTTTTTGTCATTAAAAAAAAATTGGTCAAAGAAAAGATACTTCAGTTTTCTCCATTTCCTCCTTTTTTCTTTATTGGGCAACCAGGTTTATCAAATGGACACGAGTCAATGAGAGTTGAGATAAGAAGAGTTCCCCTCCCACGCCCTGCTCTTGCTCTTCATTTTTCCACCTCCTGTTTTCTTTTGGATCTTTTCTAGGATCGGTGCAGGAGGTAGGCAACTGGAAGGAAAGAGACAAAATCCTTTTATTTCTCTGCTACTGCCTCTGCAGTTTTCTCTTGGTCATTGATGTTTTCTGTGTGACATGCTTACATGTTTCTCTCTTATGGATTTGTTCTTAGTATTTTTAGCTCTCTGCTCAATTCCCAAGTGTCTTACAAATTACTAGCTTAAATTTGCATATGTCTCTCAATAAGTTTCCTACTGAACACATACAGTTCTACAAATTTCTAAGAAGAGAATTTTATAGTTTTAGCCTACATCTAAGTAAGTCACTTAAAAAAAAACCTAGTATTTTTCCCTTGTCCAAACTATCAAAACTTTCCAATATTCTAAGGAAATAACTTTTGAACTTGCATCTTCAAGAGACCCAAATCCAGACTCTCAGGTATAATAGAATTGACTGAGAAGCAGAATTCCTTTTCAAAGCATTGTATCCCTCCAAGGGTTTATACAAGTCTCATTTATAATTCACTGACCCCTAACATTTTGCTTTACAATTTTATGTTGTGAAAAATAACCTTCAACCCTTCTACCACAACTGAAATATGATTTCTGTTTATCATTTGATGGGATATTTCCGTGCAATTTGTAGCAACCTGATGGCTATAAAGGGAAGTAAAGTAAATCAGAGACTTTCCCACTATCATCTCTTCTGTACTGAGAAAAATGTCATTTTCAATGTACATTCACTTTCCTCGAAGTGCTCAGAACATCACGTATTCCTTTTGGAGAAGAAGGAAGCACCTGTTTGCTAATCTGAAGGAAAACAGGAAGAATGACACAAGTTAAATAACTTTCAGCTCAGCTACTCTATTAAAAATAAGGCAATCTCACCGCTTTGGAGGCTCACAGCACCGAATCACCAGCACTTACGTACGGGTGAGGCTGGCAGATTGTTCATTTCTCAGCTGTTCACTGTGTGTACATTTTGGCAGAGTGCTACCAGGGAGGGCAAGCACCCTTGCCCTGGCTTGAAGCATCTTGTGTCCGTGTAAATGCGAATACGTGTGTGTGCACGACTGTTTCTACCTTATAAAAAATCACAATAATATATGCCCATGAAAAAATGAAATACTAGAAAAATTACAAAGAAAAGCAACAGAACTTCTCTCTACTCCTTCCTACTTCCGGTCACACTTCTCAGAAGCAATCATTTGTAAGCTTTTCTCTTTTAATTTCTGATGGTTATTTCCCTAATTCTAAATAATGGTTGGGGCCACTGTATCTTATAATACGGTCTTTTGACTCCTGCTTTGAAATATGAAGATCTCCTCATTTTCCCTCCTATTCCAAGTTTTATTACTTTTAATCCCTCCGTTATGCTTATATCTGTATGCAATACACATAAACCTGGGTTTCTGATTCTATCAACTTTAGACATTACTCTTCACCCTCAAACAGCAAGGACTAAAATTTACTGGATATTTACTATTTGCCAGACGCGGTTGTAAGTGTTTTTTACATGAATTATCTTATTTAATCCTGATAGCAACCCTAGGAGGTATCATTCCTAATTTACAGATAAGAAAAATAAGACACGGGGGTTAGGGGATGCCTTGCTTCAGGTCACAAGGCCAGGAAGGTGGCAGAGGGACTAAGCAATCTGCATCCAAACCCACTGCCTTACAGGAGGTAAGGCGGATGTAATACAGGAGGGTATCACATCCCGAGCGTTCCTCCATCCTTCCCCCCATTCCGCTCCCACCACCTATCAACCAGCTCTTCACTTGTACAGCGTTAAGGTGGATAACATTTACAGTCTATCATGTATTTCCATCTAAATCTCCCGTTTTTCCTTAGAGGTCAGGTCCAAGGTTGAAAATCGTAAGTACGTTTACGTATTCCAAATACAATTACAAATACAAATCATAAGTATGTTTACGTATTGCAAATACAAATACAAATACGTAATGCAAATATTATTCTCAGCAGAACTAAGAAGTATGCCAGGATTACAATTTCTTCTCTATCTCCCCCAAATATGTGAAGTCCTTCCTTCTTTCATTTCCTCCTTTATATGCTCAAGAAACATTTGGAAGCTTACTAAGTGTTGGAATTTGGGGAGAGGAGGTGGAGATGAATACAATGAGAAATACAGTGTTATCGAAACCGTGGCCTCCGCGCTTAGGAATTTACCCTAAGAATTGACATAATATAGAATTGACAGTGCCCCTGTGGTCAGGAAGGCTTTGAGGAGGGGAGATAGAAGATAAACTGGGTCTTCAAGAAAGACAAGAATTTGGAAAAGGGGTGGAGGGTACATAAGGAAGTGATATAAATGAACAAAGTGATGGAGATAGGATTATTGGGGTTATTTAAGAAATGAGATTTCTAAGTTGCCCGCTTGGAAGTAGGGGTTTGCACTAGAGAGATGTGGCAGGTTTAATGGAAACTTAGTTGTATGTGGCTTGAAGAACCGGTAAGGATTTCCACATAGAAATCAGTGGGTGTTAGAAATGCGAACAGGAATGCATGAAAAATTCAGAGTTGGAAGTCATAAAAAAAAAAAGTGATAAAGCCTTTACAGTGGATGTGTCTGTTAAGAGAAAATACAGATCAGGAAGAGGAAGGGACATTTGGAGGACAAGGAAAGGAAAAGAGAAGTAGAGAGGTCAGGGACAAGGGGAAGAGCCCAAGAACATGGCATAGAAGTCAGGAAAGGCCAGACCCATTGGATTGGGTGGGGGTGACTCAGATTACCCTTTAAGAGATGGCTTAGCTTCAGGAGAAGGTAAAGGCTAAAACCTCGCTACAAAAAACTAAGAGAATATGGAGGGAAAACAGCTCCTGGAGTATGTAGACTGTCCTTCCAGAAGCTTACAGTTAAAAGGAAGAAGAGAAACAGGGCAGTGGGGGGGGGGAGGGAGTGGAAGGTGGGCAGAGGTTACAGAAGAGCTTATATTACAGTAGAACAAACTCGAACATCTTGTGGCACAAGGGAAAAGTGAGGAAATGATGGAGGAGTGAGATTCCGGAGCAGGCACGAGGGAACGGGGGGAAGTCTAGCTTTGGGGATGAGTCCACAAAATAAGCCTTGTAGGTTTTTTCTGAAGAACGTTGGAAAACCACTGGAGGATACTGAGCAAGGAAGTGACATAATCCAATTCACGTTTTGAGAATATGACTCTGACTGCCGTATGGAGGACGGATGGGAGCAAGACAAGACTTGATGTTTGTCTTTAATACACACGGCCAACCCTGAGTTTAGAAATGCAGTCAATGAACTTTTCAGTGCGTGCCAGAGTGGCGAGCAGATTAGGAGGATCATAATTTGAACGCTGAAGCTTAAGGATGCCGTTCCACATTTCCGAAAGTCCAGACTGCTGTATGGAGGTGGCTTGTGGAAGAGCTAAGGTAAAGTGGTACCTGAGAAGTGATCCGTGGGGTCAAACAGCTTTGGATACAAACTTTGCATCTACCATTTACCAACTACGTGTTCTGAATTACCTCTCTGGGCCTCGAATTCCTTCTCTGGAAACTGTAGATAAAAACTGCCCACCTTGTTTTATTTTTATGGGTACTAATGAACGAGGTTTAGTATCTCAACAATACACATACAAGGACCCTCTTTATTGATTTGCACATTCTTTGACTGCCTGAACTATTATTTACTTAACATTTTTTTCATAATCTTTCACTTTTTAAAACTTAAATATATTCACTTTGAAAAGAAACAAAGTTTTTAGAAAAGATAAGCACAAAAGGTAGAGCATTCCATGACTCCCAAGAGAAAAACAAGCAGAAAAAGAAGACCGTGGAAGTGCAAGATCAAGACAGAGATAAGGGTCTGGGGCTGGTGTCGCAGGTCCCAGGAGGACAAGGACAATAGCAGGAGGATGGCTCCAGAAGTGAGAGGCAGCAGGACCCTGGGTACCTGGCAGCACAGGGCAATGAACAGGAATAGAGCTGGTGCTGGCAATGGGCACTGGCTGGGGTGTAGAGACTCTGTGGCTGACAGAGCCTGATGGGTGAGGGCCTGTGGAGGGTGAGTCTTCTTGGGACACCCTGGCAACCCAGAGAGGAAAGGAGCCTATGGAAGGCATGCAACGAATAGGAAGGGAAGAGTCAAAATGAAGGCAAAATGGTGGGCCTACAGGGCAAAGACTAAAGTGCAGGTGGGTCTTGGAAAAAGAAATATTTATGTAAACAAATTCAGTGAAGCCTAAATTTGCAAGGAGCATAAGTTGAGGTGGCGATTTTGCCACTTTTAGTTATATCCTGCTTGACCTGCTTATGGGGGAGGGTAAGGTAGGCAGCTCAGGACAGGAAGCACGGAGATGGAAATGAGACTCTTTCCTGGGGATGGACCTGGAGAGGGGCTCAGGGACGGTCTTGTGAGGAGAATTCCTCTTCTTATTTAATCTCTCATTTGCTTCAGATACTTCTTAGAATGAGACAGGACACGAAGAATAAGGTATAGTCAATCTATAGTGGCTTCAGAGAAGGTGACCCTGTTGCCATCAGGAAAAGACCAGCTGACAGCGAAACAAAGTAAGTCCTTAGAAGTCAGGAGCTACTAGAAGGTCAACCGCTCCCCAGATTATGATGGAGACTTTTAATGTTCCTTGTTCATAACCACTAAATTTCAGGGAATTTCTGTCAAAACTTCCAAATCCTGTGGCTGCCTGTCACACACTAAGATACTCGCTGAAAGCTGCCTTCTGATTGTGGCTGCTTGGTTAACCTCATTCCCAGGGCACATTTGCCCTGGTCAGGGGCCTCGATTTCCCTAATTAGAAGGCAAGTTTATTTGTTTACTGATTTTAAGAGTTCACGTTTTATTGAGACATAAAACTTGTGTGACAAAGTCTTATCAACTATAGAACTTAGTAGTACTGATTACCTTTTCTAAAGATTGATATAACCTCATATTTATGGGACTAATTTCTTGATGCAAGCCAAGAATTACATTCTATGTGGGTTCACAAATCATTTTAGAATAAGAAAGGTATTAGGATGCTTTAAATTGCAAGTGTATTTTGATCACAGAAAGTACTGAGCAAAATGACTACTGGGTAAAGGCCAAAAAATTTCCAAAATGGCATTCCAAAATGACTGTCCTAGCAGAGTGCTGAACACGTAGGCTTTGGGGTTAAGTGGCCTGCGTTCAAATGCTGAGTCAGGCGCTTACTTCACAGAATTATTGAGGGTCTGTTGCCTAAGTGTCTTCATTTACAAATGAGCGGGGATAATTAAAGTACCTACCTTGGAGGACTGTAGCGACGATCAAGTGTGATGGAGTCTGGCATATCTTAAATGGTCAGCGTGTATGAGTCATTGCTCTTACTGACAGTGACCAGTGTTAGTAGTGATATCAGAGGGAATGTTGCCAAACCCAATTAAGGCTTTTGGAAATATCCTCCAGTATCTTTGGAGTACCTTTGGAGCTGCTTATCGGCCTTAAGACTATCACCATGAAATCTTTAAATGAGATTCAGCAAGTATTAGTCAAAAGCCGCTTAGATTTTTACCTGATCTGTATTCAGATCCATTGGGGACATTCCTCTTCAGAAATTCTTCCTAAGAGAGCTCTTTGTTTTGCTGGAGTGTTAGCTGCAGATTGCCTTGCTGGATGATTCAAGTGTTCATTATCTCTGTGACATCAAGATATTAGTGGAGAAAACTCACACTGTTACCAGCTGCTTTTGGATGCTGCAGGAGGGAATGAGACCGATAGATCTCAGGCGTCTGGGCCCTTTCTCATCCCTCCTTTGCTGTGAAATGATTGGATGCATTATTTGTGGGACTTTGTTAAAGGATTTTTGACAGTTCAAATAATTTTTAGGAGGGCTGTAGAAATAGATTTAGAAATTTCAGGGGGGACAACACCTGCAATTTAGCCACAGAATCACATCAGCTTCCTGACCTTACAATGATTGCTGTGTTCCATAAATAAGTAGCTGCCTCTGCAAGGTCCACACGAAGTCTGTTGACTTGTCTTTCTCACTTCTGAATCAAAGTCCTAGAGTGCATTAGATTGGCATGGCAACCTAACTGTAAGGGAGGCTGGGAATTTGAGCCTGACTTCTTTGGGGCCGTGGGACTGAAAATATGAGATAATTATTCTGAAGACAATTCATAGCCACCGTACGACACAGGCCTGATAGACTCTTCCACCTCCCCTTTTATTCCACCTCCCTGGGTTCTATACAGCTCCTCCTCATGGAAGTCTTCTGTAAATTGCATGTTATTGAAGGACTCTCCCTTGACGGCCTAGACTAGGTTGGCTTACCCACACAGTAAGGTTATAAGGGTGGAGGCCATGTCTGTTTTGCTCAGCACTGTAGCCTTGGTACCGAACACAGTGTGCTTGGCCCTCCGTAGTTGTTCAATAAGTTTGTTGAATGAATATAAAGCTATTTCTTCTGTTCTGTAAATCTACCCTAATACCTCCACAACTACCCATTCAGGCCTAATTTGTAATTAGGACATATAAAATGCTGTCATCTTTGTAGATAAAATATATTTTGGAGCTATATTTCGTCTCAGTAGGATCTAAATCACACACATGGAATGCTGTTCGATGTCAAGCTACTAAATTATATAGTTCAGCCCAGCCGCTCAGGGCAGGCAATATGCTGGCCATTCTTTTACACCATTTGCCCTGTATTTCAGATTTCATGTGTGGAAACCCCCTCAAACAATAACAAAGTCCTCTTCGCCTCACTGATTTTTATGAGGCTGAGGTCATTAGGTCAGAGTCAAAAAAAAACAGCTAAAATTGACAATGCCACAAATACCACCGATAATGCCGCTTACATTTATTAGGTCTGCTTTACAGTCAGAAAAGCACATATGTATGTATGTGTATATCTATTATGCCATTGATCCTCAGAACAATTCCGTGCATAAATCAGGGCATGCATTATTTCATTTTGTAGATGAGGAAACTGAAGCTCCTTGAGGGGAAGTGACTTGCTGGAGTCTTTAACAGTGACTAGTGCAAAAGGTCAGGGCAGCAGTCTAGCCCTCCAACTCTGTGCAGGGCATTCGCCCTGTTGCCATGCAGCTAGAGTGCCATTGAGACACAGGATGTGTCCATCCTAGAAAGAGATGAGCAGGGAGACCTCTACCCCCGGAGGAGGATGTCCGTCTTGGTTCGGCCAGTTTAGTATCACAGAACAGACAATATGGAAGCTTGAGGCAGCCCTGTAACCAACTGAACGGTTCCCTTGACTCATCATGCACTTGCAGAAGACCATCTTGTTGGGAATCAGAAGCTGGAGCACGGCCCACTGGGGTGCTTGTGCCCTGTGTCTCCGAGGAGCTTTTTGCCCACATGGAACAGAGCCTGAGTACAGCCTGCAAGGGACAGGAAGAATGTTCCTGTGTGACTCAGAGACCCAGTTCCGCAAACATCTGACGCCTGGGAAGCCAGGCCCTGTGCTGGCCGCTGTGGGGGAAAGAGATGAATGCAACATGTCCGCTTCCCAAGGTGTGTGCGTGTGTGCGTGGGGGCCGCAGGCATGGCACTGGTCTAACATGAGTTTCACCCTCTTCATTTGAAAGTGTAGCAGCTAATAGTACGTTTTGAAGGAGCAATCTTCCGAGCTAGCCTTCTTGGAATTCTTTTGAGGTGGATACAGTTTGGTGTGTGTGTGCCTGTGAACCACGGACACGGGGAAGTTTTGAGATGATGAGAATATACTGCTGGCATTCCACCTTGGTATTCTTGGTTTTCTCACGTTTATTTCATTGTTAATCTTCTGTTCTGGACGTGAAATACTAGCTATATTGACTAGTTATACATCATGATTACACTAAGAGATTCTCTAGGCTCTTTTAAGGCAGCATATATAATAGGTAAAATGCTGGTGTGGGGGAGAATTGTCAGGTGGTATTAACCGAGTTAACTTTATTACTGAGGACAAATACAGTCACCCAAATTAAAGGTTCAGAGACATCTGAGAAACACTCAGTATTCTTTGGCATAAATCTCCAAGTCTGTCACAGGTCATTAAGTTATTAGCTCAAGGCTATTAGGTGCAATTAAGTGAAGAGGAGATTTACGATTACACCACTGGCTCCATGTTCGCTGTAACCAAATTGATCAGATACAAATGATCTATTGTGGCTTAATAGCAAAAAAGTGTTAGCAGAATCTAGATGTCAGCCTCTTTGCCTCTCCAACCTGCTGTTCCTTGCTCCTGTCTTCTCAGATGCTTACCCCCATCCTTGCTATAAGACCCATTTTTAAACATTTTGGAGACCTGATCTTGACTTTATCCTTTGGACATGATTTTTGTTATTTTCCTTCTGGATCCACTTATTTTCTTTCTTTCTCTCTATCCTGATCCCTAGGGACCTGTCATCTAGGCCTGGAAATAAATTATGTGTGTTCAGTCAGGATTAAAATAAATTGAATATAAAACATGTTTTCTCACTCCTGTGTGGCTTTTAAATTTAAGCTTATTTTGAAGTAACGGCAAATGATACTGTATTATTGTTATGATCCTACCTCTAACTCAAAAGCAAGGGCCTAGGGTATACAGTGGCAATCATACAGTCTCTGAAGCCAGGCTACCTGGAGTTTCAAGTAAGTCCCATCTCTATTTCTTGGCTACGTAACTTTGGGAAAGCCACTTAATTTCTCTGCTTAGTCTCCTCATCTGTAAAATAGGAATGATGATGATACAGCTGCTTTGCAGGGTCGCAGTAGAAGTATTCACCATTTTTTTATTGGCATATAGTTGACACACGGTGTCACATTAGTTTCAGGTGTATAGCATAGTCACTGCGCTAGTCGACAGGTGATGATATGCTGACCACAAGTGTAGCTGCCGTCTGTCACCATACAACACTATCACAAGAAGTATTACCTATTTTTATTACATTTTTATTGTTGTATTCATTACACTAAAATTTATTGAGAGTGTTTTATGTGCCAGGCACTGTGCTAGGTGTTGAGGATAAAACGATCACAAGTTGCCATTCCTTCTCTCCAAGTGCGCATTCTGGTCAGGAAAACAGCCAAAGACAACGGTAACAGTGCCCGGTGTGATGCGTGTGTGCCAGGACTAAGCCAAGGCGCTTTGAGAGCACACGGGAGGCTAACCTAACCCAGCCCTGGGGAATCTGAGAAGGCTTCTTTGAGGAAGTGAGGTGACACTGAGTCCTGAAAGGTGAGAAGGAGCGAGCCAGGCAAAGGGTGGAGATCACATCCTAAGCAAAGAGATCAACACGTGGGGAGGTTTGGAGGCACGGTGGGTCACACTCGGGGGAACTGCAAGTGGCTCAGAGAAGCGATTGTGTTAAGAATCTAAAACTAAAAAGATCTGTAAAGCTGAGGCTCTGAAGCAAGGAGCCCAACTGGGGGCCTCGGGGTGCAGAAAGCCCAGAGAGGAGTCAGGGTTTCTGGAGAGAGGGGGGTTATGCGAAGAGGTCCATCGGGGTCCATAAGATCCAGCAAGAGGGAAGAGATGGAAAAACCAGCAGAAAAGTGAAATGGGTAATATGGGGAGATTTCTATGGGGAAGCTAGTGGTGTCTATTTGATATGCTGTCACGTGGAAGAGACCCACAGAGAGAGCACCCCAGCGAGAAGCGTGTTGGAAATGCAGAGTGCAAACGCACGAAGCCCAGCTGAGGGGTCAGCGCGGATCCAGGGCCATTAGTTAATGGAAGGAGGGCAGCAGAGCAGAAGCTGTGGCACAGCCGATCTGAGTCCCTCCGGTGAGACGTGAACTAGCTCTTTAAATGTTCCTGAGAACAGTATGGTCACCAGGACATAAGGTAGGGTTTGAATTTGCTCCGGGAAGGCAGAGGCTGGTGTCAAATTGCTCAAACCCTAGTATACTGAAACATGCACATATCCCTGAAAGACTAATAATTTATCCCTGTCTAAATATTCTTCAAATATTTGTTCAATATATCTTAGTGGGGAAGGTTCATTTCTTCATGTGAGGAAGGGAGAGTAGTTTTACTGCAATTGTCTCAGCCATTCAGCTGGGGTTGCACAGTTATTCCCAGCACTGCCCTTGTCAAGACCGCTCTTTCTTCTCTTTCTTAGATGCCAGTAAGTTGAACATGTTGCTCGTGGCCTCATTCTATTTTCCATCTCAAGGGTTTTAACACTATCCCTTCTAACTCCATACAGTGGTCTCCCTGATGGAAGTTGCAGAAAATATGATTTTCCCCATCAAGTGACATGTCCAGTGACGTTTTAGCTAGGGGGGCATTGAAATATTTAGTAATCACTATTGCACATATACGTGGCTCAGACCACTCAGAATGGTGACTGACCTGGCACAGAGCAAAGCCTGGATGTCCACTGGGCCAGGCATTAAACCTTTTGTTTCTGGTTGGTGAGGAAGTCCAGAGTGGGGTGACGTGGGATGGAGAATTCTGGAGGTTGCAAGGGAGAAACCAGGGAGACCAGGATGGTGGTCTAGAGATCTGTGGGCTCAAGGAAACTATGTAGAAGTCTTTCAACTTTTTAGCAACTGGAACATACCTGTCAACTATCAGCCCTGGTTTGGACACACACATCAAAACTTTGTGACCTAGAAAACACCTTAGCTTTCCTATTTTTGAGCCCAGCTCTGGGCTTCCGTGGTGGTAGGAGATATGCAAGGGCAGAAAGGCAGGAAGATAGTCCACATGTGATATGTTGGGTTATACTTGGGAAGGAAAACACAGACCCACAAATACTTATGTGTGCACATGTGTTCCTCTGTGTGTGTTTATTACCTTCTTTTGCATTTTCCACTCTCGTTTACCTACAGGATCAAGAAGATGTCTTGGGCCTCAAATTTGGTTGAGCGTGAAAGCCAATCTAGTTGTGGCTCAAGCCGTTGAGTAGGTGGTAGAGAGGTGGAAATGATCCAACGTAGCCAAAGGTCTGTGGCAATTGCTCCAGACGGGTGGTGAGCCACGGTTTAAAAAATGTCATCGTTCTTTTCCTTTTTTCTTTTTTAACAAAGTGCCGGTTGCTGAGTTATGAAAAGGAATGGTAGTCTTCACCCTGAAATCAGAGGTTGCTATGCAATTCACTAGGGAAGCCCCACCAGGAGCATTGCTCTGATCATACCTCTGCCCACCCATCCCCGTTAACTTTTTCTCCAAAGCCTTCTTGAGACACAATTGTTTCAAGAATGAGAGCTACAGTATATGCTGTGAAAGTGTTTTGACAGAGTTACTGTTTATATTCTTGCGGTCCTAGTTCACTGGCTATTTATTCGAGTTTCTCCATGGGTTAAAAGTAGTTTTCTATAGGCAAGAAGGCTGAGTGGTGAGTATCATCACTACGGTTGTTATCGTCATCATGCTGACGCGAACATTCCGTCTGTTCTCCTACAGTGTGTTTTTCTTTAATACGAATTTATACATAGTGAAAAGATCAACTGAGGCAGATTAAAGATTTTAAGCCTTTATTTGAGCAATACTCAAACGGAGTCAGGCAGCGTCAAACTGGACATAGTCAGGAGTGTGCCATAGACAAAAGCCGGGGAAAGACTTCTAGAGAGAAGAGGTGGAAGCATAGCAAGAAAATTATTTGGCTGTAGCTTAAGCATTTCTGTCTGGGAAAGTGTCACTGGCTGTTTGTGATTGGTTGTCCTTAGGTTTCTGTTTTGTTTTTGTTTTTGTTTTTAAAGATCTTATTTATTTATTCGACAGAGATGGAGACAGCCAGCGAGAGAGGGAACACAAGCAGGGGGAGTGGGAGAGGAAGAAGCAGGCTCATAGCGGAGGAGCCTGATGTGGGGCTCGATCCCATAACACCGGGATCACGCCCTGAGCCGAAGGCAGACGCTTAACTGCTGTGCCACCCAGGCGCCCCAAGGTTTCCGTTTTTTAACCTTGAGGCGTTTCCAGGTCTAGGTTTCGGATTGCCCATATAGGCTGCTGAGGTATCGGAATCACCTCAGTCTCGTGGCCTCCTTGTTTAATTACTTTGTATATGTGATTCGTAAATCGGAGAACAGGTCAGTGTATGCGGGAAGTCCTGTGAAGGCGGCTCTCGGGTTGCATTTGTCAATTTCGGTGAAACTGATTTCTGTGGAAGTGTCTGTCTTCAGGGACTTTATTGCAAAAGGTGACGTAAACACGACTCCAGTGTCAAGGGCCCCCGAGGGGGAATGACTGAGATTTTTCAGCAAATGCCTGTGGAAATTTGACCATATTAGTATAATTTCCTATTAAGATTTTAATGGGTTTTGTTTAAGGCATTGATTTCAAAGTTGCATTGGTTTTGACTATTCTGCCCTTAATGCTATTTCCCCCCATAGACCCTGTTATTTTTAGTATACAATTTTTTCAAATGCAAAGCTTTTCAGGAGCACCTAATGGTGTTATTGTAAATGCCTATATTTGTCACTTGAACAAAAAAGATGAAAATAAAAACCAAGGGTGTTCAGAGTTCTTTTACAACATTGGCCTTTATCGATTTGAGTCCAGATATCTGCTTAATCTGATTTGTTTATAAATCCAAGTAAAATTATGGGCTGTCGACCACTTCATCAACATCTGTTTACATACTTGGGGTTTCTGTTAAAACAATCAGTACTAATTTGCATCAATGACTACAATCTTCTATTGACCTTTACTACCTTCTAGAAGGCTACTATGCTAAATGCATCGAATGATCATCTCATTTGTTCTCACAACAGACTTAGGAGGTTGATACTATTACTCTCATTTTATAGATGAAAAAGTAAAATTTAAGAAGATTAAATAATTAGCTCCGGGAACACAGCTATATGTGTGTGTGTGTATTCAAGAATGCTATGGGGCAAGAGAGCAGGATTATTTAACTCAAGATGGGGTAAAAAATGGCAGTGATTACAGATTTCCTCCAAAGAGGTAATGTCCTTAAAAAATCCATCTTTTCCTGTTCTTTTTAAGGGAATGCTTCCTCCCTTTGGGCACAAATGCAGTTGCTAGCACTAGTAAGGGTCTGCATGACTTTGCTTACCTTTCTAAGTTGCAGGAAAGCTCTTTTCTTAGAACTTTCAAGTACTTTGAGGTTGATTGGACTTTAAACTTATAACACTATCTTCTGTTACCTTAGGCACTCTGCTCATAAACAAATTTTTTGAAGATTTATTTATCTGAGAGAGAGAGTGATTAGTGAGAGGGTCAGAGGGGAAGGAGAGGGAGAGAAAGAGAATCTCAAGCAGACTCCATGATGAGTGTGGAGCCCCACATGGGGCTTGGGGCTGGATCTCATGACCCCGAGATCATGACCTGAGCCAAAACCAAGACCTGGATGCCTAACCGACTGAGCCACCCAGGTTCCCCCTGAAAAACAAATTATAAAACACTGCATGGAGAAAACAATCTTTCCAAAGCCACATTTCACTGTGAGTTCCAAATTTACATCTGCCACTGGCCCATATAAGAAAGGAACTTTGCCTTTCCAAGTTTGTTCCCTGATTTACAATGTGAATGAATACAACTCAGATTATCCAATCCCTTGCTGGAGGAAAATGGGTCCACTGGGCCCAATTAAGTTGCTACTAGTTCCCCTTCTTACCTAACAGGTGCCTTTATAACTTCCAGTTCTTGACATTTGTCCATCTGTATGTACGTTCAACTAGAGATAAGTATACACAGCATTGGTGCAGACTTTTTTTTTTTTTTAAGATTTTATTCATTTATTTGTGAGAGAGAGAGAACACGCGCGTGTGACCAAGAGAACACAAACAGGGGGAGAATCAGAGGGAAAG